>NW_026775573.1:36281427-36954927 GCF_030987335.1 Cornus florida
TATTATTTAATTTAATTCAAAAATATTTATTTATTTATTTATCATACTCATGTTACTATAAATGTATTTAATTTTTTTTCGATTATTTAAATTAACTTACAAATATATATTTATTTATTTATTTTGGAAAGGTCAAGCAAGTATATTAATATGCATAAGGTAAATGTACAGAAGGGCCTGCAAGAGAGAAAGGCAAAAGGTTACAAGACTAGGATAAGGTCAAGCCCAGAGAGAATAAGCAAATGGCCCAACAACGCAGAATTCAAAGAGAACCCAAAGCAAAAGGCGCAACAACCCCGATTTATTATAAAAATAAAAAATAAAAAATGAAAGCTCGAGGCGCAGTGATTTAAATTTTTATAAATTTGAAAATAGGATTATATAATTTAGTCCAAAGAACAAAGATATATGTAAAAGACAAAAAATTGTGTTAAAACACAACCTCCTCTTTATTTTTATTTTTTTTATATGTTATTTTAAGGATAAAAACTTGTATTATATAATTGAAATTTTAAGTTCAAGATCCATTATTATTATTATTATTCAAGATCCATTATTGAAGAAGTTTATGGAAGAGAGTGATTTAAAGTATCAGTATTTTTTTCAAAATAAATAAGTGGCCACTCTACTATTCTAAAGCTTTTTTTTTTTTTTTTTTCGGAATGGTGAAGCAAATTTATATATGGTAAAATATTATGTACAGAAAGGCATTGCTCCGAATGTAAGGCCGAACACAAAGCAAGGATAAAATAGGCCAACAGAGAGGTTGGGTCCAACAAGAGAAACAAACGAGCTGAGCTCAGCTTTTGTAGTTCGTTGCGAGTTCGAGCTGAGCCCATAAACGAACGAGCCGAGTCCAAATAGACTCAAACTTGGTTCGACTCGATTGCAGCCCTAATTGAATAAAAAAATCATGAACTATCATATATTATACATGTATTTTTCAGAAAAGTACTCACACAAATTTTCTCACACCCCCGAGCTCAGACTCGTGCACTCCTTTTTGAGGATGAGGATGTTTTATCTTGTTTCATTCTATTTTATTCTCTTATTCTTTAAATTTAATACTGAAAATTTATACACTTAACGCTTGTTTTGTTTTCATGTTGTAACACTTTGCACAACAATACACATGTTTTATTTATAATAATAATAAAATAAAATAAAAACCTCTATAATCTGAAAGCAAATATTTACAAGGGGATTCAGCCCAAGCTGAAGCAAACAGGCCAGAGGCCCAAACTATACAATTATAAGTTTTTTTTTTTTTTTTTTTTTTTGAAAGGTAAAATGATTTATATAATTATAAGGTTTTTTTTTTTTTTTTTAAAGGTAAAATGATTTATATAATTATGAGTTTGTAAAACTATACAGGCCCATAAATGGGAAGTTTGCCCAAGGAAAGCCCAAGGAACAACAAAAGTCGAAAACAATGGCACAAGCCCAGGCCCGAAAGAAGACCAACTAGAAAAACAATTTCACAACTTGACAATATTTCTTTGAAATTGCAATTCAAAATGGGAAAAGAAAAAAATGAAATTGCAATATTTTATTATTTTTAGTGTCGTTTTCAAGATTTGTGAATGATTTTGGTTTAATTATCATAATTGAACACTAAATGCATCATTTTCAATATTTCTTTGAACGTGCAATTCAAAATGGAAAAAGAAAAAAAATAAAATTGCAACAATTTTTACTGTCGACTCGTGAAAGTGAAATCCAAAATGGAAAAAGAAAAAGAATAAATTCCAACATTTTTCAGTGTCATTTTCAAGGCTTGTGAATAATTTTGGTTTCAATTTATCGTAATTCAACATTAAAAACGGGTCAATATCAATATTTATTTGAAAATTATATTTAGGAAAAAGAAAATCATTATTTAGGAATTCAAATTGAATATATATATATATATATATATATATATATATATATATATATATATATATATATATATATTTCTTTGAAAGTTCAATTCAAAATGCAAAAGAGGGAAAAAAAAAAAAAAAAAAAAAAAGAAATTCCAACATTTTTCAGTGTCATTTTGAAGACTTGTGACTAATTTTGGTTTCAATTTATCGTAATCCAACACTAAAAAAAGTGTTGTTTTCAAATATTTTTTTTTAAGGTACAATTTAAAATGGAAAAAAAAAAATTAATATAGGTCTCAATTTATTGTATAGAAAAAGGGGATTATTTTAGGAAAGTGCGAATACGGGGTTGATTTGTTTGGTGGTCTTACTGACCTGGCTGCTTTAGAGCAAAACCGATTCGAATATCAGATAACGGTGATTTCCCACAAGATGTTACAAGAAAGGAGATGGATATTGCTTTATAATTCATACGTGTTTCGAACACGTGTAAGAATATCACTGCACCAAGACTACTTTCGTTCTCTTAAGCCATTACTTCCAAAAAAAAAACCTTTCGAATTACTATTAGGTAGAGAAATTATTATTTAATTCGGAGTAATATAGTCCCGCTCAACAACTAAATCTTAGATAGAGACATATGTGGCACACTAAAATCAAATACATTAATTAAATAATATTTTGAACAAATTTAAAATTAGGGCACTTTTATAATGTGTCAAAATTCTATGATAACAAGCATTCTATTTATAGATTTCTATCAAACATCAAAAACTTTCAAATCACATATGTTCTTTTCCTCCCAACAAAACCCTAGTCAACAATAGTAGTCAAAAAAAGGAAGCAATGCAAAAATATCTAAAAAGGCAATGCATCCTTTGGAATCATAATCAATTTATATGTGTGTGTGAGAGAGAGAGAGAAGCATTCTATTAATGGTCTTGGCGGGAAGAAATGAAGACAAGAAAAGAAAAGGAGATTGAGTCTTGCAATAGGTAGCTGATGATGATGGTGCTCTCTCTGTGTCAATTTATTTTTTATTTTTTATTTTTTATTTTTCAATAAATTAATCTGTATCGGTCACTTAATCCCACAAATCTACTCAAATTTATTACAAAGAGGATAATAGATCTTAATTCTAATTTGGATGTTGGACAAGCACGAGGAATAAATGGTTTAGACTCAATCTCAACAAGACAACAAGCCTAGATTGGGTTGAAGTACTCCCACTCGTCAAATAATTAATTATAAGTATGATTCAATCATAATTAATAAACCATATATAGCATTTTTTAAAGTCCATGAAGAGCACTGATTAATATATATCACTATATGAAATTAAAGCAATGTTATACTGAGTGAATATATATATGATCTTTAAAGAGAGAAATTTAAAAAATAAAAATTAAAAATTAACGAGTCTGATGTAACCGGTCATAGCCTTTCAGAAGGCCATGGAAGACTTAAAACTCCTGTTAATCAGTGGTGGAATATTTGCAATATATATACACACACATATCACTATAAGAACATCAGTGATACAATACCAAACTTCCGTGTAATATTTATTTAAACCAAAACAACATCAACACCTACATGAAACTCAACTTGGTGCTGAAACACCCAAACCTGAACAAAAGCAACACTCAAAATTAAGCTCATGAACTTTATTAGTGTACTCACACACACACAATTGTGATAACGTGGCAATGACATGACAGCAGCAGCAGCAACAACAACAAGAAGAAGAAGCGTGCAGCAGCAGCCGAAACACTACCCGCAATATATAATATAAACAGCGTTAGCTAGCGGGTGGGTGTTGATTTTTTGGTAATTATAAATCAATAAAAAAAACTTCTATATATACACACACACAAGCAACGCACCCACAATTAAGCTGAAATGTTGTTACTGATCCTGAGGAAGACAAAAGCAAAGCTTCAATTTGTTGAGTAGAGCCAAGAATATCTTGTTTTTTATGGCACCACCTCTAACAGGAGTAACAAAAGAGTACATGTTGTTGTTGATGTTTTTGCATGTCTTTTGTGACTTCCACTTAAAGGATTCTCTTTTTCCGTCCATGGTCTTCCTAGGGTTTTGTAGAGAGAGAGAGAGAGAGAGAGAGAGAGAGGTTGTATGAGGCGAATGTGGGTAGAGTTGGCTTTCTATTATACGTAGATGAGAAGCTGCGAGGAAAATGAGAAAGTCTATATCATTTAGACAACTTATAAAGAGAGTAAATGTAATTATCCACGAATAGACTATAAGGGTGTCCATTGTTTCGTGCATTCCCATTGCAAATTGGCGAAGTGCACCTACTATGAAACTTCTCCAATGGTAACACCTACTTTAGCCAGTTAATGATACGGCAAAGAATAGTCAATGAAAAACCTGATTATTCTAAGATTTTTACTATCACATCTAAATAATATTTTTTTTGTTTTATAAATGTGTCGTGTTTGTCTCTCACGATTCATCAAACATGACACTTTTATGAGACGAAAGGAGTAACTAGTAATAATAAAAACTATCACACAAAAAATATAGTGCATGGACTTACTTCACTAACCGTATAAAACAACTCTGAATAATATTCGGATAATTATTTACATGAAATGGTTTTTATCCTATAGTGCATACTTACTCGAAGTATACACATATACAGAGAATCAAAGTATATATTAATTGTATATATTGTTATACAATTAATATATATATATATATATATATATATATATATATATATATATATATTCCTATATAAATTTTAAATAATAATTTTTGTCAAGTTATATTATTAATTAGTACTTTTTGTTTCTATAAGAAATTCGTAACAAACAAAGAGTTATATTGTGCGGCTAACTAAATCATGAACTATATTAGTGTTATACTGTCGTTGTATCACAATTCCTTCTTTTTCCATATAAACAATTATATTATAACATATATGATATTGAAAGATGTTAATTTTTGAAGTTGAATACTTGTTTAATACGTTTTTGATCAGTGCCTGGCAAGTATATATTAAATACACAATATTAATTTGTTTGAAATAGATATTAAAAACAATTATATTATAACATATATGATATTGAAAGATGTTAATTTTTGAAGTTGAATACTTGTTTAATACGTTTTTGATCAGTGCCTGGCAAGTATATATTAAATACACAATATTAGTTTGTTTGAAATAGATATTAAAAAAAAGAAATATGTATTTTCAAATTATACACTTGTTTAAAAAGTATCCAGCACATATATATCCGCAAATGTACCGAAGGGCAGTAGGCCCAGGCCCAAGAGGGCAAAGCAAAAGGTTACGAGACCAAGACAAAGTCAAGCCCAGAGAACCGAAAAGCAAAAGGCCCAACTACCCAGAGTTCAAAAAACCAGCTCCATTCATTTCACTCACTAAACAGTTGCTCTGTTCAATTCCAATGATTTTAAATTTTTATAATTTTTAAAATAGGATATTATATAATTTAGACCAAATAACAAAGATATATAAAGGACAAAAATTTGTGTTAAACATAATCTCCTCTTTAATTTTTTTTTTCTTTTATATGTTATTTTTTATAGGAGATAAAAATTCGTGTTATATAATTGGAATTATAAGTTCAAGATCCATATTGAGGAAGTCTACGACAGATAGTGATTTAAAGTAGTAGTCCATCTATTTCGATGAATGTATTTTTTTAAAAATAAATAAGTGGGCTACTCTACTATACTAGATTTTATTTTTTTATTTATACTTCCCACTCGTTCGTCCCTAACTTCCCGCCAAGCAGTTGGAAATTGGAATATATGGCAAAATATTATGTACATAAAGGCTTTCCAAATGCCAAACACGAAAATAGGAGAAAATAGGACCAATAGAGTTTGGGTCCAACAAGAGAAAGCAAAAAAGCGAAAAGCCGAACCTAAAAGCTTAATCAAATAGCCGTCAAGTCTTTAAAATGTTCTGTATGTTATTTTATAAAGGTTTTAGTGTAGAAAAAATCCCTGTAATATTGGTTATGTGTTAAATGCATCCCTTTTTTTTGAAAAGGTGCATTTCAGTCCTTAAAAATACAAAAAAGGTGCAAATAAGACCCTCTGACAACTTTTTGGCATAAAATAAATATAAAAACTCCATTTTACCCTTTTTGTTCCTATTTTACCCATAACAAAATCTGCATAAAAACCCCTTACCACATTTCCTATTCCTTCTCTCCTCCCGCATAAAACCCTAACAAATGTATAACCAAAATCGCTACCGCCACTACCGCCACTGCCACTGAAGACGCCAAAATAACCCTCTTAAGTTTTTCTTCTTCCTCTTCACCCATCCCCCCTTTCTCTCTTTAAAATTCTCACATTTCTCTCTCTAAAACCAAACCCAGTAGAGCCGCAATGGACACCACCTCCAACGCCACCCAAACTCATCACCAATTCTCTCTCTAAAACCCAAACCAATCAAAATCAGTAGCAGAAGCAATAATGGACTCTACCACCATCCACCACCAACAAATGACGATCTCTGCAACTGTAAGATTGTTGTTGACCCACCTCCTCTTCCTCCTTATAACAACTTCTCTCCTCGTACACCAAGCTCAAAACCTTAGAAGAATAAACTTGTAGACATAAGCCCAGAATTAGATGGCTCAAGGATGGAGATTCAAACACATCCTTCTTCTACAACTCCATTGCCTCAAGGTTCAACAGGAACAAAATCACATCCATCACTTCTGCAAATGGTAAGTTGCTTGATACTAAAGATGCCATCAAAAGGGAGGTTGTGACACATTTCACCTCAACTCTAGGGAGGAACCCTCACCCTTACCCAGGTATTACTCCCTTAGCAGCATACATTCAACCTACATTACCATCTAGTTTCCATGTATTATTGTGCTCAATTCCCACTGATGAAGAAATACAACAATGTATGTTCTCTCTTAATAGTGACAAGGCCCCTGGGCCTGATGGTTTTAATACTTTCTTTGGTCCTGATATTATTTTGGCAATCAAAGAGTATTTTATTATTGGGAAGCTACTCAAGAAAGTCAACTCTACATACTTGTCACATGTCCAAAAATACCAAATCCATCACCCCTCAATGATTATAAGCCCATCTCTTGCTATTCCACCATTTAAAAATGTATATCTGAGTTGCTTGCCAATAAACTCAAACTTTCCCACACATTATTGGCTCTGCACAGTCTGCCTTTATACATGGAAGACAAATTGATGATAACATTATTCTTGCTTAAGAACTCCTCAATGGCTATCACAGGCATTCATCCTCGCCAAGATGTGCCCTCAAAATTGATATTAAGAAACCATTTGACTTAGTTTCTTGGGATTTTTTATTTGATTCCCTTAAGTTATTTGGTTTCCCTCCCATCTTCTTGAACTGGATACACACATGTGTCACCACACCATCATTCACCATTTTTGTCAATAGGGATTTCAATGGTTATTTCAGAAGTATTAAGGGGTTGAGGCAAGGTGACGCCTCTGTTACCATTCCTATTTATAATCATCATATAGGTTATCTATCAATTGTTAACAAATTCACCATGGATTTCCCCTTTAAGTACCACTGGAGATGCAAAGAATTGTCCTTGACACACCTCATATTTGCTGATGACTTAATGCTCTTCTCACATAGTAATCTTGCATCATTGCAAACCCTAAAACATGCTGTTGATACTTTCTCTAACCTCTCTGGACTTCACATTAACCAGAATAAAAGTCGTGTGTTGTTATCAGGTGTCAATAGCCAGCTAGAGTCTTTTATCCTAAATTTCCTTGGGTTTGAGAAAGGTACTCTCCCAGTAAGGTACCTAGGTGTACCACATGTCTCCACCATACTAAGGGCAAATGACTGTAGGATGTTTATTGATATGATTACCTCAAGAATTGCCCAATGGACAAGTAAAAATCTCTCATTTGTTGAAAGATTGCAGCTCATTAAGGTAGTCTTATTCTGAACTTGAATGTATTGGAGTTCTAAGTTCATCCTACCAATGAGTATCATTCATGAAATTAATGGTATCTTTAGAGCCTTTCTATGGTATGTTCCTGCTCTAAAGAAGGCTGGGGGCAAAGTTGCATGGGAAAAATGTTGTTTACCTAAAAGATGTGGTGGATTGGGGCTCCATAATATCTTTACTTGGAACTATCATGAAACAAATTTGGCATATCATCAATTCAAAAGACATGTTATAGGTTCAATGGATAAACAATTATCTATTAAAAGTCGAAAGTATTTGGGAGGTCAAAGTACTTGGTCAATGCTCTTGGAGTTAGAGGAAAATACTCAGCCTCAGGGAAGAAGTTAGGCCTCTTATTAAGCTTGAAATTGGAGATGGAAGAATCTCAATTTTTTAGTTTAACAAATGGTGTTCTCTTGGGTCTCTACACCTTCTTGTTTCTCCTCAACAAATCACTGATTCACTTCATGACAGTAAGACGAAACTAAGCTCATTTATCTTCAACTCTACATGATCCTTTCCACAATCCATCGCCAATATTTTACCACAACTACAATGTCTATCTAACCTCCCCACACACAATTCACATAAACAAGACAAATTTACATAGTTCCCATCCCCTTCAGGGGAATTCTCCATAGCCCATACAATGAAACATTATAATAAGGACTTGATATCTCTTCAGTGGCCTTATTTGGTCCGGTTAAAGCCATCAATACCGAAGCACTCTTTCACACTTTGGGTTGCCATATAACACCGTCTCCCAGCATTGAACATGAGGTGCACAACACATATCAATACAACAATCTGTATCTTCTGTAATAGAGAATTGGAGTCTCATGACTATCTCTTCTTCAAATGTGATGTTATCAAACCCTTGTGGACCTTTTTACAAGCACGTTGCGGGTATCACATCCTCCCATCCTCCTTCTTAGAGTTTATTCATTGGGCATGCCATCATTGGAAAGGTATCTCCGAATTCCATAGTAATTCGATCTAAAAAATGAGCCTTGCATCTTTAGTCTACAACATTTGGACTGATTGGAACCATTGAATCTCCAAGGAGAAATCCATCTCTACCAACCCAATCATGCATCACACCTTGGAAGCTGTCAGAACCAAATTGCTCTCATAATCTCTGATTCACATAATGCCAGAAGAATTATGGCTGAATGGGAACTCCCTCAGTGTGTTGTTCATCCACTGGCAAAACCACCAGATCACAGGGACAGGGTTTGAGGAATGGAGGCTTTATTGCCATAATCACCGGAGCTCTGTAGGCTGGAACGACCATGTATTTGAACTCCTTTATTGGATCTATTTTCTTCGGCTTTAGGTTAGGCCTTTGGCCCTGTATTTATAGTTAGCTTGGGCTAACTGCTTACTAGCCTGTAATTATGTTTTATTTTATAAAATTTAAATTGACCTTTCAAAAAAAAAAAAAAAAAAAACATGATAGGTGATAACTTTAAGTTATTGCAAAACTTTAAGTTAGGTGCGGCAGTGTTGTCCGAGTGGTAAAGGGCTCAATATTAAATCTCTCTCTCTAAAATTCTTATTAATTTGTTCTCTCTAAGTTTACCAATCTCTCTCTATCTGTTATTCTCTTTATTTTCTCTCTAAGATTTAGGTCTGAAATTATCTTCACTTTCTCTCTCCACTCTCTGAAATTCTTTTCACATTCTCTCTCTACTATTTGGGTTTGAAATTCTCTCTTTTCCATCTCTCTATAAAATTCTCTTTAACTTTTCTCTCTTTTAAAAAATTAACATCTCTCTTCACGTTCTCTCCGTCTAGGATTTATGTCTAAATTTCCTGTGCTGCATCTCTTTGAAATTACGTACCTTTTATCTCTCTCTGAAAATATTAATCATGAGGTTTTAAGAGTCAAATTGTAAACTGCTAATTCAAAATCAAGATTGTACAAATTAAAATAAAAAATTAAATAGAAAGAAAGGGGGTCAAATTAGAGTTTCAAGATTGTCCCAACATGGAGATGGAGAACTTTCATAAATATATATATATAACCCACAACAATGAAGGTTATGATAAGAAAGGTTATGATTGTAGACATTAGTGTGCTTTGGTTTTGACAAATGGACCAATTAAATATGGATCTAATGTTTAATTAAGTTATTTAATTGGCCCAAGCTTGGTCTACTTAAATTATTTAATTAGCCCAGCCCAGATGATTAAATGAAAAGATAATTATTCCTAATAAAATATATTTGGAATAATTATTTTTAAGGATAATTATCATAATATAACTGGGCAGGCCCAGTTTTGATTTTATCCTTATCAGGAGAGGACACGTGTCATCATCCTATGGATCCAAAAAGCCTATAAATAGAGGCCTGCAGGAAGCAGGAAGGGGTACACAAATTCAGAGTCCAGAAATTCAGAGACTCAAAAATCCAGAGAATAGAAATTCAGAATTCAGAAGTCTAGAAATTCAGAGACACAAATTCAGAAGTCCAGAAATTCAGAGATTCAGAATTCAAAAGTTTAGAAATTCAGACACAGAAATTCAGAATTCAGAAAATTAGAATTTCAGAGGGAAATACAGAAACTCTGCCTAAAAGTGAAGAACACCATGCACATCAAATCATGCAGTTTTTCATCAAATTCACGGTGATCAACAACAAGCACATCAAATCGTATCGTTCTTCATCCAAATTCCTTATTTTGTTCTTATTTGCAGACTACAAAATTTGTGTGTACAAATTTCTGACACGCCCGGTGGGACATCTTTTGCCTCTCATCTCTTTCTCCTACATCAAATCCTCAACAAATTCATTGTCAGATTCTATAACTTCCAACAAAATTTAGACGAAGAGCATGAATACCCACAAGGACATCGTAGTCGTGATAGAAAACATCATTACCACCACAAAAGGTGGTAAGAAGGTTACAACTTCGTCAAGTGGTACAAACACCTCTGCAAACCAAATGATGCGGAACATAGCCAAAGCATTCGTTCCTACCAAAAGGCAACACGATACGGTAAAAGTAAATTCCGTCAAATCCGCCAAATCTATCCACGTAACAACTCAAGCTCATACCGCCTTTACCTTGCTGGGGGCAATGAAGAAGGTTTCTACAACCTCAAAGGTTGCTTTAGTCACAAGTTCAAGCTTAAGGCTGGTCCCAAGGCCACAAATCTCCTCTAACTTAGTCATTGTGCCAGTCATAATGACGAGTACTACCTCGTATGAAGAGTAATTGGCGAGTATGGCCAGTACAATTGAAAGATTACAACATTCTCTCAAGGAGCAAGATCTGAAAATTGCCTCACTAATAGAAAAGTTAAAATTGCGTGACGACAATGCTGAGTCAAGCAAAGGCCGAATTCCTCATTCTAATTCCATTCCAGAGAACACTCCAATTGATGATCAAAATGACGTGTCCGCCAATCCAATAATTGATGCTGCCTCCATCACCTCACTTTTTGTTTAACAACTTTAAAACATGATAATGAATTGCATAAGAGAACAATACAGTGGCATTCCTCAAAGTGCTCACATGTACTCAAAGCCTTACTCAAAGAATTGACATCTTAAAAATGCCGGTTGGGTATCAGCCTCCAAAGCTTCAACAGTTTGACGGAAAAGGCAATCCCAAGCAACACGTCGCACACTTTTTAGAAACTTGCAGCAATGTTGGTACAGATGAAGATCTTCTTATCAAGCAATTTGTTCACTCCCTCAAAGGGAATGCATTTGATTGGTACACAGACCTCAAAGTTAGAGGTATTGACAGTTGGGAGCAGATGCTCAACCGTTTATACAGCATTCGTCGGACTGTATGTATGCTGGAGCTTACAAACACAAAACAAATAAAGGGTGAACCTGTGGTTAACTATATCAACCGTTGGTGAGCTCTAAGTCTTAACTGCAAGGATCGTTTGTCTGAAATTTCTACAGTTGAAGCATGTAAGTAAGGCATGCGCTGGGAGCTTCTTTATATCCTACAAGGGATTAAGCCTCGCACGTTTGAAGAACTCGTTACTCGAGCCCACGACATGGAGCTTAGCATGGAAAATCATGGTGCTAGGAAAAATGTTCCAGATATACCCAACACGAGTATAAACTGTCAACTTGAAAAAAAAAAAAAAAAATTGAACTACGTAATGACTTGATCCCTGTTCAGGGTAAGTAGACATCTTGAAGATCCGTTCCAAGTTCAGTCAACCCAATAAAAAAAAAAAAAAAAAATCCTCAACAACGCTTTTTGATACGAGCATAAACTTTCAAATTAATCCATGTCAAACTCAAACTTGGACTACTTCCAAGCCTTGAAAAAAAAATTAGAGAAGGTAAAATCAACAATACTCCTGATCGTATGAGCTTAAACTGCACTATGCTCCTGGCCCGCATGAGCTAAAACTGTGTACAGCCCCAATAATAATAATAATAAAGTTATTTTCTACCGAACTACGTCATTGACTTAATCCCTGTAAGGGTATGTAGGCAACTTGGAGGTTTGTTTCAAGTTCAGTCATCCATCAAAAAAAAAAAAAAAATCTTCATATTACTCTTGGCCCACAAGAGTTTAAATTGTGAACGGCGGAATAAATAAAACTCTTGATGCTTTTATTAATCAAAATGAAAATCTGTAAAAGTTTACTCAAATACATGAGAATGATAAATACGCTCATTGATATGAGTCTAAATTATCTTCAAATTAAAAGCCAGTCCATGTCAAACTCAAGCTTGAACTACAAAAGGCTTTCCCAAATAAATAAAAAAGGTAGAGCTCTATCTTTGAGACAGATATGCACAAGCACACTTGCGTAACTCGGTAACTTCATGTCAAGTTGTTACTGGTGTCTGGGGCATAAGTAAACTTGTACACTGAGTCAGATCTTTTGGTGGAGTTTCAGCTTGAAATCATCATCAAAACTGATAATAGCTAACGATACTGGTGGTATGATCTCTTGGAGTTTATTCTTACTCTCTGAATGGTTACTATCCGATCTGTGGCTAATGAAGGCTAATAGACTGCATCTACATCTGTCGTTGCTCTCCGAATTGATTCGTGGCTACTGACGACACTGTCTGTACTGGTTGTATGACCTTTCGGAGTCCGTTCTCGCTCTATCAATGGCTGATGGATGATATGGCTGATGAAGACGGTTTGGCGATGGCTAACAATGCTGGTGGTATGACCTCTTGGAGTTTGTTTTTACTCTCTGAATGGTTGATGTTTGATATGTGGCTAATGAAGATAGCATTTGTTGTTGTTCTCTGGATTGATTCATGGCTACTGACGACACTATCTGTGTTGGTCGCATGACCTCTCGGAGTCTGGTCTCGCTCTATTACTGGCTGCTGGATGATCCATAGTTGATGAAGACGCTTTGGCGGTAAGTGTTGACAACGTTATCTGAGCTAGTGGTAAAACGTCTCTCCATCTACATCTGTCGTTGCTCTCTAGGCTGATTCGTGACTGCTGATGACACTGCCTGTGCTGGTGGCATAACATCTCGGAATCTATTTTTGCTCTATCAATGGTGACTGCTGGATGATCCATGACTGATGAAGACGCTCTGGCAACGGGTGTTGATAACGTTGTCTGAGTTGTTGGTAAAGCCTCCCTGCGTCTATATATCTCGTTGCTCTCCGAGTCGATTCGTGGCTGCTGATAACATTATCTTTGCTGGTGGCATGACCTCTCAAAGTCTGTTCTTGCTCCAAAACGGTGATAGTATGGGGCTCGAAATTCTTGAAAAACACTATGGTTGATTAGCACCCCATGAATATATATATATATATATATATATATATTTGGCATGAGATTTTTGTTCCAACGGAACAATGGTCCTAAACGGACTAGTAAAGATACGTTCCAACGGAACAATGGGTCCTTACGGACTAGATGCGTTCCAACGGAATAATAGGTCCTTATGGACTAAATGTGTTTCAAAGGAACAATGGGTCCTAACGGACTATATGCGTTCCAAAGAAACAATGGGTCCTTACGGACTAGATGCGTTCCAACAGAACAATGGGTCCTTATCGACTAGATGCGTTCCAAAGAAACAATGGGTCCTGACAGATTAGATGCGTTCCAAATGAACAATGGGTCCTTACGGACTAGGTGCATTCCAACGGAATAATGGGTCCTTACGGACTAGCTGTGTTCCAAAGGAACAATGGGTCCTAAAGGGACTAGTAAAAGAGAAGAACAAAAAATAAAATAAAAGAGAAGAAGAAAGAACGTGAGAGTTGGGAAAAAAAAAAAAAAAAAACAAAAAACAAACAAACAAACAAATTCGTGAAAAAAAAAGAGAAAAAAATAAAAAAATTCGTGGAAAAAAAAAAAGAGAGAAAAAAAAAAAAGGAAAGAAAAAAAAAAGGCAAAGGAAAAAAATGCGTGGAGAAAAAAAAAAGAGGAAAAAAAAATTCATGAAAAAAAAGGAAGGAAATAAAAAAAATTCGTGGAAAAAAAAGGAAGGAAAGAAAAAATTTTGTGAAAAAAAAGAGAGAAAAAAAAGGAAAGAAAAAAAAAAAGGAAAGGAAAAAATGCATGGAAAAAAAAGAGCGCATGAAAAAAAAAAAAAAGAAAGAGGAAAAAAAGCGTGAAAAGCCAAAAAAAAAAAAAAAAAAAAAGGTGAAAAAAAAGAGCGCGTGAAAAAAAAGGGGAAAAAAAGAAAAGAAAAATCATACCGATCGATTATTTATTCGAGTAGAGGCCACAATTTAACAAGTCTTCAGAGACTTTGGAATTAATGGCGAACCTATAACATTGGTGGTATATATAGGCAACAAAATACTTCTTGAATTTGTATAATTCAGTTCAAATAGGAAAGTAAAATTCCAATCCAAAGTTGGATAGAAAAGCAAAAGAGGAAATCTTATAATCCAAAGTTGGATAAGAAAGCGAAAAAAAAAAAAAAAAAAAAAGGAAAGGAAAGTTGGATACTTCAAGTCCCACTTGAAGAAGGAGACAAGTCCTGTCAAATTTGGGACTCGAAGTGGGGGGAAATTTGTAAACACTAAAATTTTAGTGGGCTTTAGTTTTGACAAATGGACCCATTAAATATGGGTCTAATGTTTAATTAAGTTATTTAATTGGCCCCAACTTGATCTACTTAAGTTATTTAATTGGCCCAGCCCAAATGATTAAATGAAAAGATAATTATTCCTAATAAAATATATTTGGAATAATTATTTTTAAGGATAATTATCATAATATAACCAGTCTGGCCAGTTATGATTTTATCTTTATCAGGAGAGGATACGTGTCATAATCCTATGGATCCAAGAAGTCTATAAATAGAGGCCAGCCTGGAGGAAGGTGGAAGGGGTACACAAATTCAGAGTCCAGAAATCCAGAGACTCAGAAATCTAGAGGATAGAAATTCAGAGACACAAATTCAGAAGTCTAGAAATTCAGAGACAAAAATTCAGAAGTCTAGAAATTCAGAATTCAGAGAATTAGAATTTCAGAGAGAAATACAGAAACTCTGTCCAAAAGCGAAGAATACCAAGCACATCAAATTGTGCCGTTCTTCATCAAATTCACGGTGATCAACAAGAAGCACATCAAATCGTGTCGTTTTTCATCCAAATTCTACGGTGATTCAAGATCAAGTTTGTGCAACCTTGGATTCAACCAACAAAAAAAAAAAAAAATCGAATCAGAGGACCTTTCTTGTTGTAAAGAATATTACAAAGGATTGTACTCTAATTTTTCTAATTTAAAAAAATATTATTTTTGTTTCTTATTTTATTTTTATTTGCAGACTACAAAATTTATGTGTACAATGATAAGAGCAGAAAATACCTTCCTTGTACTTCTCTTTCCAAACAATTTATTTTTCATTCAATTTTATCATCTGACATATACTGCTAAGATGGTTAAAGAATGAAAAGAATCTACGTAGCCAACCCATGTCAAATTCCATGAAAAAATGAGAGCTAAGATTCGGTTGCCCTATCATTTTATTCATAACTTCAAGTTATGCAATAAAAGCAATATGGATGATATTGTTATACGTACTTAGAAAAGTAAAATTATCGAGCATGGTTCACGGATGTGGATGATATTATAACCTTCCCTTTTTGCATTTGTAATATACTCTTCTTCTTTCTTTCTTTTTTCTTTTTATTTTTTTGAATAGGTATATTTCAATTTAACAGATATAAATATAAACATGAGTGCTAAGGACAATCGCTTAAGCGATTGCCTTTTTACAATCGTACTTCTTATTGATTGGTTTTAATCTATTTTTCTTGGGAATATTTATTACACAACATTTTTAAGACAATACTAACCTTGTAAAGACCATATTACCTTTTTAAGCCTTTTGCATTAATTTTTCTTATCTCTCCTCCCTCAATCCATATACGCTTGTATGTATATTTACTCTATATATATAACTAACCTATGTAAGTGAAAATTTTCCATTCTGTTTTTTTTCTTCTTCTTTCAATTGTAAAAAATATATATTCCTACAAGAGGCTTATGGTTTCCATACCAAGTAGCTTAGTATATATCCCAGTGAATTTCTGGAGTTGGCTGCCATGGATTATAACTAATTTTTTCCTATGAATGAAAATTTGTTTGCTTGCTTTGGAGAAGTGCATATATATATAGAGATATATACACTTTAAATTTGAATAATATAGTTATAAATTTTAATTAAATAAAATTATAAATTTGAGTTTTAGTTGAATTAAAATTGTGGAAAGGATAATAAGAATAATTTGGTATGAGATACATACAAGTTATATAACATAAGATTATTTTTAGGGAGACAATATTCGCACTACACTTATTATTATTATTATTATTTTTAAAGAAATGACAAGAATGTCATTCAATTCATTAATGCATCATTCCTTATTTTATAATGTCATAACTATCCTTTATATAACTTTAACTTTTTTTTTTTTACAATAGAAACAAATAATTTATTCAACAAAGTTAAACTTTTTTCGGTCAAAAGAGATAACTTTTTTGTTGGTAACTTTTTATGAGTCCTATCAAAATAAATAATTTATTTAATAAAAATAATCTTTTTTGTGTTTGTCATATCAAAAGAGATAATTTATTCAATAGAAATAATTTTTTTTGAATCCCTTTGTTTTGTAATTTTTTTTTTTTTTTAGAATGTTGAAAAAAGAGATAATTTCTTCAATAAATATATATTTTTTGGGGGGACTTTTTCTTGTCAAAAGAAATAATTTTTTTAATGGTTACTTTTTTTATTTTTAAAAAGAGCAATTTATTCAACTAATTTTTTTTTTTTTTTTTTAATCTTGTTAAAAGACACCTAAAATATTAAAGATTAGAGATAATTAAGGAGAGGAAATCTTAAAGGACAATTGTGTCATTAAAAAAGTAATAATGATTTACTTGTAAAATTAAGGTTATAATTATCATTTCATTTAAAAATGTAATGTAAACGTAGAAGAATGGAGTGCAAATATTGCCTCCCTATTTTTATTTTATATATATACACACACACATATGCATAGGAGAGTTATGAAATGAGTACGTAATAGAGGTAAGAAAGGAGTAAAATGTTAGTTTTGTCTAAAGATGGTATTTTTTATGTTTCTTAAAAATAGGAAACAAGTTATAAATGAGATTAAAACCAATCAATAAGAAAAGGTAAAAGGATAGTGGCTTAATTGACAGCCCTTAGCATTGTTCAGATATGAACATATGTACACGAGTCCAAGAGTTAGCCTAATGCTAATAAGACATTACAATATCAACCTAGGTAAAACTCCAAGGCCCAAGGATACAACAAAACCCACCCAAGAATACAAAAATTTGACTGTTAATGGCCACCAACACTCTGCAGTGTAGAGCATGGAGAGAACTCCTCAGTCCTTGCGATCTGAAGGCTTCGCCGGCGGACGTACAACCGACACTGGAAACTTTCATTCCTTAGTTAATCGTGAGGTCATAAGCTTCAATCTGATTGGCTCCAAAGTTTGGTGGAAAACTGAATTTGCAGCGAGATTTTTTCTTGAAAATTCTCCGATTGCGTTCATTCCAGATGTTGTAGACCAGTGAAGTCAATCCCATTTTGGATATAGAATTGTTGTAGAAATCAGAGTTGCCTTGCCAGTGGTGGAAAGACCAAGCAATTAAACCCAACCAAGAAGAGGGCATGATATGGAACTCACAACGTACATTTGAAAACGGTACATATTGAATAATTGAGAAGTGCAGTGCACCTTCTATTCAATGTTGGTAGATGATATTGTATAGCAACCCACAATGCGAAGGGGTGTTTGGGTATTGATGGTTTAGTCCATACTAAATGTGACCATGGGAGTGTAGATGCATGTTGAGGTGTTTCATTGTCGTGGCAATTGAGAAGTTCCATGAAGAGGTCCAATAATAATAATAATAATTGAATATATAGCAAAGGAAATAAGAGAACAAAGGCTTTTGATGCTGGCATGATTTCTATTGTAGTGCAACTCTTCTTCTTTTAACTCATTAAATAAAAAATAAAAAAAAAAAAAAAAAAAAAAAAAAAAAAAAAAAAAATTCCCTCTATAATCTGAAAGCAAATATTTACAAGGGGATTTTAGCCCAAGCTGAAGCAAACAGGTCAGAGGCCCAAACTATACAATTATAAGTTTTTTTTTGGAAAGGTAAAATGATTTATAGAAACTATACAGGCCCATAAATGGGAAGTTTACCCAAGGAAAGTCCAAGTGACAACAAAAGGTAGAAAACAATGACAGAGGCCCAGGCCAGAAAGAAGCCCAACTAGAAAAACAATTTCACAACTTGACAATATTTCTTTGAAGTTGCAATTCAAAATGAGTAAAGAAAAAAATGAAATTGCAATATTTTATTATTTTTAGTGCCGTTTTCAAGAGTTGTGAATGATTTGGTTTAATTATCATTATTGAACACTAAATGCATCATTTTCAATATTTCTTTGAACGTGCAAATCAAAATGAAAAAAGAAAAAAAATGAAATTGCAACAATTTTTACTGTCTACTCGTGAATGATGTTGGTTTCGATTTGTCATAATTCAACACCAAACGTGTCATTTTCAATATTCCTTTGACTTTGAAATCCAGAATGGAAATAGAAAAAGAAAAAGAATCAAATTCTAACAGTTTTTAGTGTCATTTTCAAGACTTGTGAATAATTTTGGTTTCAATTTATCATAATTCAATACTAATAAACGTGTTGTTTTGAAGATTCTTGAATGATTTTGATTTCAATTTATCGTAATTCAATATTAAAAATGTGTCAATATCAATATTTCTTTGAAAAAAATATTTAGGAAAAAAAAAATCATTATTTAGGAATTCAGAATGGGAAAAAAATAGTTATTTCTTTGAAAGTGCAATTCAGAATGGAAAAAGGGAAAAAAAGAAAAAGAAGAAAGAAATTCCAACATTTTTCAGTGTCATTTTCAAGACTTGTGACTAATTTTGGTTTCAATTTATCGTAATCAAACACTAAACATGTCATTTTCAAGACTCATGAATGATTTTGGTTTTGATTTATTGTAATTCTAACATTAAATGTGTCATATCTAATATTTCTTTGAAAGTGCAATACATAAAGAAAAAAAAAAGGTGTTGTTTTCAATTTTTTTTTTAAAGTACAATTTAAAATGGAAAAAAATAAATAAATATAGGTTTCAATTTATTTTACAGAAAAGGGAGTTATTTTATACTATATTTTTCTTTTATACTCCCTACGTCCCATATAATTAGTTGTTCCCTTCAAAAATTTTGACTCACTACCATAATTTATCTTTAAGTCATTTGAGATCATTTTTAGTGATATTCATTTTTTATACTTATATACTACCTCCGTTTCATATTAGATGTCCACTTCGATAATTTTGATTCACAAAAATTGTGAGTCAAAGTTTTTCAAATTGACAACTAATATGGGACAGAGATAGTACAAGAAAGGAGATGGATACTTCCTTGTAATTCATACCTGTATTGAACATGTGTAAAAATATCACTGCACCAAGACTAATTTCGTTCTCTTGAACGTGAAGCAATTACTTTCAAAAGAAACTAAATATTAAAGTAATTATTATTTGGTTCAGAATTATATGCTCCGATCAATAACTAAATATAAGGTAGAGATATATGTGGCACCCTAAAATAAAATTCTATGTGGTACAATACGAGGGCACTGTAACGAATCTATGATCCCACGTATGAATAAGGGGAGTGATAAAGAGCGTGCAGCAAAGAATGGGTGCTCCTCTTTATAAACTATAATAACCTAACAAAGACATCTTATTCCCTATAAAATCTTTTCTGCCGAAATCAACGGGAATCCCACCTAAACAATTACCGTTGAGCCAAGAAAAGCAAACAGTAGGGCCCACCGCCTTGACCCCACCATGGCTCTATTCTTAGTAGTATGTTTCTTTACTTTTGGCTGACTGATGATACATGGATCATGTTCCTTGTGGCTTTCTTGTTTGTATATTCTTCTGTGTCAATAATTTTTTCAATCCATTTATAGATTTCTAACAAACATCAAAACCTTTCAAATCACATACGTTTATTTATTTATTTATTTGTTTCCTTTTCTTTTTGGGTATGTAAAACCCTAGTCAACAATCCACCATGACATCATATAGTCGTCAATCAGTAGTCGAAAAAGGAAGCAATGCAAAATTGGCTAAAAAGGCAATGCATCCTTTTGAATCATATATCCACATCCCATAACCAATTTATGTATATGTGTGTGTCAGTGTGTGAGAGAGAGAAGCATTCTATTGGTGGTCTTGTCGGGAAGAAATGAAGACAAGAAAAGGAGATTGAGTCTTGCAATAGCTGATGAAGATGGTGCTTTCTCTCACTGTCAACCTTTTTTTTTTTTTTTTCAGTAAATATGTATCGGTCGCTTAATCCCACAAATCTACTCAAATTTATTACAAAGAGGATAATAGATCGTAATTCTAATTTGGATGTTGGACAAGCACGAGGAATTAATGGTTTAGATTCAATCTCAACAAGCCTAGATTGGGTTGAAGTACTCCCAAGTATGATTCAATCATAATTGATAAACCATATATAGCATTTTTTAAGTCCATGAAGAGCACTGATTAAGCGTCCTGCTAGGTATATACCACTATATGAAATTAAAGCAAAGTTATACGGAGCATATGTATGTGTGTGTATATATATATTTCAATTTATTAGAGTACTTAAAAGGTGGTCAAATTGAGATGTAATTGAAATGCATTTCAACATGCCACTAAGGCTGTCTCATTTGAAACCTAGCTTTAACTTGAATGCATGCTGATCAAACCAATATATATATATATATATATATATATATATATATATATATATATATATATTGTATCACTACAACAAAACTGTACTGTTAAAATCCATCAATCTTCTCATGATCAGTTTCTCTTCTGCACATAT
Source organism: Cornus florida (assembly GCF_030987335.1). NCBI lineage: Eukaryota > Viridiplantae > Streptophyta > Magnoliopsida > Cornales > Cornaceae > Cornus > Cornus florida. Next base: position 36,302,672 of record NW_026775573.1, read on the forward strand.
CGATCTGTCAAGAACTTGAATTTTGGTGGCGGTGAAGATTTCATCTGTTGCTAATTCAAAGAGGATTTATTTTTATTTTTATTTTTATTTTTTTCCGGAAATTTTCAGAGAGAGGATTATTGAATCCATGGTGGTTATAAGATCGAAGATATCCAAAGGATTAAGAGACTTTGATGGGTGAAGATAAATTAATTGTTCTCAACAACAAGATTTCCCCCACAACAAATTTATAGGAAAGTTCTCCAAGAAGACTAAAATCAAACCAACACCTAAACATACCGCTAAAAGATCCCATCTTTGCCTGGAAAATCACATCCAACAAAACAACAAATTTTTTTGTTGAAAACTGTTTGATATACAATATCTCATATTCATATATATGATCTTTAAAGAGAGAATTTAAAATAATAATAATAATAATGAGTCTGATGCAACCATAGTCATAGCCTTTCAGAAGGGAAGACTTCAAACTCCTGTTAATCAGTGGTGGAATATTTGAATATATACACACACACACGTATCACTATAAGAACATCAGTGATACAATACTACTGGAACAACAATCAATAACACTACCAAGCTTCCGTGTAATATTTATTTGAACCAAAACAACGACACACAACATGTAACTTGGTGCTCAAACACCCAAACCTGAACAACAATATAAACAACAAGAAGAAGCAGCAGCAGCAACAACAACAACAACAACAAGAAGCAGCAGCCGAAACACTACCTGCAATACATAATATAAACAACAAGAAGAGTTGATTTTTTGGTAATTATAAATCAATAAAAAACTTATATATATATATACACACACACAAACAAGGCACCCACAGTTAAGCTGAAATGTTGTTACTGATCCTCAGGAAGTCAAAAGCAAAGCTTCAATTTGTTGAGTAGAGCCAAGAATATCTTGTTTTTTATGGCACCACCTCTAACAGGAGTAACAAAAGAGTACATGTTGTTGATGTTTTTGCATGTCTTTTGTGACTTCCACTTGAAGGACTCTCTTTTTCCCTCCATGGTCTATATCTTCCTAGCGTTTTGTACAAAGAGAGAAAGAAAGAGAGAGAGAGAGAGAGAGAAATTGTATGAGGCAAATGTGGGTAGAGTGGGCTTTCTTTTATATGTGTGTTTCTAGAGAGAGAGAGAAGTTGTCTGAGGCAAATGTGGGTACGTAGAGTGGGCTTTCTTTTATATGTGTGTTTTCTTTTATATGTGTGTTTCTAGAAAGAGAGAGAAAAGTTGTATGAGGCAAATGTGGGTAGAGTGGGCTTTCTTTTATATGTGTTGAGAGAGAAAGATGTGGAGAAGAAGCTGCGAGGAAAATGAGTGGACAATACGGACGGAGGGAATATTATTTAAATGTGATCGACCTGAGTCACAGTTCTTCATGGCACTTTTTATAAGAGAGAGGAAATAACTAATAATAATAAAAACTATCACATAAAATATATAATCAAATATGGTGCACGGAGAATGTAACTTACTTCACTAACCATATAAAACAACTCTAATACCTTATAATAATATTCGAGTAATTATTTACGTGAAATGATTTTTATCCGTAGTGCATACTTACTCGAACGATACACATATACAGAGTATCAAAGAACATACTATTAATTGTATATATTGTTATATAATTAATATATATATATATATATTTTATATAAATTTCAAATAATAATTTTTGTCAAGTTATATTATTAATTAGTACTTTTTATTTCTATAAAAAATTCGTAGCAAACAAAGAGTTATATTGTGCGACTAAGTAAATCATGAACTATATTAGTGTTATACTCTCATGGTATCACAATTCATTCTTTTTCCATATAAACAATTATATTATAACATTTATGATACTGAAAGAAGTTAATTTTTGAAGTTAAATACTTGTTTAAAACGTGTTTGAAGTGCCTGGCAAGTATATATTAAATACACAATATTAATATGTTTGAAATAGATATTAAAAAAAAAAAAAAAGTATTTTCAAATTATATGTTTGTTTAAAAAGTATACAGCACATATATATCCGCAAATGTACCGAAGGGTTGTAGGCCCAGGCCCAAGAGAGCAAAGCAAAAGGTGTACCGAAGGGTTGTAGGCCCACGCCCAAGAGGGCAATGCAAAAGGTTACGAGACCAAGACAAAGTCAAGCCCAGAGAACCAAAACCAAAAGGCCCAACTACACAGTTCAAAAAACCAGCTCGATCCATTCATTTGACTCACACTAATCAGTTGCTCGATTCAATTCCAATGAATTTAAATTTTTATAAATTTTAAAATAGGATATTATATAATTTAGTCCAAATAACAAAGATACATATAAAGGACAAAATTTTGGGTTAAACACAATCTCCTCTATAATTTTCTTTCTTTCTTTCTTTCTTTTATATGCTATTTTTAATAGGAGATAAAAATTTGTGTTATATAATTGGAATTATAAGTTCAAGATCCATATTGAGGAAGTCTATGATAGATAATGATTTAAAGTAGTGGACCATCTAGTTCGATGAATGTTTTTTTAAAAAAATAAATAAGTGGGCCACTCTACTATATATTCTAAAGTTTATGTATTTATTTATACGGAATATATGGCAAAATATTTTGTACATAAAGGCTTTCTAAATGCCAAACACGAAACTAGGAGAAAATAGGCCCAATAGAGTTTGGGTCAAACAAGAGAAAGCAAAAAAACCAAAAAGCCCAACCCAAAAAGCTTAATCGAATAGCCGTTAAGTCTTTAAAGTGTTCTATATTTCATTTTATAAAGGTTTAAGTGCATAAATATAAGTTATGTGCAAAGTCCATCCCTTTTTTTAAAAAGATGCATTTCACTCTATAAAATATAAAAAAAAGGGTGTAAATAAGTCCATCTGACAACTTTTTGGCATAAAGTAAATATAAAACCCCATTATACCCTTTTTGTTCCTATTTTACCCATAACATAATGTGTATAAAAGCCCCCTACCCAATTTCTTATTCCCTTTCTCCCCCTGCATAAAACCCCAACAAATGTAAAATCAAAATCGTCGTCGCCACCGCCGCCATTGCCACCAAACATGCCAAAATAACCCTCTTAAGTTTTTCTTCCTCCTCTTTACCCACCCCTTCTCTCTCTCTTCAAAATTCTCACCTTTCTTTATCTAAATCCAAACCCAGCAAAGCTGCAATGGACTCCACCACTAACACCACCCAAACTCATCACCAATTCTCTCTCTAAAACCAAACCAGTCAAAATTAGTATCAGAAACAACAATGGACTCTACCACCATCCACCACTAACAAATGACGATCTCTGCAATTGTAAGATTGTCGTTTACCCACCTCCCCTTCCTCCTCATAACAACTTCCCTCCTCTTATGACAAGCTCAAAACCTTAGAAGAACAAACATATAGACAGAAGTCCAGAATTAGATGGCTCAAGGATGGAGATTCAAACACATCCTTTTTCTACAACTCCATTGCCTCAAGGTGCAAGAGGAACAAAATCACATCCATCACTTCTGTAAATGGTGAGTTGCTTGATATTGAAGATGCCATCAAATGGGAAGTTGTGACACACTTCACCTCAACTCTAGGGAGGAACCCTCACCCCTACCCAAGTACTACTCTCTTAGCACCATTCATTCAACCTACATTACCATATAGTTTTCATGTATCACTGTGCTCAATTCCCACTAATGAAGAAATACAGCAATGTATGTTCTCTCTCAATAATGACAAAGCCCCTGGGTCTGATGGTTTCATTGCTTTCTTTGGTCCTGATATTATTTTGGCAATTAAAGAGTTTTTTTAGTACTGGGAAGCTACTCAAGAAAGTCAACTCTACATACTTGTCACTTGTCCCAAAATCACCAAATCCATCTCCCCTTAATGATTATAGGCCTATCTCCTGTTACTCCACCATTTACAAATTTATATCCAAGCTACTTGCCAATAAACTCAAACCCACACTCCCACGTAATATTGGCTCTGCACAGTTTGCCTTTATACATGGAAGACAAATTGATGATAGTATTATTCTTGCTCAAGAACTTATCAATGGCTATCATACACATTCATCCTCACCAAGATATGCCCTCAAAATTGATATCAAGAAAGCATTTGATTCAGTTTCTTTGGATTTTCTATTTCATTCCCTTAAGTTGTTTGGTTTTCCTCCCATCTTCTTGAACTGGATACACACATGTGTTACCACACCATTATTCACCATTTTTGTCAAAGGTTATTTCAGAAGCATTAAGGGGTTGAGGCAAGGTGACCCTCTGTCACCTTTCCTATTTGTAATTGTCATGCAAGTTTTCTCATCAATTGTCAACAAATTCACCATGGATTTCCCCTTTAAGTACCGCTGGAGATGTAAAGAATTGTCCTCGACACACCTCATATTTGCTGATGACTTAATGTTTAGCTCACATAATAATCTTGCATCATTACAAACCCTAAAACATGTTATTGATACTTTCTCTAACCTCTCCGGACTTCACATTAACTAGAACAAAAGTCATGTTTTCATATCAAGTGTCAATAGCTAGCTAGAGTTTTCTATCCTAAATTTCCTTGGGTTTGAGAACGGTACTTTCCTTGTAAAATACCTGGGTGTACCATCTGTCTCCACCATGCTAAGGGACAATAAATGTAGGTTGCTTATTGACATGATTACCTCAAGAATTGCCTACTGGACAAGTAAAAATCTCTCATTTGCTAGAAGATTACGGCTCATTGGGACAGTCTTATTCTCAACTCAAATGTATTAGAGTTCTAAGTTCATCCTATCAATGAATATCCTTCATGAACTTGATGGTATCTTTAGAGAATTTCTATGGTATAGTCCTGCTTTAAAGAAGTTTAGTGGCAAAGTTGCATGGGAAAAATTTCCTTGGGTTTGAGAACGGTACTTTCCTTGTAAAATACCTGGGTGTACCATCTGTCTCCACCATGCTAAGGGACAATGAATGTAGGTTGCTTATTGACATGATTACCTCAAGAATTGCCTACTGGACAAGTAAAAATCTCTCATTTGCTAGAAGATTACGGCTCATTGGGACAGTCTTATTCTCAACTCAAATGTATTAGAGTTCTAAGTTCATCCTATCAATGAATATCCTTCATGAACTTGATGGTATCTTTAGAGAATTTCTATGGTATAGTCCTGCTTTAAAGAAGTTTAGTGGCAAAGTTGCATGGGAAAAATTTTGTTTGCCGAAAAGATATGGTGTATTGGGGCTAGCTCCCTAATATCTCTACTTAGAATTGTGCAGCTATCATGAAACAATTTTGGCATATCATTAATTCAAAAGACATGTTATCGGTTCAATGGATAAACACTTATTTATTAAAAGTCAGAGTATTTGGGAGGTCAAAGTACCTTGCTAATGCTCGAGGAAAATACTCTACCTCAGGGAAGAAGTTAGGCCTCTTATCAAGCTTGAAATTGGAGATTAAAAGAATCTTAATTTTTTTGTTTGACAAGTGGTGTTCTCTTGGGCCTCTACACCTTCTTGTTTCTCCTTAACAAATCACTGATTCATTTCATGACAGTAAGACTAAACTCAACTCATTCATCATCAACTCTGCATGGTCCTTTCCACGCTCCATCGCCAATATTTTACTATAACTACAATGCTTCTCTAACTTCCCCACACACAATTCACATAAATAAGACAAATTTACATGGTTCCTATCACCCTTAGGGGAATTTTCCATAGCCCATACAATGAAACATCACAAAAGCCATTAATACCAAGCACTCCTTCACACTTTGGGTTGCCATACAACACCGTCTCCCACCATTGAATAGGAGGTGCACAAGCCACACCAATGCAACAATCTGTATCTTCTGCAATAGAGATATGAAGCTAGTCTCATGATGTGATACCCCCGAATTTTTGAATGCGGGTTGGCCTGGCCCACTCCCGAATACCTGAGGATATCAAAACAAATCAGTAATAAACGAACACAGAGTACAAAAGAATAAATAGGAATAAATAATTTGCTAAAAGAAAACTAAAATAATAATCCAATAATTAAACCTCAGAATAAATTTTCATTAATAATAAAATCATTCTGATACAATTAATCATCCATTAATACAACTTGGGAATCTATATTGTGTAGACCCCTAGAAAACCAAAACTGCATAAATAAAAGTAACGACTGTCTACATCTAATAGATGAAACATAAACGAATCTCCTAAGTAGACTCGGAAGAGTGAAATAGATTGATCTCGGCTCAGCACGAACAATCTTCTACATTTGAAGAACACCTGAAAAATAATGTTGGGTCAGGCTCACAAATAAGTTTTACTCTACTACAATCCAAGCAGAGATCTGATACACGTATACATCCTAGTCAACCCAATAATATATAATAGTCCGTATATATATAAATACACGCTAAAGGAACCTCACTTGACTATAGGGTTGTCTCAACCTGAATAGTAGGCAACATGTAAAAACGCACATATAGTAGGTATGAGTACCTAGACCTACACTATATCTAGCTACACATCTTTGGCGATATACGCACCTACGCTATATCTAGCTACACAACTACACTATATCTAGCTACACATCTCTGGCGATATACGCATCCTAACCATTGATCTTGAGACTTAAGATCATATTATTGTACTCATTTGGCACATATCGATCTCTTAAAACAAGAGGAGGATTCACAATTGGTGGCTTGACGTGAGCACCATGATTTATTTGAGCAACGGGAGGTGAGGATGAAACAAAAATTGGCCGAGGCATTCCCAATGGAACTTGGCCTTGTTGTTATGGAATGAATGGTCTTGGCATGCTTAATAGTACTTGAATGATGTCATGATGCACATTAGGGTGGAGGATACCTTGTTGGTCGATGTGACCAAGGTCCTCCACATGGTCCTCATTTTGCTCCTCTATTGATAAAATGGAGTGATGAGAGCTACCCCTTCCCCTAGCACAACAAGAAAATCGGGCTTTAGTGACAGTCAAATCAGTCACTAAAAGCCTTTAAACCGTCACTAAAAATCAAAATCATCTGTCACTAATTAGAGTGTCGCAAAAGATCTTTAGTGACGGTAAAAAATGACTGTCACAAAAAATAAGGGTCTTTAGTGACGGTATTTACTGTCCCAAATAATCCCATCACTAAAAGTTATTAGGGACAGAATGTACCGTCACTAATAAGCTATATATTAAGGATAATTTTTGGATTGTCACTAATACGTAAACTATTTGTGACAGTATTTACCGTCCCTAATAACTTATTTATTTTTATTTTTTTTCACAATTGTGACAACTAGAAACTGTCCCTATTAGCCTTTTTTTTTTTTTTTTGGCCCCAGCTATGTTTGTACGTTATTATGTTTTTTTCTTCTTTATAAGACAAAACTCAAACCCTGAACTGAAAATAAGAGTATAGTAACATACCACATGTACCATAGATGATATCAAAAGCATATGACATGTAGAATATACAAATAAACTTTAAACCTCTTCCAATATGTTCAAAATCAGAGCATCATTAGTTTTAAATGCCCAATAGAATCTGTAGTTCAAAGACAAAAGGGCTAGATATCAACTAGTCATAAGAAAGCTTCATAATTTTGTACCAAAATATTTGGCTCCATCATATTCGTCATTCGATTTGTGGTTGTGGTGGTGCTTGCGGGTGGTTATGATATCGCCACTATGGTGGCGGTGGCTGCTGATATTACCACCATGGTGGTGGCGACTGTTGAAGGTTAGAGTCTGGTGGCGATGGATGCTCATACCCTCTTGGCGGGGCTGCTTGTTGGGAATCTGATGAGGATTACTGATATTGGTGGAACCATGACAGCGGCTGCTGCTACTGTTGCTGCTGAAGCATCTTCTCAATTCTTTGCATATATTCCCGCAAACTTTTTATTTCCTCTTTCAGTTGTGCATTATTTTCCTCAGCAATTTCTGTTCTTTTACGAGAAGCCTCTTCATAAGATGAGAATGCATGTTGACGGCTTGGAATCTCGAAACCATGTCCGAACCCATAGGGATATCCTTTCCTGATACCTACTTGGTTTTGCATTATCTCAACATCATTTCTCACTGGACTGGTACTATCAGAATTTTGACAAATTTAAGAAGACTTATCCATCATTTCATCCTGCAATTGACATATAAGTCTTAGAATTGAGAATTGAGATACAAATTAAGGAGAAAAAGACTTGTACCAGAAAAATAGTAAAGGCTAAACTGATCACATTAATAAAATCAAGGCTGAAAGGACTAGAACAAAAGTCTTGTAACTAATCATTCAAAAATATAACAAGTTCCATAAAAATTCATAATTTCCAGCAACATAACAATACTACATGTCATCTATCTATAGACATAACATGCACAAAATAAAAATGAAGAGAACTATTTTATGAATATATAGAGTTTGTGAATCAGAATGTGCAACAACAAATTGTATGATTAGAAAGCATACAGCTAGGGACAATTAATTATTTGATCTAACAATGAATGCAAAATATTAATGTGGACTACGAAAATGACTAATTAAACATTAATTAATTCTATAATTTCAACTTAATTTAAAGAAGACAAATAAAATATGCACCAAACAGAAGCTATAATCCTGAAGTTAAAACAATGTATCTCAATAAAACAATGGTCAAACTTAGTTAATTCTGAAGCTATAGTCAGTTCACAATTGACCAAAATGAATTTGTTCATTGGCCTACTCTAACATTTATATTTATACTAAGGACAAATTAAATATAAATACCAAATAGCAAATAAATAAGAGCAAGAGATGTAATTGGCCTGATTGAAACACCTTTCGGAAATGAGCTTACTGAAATGTTCAGAGTTTTTCAGTACTTCTAACTGGAAACAGAAAATAGAGAACAACAATAATCATCCTGATGTTTCCAGAATAATGATCTTTATTTATTTATTTATTTTTTTTTTTTACTCAATTCCTCAAATAATATTACAAGTAATGTCTGACATAAATTAAAAAAAAAAACTATAATTCATTGAAATAAATTTATTTTTTTAAAACCCAATCCAGCTTTGACACAGCAACCTACATGATCGTCCCACCTCTTTCTTTGGGTAGTACCTTCACTCAAACACAAAGTCACCCAAAAGTCAAGTAAATAAAACAATCCAAAGTCTAAACCAAGCCAACTATATAACCATTCTCATTAAGTTAACACATAGTTCATAGCACTCCCTCTTAAAAACATGAATTTACACATTCAACCACTTCGATAACATTCTTACACAAAACACCACCACACCTTTTAGTAAACTGCATGGCCTTCAAATTTAATGTCACTTGAATTACCTTCCAAGAAAGTGTGTATATATATATATATATATTCCACACAAAAGGACACTTTAGTCTTTTAAAATTAAACTTATCCATGCTTTAAGGCGAATATAAAAGGGCCCATTGCATATAATAAATATCAGTTATATAAATATCTCTTTATATATTATAGTAGTATATACTTGTGCATCTAACAAACCTACTACTAGTAGTGCTTTTAACTAGTAGAGTTGCAAGAAAGAAACCACACACAAACAATATAGAGAGAGCAAAAGTGTAGAGAGAGAGAGAGATGAGAACCGGCAACCACTTGAGGTGTCATCTTAATACTACCAATTCTATCCTATCTATAAATAAAAATATATATATATTAATCTAACTGCAAGTTTTACAAGTTAGATGATGAGCGCTGAAAAGTGCGCATTTAAACCCCTTAAGCTTAGGTATTTTAGAACCTTTATCTATCTTATTTTCCCGCTTTAGATTGATTTCGTATTATTTCCATTTTTAGGTATTTATCCCTAAAATAAGCTAACTCAGCCAAATAAGAGCAGAAATGAAGCAATTCTGGGATGAATTAAAGAAAAGAGCAAAGTAGAGCAAAATGAAGCAAAAGGTGGAATTTCAGCAATTTCGATCGATCTTAAGAAAAGTTCGATCGATCCAACCTTCATTGATCTCAATACTTCAAGATGGATCTGAGCCATATTTGTCCCAATTCAAAGATCTCAAAGTTCGATTGATCCAACTTCATTCTCTAATCGATCGAACTATCTTGTCCTTATCCAAATAATTAATCTTATCCAGCTATACCACCCTACCAACCACTTTTTGTCCTTTTCCCAAAAATATCTTCAAAATATCTCAGATTTGTTTTTATCCAAAAAGGCGCCGCCATAGAGGATCGATCCAGCTTCAGTTCGATAGATTTCAGCCATGTTCGATCGATCCAAGGTCAATGTTCGATCGATCGAACTTCCTTCAGCGCGAAAAAGTTAAATTGCGAGCTCATAAAAAGTTGTCTTCTATCCAATCATTGGGAGAATATTGGAGTACGTGCCAGATTATTCTTGGGTGTCACCTAACTTACCAAAAAGGGTATTTAAGCAACTTTTGAGGGGGGATTCACACACAACCATAGGGAGAGATTTTTTAGAGAATTCTTAATGAGGAAGCAAAGGAGAGGAGGAGGCTAGAGACACCATTAGAGGCTCTTCATCAACCAAGGAGTAGATTTCTTCCATGGAGCTTGCCCTTGAGGGTTGGAAGACATCATCCATGAGTGGCTAGACATCCACTTGGGGCTAGAGTTAGCCCTAACCATGCTTTCTACATCTTGATTTATGTATTTGTGAGGGAATTTGTATTGTGATACATGTTTTGACACTTATATATATATAGATCTTGTTTATTCAATAATTTATGTGGTTTAATGCTTCTAATTGATCATTTCATTCTATCCATATGTCTATGTATGCTAGAATAGATATTCATGTGCTTGTCTCTATTTCTTGTGTTGTTGATACATGTATATGTGTATTAATGCTATGGATCTAGAGATTGTCAAAACATAGTGCTTAATGGAATGCTCTTGTGGTTTATTTGATGGTTCATACTCATTTCTTGATGGATTGTGCCTCTCCCTTAGTTTAATTAGTTTAATTTCATGTCATTAGCTTAGATGTAGTGCAATTGTAGTGTAGTTGTTAAATGGGAGGACAATTCATGCTTGTTGTTTGATGTTCCATGCTTTTGAATGCAAGTAGCATATGTCTCTAACCTTGTGATGTGCTTGGATTGTGAGCTTAATGAAAGGATTAATGGCTTAGTTTGATATATTGTACTTTTCACTATGTTGCTTAGACAATATATGCTTAATTGGTCATCCTTGCTAATTGAAACAACCAAACACACACACAAAAATATTGCAACACATATCTTCCCCTCATTAATCATTCATTAAAGGTGTAGAAAAGTATGCTTAGTGGTGATCTCTAAACCCCAGGATCTCTCTCTCTCTTTTATTCTCTTTATTGCATTTTTGTTTACTTTAGTTTAATTTGCATCTAGTGTAATCCAACCAACCAACCACTATTTTGATCACTCGACCTACTAACCCTAATCTTGATTCCTCAACTTTGTACGACCCACTAATCCCTTGGGACGTTCCCTACTTGCCCTACCTATATTTTTAGTGAAAAGTAGTAGTGGCAATTTCTAAATGTAAAACTTGGCCACATTCATCATAGCTCTACACCATTATCTTTTGGTGGTAACACAAACCGTGTGGTTCGGGGTTGACGACCCGAGATTCCCACCATGTTTTTGGCGCCGTTGCCGGGGATTGATTGAAGGCAACGTCGTATTTGTGGAATTAATTAGGAATTAGTACTCTTTTGATCGTGTCTTTATTTTTCTTTTTGTTACTCATTGTGTTTGTTCTTGTTTGACAAGGAGTATTGAGCTGGGAAGCAAGCAAGAGAACATCAAAGCAAATGGGCTAAGCAAGCAAGGAAAAAGGCTAAAATCATAAAAAAAAAAAAATTGCTAAGCTAAAAGCTAAAAAAAATTGGAGTTGAAGTGGTAAAGGACCTTTGTGAGCTTTTCCTTACTCAACCCTTAGTTAAATCGTTGGCCCGCGTGAGGGCTTGTATTTCAATTTTTAGATAAATTGTGAGCCCGCGTGGAGGCATTTTATTGTTCTTTGCATATTTTTTTGAAAGCATGGGAATATAGGATCATTGTATGTGGAGGAAGTTTGTTGTTGATTGATTTGTTGTGAAGGTGAAGTGTCTGTTCATTGCTTATTGCTTGTTGTGTTGCATTGTGCATGTATGGTTGTAGATCATTGAGACCCACTCTTGTCCTTTTAAATTTTTATATTGAATCCGTTGTTCGAAACCCTAGGGGAAGAGGAAGTTCTAGTCAATCCTTTTCTACAATAGAAGTAAACAATGAGGACCATGTGGAGGACCTTGGTCACGTAGACCAATAAGGCATCCTCCACCCCAATGTGCGTCATGATAACATACAAGTGCCATTAGGCATGCCAAGGCCATTCGTTTATCCACCACAACAACAAAGCCAAGTTCCATTAGGAATGCCAAGGCCAATCTATGCTCCACCACCTCCCATCATTCAAGGCAATCAAGGTGCCCATGTTGCATCTCCAATTGCTAATCCTCCCCTTGCTTTAAGAGATCACTATGTGCCTAATGAATATAATGCACCCACATGCATTCAATTGCCACCATTTAGAGCACACCACTATGAAATCAAACCACAAACCATACAAATGCTTCATAATTATCATGGACTTCCAAGTGAAGAACCTTACAAGTATTTGGATGAGTTTCTTAAAGTATGTTCCACCATAAGATACACGGACATGCCGGAAGAGGTCTTAAGGCTTAAAATTTTTTCATTCACCCTCAAAGACAAAGCAAAATATTGGTTTAACAATCTTAGGCCTTTTTCAATAACTTCTTGGGCAAAAATGCAACAAGAGTTCTTGAAGAAGTACTATCCGGTTTCTAAGACTAAAGCCATGAGAACCTCAATTCGAGAGTTTTCACATGGGGATGGGAAAACATTTCATGAGGCATGGGAACACTTTAATGAATTATTTAGGAAGTGTCCATATCATAACATGCCCAAATGGTAATTAGTTTAATATTTCTTTGAGAGCTTATCGGATAATTACAAGGGCATGGTTGATGCTTCCATGGGTGGCTCTTACATTGATAGGCATGAGGATGACATGTGGCGTCTTTATGAGAGCATGAGTGAAAATTCTTTGCATCGAACTTTATCTTCGAAGAATGGTAGAAATTCTAGTGGTAGGAAGAGTGTTGGCTTACATCAAGTCGACCACTCTAATGAAATTGTCGCCGAGATGAAATCATTATCTCAAAGGTTTGATCAATTCTTGATCAACCAAAACTCGGCAAATCAAGTATCTTCCTTCCCTAACCATTCTCATCATGCATCTAATGAGACATGTATGACATGTTCAAGAGTTTTACATTCTACTTCCAATTGTCCCCATGGACATGTGCAAAGTGAGCATCATGAACAAGTCAATGCAACATTTATGAATTAAGGGAACAATCCTTATGGCAATCACTATAATCTTATTTGGAGAAATCACCCGAACTTCTCTTGGAAAAGCTAAGGGGAGGGCTCAAACCACCTCCAATGCAAGGCCAAGGTTCCCAATGTTTTAGATCATCGTACCAATCACAAAAAAACCAATTTTCAAATTCTCATTTTCCCAATCAATCATATTCCCAAAGAAATGTTAGAAGTCCCATTTTTGAAGAGAAAGTTTTGACCGCTTTGGGCACTCTAGAGGCAAACACACAATTACTTCATTCTCACTCTTAATCCATTGCTAAGCTAGAAACCCAAGTAGGGCAAATAACTAGCACTTTAAATGCAAGAGAGAAGGGAAAAATGCCTTTGAATGCTCCACCAAAGTAACAATGTGTTATGGAGACTCATTCCTCATCGAACGTCACACAATAGAGCATGTAAATGCGGTGACTACCTTGAGAAGCGGAAAGATTGTGGACAACCAAGTGGGTATATCCAATGAAGAGAGTGAAGCGCTGCAACCAAAAGTTGACACCCGTCCCGTTTCATATCATATTCCTCCTTCATTGCATATGCATTATTTTTCAAATGAGAATGTGTTGAAAAGTGATTTTGAAAAGAAAAATGTGCAAAATGATTTCAAAACTTCTTGTGTTGAAGAGACTTCAAAGAAAAATTCTGAAAAGGTTTTTGAACCAAAAGCTCCATTTCTGGATGCCTTAAAAAGATCCACTTCAATTGATAAGCAAAAGGCCAAAACAAATGAAATTATAGATGTGTTTAGGCAAGTGAAAGTTAATCTTCCGTTTTTGGATGCGATCAAGTAAATTCCGGCTTATGCCAAATTCTTGAAAGACTTGTGCACCCAAAAGAGGAAGAATAAAAGCCAAGCACCTAGGAAAGTGGTCTTAACCGTGCAAGTGAGCTCAATTTTGTGATATAACACTCTTCCGAAGTTTAAGGACCCCGGTTCACCTACCACTTCATGCATCATTGGAGATCATATCATTAATCGGGCTCTTCTTGACCTAGGAGCAAGTGTTAATCTTCTTCCATACTCGGTGTATGTCAAATTAGGCTTAGGAGACTTGAAACCGACGTCGGTGGTTTTACAACTTGCCGACCGATCCATCAAAAAGCCTAGGGGTATCATTGAGGATGTCTTGATTAAAATTGATAAATTCTTCTTTCCCGTTGATTTTGTTGTCATTGACATAGAATCGGTCCCAAATCATAAAAGCCAAATTCACGTTATCCTTGGCCGTCCTTTCTTGGCAACCGCGAATGCCAACATTAATTGTAGGACGGGGATAATGAAGATCTCGTTTGGCCACATGAAGGTGAAGTTAAATATTTTCAATCCAACCCCCAACTCATTTGACAAGCATGAAAAGGTTAATGTTGTAGAAAAATGTCATAACCTTAAAAGTGAAGGAATTGAGTTTTGAGTGAAACCAAAGTTTCAAAAGATCCATCTTCAACCTTGCATTCTAAGAAAATTGTTTCAAAGTCTTGTTTTGAAAGGGCGTGGAAGCCCAAAGATTGCATTGACCAAGGACCGAAAACGTCTTTTGAGCTTAATCCAACAAGTTCTTTAAAGAACCATTTGTTGGGTGGAGTTCAACACACTTATCACCCCAACAAGGAGGGGATGCATTATAAGATTTTTGATCCGGGCTAAAAGAGCCATAAGTCTTGCTAGAGACGTTAAAGACTAGCAAAAGCATTTCATAGGGTGTCAAAACCTTATTTCTCCCTTATTTCTATCTTACATTTTATTTCTTGCGAAGTCTAGATATTTGCTTTGAGTTCATATGCATTGCTAGGAATTGTGATTAAGATTGTATGAGTTTTCATGTTGGAATTGAGCATTGTGCAAAATTCGATCGATCTCTAAGGAGTATTTGATCGATCGAACTTCTACCTGCATCCAACACTTAGAAATTTTTTTGACGTGCATCCACCTACATCCAAATCACCTCTCTGTCCCATCGATCGAATTTGTTCTCAGATCGATCAGAAGTCCTTAGATCAATCCAAACTTTAAGTTCGATCGATCTTCAGTTCTAACACTTAGACAAATTTTGAGCTTGCACAAACTTGCATATTTCAGCTCTCTATCTCATCGATCGAAAACATCCATAGATCGATCTAAACTTCTTCGATCGATTCAACTTCACCATTGGATCGATCTGCAGTACCCAACACTTAGAAAATTTTTGAACCCAATAACTTGCATATGTTTACCTCTCTGTCAGATTGATCGAACATTTTGTTCAAATCGATCCCTATTCTTCATCTCACTATCTTTGACTTTGTTTTGACTTTCAAATTTTAAAATCCAAAAAGATTTTATTTTATTTTATTTTATTTTTCAAAAACCCAAAAATATTTTCAATTTTCAATTTTTAATTCTTAAATTTTTCAAAAGTTTTAAAAATTCTAAAAAAAAATTCAAAGGAGAGATCGATGTCAGTTCGATCGATCTGAGGATTCAGTTCGATCTATCGAACTGGCAAGGGAATGTTTTTAAAAACTGATTCAGGTTCATTCGATCGATTCCACAAGAATTGATCTCAGACCCTCGTTCCTACTTCGCCGCTGCATCCCTTCTTCTCCATCTCCGGCGAGTATCCCAAGCGTCAAATCTCTCTCTCTCTTCTCGGATCTAAGACCTCATCTTCATCTCACCTTCTCTCTCGATTCCGGTAAGATCCGAAACCTCATCTCTTTGATTCAAGCTTTGATTTGATCAATACACGTGTTAACTGTTAGATCTAGGTTGTTTTCATGATGCCTACCTCCATTGATGAAGCTTCAACCTCTGTGTATATATATGTATATATGTTTTTGAATTATTTTTTATTTGACTTGATTTTCGGAGTTATGGGCCGAATCCAGTGACTAGGATTGACGCTTTGTTGTGTTGACGGGCCCACGACCATGTTCGTGTAAGCCCCGTGCCATCCACGTCACAGATCTGTGACTTTTTGTTTTCTTTTACAGAGTTCGATCGATCGAACATCTTTCTCCGATCATTCTGAGTGAGATCGATCCCACTCATTTTTGTGATCGATCGAACTTTTATCGATTTCTCATTTTTAAGATCAATCCAAGTGAGATCGATCTCACAACTTTTGTGATCGATCGAACTTTGTAGATTTGCAACACACACTTCATCCATCATATATTGTGTTTTATGCTATCTCATACATGCCCAATGCATGTGTTTTCCACATTGGATGCATTTCATACTTATCCTGTCTAGCATGCTTTACTTCATGTCACTTATTCCTTGTCACTTGTATAGATTCTTGTTCTTTATCTGTTTTGTCTATCTTATTTGACATACATGATTCTATGGATTGTACTTTAATTTTTTATATCGGCATTGACTTCCCTTGCAAGTTTTCTTTTTCTTTTTACAGCCATGGCTAGGGTCAAGACTGTAGCTAGCAGACACTATCACCGCAGGGGCAGGCAGAGTTTGGATGACTAGGACCCCATTTAGGAAGATTAGCCAGCCGAGCCCACTCCACCTCAGTCTCCTTTATCTGACAGCAAATTGCACTCTGCTGCTGAGGCATCTACTTCATAGGCTCACGCTGAGGCTGAGAGCACATACCATCTCTATCACCATAGCCAGCTCAGCTAGCTCAGCAGCTAAACCGACCATTACATAGATACTCATGCCTTTCAGTGGCGCACGAGTCGGTCTTCGATACAGACTTCTTTTCCCGATCGGTACTTACCGGATCAGCATATGATGATATATTACAGAGGGGCCTTGCAGCCATTCTTACCCCTGTCACATACCCGGTGTACCCGAGGCTAGTACGGATGTTCTTCCAGAACCTCCGGCCTGCCTCGCGTAACACGGCGGAGCTGAGGACCACCATTGATGGCCATCCTATCTCTGTTACAGTGGATACATTATCCAGATCTTGCCACTGTCCACATGTCTGCCTTTCAGAGCTACATGACACATCCCACTCTTTACAGGCCCACATATGCAGACATGGCCATTTTACTCACAGGTCACTATGCCGGTGGTGAGACCTTCACCACCCGGACTTATTTGCTAGATGACCTGTGGTTTTTCGACTCTCTCTTGTTCCGTAATATTTTCATAGTCGGCCATAAGACACAGAGGCGCGGCGACTACCTAACAGCACTATATGCATTCTACACAGGGTGTTGGCTGTCCATTCCTACGCTCATCTGGAGCGTCATGATGAAGTTGTATGTCGACCACATCAGCAAGGACAAGCCCAAAAAAGCTAAATATCTCCCATTCGGCCATCTTATCACACAGATTTTACGTGATCAGCGCTATCCCTTCCAGCCACAAGAGAAGACTGGGTCTGGGGCCTGTTCATTCAAGAAGAAGGATTGGGATAAGAGCTACAATGCTCTTATCAAGAGTCTGTGGGACGACGTTGCCGAGGCAGCTAAGGATCTAGAGGCCGAGGAGATGGCAGCAGCAGCAGACCCAGCAGCGGACGACGTCGCAGTTAATCCGGCTACCGTACACATGGATATTGATTTGGAGCAGCCTGTAGAGGACCCAGAGCAGCACTCTCCAGTTGGGTTACCCGTTCATGATGAGGAGCAGGCTTAGGATCATCATTTTCCCGATCCAGCCACACCTGAGACTCTTGCTCACACACCCGACTTTGGAGAGCGACTTCAGACTTTGGAGGATGTCGTGGTATCTATCCGTGCAAAAACTGTCTCCATTAGAGCTGACATTGCTTCCCTCTGCATAGATGTCATGACCGCATTTAGAGATCTATCCAGAGACATCCGCGGAGCGCGACCTGCCTGTCCTACTTCCTCCACTTGATCTTTCCATTCTTCTTATTCCTCTTGCATATTTTTTATACTGTTATATTATTTTTGCAGCCGTGTCTGTCGGCTTTGATCCTGGATGTACTGTACTTTATTTTTGGTTTATATATGCTTTCTTTATGGATGTCCTATTTTCATATTCTTATATCTATATGTTTGACTCCATCAGGTGCATCCCAGTGACTTTAGTAAGAGAGGGTCCTTATCCCTCTTTCACTACTTTATTTGACTTCCCATTTACACTTGCATGTCCACTGTGCACTGTTATTATCCCTTTTGTTATCTGATGAGTTTTATCCAAGTGCCAAAATTTCAGGACCACAGTTAATCCTAAGTTTGGGGGGCTATGCCACCCACTTTGGATACTTTTGTCCCGGTCATTCTTTGCCTTAGTTGCACTGGTATACTCTTTCATTTTGTTCTCTGTGCACATTGAGGACACTGTGCCATTTAAGTTTGGGGGTAATGGTGCTTTGCAGTGTTTGTTTTTAAATTCAAAATTTTGAGCATGACTTGTGTATTTGAGGGATTTTTTATGATTGGTCCATAACTAGTTATGATTTTGATCTTTTGAGGACTATATTGCTTAAAATTTAAAAATTGCTTGACTTGAGAGTCTAATACTCCTTGTATGCTTGTGGATGCCATTTAGGGGTAAATTTTTCGAAAGATTGATATCATGCTTGCATTTGTGGTCCACATCATCCTGATTTTTTGATTTTTTTGAGATTCACTCTAGGATTCTACACTAACACAGGAGCATACTAGCATTCATTTGTGGGGTACATGCTTTGTTAATTATTGAATTGGTTATATCCCAATTGGGCTAGCAGTGCATTGAAAACTTTTATTCTTGATAAAGGTGAATAACAACCCCTTTTCACTAAGTAGCCGGAATTCTAGCCTCATCAAGCACTGAACTTCTCGCGCTGAAAGGTGGAGGGCCCAAACTCTAGGTTAATAATTGAACTTGTTATAAAAAAATAAAAAACTAAAAAATAAAATAAAAGTTGCAAAAGCAATAAAAAGTGAGGACTTCTCCCAAAAGGTGAGAAGTGGGAAATGATTAGATAGAGGTTGTCTTGATTTGTAGCCTAGTTGATTTGAGCTTGTAAGTCCGTAGGGGTGTTTTAACGCCTAATGCCCTAAAGCAGTTTGGTTTGGGAGTCATTGACCTAACGCTCGACCTCATGAATCGCTAGAAAGCTTAATAGATTAACACATTGCACTTTGCTTCCATCTTTGATCCTAACAAAAAAAAAAAATCGAGTGAAAAGAAATAACTTCACCTAAAACAATAAAGTTTTAATAAAAGGTCTACTTTTTGTCTTGATGATCGGTACTAGATTTGTGTGCTAGTTTGAGGGTAAGGATGTGATCATTTCTTTAGTTGGCTAAGATAGCAATATATTTGATGCCGGTCCACTCAAAAAGAATTCTAGTGTTGTTTTGATTTGCATGATCATTTTTTTGATGTGTGGAGGACCATACTTGCTTGCTTGATGTTGAGATTTTGGGAGATTGCTTGGAAATGTTTGAAAAATTGCATACTTGAGGTAGTTTTCTCCCAATACTTATTTGCAATATTGGTGCCTTTTTTTTGTGAGAATAAGCTTAATGTTTGTAGGTATCATTTCTGGAAACCCTCAACGAGACTTCACTCGTCCACTAGGGATAACCTAGGGGTTTAAAAGGCTTGTTGCATGCGCTAAGTGTAATCGTGTTCCCTACGAAAGTGGCGTTATCCATTTATTGCTTTCTAGTTATAGTTGTATAGTTATTCATTTCATTCCTTTACTTTTTAGTTCATTGCTAGGGACTAGCAATATTTAAGTTTGGGGGTGTGATGAGTGCTGAAAAGTGCGCATTTAAACCCCTTAAGCTTAGGTATTCTAGAACTTTTATCTATCTTATTTTCTCACTTTAGATTGATTTCGTGTTATTTCCATTTTCAGGTACTTATCCCTAAAATAAGCTAACTCAGCCAAATAAGAGCAGAAATGAAGCAATTCTGGGATAAATCAAAGAAATGAGCAAAGTAGAGCAAAAGGAAGCAAAAGGTGGAATTTCAACAACTTCGATCGATCTCAAGAAAAGTTCGATCGATCCAACCTTCATTGATCTCAGCACTTCAAGATGGATCTGAGTTATATTTGTTCCAATTCAAAGATCTCAAAGTTCGATCGATCCAACTTCATTCTCTGATCGATCGAACAATCTTGTCCTTATCCAAATGATTGATCTTATCCAGTTGTACCACCCTACCAACCACTTTTGTCCTTTTTCCAAAAATATCTTCAAAATATCTCAGATTTATTTTTATCCAAAAAGGTGCCGCCATAGAGGATCGATCTAGCTTCAGTTCAATAGATCTCAACCATGTTCGATCGATCCAAGGTCAAGGTTTGATTGATCGAACTTCCTTCAGTGCGAAAAAGTTAAATTGTCAGCTTATAAAAAGTTGTCCTCTATCCAATCATTGGGAGAATATTAGAGTACGTGCCGGATCATTCTTGGGTGTCACCTAACCTACTAAAAAGGGGATTTGAGCAACTTTTGAGAGGGGATTCACACACAACCATAGGGAGAGATTTTTTAGAGAATTATTAGTGAGGAAGCAAAGGAGAGGAGGAGGCTAGAGACACCATTAGAGGCTCTTCATCAACCAAGGAGCAGATTTCTTCTATAGAGTTTGCCCTTGAGGGTTGGAAGACATCATCCATGAGTGGCTAGAGTTAGCCCTAAGCATGCTTTCTATATCTTAATTTATGTATTTTTTAAGGAGATTTGTATTGTGATACATGTTTTGACACTTCTATATATATAGATCTTGTTTATTCAATGATTTATGTGGCTTAATGCTTCCAATTAATCATTTCATTCTATCCATATGTCTATGTATGTTAGAATAGATGTTCATGTGCTTGTCTCTATTTCTTGTGTTGTTGATACATGTCTATGTGTATTAATGCTATAGATTTAGAGATTGTCAAAACATAGTGCTTAATGGAATGCTCTTGTGGTTTATTTGATGGTTCATACTCATTTCTTGATGGATTGTGCCTCTCCCTTAGTTTAATTAGTTTAATTTCATGTCATTAGCTTAGATGTAGTGTAATTGTAGTGTAGTTGTTAAATGGGAGGACAATCCATGCTTGTTGTTTATTATTCCATGCTTTTGAATGCAAGTAGCATATGTCTCTAACCTTGTGATGTGCTTGGATTGTGGCTTAATGAAAGGATTAATGGCTTAGTTTGATATATTGTGTTTTTCACTATGTTGCTTAGACAATATAAGCTTAATTGGTCATCCTTGCTAATTGAAACAACCAAACACACACACACAAATATTGCAACACATATCTTCCCATCATTAATCATTCATTAAAGGTGTAGAAAAGTATGCTTAGTGGTAATCTCTAAACCCCAAGATCTCTCCATCTCTCTTTTATTCTCTTTGTTGCATTATTGTTTACTTTAGTTTAATTTGCATCTAGTATAATCCAACCAACCAACCACTATTTTGATCACTCGACCTACTAACCCTAATCTTGAATCCTCAACTTTGTACGACCCACCAATCCCTTGGGACGATCCCTACTTGCCCTAGCTATATTTTTAGTGAAAGGTAGTAGTGGCAATTTCTAAATGTAAAACTTGGCCACATTCATCATAACTCTACACCACTATCTTTTGGTGGTAACACAAACCGTAGGGTTCGGGGTTGACGACCTAAGATTCCCACCATTGGATTGAATGACCTTATTTAGAAAGAGTTAATTTGGATCCTTACAACCTTACATGCAATGTTGATGGCATCAATGTTAAGTAATGTGAAAGAATTAATGTCAAGAACTGTAAATGTTTCACTTATTGCATTTTGAGAGCCATATTTTGTGGTAGTGGGGGAAGGAGAATGCAAGATCAAATCTCGAGAGCAACCACTTTCTAAATATAATGCCAAAGGTTAGGTTCATATCAAATCTGGCCCTCCTACCACTTAGAATATTTAAGAAGAGTAAAATCTTCAGCCTACCCATCGCTCTTTTATTTTATTTTTTGTTCTTCTCACAAAATATCTTTCTTGGGATTTTATAGTCAACAAATTAGGACTTTTATTATATCCACAAGAAGAACTTATGACAGCAAGAAAAAAAGAGGGGTTAACAAAAAAAATTTATAGATATTACACATTGTGTGTGCATGTAATTCAATATACTTATATATATATATATATATATATATATATATATATACTCACTTTTTGGTACAATTTGATTTTGAATCAAAATTTATAATTGGAAAAACTTTGTATATTCTATTACAAAATTAATATCTGTTTTATAGTCATTATTTTAGCCCTTGCATTTTAATATTATTGAAAGACCCTACAACTCTATAAAATGCATAGGAATATTAAAAGCCCCTCTCTATTCCTATCTTTTTTGGCACACTATTTTGTACAGCATCCTCTATTACTCTTAGTCTCAGCTAATATTTTAATTAGCACACACAATATTATTTTAATTAGCGCACACAATATCCATGGAGAAAAGGCCAATAAATGCACCAGCAGTTGGTGACAAAGTGAACAATAGTCTTAAAGAAAACCATATGTAGTCTAATAGACCACACAAATGGTCCTCCATATGTATATTGTAATGTCAATATAAACTGCACATAGTAAATTTAACCTCGAAGTTGGTGACTAGATCAACATATGCTGTGATCGAACTTTTTGTGTGATCATTGAATATTTATACATAGAATCAAAAACAGGTGAATTTTTTGTAGCAAATAGCAACAAGTCAATGCGACTTATGTGCTTATAAATATAGATCTCAGTACAACATAGGTAGGGGCTAGCCCATGCCTCATAACTTCATGTCTTGTTGTTAGTTCGAAGGTCAGAATCTAACATACCTTAGACAAAAATAAATCTACTTCATCAACGAATGTGACAGCTGGATGACGACAACAGGCAACTCTAAAAAGTGCTCTCATTAGCTTTTCACTCTCACTGATCTATAATCACCGATTAACATTTAATTACTTGAATATATTAGGCTTACTTGTGTAAAATTTAAGTTTTTTTCATATAATGAGCTACCAAGATGCAAGTACAACAGGCAAACTTTGTCTACATTTCCATATACAATATTAGACTTATATTTCTAGTACAAGAGGTGGACCATAATGAGAAGAAACATTCCCTAAGACATGAGAAAAAAATGAATGAATCGAAGAATAAAATGGTAATGCTTTTTATCTTTCATTTGTAGGGGCAACATATACTTACTGGGGACCAAACAGAAGAAGACCTCTTCCCGGAGAACGGCAACCTTTAAAAATGTCAGGACATAATAAAGGCTATATAACCATCTCAGTCACACTTTTTTTAGCATGTTCCAAACCAGCTAGAGAATGGACAGGCAAAAAAATATGATTAAAACAAAATATCCAAATACATAAACTTACTACGAGAATATGAAAATGGGAAAAGTCTACATCATCTTATGTTACCAATATCATCCCAGCGAACATTGGGATCCCGCTCCATTATCTCATTACAGACATGTTCAATATGATGAGGTTCTAAATTCCGTAATTCCTCAGGAATCTCGCCATCGGGATCACATAACATTTCCAAACTAAAACAAAAAATATTGAATGTATTAGAATAAGCCTGCATAACACTCACGGTTAATCATTATTATCCATAGAGAGAGATTCTTAAATGGTTAGAGCCACTTTCAAATACCAATTATTAGAGAAATCACAAAGCTTATGAGAAAAAAGAACTCTTGAGGGAAAAAAACAACGCATTTAAACTAAATTTCTAATACAATGAAAACAAGTTTATATAAACTAACCATCTTTTTGTTGAGTCATCTAATGTATTATAATCCTTCCCTCCAATACAAGAAGTCTTATTACCACGGATGCCACGGTGTTGGACCCCATTTGATCTTTAAACCATATCCTCTGTTCCTTGCAACCATTTCCTATAACGTGGAAGAGATATGCTAATCAACATTTCTAAGAATATAGAAATGTAATTTTCTTAAAAACTTCAAATAAAAGGTTGTTATAGTTAATAGGGTAAAACGCAAGAAACCCCCCTGGACTATGAGGAAATCTGTAACTAACCACCTGAACTTTCAAAAATGCAAGAAACCCCCTGAACTATGCAAAATTGTTGCAGATCACTCCATCCGTTCAACGTCCAGTTATATATGACCGTTGAAATTGGTTTCTTAAATTTAAATGACCATACTGCCCATAGAAGCATGAAAGGACAATAATACCCTTAATTTTAGAACACCGACCAAACAAGACTTTATCAAAATTTCTCTAAATCCACAACTCTGATTCTCTGAATCGTCCCTGTAACACGCGAAGGTCTTAAAGCGTTCTCAATTTCCTAATTTTGGGGATCATATAGTTTTACGGCAAGGATGAGTTCATTAAAATCTAGTAAGACAAGATCATCGATTCACCGCATGTCAAACTGTAACACAGAGGACGGAATGGTCCGGTGACTATACAGAGGACGGAATGGCGAGAAGCAAGAACTGCCACTGAACATGGACGTCATGATGCGGAAGTATTTCAAGCATCCCATAAATTTTCAAAATGATAAAAAAGGAGACAAAATATTCCATAACACATGCAATTGGTAAAAGCCCAAAAGGAACCCAGTACCATAAATTGGATTATTGGATCCGTCCGTGCGACCCTCTGCCTTGCCGTCGCCGCACCAGTTAGCCCCGTCGCTGGCGACCTGTTCCTCTCTCTCCGGGGTATCTTCTCAGTTCACGACCCGCCGATCTCTTAAACTATTGCCAGAAAAGTATGCATAAATTCCCGCCTCGGAGGTCCAGGTTACATCCAATTTCTTCACCGCCACCAAGGACAACGCCGACCTTATCTCGCCACCGACGCCGACAAGTCTCTGGTCTAGACTCTAGACACAATGCGTCCGCCTTTTCTGGTCTCTTCTCTGCCAAAGCTCACAGCGAACTCCGCAAATCCATGACTGATGGCGACTCATGTTCTCTCTTTAGGAATTCGCTTCCGCAGTTTCAGTAGCCACCGGCGAATGAGAATTCCAACTGAAGGTGGTTACGTTGAAATTTCACCACCTATCATCACCTTCACCCGATCTTCTCGCCAGATTCGCACGCAATCTCACCGCCGAACAGTCTTCACCAGCTATGCTCACACGCGATAACACGGTAAGAAAAAGCTGACTAATCAATACCCTACTCTCCCCAACGTGCGTTCATGCGCCATGTTTTTATGATTAATTTCTTCACAGAATTGTTCATGACGGTAGCTCTGTTCTTGGATTTGTCTCCGATTTTGCTTCTTTGGTCTGTTTTGGATTGATTTGATCTTAATTGGTGCATCGGATTGACTATATGCATGAATAAATAGGTTTGTTTTGTTGTTTAATCAACCTAAAACATTCATCTCTCCCATGCAAGCTCTCTGGCATCGGCAACCGAATCATAAGACCCCAAAATTATAGCCGCAAGAACAATAAAAATCTTGTAGTATAGGTGGTTGTTGGTGTGATGGAGTATATATTATCTCTTTGGTGTGCTGTCAATATCCCATTGGCTGTTGAGAATTTTTTTGCCACGTCAGCAAATTAATATGACAATGCTTCAAACGGTGTAGTTTCATAGTAAAGGCAAAAATGTCATTTACCTTTTTCCGGTGACCTGATGGGGTAATATGCAACAAAATCAAAGTCAAGGGGTTTTTTTGTAGTCCAGGGGGGTTAGTTGCAAAACCCCCATAGTTCAGGGGGGTTTCTTGCATTTTACCCTAGTTAATATAACAATGGGGGAAGGAGGGGCACTTTGTAATGCCTTTTTTTTTTTTTTTTTTTTTTTTTTTTTTTTTTTTTTTTTTTTGGGTGTGTTGTTAAATACTCAAACCCATCTTCCAGAAACATTAAAAAGCAAAAAAAATCACCTATCACTATCTAATTTGACTATTCTTGATTTGAGGTGAGGTGAAACATGTTCACAAAACTTTACAAACTTATTTCAAATCCAAATTATAAAACAAATCTAGTGAAGGTTCAGGACATCATTCTTTTGTAATATCAAGTTAGAAAACTGAAAGATTATTTAGGCATCTAACTATTTCGGCAAGCAAAATACTTTTCCCAAATATATATATATATATATATATATATATATATATATATTTCATTCATCTCAGTTCTTTTGATTAGTCATCATAATTAGCTTACAATGTTTCTAGACTCTAGGTAATCCCAATAAAAGAATAAAAGGAAGTATGTTTTGTGATATTTTGATACTTTGAAGTTTGGCTCAAAACCTGTCAGATCTATTATACGAGTTATAAATTGTTTCCATAAGTTGCAAAACGCATTTAAAAGTCAAGTCCCTACATGTTTTGATGACTTAAAGGAAAAGGGGTTTGGGGAAGAAGTTACTCCATTAGCATAGAATATGAGATTGCAATCACAGATTATTTTCAAATGAAATATAAATACATATAATATATCCCCTACCAATTTCAAATTCTTAATTACTTGATAATTGCGAAATCAAAAAATCTCCTAACATAATCTTCGTTCATAGAAAAAAAAATAAATAAATAAAAAACAATTATTTTTGATAACAAAACAGAGTGTAAAAGCCCTAATTTATTTTCCAGCTTTTTTTTGGTGAATTTTTTTTTAAAATTTTTTTTATTACCTCCACTGTGTTGCCGACCAGATATGGAAGCTACTTGTTGAGTTTTATTTTCTCTTGATTCTCCTTTATCTTTTCCTTGAAGGAATCCAACTCAAGATTTGATCTTTGCAACTCTTCCTTCAAACCACAGAGATTGTCAAATTTAAATAAACTTTGAAAAAATAGATGAAATCCACAGAATATGATTTACCTTGAGCACTTGAATCTCAGTATCTAGAAGTCGGGAAGCCTTATTAACATCATCTGTTGATATAGATTAGAACCAAGCTATTCCTCGCTGTCCTCAACCATGGCAGTCGTGAGAGCCAGATGTGAAGAACTCCTGTGTGTGAGAGGTCGTGAAGAGCGAAGAGAGAAAGATAGGGCTTCGACAAGAGAGAGAGCGGAGAAAGAAATCTAGGGCTTAGACGCGAGAGAGAGAGAGAGCAGAGTTGTGTAAAGGAACCTAGGGCTTGGAAGAGAGATAGAGAGAGAAGAGTTATGTAGAGGGTTCTGCGTGGGCAATGATATATATACCTAAGGATAAAAACTACGTCGTTTTTGAAGGTCACATTAGTCACAGTGCTCCTACCGTCCCTAAAGACTAATTTTTAATTATTTTTTGTATTAAAAAAATTCATTTATGTGGCGCTAAGTTTCCTGCTAGCACCACAAAAGGCAGGGAAAATTATTTGGGCCTTCGGAGACGGTAACTAAAGACCGTGCCCAAAAATAGTATCTTTAGGGACAGTAACATTACCGTCCCAGAACCCTATTTTGATAATTTTTTATTAAAAAAAATTATAATTTCACTTAAATAGCCTTTTGGCGACGGTAACTTTACCATCCCAAAAGTTATTTCGATAATTTTTTTATTAAAAAAATTATAATTTCACTAAAAATGGTGCTAAGTTTTGCCGCCGCCACCAGATTGGAGGAATCTTTTATTTTGGTCTTTTAGGGACCCTAAAAATAGGATCTTTAGGTACAGTTTTTTGTACTGTCCCTAAAGGTCTATCACTAATAACCCTTTTCTTCTACTGTAGGATTACAAACAATTGATTCAAGATGAAAATCAAGTGGGACATGAGTTGGATTCAATGATCTCTGACCATGCATGCACAAATAAAACAACAACTAGAAACAAACATGTAGCAAATAACAATCACTTCAGCTCCGCAACAAATCAATCAACAAACCTCCACAAATATTTATCCCATACTCCCA
This sequence comes from Cornus florida, assembly GCF_030987335.1. Taxonomy (NCBI): domain Eukaryota; kingdom Viridiplantae; phylum Streptophyta; class Magnoliopsida; order Cornales; family Cornaceae; genus Cornus; species Cornus florida. Next base: position 36,330,884 of record NW_026775573.1, read on the forward strand.
TACTTTAAACAATATGCAAGGAAAGTAAATTGCTTACACGTGGGCTCACGATTTATCTAAGAATTTTTTAAATCATTCTCAACAGAAGAATCTTTCACATGCAATGAAGGAGGAATAAGATGTGAAACCGGATAGGTGTCAACTTTTGGTTGCACCGGTTCACTCTCTTCATTTTGAATACCAACTTGATTATCCATAATCCTTCTACTTCTCAAAGTGGTCATCGTATTCACATGCTCAATTGTGTCACCTTCCGAAGAGGAATTGGTCTCCACAACAAATTGTTGCTTAGGTAGTGGATTCAAAGGCATCTTCCCCTTTTCCCTAGCATTCAATGTACTAACTATTTGCCCAACTTGGGATTCTACCTTCGCAATGGATTGGGAATGAGAATGAAGTAATTAGGTGTTTGCCTCTAAAGTACCCAAAGTTGTCAACATTTTTTCCTCAAATGTGGACTCCTTGAGTTCCCTTGAGAATTTGAAGATTGATTTGGAAACTGAGTGTTTGAAAATTGGTTTCCATGTGGGGATTGGTATGATGATCTATAACCTTGGGAACCTTGGCTTTGCATTGGGGGTGGAACATACTTTCTTTGAAAACCACTTTGGGGAGGGTTTGAGCCTTCCCTTTTGCTTTTTGAAGAGAAGTTCAGATGTGTGATATACCTTGAATCTAGAGCCACGGGTGATCAAGTCCAAGCACAGATCCGAGGGATACCAAAATAATTAAGTATGTAAATGAACACATAATACAAAAGAATTAAGAAATAGATAATTAAATAAGCTGAAAGAATTTTAAATAATAATCCTTAAAAGTTATAAAATCCAATATTGCCAAAACCTTCAATATTATTACAACTCGAGAATCCATCAAATTGACCCCTAATAATATTCCAGCTGGAAAATAAATAACTGAACTAAAAAGGAAATCCAAAACTAAAACATAAATAAAAATCCTACGTAGTCGGAGGAATGAGTAACTGTCTCTGCACAGCACGATCAAGCTCTACGGCAGGAACTGTCGAACACCTAATAAAAATGATAGTTGGTTAGGCCCACGAACAAGTTCTATTCTAACTACAATCCAAAAAGAGACCTGATACATAGATACATCCTAGATAACTCAACAATAACTATCTAGTCCATAGGTATATATATCTACACTAAAGGACTCTCACTGAACTACTAGGCGGTCTCAACCTGACTAGTAGGCAACATGCAAAACGCACCTGAAGTGGGCATGAGTACCTCAACCTAACAGGGTACACCTCAAACCATCATAGTCAGCTATGTATCCCAATGCATATACGATCCCTAACCATTGATCCTAAGACTCAAGCTCATATCGTGGTAACATAAGTATATATCTAAAATCCATCCAAAACCAAAGTAATAACGTTCAACTGTTCGTTGCCCTAACACGACATATTAGTAGGATTTAACCTTATAGTTAATTCATTCCCTTTTTCCAGAGTAGGTAGGACTTGGTATTTTGAACTAATCCGTCCTTAGTATGCCACTGTCCCATACCGGTGCATACAGTCCAAAAAATACATATAATTGACAGAATATGAATAAATAATTCATCAATCATACTCCAAAATAAGCATAAATAAAGTCTAATATATAAATGACCATATTATGCATCCAATATAAGATTCAAAAATCATGTTCCAGTCATTTAAATTGCTAAAATAAGACTAAGCAATTAAATCCTTTATATCCGTTAACAATATGCAAAATTGTTTAAACTTTTATACTATTCAATCCATTAGTATATAACACAGTCTAACAAATTTTGGGATTTTGACATGTTCATTTAACTCATTTAAACCCCCCCACAATAATCCAGAATCACCTTTAAGCCCCCGAAGTTCCAAAAACCATCAAAATACACCCCTAGGTGTACTTTCGGTGAGAGAGCTGCCTCCCCTAAGGAGGGAGCCGGCTCTCCCACATGGAGAGCCAACTTTCTCTCTTAGGGAGCCGGCTCTCTCTCTCACAGAGAGTCGCAGGCTGAAGAATAAAGGGAGCCGGCTTCTAACCCTGCTTCCTATCATCTTCCTTACCTCCAACGATGGTAAAAACCCTCTATAATGTTTTGTTTAGGTTCCGAGAGGTCCATCTATGTCCCAAAACTATCCCAAAAACTTTTAAAACACAGTATGCATTATTAACAACAATTAAAATTCATACTACTAAACAACTGATACAATAATTCAGTCTCAATTAACAACATGTAACAATGGTTTAAACTCTGAATCACATGCATACTTAATCAATTTTAATGTTCGTTTAGTTCCCGGAGACTATCTAGGCATGCACAGAACACAAGTCTAAGGGAAAGAGCAAGAAATAGAACTTGATTCTGATTTCAATTTTGAATCCTTAACGTCGTCGTCCTAATTTTTTTTGCAATCCGAGACTGTTCTCAACTCATTTATTGCGCCTGGTTCAACCCACAAGCAAACTTCCAATACCCCTCGGTTTAGCCCTTATTCTTGGCCAAACCTTAACTCGTTCTCTCTGTTTTCTCTCAAACCTCACTGTTCGTGAATAGTGTTTATGTTTTAAACCCTAAGTAGACCTAATACGATATATATATATAGGCAAAATAGTTTTAACCTAATTCTGTTCATGTGAGGAGTCGGCACAGAAAACACAAAAATAAAATATAAAATACATATATGTATATAAGTCGGCAATTTTAATGAATATATATAAAACCCTAAAACTTTATATTACATATATAAAAATAATGAAACTAATTTAATTATTAACAATTACTAATAATTAAACTAACCCAATATACATATATACCCATATATACATGTATATCCATCCATGGGTAAAAACAGTACCCATTTACACTATCCAAATAGTCCATTGATCCTATCCAAGCCCAACTCCGTTTAAAATTAAAAATAATACATTTAATTTAACATTCAATTTTCACATAAGCTTATAATTCAATTTAAAACAAATAAATCAAGTTAAATAAATAATTATATTCCACATAATCAATTTAAACAATTATACAAATAAACAGTTAAACAAATAAATCAATTAGATAATTAACTAATTAACAAATAGCCAAGTAAACATATAAAGAATTTAAAATTGCAATAAAACCATAAAAGAAAATACTGAGACTATCCTTTTAAAATTAGGGGTATTACATTCTTCCCTTCTAACAAAAGGAATTCCGTACTCGGAATTTGCTCTGACCTTCTTCCAATATTTCATGTTACTGCGAGCGAATGACATCCTCCCGTTTCTAAGTAGACTCAGTCTCATTATGGTGACTCCACTAGACACGCACTAAAGGTATAACTTTACTTCAAAGAATCTGATCCCGACGGTCGACAATACAACACGGTGGCTCCAAATATGTTGCATCTAGCTGCAACTCAATCTCACCAACATCAATATGCTGATACCGATCCTCATCTCACAGAATTTTTCACAATATGGAAACATGAAACACATTGTAGACACGATCCAAATGGTCTGGAAAGGCCAACCGATAAGCTACAGTGCCAATTCGATCCGTAATCATGAATAAACCGACAAACTGTGATGACAATTTCCCTTTCTTCCGAAAGTGCATTACTCCTTTCATAGGAGACACTTTCAGTAGAACCTGATCCCCAACATGAAACTCCAATGCACGAGTACGGCGATCTGCATAACTCTTCTGCCTAGTCTGGGCAGTACGCATGTAATCCTTAATAAGAACAATCTTCTCAGAAGTATCCTTAATGAACTCAGGACCCAAAAATCTACTCTTGCCAACCTCCATCCAACAAATAGGAGATCGACATGGTCGGCCGTACAATGCCTTAAATGATACCATTCCAAAAGTCTTCTGGAAGCTATTATTATAAGAAAGCTTCACAAGTGGCAAATAATTCACCCAATGGCCCTTGAAATCAAGAACACAAGAACGAATCATATCTTCAATGATTTGATTAACCCTCTAGGTCTGTCCATCAGTCTGAGGATGATAAGCAGTGCTAAGATGCAACTCTACACTCAAAGCCTACTGAAAACTCTTCCAAAATCTTGACATAAACCTCAAATCCCTGTCCGATATAATAGATAACTGATCGGTTGGTCAATCATACATCAACCTTCGCAATAGCATGAATCATTGTAAAATAGGGCTATTGGTCGGGTAAGTCGAACCACTGGGACTGCGCTAGTCTAAGGCAACCTAAATGTCTAGAATCATTCTTAGAATGATAAGGGGTAATAAGGGTTTGTTTGTTTGTCACTAAACTAGAAATGTAAAGATGCATAAACTAGTAGATTGCAAGGAATGTAAAGAGGTGAAATGCAAGTAGAGAAGACTAGGGAGATGAATCCGTCTCTATCCCTATACACATGCTAGATTAGAACTAATTAAGGGGAAAAATAACATATAATGGTCAAGAATTACATAACAACACATGGTTGCCATGTAATTGGTCAAGAAGTGTAATACCCCTAATTTCAAAAGGGATAAAAATGGAATTTAACTTTTATTTTTGTGCATTTTAACTTTATTTTGTATTTATATGCTTATGTGTCCAATTGTTTGTTTATTTTAATTCATTGTGTTATTTTTTTAATTGTTTGTTTAATTTTATTGTTTGTTTAATTTTAATTGTTTGTTTATTTTTTTTATTTTTTTTATTATTAAGGGTGTAATTTCTTTATTTGTTGGTTTATTTTAAATAAATTGTTTTATTTATTTTATGTGTTTTAGGTGATTCGTTGCTTGCTTATTTGATTTAATTAATGTGTTTAAATTAATTATTTACTAAGTATTTAATTTTTGAACAGGGTAATTATGTAAGGGTGTAATTTCTTTATTTGTTGGTTTATTTTAAATTAATTATTTTATTTATTTTATGTGTTTTAGGTGATTCGTTGCTTGCTTATTTGATTTAATTAATGTGTTTAAATTAATTATTTACTAAGTATTTAATTTTTGAACAGGGTAATTATGTAATTCCCATTAACTAGGGTTTTAGATACGTTTTAGTATGGGGTTTTTTGGAGCCGTCTCATAAGCATCTGATATCGAACTAAACTCGGATTAAGTTTAGGGCTTTATCTCGATGTGACAAGGATTAGGGTTTTAGTATTTAGTTTATAAATACTCCATTATGCGTTAAGCTAGGGTTTTACGATATATCACATAGTATATACACGTAGAGAGTTCTGCAAAACACAGAGAGATGCAGAGTAAGGGTTGAGATAACAGAGCAAATTGTGAGTTCTCGACTGAGGTTTCAAAGCCAAACCTAGGAGAAGGGAAACACAAAAGTAATAGGAGGCTAAGCAGTATTTTCAGTGTGGCCAGAACAGAGGAAAGCAGACCAACTGTTACAAAGGCAAGTTCTATCTTCCTCTTTCCCTTTGAGCCGTGTTCTGTGCACCTAGATGATCTCTAGGGAATAACTAATCAATGATTGAAACCTACATGTTTATTATATGCTTGGGTGATAGTCTGTTTGTTTTAAAATCCAATATATTTACAGTTCGTGTATATTTGTTTCAGTATCCTGTACGTCAAGTATATTGATTCTGTTGTAAATTTAGTCTCTGTATGTGATTGCAACTTTTGTAAACACAGTATAGGAACACTACTGGGGTTATACAAAGCTTATAGGGATGCTATTATTCTATTTTAAATACGTGTTGCAATCCGTTCTGCTTCAATTTGCATATGGTTCCAGTGTTCATACTAACAGCATGTTAAGTTGGGTAGCAAACTTAAGCTTTGTAATTGACTTAAATTGCTATAATCAAACCTTGGGAATGCTATCAGGAGGGTGTTAGATCCTTTAAATCAGTTTAAGAAACAAGCAGAGGGGTAGGAATTGATCGGAGAAGGAGCAGATTGACGAAAACGAAGCAGAGACTGAACTGGAGGCTCTCAAGAGGGAGAGAGCCGGCTCTAGGAAGTCAAGAGCCGGCTCCCCTTCAGCAAGAGCCGGCTCCAATAGGGGAAGAGCCGGCTCCTCCATTCCAAGAGCCGGCTCCAATTGGTTTTTACGTCCAGAAAGTGGTTTTAGGGCTCTGTTTGGTGTTTTGAGCACTGTTTGGGCTTCTGAGTGATTCTAGTGAACTGTAGGGACTTAACAGAGGATCTAAGTAGTTAATTTTAAGTGTTATTAAACTTAATGTTGCATGGTTTAAGTCTTTAAGACAAAGGATGAAGCAGTGTAAAAATATACCACGGTGTATGCTACTAACAGAGAAAGGAACAAAATGGCTTGATTAAATTTTAGAAATTTAATAAGACTTCACGGGGGATTAAATAGTTAATTTTTGGGTGTTATTAAGACCCTAAATTAATTTAAGGTTAATTCTAAATCAACGGATCAAACTGTATAACACTTATGTACAATTGTATACGGTTGGTGGATGAATGAAGTTTTAAATGCTTAAGCTTATTTTTAGGCATTCCAGTGGGATGTAATATATTTATTAAATGGTCTTAAATATATTATGGGGTCATTGATGTGTTAGATGTAATCTATGCAGGCTCTGGAAGTTAGTTGTTGATTTATTAATTCATCCCCTACAAATATATGGTTAATTTGGTTGGATTTAAATTATTGAAACATTTAAAAATCTTCTGTAATTAATTGGATATTGGTTTTGGATTTTAAATTGCTGTACTATCATTCGTAGTCTGTAATTTACATGGTTTTGGTTTTAAGTTGTTGAAATACTAAATACTATTCTACAACGATGTGGATGGTTGGTTTTGGACTATAAATTACATGCCTATTATTTATGCCTTGTAATTTACCTGAAATTATGTATTGGAGCATAATTGCTGAATTCTTATACTTAATTTGGTCAATTATTTGGAATCATATCTTGGATTATAATTGCGGAATTCTTATATTAAATTTGACCAATTATTTGGAATTATGTATTGGATTTTAAGTGCTGAATTCTCACATTAAAATTCTGTCAATTATCTGGGTTTTGGTTTTGCCTTGTAAATTACTTGCTTATCATTTGAATGTTGTAATTTACATGGATATGGAGGATGGTATGCACCGGTATGGGACGGTGGCATACTAGGTATGGTTTAGCTCAAAATGCTAATTCCTACCTTATGGATTTTAATTGGTGAACAGTATGACTGGTTCTATCAATTATATGGACTTTGTGGATTGTATGCACCGGTATGGGACGGTGGCATATTAGGGACAGACTGATTTAAAATACTCAGTCCTACCTATTTTGGAATAAGGGAACGGGTTGTTAAATAAATCCTCCTTATATATATATAAGTCGGTACGGTTGAATACGCCGAATGACTTATTGGATTTCTTGTGAATGGTTAGGAACGGAGTTTAGATATATATGTTTATGGTACCACGAGTTGAGCTTGAGTCTCAAACTTGTTGGTTAGGGTGCGTATATGCAGTGGATGTGTAGCTGGATATAGTAGGTTGGGTGTACCCTGTTAGGTCTAGGTACTCATGCCCACCTTTGGGTGCGTATTCGCATGTTGCCTTCTATTCAGGTTGAGATCCCTACTGTAGTTCAGTGAATGTCCCATAGTGTGGATATATATATGTATGGACTAGATAGATATTGTGAGGTATCTATGGTGTATCTGCGTATCGGGTCACTGTATGGATTGCAGTTAGATTAGAACTTGCTTGTGGGCCTGACCCACCCTTTTATTATTTTTTTCAGGTGTTCGTCAGTTCTGGGCTGTAGAGCTTGATCGTGCTGAGCAGATACAGTTATTCACTCTACTGATGGTGTAGGATTTTATTTCATGTTAAGACTTGGGTTTTGTTCCAGTCTTTTGAGTACTATTGGATATTTTTAGGGGTCCACTAGATGGATTCCCGAGTTGTATAAATTGGAGAACGATTTCCATTCGTGGTGGATCAGTTGTATCAAAAATAGTTTTAATTATTAATGAAATTATTTATTCTGAGGTTTTCAATTATTGGATTATCATTCTAGATTCTTTTCAGAAAAATTTTATTCATTCTTGTTTTCTATATTGTATTCTGTGTTCATTAAATTGCTAATTGTTTTGATATCCTCGGGTAATCGGGCGTGGGCCTGGCCAACCCGCATCCGGAAATCCGGGGGTATCACAAGAAGTACATCAAGTCTCAAACAAGTATAATCTATCAAAAGGGTAAACATGCTTAGACTACCTAACTAAGGTGTAGCTTATACACATTTACTTAAATGAAAGACTATCAAGTTCTTGACAAAATGATGAAGCACATGGAGCTAGAGATTAAGCATACACCATCAAAGGATTTCCTAAGCAATGGTCTATCAAAGTCACCTATCAACATGCCATGAAACCATTTCATAACCTTGTTCCCATTCTCACCATGAAAACTCAAGCAATAAGATTCATACAAGACATCACCTAACAATCAAGATAATGAACTTGAAGAAATCAACCATACATATATAAACATTCATTACAACAAATGAAAGGCTCTTAGTTATGAAAAAGACCATAGAAATATACATTGCAATCCCCCAAAATAGACTACCCTAGGACATGCTTACAAGGGAGGGACTTCATCACTTCCCTAGAGGAAGAGTTAGTTACCCATGGTAGCTCTAGATGAAGGAAGAAGCAAGGCCTCCAACTCCATTTTTGTGCTCCCCTCTTTTTGCTTGAAGAACACTTCCTTCTTTCTCTCTTCTATCTTGTAAAATGAAGCTTAGCTAAGATATGTGTGGCTCCCCTCTTTTGTAGACATGTTACTCCACCCAAAAAGCCCTCTCTCTCCTCCAAGAAACATCCCCAACCAACTCATAAAGAGAGCATACAAAGTTAGCAAATTTCTGAGCACAAGTGGTTGATCTTGTGAAGCAATCTACCCTAATTTTGAGCACTCGAAATAAGGCCTCGAGCACTCAAAAATTGGCCAGAATGCCCTATGCTTGGTTTGCTCCGCCCAGACCTACTTTAGTAAAATGGCCATAACTTTGCGGTCCAAACTCCAAATGATAAACCATTTAAATATTTGGAAAGCTAATTCAGAGCTCTAAAAACTTTATGTTTTGGTAGAGATCCAATTCTCAAGTATGGTTGGTCGAAATTGAAGAACAAGGCAGACTTTCATTGCTGCCAGGCAGTTCTGAGTACCTCTAATAAGAAGATCATAACTCTCTGCTCCGAACTCCGAATGATGAACCGCTTGAAGATTTGGAAATCTGATTCAGAGCTCTAAATCTTTCATGTTATGATGGAAGTCCAGTTCTTGAGTTTTCTAGGTCAAAAATGGCGACAAAAGTCAGGTTCCACTGCTGCCAAGCTTCAGCATTGTGCCTTTCTTATCCAAAATTACAACAAAACTTCAACCTTGCTTCTTTTTGGCCAATGAACCTGAAAATGCATAAAAACATGGAAATGGAGATAATCTACATAAATAATCAAAAGATGGACTTAACTAATGCAATTTAGGGCGCTTGAATATATAATATTCGGTGCTTATCACACCCCCAAACTTAAATTTTGCTAGTCCCTTAGCAAAACTACAATGAAAAACTTAATGAAAAAATAACCATGGGCATGCTACTACAACAATATCATCCATGGTAAAATGAGATATATACATAGCTCAAAAATAACTTGAAACAGAAAAAGAGCTAGAGATGGGGTCATTGGGAAGACTACCTTGCATATATGAAGCATTGATACTAAACACATTTCAATATGCATGTATCAACATCACAGTCCATATAAATAACTCAATTATCATCTCTTAAATGGAAATCAAGTGTAATTTCAGTGAAAGTGGATTGGATTCTCAACATGTGGCTTTTACTTTCTTTTCCAATTCAAAGACACGAGTTTTCAAATCACTGAATTCCCTTTTAAATGAAGTCCCTAAGGCATGATTTTATTTACAAGACAACTTTTGTTGCTTGTTGACAATTTATTGTAACTCAGAAGTGAAACATAAGATGGTTGTGCAATGCTGAAGTCCCTTAAGCTTTCTAACCAACCTATGTAGCAAGCGTTAGGCCAACAACTCCTAAACCAGATGGCTTTAGGGTGTTAAGTGTAGAGACACTCCTAGGGCTTAATAGCTCAAGTTGGAAAGGTTACGAACTCCAACGAACCATGTTTATTACCAGTTTATTTTTTTGAATGACCGTGCAATGTTTAAGTCCCTTAAGCTTTCTAACCAACCCCTGTAGCAAGCGTTAGGCCAACAACTCCCAAACCAGACAGTTTTAGGGTGCTAAGTGTAGAGACACTCCTAGGGCTTAATAACTCGAGTTGGAAAGGTTACGAACGTCAACTGATCATTATTTTCTTTCTTTCTCAGTTTTTTTTTTTTTTTTGTTTTTTTTTTTTTTAGATTCATGCCAAAAGTATTCATCCATTAGGTTCATCAAATCAGATTAACTAGGCCAAGGTCAAGGTTGATCAAGTTGCATGCCTCACAGTTAAGTTTCCAATGTGCATCTGTGCATTGTGAAGCTTAAGAGAGTGTCAAATCCAGTGAGAATCTAATTGAGACATTTATACAGACTAATTTGAATCCACATGATCATTTCAACTCAAATTTTTCTTTATTTTCAAAAATGTCAATTGCTTCTATACACAAGGTATTAAACATATGCTTCATCTCCAACTAGTGTTAAGTTATACTATCATTGCTTAGCAAAAATTATGAAACCAAAAATGCATAAATACACCCCCAAACTTGAATGTCACATTGTCCTCAATGTGAGAAGACAAGTAGATGAAAATAAGAACAGAGAGGATTAAAGAACAATAATACCAAGTCGAGTGATGACGACGTAGATGTTCAGCCATGTGAGTGCGTAACGGCGTCCCCCAAACTTGGATATGAAGACCTATCAAAACACAACTAAAATATACAGGTAAAAGCATTGGTCTCGTAAGGAGAACGAGAACAGACAAAAAATAGGACTAACAGGAATTGTAATAAAAGATAGAAATCTATAATAATTTTTTTTTTTTTAAAAGAGAATGCAAGAAGGTTGGATGGGTGGTGGGTTTTGGAGGTTGAAGCCGAGATGGGTTTGGGGTGTTGAAGAGGGTTGGGATGGTGGGGTTGCTTGGTGCAGCGAGGGGTGGTAGAGGAAGCAAGAATGGTGAATTGGTCAGTGAGAGAGAGAGAAGCCGAGAGAGAGAGTTGCTGCAGCGAGCACTAGAAGTGAGCTCGCATGGGGTTGGTTGAGGTGTGAGGTTGAGCAATGCATGGGGAGAGTTGGTGGTCGGCTGGGTGGGTGGTGGGTGACATGCAATGCATGCATGAGGGGATTGTTGGTTGTTTTTGGGGGGGGGGGGTGAGGTGGTTTGGTGTGGGTGGTGAGGTTGGGGTATGCTTGCATGGTGGTGAGGGAAGGGGCATGCATGGGAGTGGGTTGCATGGAGATGAGGTTGTGGGGTGGGAGATGGTGAGAGGGTGGTGGTTTATGGGAATGGTGTGTGTGAGGTGAGAATGAAGGGTTGGGATGGTGGGGTTGCTTGGTTGCTGTGGGTTGTGAAGTTGGGCTGAAAATTTGGAGCAATCCAAATGGAATTTAGAGTGCTCTAAAATTGGGCAGTGGTGCATGCAAGATTGGTTCACATTTAGAGCACTCTAAAATGGAATTAGAGTGCTCTAAATACAAGCAGCAGCCTCGGAATGATGGTGGAGAAGTTTGGAGCAATCCAAATGGTAGCTAGAGTGCTCTAAATGAAGGTAGTAGGCTCAGCATTGTGGGTTGAAGAATTTGGAGCACTCAAATTGGAATTTGGAGTGCACGAAATTGGCTCAGTAGCTTGTAAATGAATTGGCACATGGAGATGAAATGTTTCAGCCAACGTGAATGCATGGATGATCTTGCATGGATGGATTGCATGGCTGTATTTTGAGTGCATGGATGAATGCATTTGATGGATTGCCATGCATGGTGCTTCCAACCATCCATCCATCATGTAAGATTGCAACAAAGAAATACATGGAATGCATGCAACATAAAAAAAATGCATGCAACATAGAAATGAATGGAATGCATGCAAGCAAGGTGTCTATGCATGCAAAAATGCAATATTGCATGGATGAACTTTCAACTTTTGAACTTCAATCCATTCTAATGCAAGGAGGGAAAATTGTCAAACTCTACACTTCATTGCAATGTATGGAAAATTTAGAAAATTTTTCAAATTGTGCAAAAAATTTTTTGTTTTTTTTTTCAATGAGTGCATGGATGATTTCAAGAAGATTTCCCAACTTTTGAAACCTCACACAATGCATGGATGATTTTGAGAAAATTTTCAAGCTTTGGAACATCTCTTCAATGCATGAATGAGATTAAGAACATTTCAACAATGCATTGAAGATGAGAGGTTATGCATGTGAGTGCCATGTCGAAAGTCCGAGAAAATTGCCTGATAAAGCCGGAAACTTCCGGGAATAAAAACAAGAGTTGAGAAGGTCTAAGAAGCTGGTCTAAAATTATGGAACACAACTGAAGAGCATTCCAAAAGAATTCAAACTTTTGGCTTTTCGAAACCATTTCCCAGAAAATTTCAAGGCTCAGGCAATTGAAAGGAGGGAAGCTTGGAAATTGAACGAATTGCTTCCCATGAGTGCTAAATTTAGCGTCGATAGCTAGACGCACCGAGATCAGGTTAGTCCTCATCACCCTATACCATGTCTTTCAAGAGATTCAAGCTTCCCTAAATAAGAAAGTTCTTTTGGAAGCGGAAGAAAAAGAACTTGAAGACAAAAGTTGGAAAGAGGTAATGGAAAGACCTCTATCCACTCTTCATCCTCAATGAAGAATTTTGGATTATGGGGCTGATTTGGATTATGGGAAGATGGATTAAGTGAGGGCACACCTAGCAAAAGTTTTTGAAAAATCATATTTAGCACGGGAATGCCCGGAGAATTGTCCTTCAAACTTTCAACATCCTCCCCACACTTATCCGGTGGTTCGGGCTCAACAGTTTGAGATAACTCAAGTGAGGGAATGGGATGAGATGCAAGCTCCCAAGAAAGAGATACATTTGATGTTGACAAAGGAAGAGAATGAATAGGAGGAATATCAAGCAAAGAATTGACCTAGCAAACAGAATTGGCAACATCAAAATCCTCATAATTAAAATGAGCTAAGCATGTTTTTAGAGGATCCTCCATTAAAGGAGGTGCATCAAGCAAGGGATTATGTAAGGGCCGTGCTGGATTTTTATAGGATACAATCTCATCATCATTAATTTCCTCATTTTGAACCACAAATTCTTCAATTTTTTGTGTGGCGACAATTTGATCTTCACCCACTATTTCTTCATTTTCACATGCGGTAACCACTTGAACATTCTCGTGATGAAAATTACTAGAAGTAAACTCATCATTCATAGAATTCTCTTTTGGATTGACCACAAGTTCAATTGGAAATTCTTCTTCCTTTTCCTGATTTAGAACATCAACCATTTGTTGAATTTGGGCTATTTGGTCATCTAAATCAACTCTAGATTGGGAATGAGAATAGGCGGTGGATTGCATGCTAACAATGTCATCCAACATTTGCTTGTTGGACTCCATCATTTGTGTATGCATAGACTCTATCATTTGTTCGTTGGTAGCTATTAACTCATCCAATGGAGACGGTAGAAAAGGAGAAGAAGAGGGCTGGAAATAATGATCATTGGGTCGAAAATTGGAGTGAAAATGTTGCCCAAGAGATTGTGGGGCTGAATTTCCTATGTCATGCCACAAGCAGTTTTAATGATCTCCTGAACCCGAGTTATAATCATTGAAGTATGGATCACTACCCGGTTCAGAGAAATTTGCATTTGGTTGCTCTAGATAAAAATCCGAGAATTGTCTCGTTGGAAGACAATCTCTTGTATGATGTGTATTACTAGAGCAAAAAGTACAAAATGCATGTGGTGTGTAGAATTGAGTTGGGAGATAATTATTCTCCATCTAGGAGTTAAACATCAACAACACACAACATAATCAGCGCAACAATTCTTTATCATCAACTCCACATACAATGATATTCCCTTTCTCCTCAATTATCAAGACAAAAATTAAAATGGCCACGACAAGGACCGATGCTTGGAATTGAAAATACACAATTGAAATAGCCTCGACAAGGGCTTGCAATTTAACTACTTCTAAGCTTAACACATGCACAATATCCACAATTCGAAACTAGAAGTCACGAGACTTACCTGGGGTCCTCTAGACTCACAATTTGCTAGCATTCCCACGGCGAGCTTCGAGTCTCTCACTTACAACACAAAGATGGTTAAAACACACAAGAAATATTCACAAAACACAGTATTCACAATCAAACTAAATTTAACCCTAGAACTATGGTCGCTAAATTATTTGCAGTCCCCGACAACGGCGCCAAAAATTGATCGGTTGGTCAATCATACATCAACCTTCGCAATAGCACGAATCATTGTAAAATAGGGCTATTGGTCGGGTAAGTCGAACCACTGGGACTGCGCTAGTCTAAGGCAACCTAAATGTCTAGAATCATTCTTAGAATGATAAGGGGTAATAAGGGTTTGTTTGTTTGTCACTAAACTAGAAATGTAAAGATGCATAAACTAGTAGATTGCAAGGAATGTAAAGAGGTGAAATGCAAGTAGAGAAGACTAGGGAGATGAATCCGTCTCCATCCCTATACACATGCTAGATTAGAACTAATTAAGGGGAAAAATAACATATAATGGTCAAGAATTACATAACAACACATGGTTGCCATATAATTGATCAAGAAGTACATCAAGTCTCAAACAAGTATAATCTATCAAAAGGGTAAACATGCTTAGACTACCTAACTAAGGTGTAGCTTATACACATTTACTTAAATGAAAGACTATCAAGTTCTTGACAAAATGATGAAGCACATGGAGCTAGAGATTAAGCATACACCATCAAAGGATTTCCTAAGTAATGGTCTATCAAAGTCACCTATCAACATGCCATGAAACCATTTCATAACCTTGTTCCCATTCTTACCATGAAAACTCAAGCAATAAGATTCATACAAGACATCACCTAACAATCAAGATAATAAACTTGAAGAAATCAACCATACATATATAAACATTCATTACAACAAATGAAAGGCTCTTAGTTATGAAAAAGACCATAGAAATATACATTGCAATCCCCCAAAATAGACTACCCTAGGACATGCTTACAAGGGAAGGACTTCATCACCTCCCTAGAGGAAGAGTTAGTTACCCATGGTAGCTCTAGATGAAGGAAGAAGCAAGGCCTCCAACTTCATTTTCGTGCTCCCCTCCTTTTGCTTGAAGAACACTTCCTTCTTTCTCTCTTCTCTCTCCTCTATCTTGTAAAATGAAGCTTAGCTAAGATATGTGTGGCTCCCCTCTTTTGTAGACATGTTACTCCACCCAAAAAGCCCTCTCTCTCCTCCAAGAAACATCCCCAACCAACTCATAAAGAGAGCATACAAAGTTAGCAAATTTCTGAGCACAAGTGGCTGATCTCGTGAAGCAATCTGCCCTAATTTCGAGCACTCGAAATAAGGCCTCGAGCACTCGAAAATTGGCCAGAATGCCCTATGCTTGGTTTGCTCCGCCCGGACCTACTTTGGTAAAACGGCCATAACGTTTCGTTCCAAACTCCAAATGATGAACCGTTTGAATATTTGGAAAGCTAATTCAGAGCTCTAAAAACTTTATGTTTTGGTAGAGATCCAATTCTCAAGTCTGGTTGGTCGAAATTGAAGAACAAGGAAGACTTTCATTGCTGCCAGGCAGTTCTGAGCACCTCTAATAAGAAGATCATAACTCTCTGCTCCGAACTCCGAATGACAAACCTCTTGAAGATTTGGAAAGCTGATTCAGAGCTCTAAATCTTTCATGTTATGATGGAAGTCCAGTTCTTGAGTTTGCTAGGTCGAAAATGGCGACAAAAGTCAGGTTCCACTGCTGCCAAGCTTCAACATTGTGCCTTTCTTTTCCAAAATTACAACAAAACTTCAACCTTGCTTCTTTTTGGCCAATGGACCTGAAAATGCATAAAAACATGGAAATAGAGATAATCTACATAAATAATCAAAAGATGGACTTAACTAATGCAATTTAGGGCGCTTGAATATATAATATTCGGCGCTTATCAATAACAGAATGCCATGTAACTTTACAACTTCTGTAATGTAAAGTCTCGCCAACTGCTCTGAAGTGAAGTCAGTGCAAAAAGGCAAGAAATGAGCTGATTTAGTTAACCTATCAACGATAACCCAAATGGAATTGTGATCCTTGAATGAATTAGGCAATCCCTTCACAAAATCCATAGAAATGCTCTCCCACTTCCACTCTGGTATAGGTAGTGGCTGTAAAGTTCCTGGCGGCCTCTAATAATCAATCTTGACCATCTGACAAGTACTACATTGAGAGACAAAAATAACAATGTCTTTCTTCATACCTGCCCACCAAAACTACCGCTTCATATCCTGATACATTTTGTTTCCTCCTGGATGAACAGAAATTTCAGAATGATGAGTCCCAATCATGACATCCTTCCTCAAATCATTAGCAGAAGGTACTACTAAATGCCATTTATACCTCAAACCTCCATCAGTCCCAACATAGTAAAATGGAACTTCCCCAGAAGTTATCTCTATAATTTTGTTAATGCACTGCTAATCCGTGAGTTGTGCCTTCAAAACCTTACGAATGATAGAAGGTGTAACTACCATGCAAGCTATAAAAGCATCAGACAACTCGTTAACGGTCTTCAAAGCATTCTACTCAGTGGTGAATAAAGCAGAAAGACTCACATAGGGTCGGCGACTGAGTGCATCTGCCACCACATTCGCTTTCCCTAGATGATATTGTATAGAGAAATGACAGTCTTTCACAAACTCTAACCATCTGCGTTGTCTCATATTCAGCTCCCACTGAGTGAACAAATACTGCAGACTCTTGTGATCACTAAACAATCTGAAGGACTCCCCCAACAGATAATGCCACCAAATGCGTAAGGCAAAGATCACAGCTGCCAACTCCAAATTATATGTTGGATAATTAAGCTCATGAGGCTTAAGTTTACGAGATCCATACGAAATTGGTCGTTCCTCCTGCATTAAAACACATCCAAGACCCTGCAAAGAAGCATCTGTGTAAACCAGATATTCTATCCCGCTCTGTGGAGTAGGCAGAACCGGTGTAGAAGTCAACTTATTCTTTAGCTCATCAAAAGCTTTTTGACAGTGTTCATCCCATACGAACCGTACACCCTTTTTAGTCAGATGAGTAAGTGGTCATAATATCTTGAAGAACCCCTAAATGAACTTACGATAATATCCTGCCAATCCGAGGAAACTCCGAATCTCGGTAGGTGAAGTAGGCTGTCTCCACTCTACTACTGCTGAAACTTTGGCTGGATCTACTGCTATTCCCCTTTTTGACACTATGTGACCTAGCAACTTCACTTCCCGCTGCCAAAATTCACATTTCTCGAACTTAGCATATAACTGGTGTTCACGAAGTGTCTACAACACTATATAAAGATGTTTAGCATGATCATCCTCTAACTTAGAATAGATCAAGATATCATCAATGAAGACAATGGTAAACTGATCTAAATAAGCCCTGAAGTCTCAATTTATTAATTTTATAAAGACTGCTGGTGAGTTAGTCAATCCGAAAGGCATGACACGAAACTCATAAGAACCATATCTAGTGAGAAATGTTGTTCTAAGAACATCTTGCTCCCTAACCCGAAGTTGATGATATCTAGAACGCAGATCAATTTTAGAGAAATATGTAGCTCCCTTTAATTGATAAAAAGATCATTAATCCTGGGCAAAGGGTACTTATTACATATAGTAACCTTGTTCAACTCCCTATAATCTATACAAAGACGAAGTAAATCATCCTTCTTCTTCACAAACAGAACTGGTGCTCCCCAAGGTGAAGTACTCCTACGAATAAATCCCTGGCTGAGTAATTACTAAATCTGATCCCTCAGCTTTCGCATCTCTGCTGGTGCCATCTTGTATAGTGCTCTAGCAATTGGCGTAGTGCCTAGGGCTAAATCAATTACAAAGTTTATCTCTCGACTAGGTGGCAACCCTGGAATTTCTTGAAAAACATCCAAAAATTCTTGTACAATTGGTATGCTATCTAGTGACACAGTAATCCCCTCCTCAGTCTCCTCCTCCATATAAAACAAATAAGTGCTAGTCACCCCGTTAGAACGTGGCATAGTGACGACGTACATATCCTATCCAGGTATGGTGAAGACAATAGACCTATCATAACAATTAACTTGGGCATGGTAGTGAGATAACCAATCCATCCCAAGTATCACATCATAAGTGTGCATGTCCAGGACCAATAGATTGGCTAGAAATCTGAGTCTACCAATATCTAGTGTCACAGGCCCATCACTCTCATGTAAAATGGCAGTATCGTCTAAAGGTGTAGAAATACCCTGAGGTCTATCGCAAACTCGCGTCGTTATCCCAGATAATGCAACAAAAGACTAAGATACAAATGAGTGTATATCAAATAAAACACGACCTTGTGAACCATGGATAGGAAACATACCCTTAACAGCCTGAGGTGTCTGAACACCCTGTGGCATTGGGTTGAAGACCCTGCTATAATGCAACTGCTGCAGTGCCTGTCCATGAGGCTGTGGCAGTGCTGGTAATGCCGGATATGTCTATCCCTGAATTCGTGGAACCTGTGGAGCGGGTAAAAGTAATGGTGCCCTCTGTCCCTGCTGCATATGTTGTCCCTGTCCTTCTCTTGCTTTAGGACACTACCTGGAAGTATGACCAAACTCTCCATAAGTGTGGCAACTACCCTTGAAGATACTAAATTGTCTTCTCTATAATCCATCTTACAGAATTGATTCCCACAAGTTTCTTTTATAAACTCATTGGTAACCATTCCATATCAACATAACGTACCTGTAAGTAAATATTTGTTTGCTTGCACAAATACCATCCACTCCACTGTGATACTCCTTTATTATCACAACCTACACTAATAAAACCATTCATACAAATGTCACTAAAATGTTCTCATGAAACACAATAAAGATACCAAAATCACCAGTTCACTTTATTAAGAACTTCTTTAAATCATAAACTTTCAAAAGAATAATCGTAAAATATTCTTTAAAATCATACTAGTGTACGTGATTTAAACCAGTACTACACTTATAATAATATCACCACTACTACTAGTAATAAAGATCACTCTTAAAAGGGCATTCATCCTTGAACTTCGGTACCCTCATTCTTGGATGCTTCGGTATCTCTTCCATTATGATCTTCTTCGGGGTCCTCCTCTCCACTTGACTGAACTTCGAGCACCACCGAAGTTGTGTTGGGTCCACAGTATGGTGGCCAATCCCACACACAAGAAACCTTCCTTGGCTTATACTCCGAGACACCACTGATTGGAAACAAGTCCTAAGTCTCAAAGTCTGCCTTCGTGGTCTGCCTTCGCAGAGGAATCGTCAGAGTAATCTTCTTCCTCTTTGGGTCCTTCTTTGCTTTCATCATGGACCACATCCTTTTCCTAGTGCCAAACATTCTGAAATTTCAGAATAAAATTGACATCAATACGTTCTAAGCAAACCGTAAAGGAATACAATGAATCCTAAACTTAAGCTCTAAATAAGAGAATACGCTACGCGGAAGTCTTAATACGAATTACCCTAAAGACACTGAACCTGGAGTGCTCTGATACCAACTGTGATACTCCTCGAATCTAGAGCCACGGGTGATCAAGTCCGAGCACAGATCCGAGGGATACCAAAACAATTAAGTATGTAAATGAACACAGAATACAAAAGAATTAAGAAATAGATAATTAAATAAGCTGAAAGAATTTTAAATAATAATCCTTAAAAGTTATAAAATCCAATATTGCCAAAACCTCCAATATTATTACAACTCGGGAATCCATAAAGTGGACCCTTAATAATATTCCAACTGGAAAATAAATAACGGAACTAAAAAGGAAATCCAAAACTAAAACATAAGTAAAAATCCTACGTAGTCGGAGGAATGAGTAACTGTCTCTGCTCAGCACGATCAAGCTTTACGGCAGGAACTGTCAAACACCTTAGAAAAATGATAGTGGGTCAGGCCCACGAACAAGTTCTATTCTAATTATAATCCAAACAGAGACCCGATACGTAGATACATCCTAGATAACTCAACAATAACTATCTAGTCCATAGGTATATATATCCACACTAAGGGACTCTCACTGAAGTACTAGGCGGTCTCCACCTGACTAGTAGGCAACATGCAAAAAGCACCTGAAGTGGGCATGAGTACCTAAACCTAACAGGGTACACCTTAAACCATCATAGTCAGCTATGCATCCCAACGCATATACGATCCCTAACCATCGATCCTGAAACTCAAGCTCATATCGTGGTAACATAAGTATATATCTAAAATCCATCCAAAACCAAAGTAGTGACGTTTAATTGTTCATTGCGTTGACACGACATATAAGTAGGTTTAACCGTATAGTTAATCCATTCCCTTATTCCAGAGTAGGTAGGACTTAGTATTTTGAACTAATCCGTCCCTAGTATGCCACCGTCCCAAACCGGTGCATACAATCCACAAAATCCATATAATTGACAGAACATAAATAAATAGTTCATCAATCATACTCCAAAATAAGTATAAATAAAGTCTAATATGTAAATGACCATATTATGCATCCAATACAAGATTCAAAAATCATGTTCCAGTCATTTAAATTGCTATAATAAGACTAAGCAATTAAATCCTTTATATCCGTTAACAGCATGCAAAATTATTTAAACTTTTATATTGTTCAATCCATTAGCATATAGCACAGTCTAACAAATCCTGGGATTTTGACATGTTCATTTAACTCATTTAAAACCCCCCACAATAATCCATAATCACCCTTAAGCCCCCAAAGTTCCAAAAACCATCAAAATACACCCTTAGGTGTACTGCCGATGAGAGAGCTGCCTCCCCTAAGGAGGGAGCCGGCTCTCCCTCTCATGGAGCCGGCTCTCCCACATGGAGCAGCAGGCTAAAAAATAAAGGGAGCCGGCTCATTCCTTTTGAGAGCCGAGTTTACCCTTGCTTCCTATCATCTTCTTCGCCTCCGACGATGGTAAAAACCCTCTGTAATGTTTTGTTTAGGTTCCCAGAGGTCCGTCTATGTCTCAAAACTATCCCAGAAACTTTTAAAACACAATATGCATCATTAATAACAATTAAAATTCATAATACTAAACAATTGATATAATAATTCAATCTCAATTAACAACATGTAACAATGGTTTAAACTCTAAATCACATGCATACTTACTCAATTTTAATGTCTGTGTAGTTCCTGGAGACTATCTAGGCATGCACAGAACACAAGTCTAAGGGAAAAAACAAGAAATAGAACTTGCTTCTGATTTCAATTTGAAACCTTAACGTCATCTTCCTAATTTTTTTAGCAATCAAAATTGTTTTCAACTCCTTCATTGCTCTTGGTTCAACCCACAAGCAAGCTTCCAATGCCCCTCCTCGGTTCAGCCCTTGTTCTTGGCCGAACCCTAACTCGCTCTCTCTGTTTTCTCTCAAACCTCACTGTTCGTGAATAGGGTTTGTGTTTTCAACCCTAAGCAAACCGAATACGATATATATATATATATATATATATATATATATATATATATATAGGCAAAATAGTTTTAGCCTAATTCTATTCATGTGAGGAGTCGGCAAAGAAAACATAGAAATAAAATATAAAATACATATATGTACATAAGTCGGCAATTTTAATGAATATATATAAAACCCTAAAACTTTATATTATATAAATAAAAATAATGAAACTAATTTTTTTATTAACAATTACTAATAATTAAATTAACCCAATATACATATATACCCATATATACATGTATATCCATCCATGGGTAAAAACTGTACCCATTTACACTATCCAAATAGTCCATTGATCCTATCCAAGCCTAACTCCGTTTAAAAATAAAAATAATACATTTAATTTAACATTCAATTTCCACATAAGCTTATAATTCAATTTAAAACAAATAAATCAAGTTAAACAAATAATTATATTCCATATAATCAATTTAAACAATTATACAAATAAATAATTAAACAAATAAATCAATTAGACAATTAACCAATTAACAAATAGCCAAGTAAACAAATAAAGAATTTAAAATTGCAATAAAACTATAAAAGAAAATACCGAGACTATCCTTTTAAAATTAGGGGTATTACAGGATGGTTCCTCCACCCAGCATTGTAATGGGTGCCATAGGGATTATTCCCTTGGTTGACAAATGCGGCATTCACTTGTTCATGGTGCTCACTTTGCACATGTCTATGGGGATAATTGGAAGTAGAATGTAAAACACTAGAGCAAGTCATGCAAGTTTCATTGGAATTATGATGAGAATGGTTAGGGGAGGAAGACACTTGATTCACCGAAACAAATCAATCACTTCAAGGAAATAACAATCACTTCACCTCCGCAACAAATCAATCAACAAACCTCCACAAATATTTATCCCATACTCCCATGCTTTGAACAATATGCAAGGAAAGTAAATTGCCTCCACGCGGACTCACAATTTATCTAAGAATTTAAAGACTTGCCACCACGCGGGCCGACGATTTAATTAGAGATAGAGTTAGAAAAGCTCACAAAGGGTCCTTAAATAACTTCAAATTATTTTTCAATTTTTGTTTTGCCTTGCTTTGCAAATTTTTAGATTTTTAGCTTTTTATGTTTTTGTTTAGCTTAGCTTGCTCCTTGTTTTAGAATTTCCCTTACTACACTTTCCTTGCTAAATGCACCTAACCAATCAAGAACAAACACAATAAGTAACCAAAATAAAATAAAATAAAGATACGATCAAAAGAGTACTAATTTCTAATTGTTTCCAAAATACGGTGTTGCCTATCCCCGGCAATGGCGCCAAAACTTGGTGTGTCTCGTACCAGTTACACTAAAAGTGTGTAGTGTGGCCAAGTTTGAATTTATAGAATGCCACTACTACCACTAACTACTAATATAGCTAGGGTGAGTAGGGATCGTCCCAAAGGAAAGGAGTGGTATTTGTATGGAAACAATATTGAATTAGTAGGTCGAGTGATCAAAAGATGGTTTGTTGGTTGGATTAAACTAAAATTTAAACTAAACAAATGCAATGTAAAACAACTAAATTAAGTAAGGTGTAGAGAATAAGATAGATGAGTCTTGGGTCATAGAGTTCACCACTAAGCATTACCTTCCTAGACATTCAATAATTGATGGATTAGGGCGACGATGTGTTGTAAATGAAATTGTGTGTCACTGATTGAATTATTAGCATAGATGGCCAAGTAAGCATACATTGTCTAGTCAATCAAGTGAATAGCAAAATATATCAAGTTAAGCCATTAATCCTTCCATAAGCCCACAATCAATGCACACTCAACAAATTAGAGAAGTATATTACTTGCATTCATAAGCATGGAACATCAAAAAATAAGAATAGATTGTCCACCTATCTAAAAAAGTAAGGCAACTACACTACAACTAAGCTAGTGACATGAAAATTAAATTAATTAAGCTAAGGTTGTGGCACAATCCATCAAGAAATAAGTATAAACCATCAATGAAACCACAAGAATATTCCATTTAAGCACTATGCCTTGACCATCACTAGATTCATAAAATCAATACACATAGACATGCATCTATGTAAGAAAATCTAGAGATAAACACATGAATATCCATTCTAGCATACATAGACATATGAATAGAATTAAATGATCAATTGGAAGTATTAAACTACATAAATCATTGTAAAAACAAGATTTATATAAATATCAAAGGTTAAGACAAAAATTACAACACTAATCCCCATTAATTGCAAAACATCAAAATCTAGGAGGCATGCTTAGAGCTAACTCTAACCCCAAGAAGATGTTTAGCCACTTATTAATATTGTCATCCAACCCTCAAGGGTTATCTCCATAGTAGAAAGATCTTCTTCTCCTTGGTGGAAACCCTATATGAGTGGAAGAACTTTCCCAATTTGTGTATTATCTCTCTAATCTCTAGCCAAATCTCTCTAACTAACCAACATCTCTTACTCAAAATAGCCAAAATCCTTATATAGGTAGCTTAAGTGTCACACGCAATGGTCAAACCTCGTGCACTAGGACCTCCAAATGATTGCACCATGAGCACACCTTTTAATTGGCTGGAACTCTATTTTTCTCGCACTTAAGGAGGTTCGATCGATCACAAGGGTGATTCGATCGATCAAACTATGGCGGCGCCTTTTTGGAATAAAGACAAGGCTGAGATATTTTTGGGAAAATAATAAAAGTGGTAGGTGAGGATAAAATCAAAAATGTTTGATCGATCGAAGAAATGTTGGATTGATATATTGAAAAGGGAAATTTTCTGAGGATAAGGACAAAAGGCTCGATCCATCTTGGCATGGTTGGAACGATCACTATGTGATCGATCTGAGCTTCTTTTGATCGATCGAAGAAGGCTTCTTTTCACTAATTTGCTTCCACTTTGCTTCTTTCTTCCACTGAGTTTGAGATTGTATCTTTTATGTTTTAATTCAGCTGAATTGACTTATTTTGGGGATAAGTGCCTGAAAAGGGAAATAACATGAAATTAGACTAAAATGGAAAAATAAGATAGATTAAGGTATTAGAACGTTCAAGCTTAAGGGGTTTAAATGCGCACTTTTCAGCGCTTATCATCGAGGAGCTACTGGTGGCCGATGGACAGAAACGTAACTGGCAATGGAGGAGATGGCGGCTAGGGCAAGTTAATTCGCAGAATATGGAGGAAAATTGTTGCGGTGGTTGTTGTGGTGGTGTTGGATTTGTGATTACGATGAGTAAGGGAAGGAAAATGGGTGTGAGAGGAGAAAATGGAATTGGTGGGAATGGTGAGATAAAAACAACAACCATCGTTGTTTTTAATTTTTTATTTTTTTTCCGTTCTATTGTAGTGGTGGTGGTGGTGGTGTCTGAGCTGGACATGACTGTTTTTTTTTTTCCCCTGTTGTGGTGGGTTTGAGTTGGTCATGGCTGTTTTTGTTTGTTTATTTTTCATTTTTTATTTTATTTTTAATACTATGGTGGTGGTTGTTATGGTGTTGTTTGGGTGTGGTTGTGGTGGCTATAGTGGTGTCTTAGTTAACAGGGTGTTTCAAATTTTTTATTTTTTATTTTTTCTATTGTGGTGGTGTGTAAAGTCCTGGTTTTTTTTTTTTTGGATTTTTTCAAATTTTGTATTTAATTTATTTTTCATGCCTCGTTTTGCATGCCACACGAGTCCCAATGGTCATTTAAGTTACTTTCTTGAGCTGGAAGTTTAAAAAATGTATTTTTATTTTTTTTAAGTTAATTAAAAATGACGGTGCCATTTTTAGAGTTTTTTAGAAATCGGGACGATTTTCGGGCTCTGAAACCTTTCCCGGTTTTGCCATTTATATAGAAAGGCATTGTGGAAATTTCATGTGCATATACATATATGTGTATATATATATGTAGGAAGATAATTTGGAGAGCTTGTTGGCATTGAAATAGAAGAGAAGGGACATAAAGGTAACTTTGCATAAATTAGAATTAAACCACAAATGGTTGACACTTGGCATGCCTCGGACCATATGACCAAATGGAAAACAAACCCACGACCCCTCATTTTTCCATTTTCAGCTAAACTCTTCCTCTCTTTAGCTTTCTTCTTCTCTCTTTACATCTATACACACATATACAAGCTATTATTTCAAGCTTTGATTTGGGATGTTTTTAGTGAAAATTTGAAGGAGCAATATGAGGGAGAGTGGAAGAGCTTAGATAAGGCTACCTCTTGACATCCATCTTGCTAGGTTAGGGAGGTTTTGAAAATTAGGGCTTGCAAAGGCTTGTTTGGCTAAGCTAATTGAGGTAGTGGTTTTCTAAGACCTTGTACTTTAACTTTCGTTGAAGTATCTTGCCTTATTCTACTATGAATTTCATATTGAATGCATGACTATGATTTTATTGCTAGCTAAATGATGATGATGTAGTAATGTGAGCTAAGCATGTTTATAGGTGATAAGTACGTCTTTCTATGCTATTTGTTAAGTGCTAACTTAGTTGAGAAGAAATGAATTCCATGATGAACATGTTGTGTTTAAAGTATATATAGAAATTGCCTTATTTGCATTTACATTGGGAAGTATGCTATGGTGATGTTTAAATTTCATAAAATGCCATGTTGAGTTAAATTGCTAATAAATGACATATTCATATTGTTGTTATTTTAGTAGAATTGTCAAATTCATGAGGACATTGGTGCATATGCATGACATGATAGGGAAAGGAAAGGGAGAAAGGAACATGAAATGATATTTTTATAACAGTAACCGGATTTTGCAAGTCTGGTGCTAACTTTGATCTAGAGAGAGCACGTGCCGGTTTAGGATGTGAAAATTTGATTAATAGGCCCCCAAATGGTCATTAGTTTAGATGCCAGGGGTAGCTAATCAATTTTGCCTCGGTAAAGTCAGTTAGGGGTTTTCGGTATGAGTTAGGGTTGGTAGAGACTAAGTTGGGGACACGGTGCATTGCATTGCACTTCTATGCATACTTGTGAAAAGTTGTATATTTGTCATGATGAGAATGACTATATGAATTAAATTATATAGAAACCCCGATGCATGACCCCGGTTCCTTTTTACTCTTGTTATGTGTTTCGTGCACAGCTCAAAGGAGTCCAAAGTTGACGCCTTGGGCAACTTCTTCTGAGCCTCTGTGCTTACCCTTTCCCTTAACATTTTTCAAGTTATGGTAAGGACGTAGTTGATGATGAACCTTCCTAAGGATAACCGGAGTTGATGGAAGCATCTTTTGTAGTGTTTTGTAACCAATGATTAGTTACACTTTATTCTTTTGTAAAGCATTATAATGAGACTATAAAGGTCATGACAATTAGCTACATTCTTTTCAGATTATTTTGTTTGTAATAGGGTATGAGAATGATGAATGGTGATCATTTTAGCATTATTTCAAGTTAGAGTGCCAATTATGCATATTTGATTTCATAAATTTTAGATGATTGTTTTTGAGATCGATGTATAGATTTCATTCATCGATTTGCTCATGTGTATAACTATATTTCGGGACGACTTTTAAACCATGAGAATGCATCAAGTTCCTAAGCAACTTGCTTGGCCCACACTGTAGTTTTATAGGAGTATTTGGCCATTTTTTAGGGCCAGTGCACAAGAATAAGGCCTTGGCCAAGATTCAAATTCTGCAAGGTGGCCAATGCTCTAGCACAAGGGGTCTGTGCTCGAACATTGGGTCCCAGAACTCGAGTACAAACTTTTGTGCTCGAGTATTAGGGTGATTTTGGGTGTGAACTTGAGAGCAGCTCTCGGGACTTTTCATTGTAGGTCCCACAGCTCGAACACAAAACTTTTGTGCTCGAGCACAAGGTTGAGCTTGAGCATAAATGGGTTGTGCTCGAGCACAAAGTGGTCTGAACCTAAACTTCAAATACTTATAAATTCTTTGTTTTAAATCCGAATAGGATCATTCTTGAGTCTAACTTTTATGTTTTTGAGCCATCTTTTTAATGGTATCAGTTCTATAGCATAATTTTGATATGAAAGGAGCATTTTACCCTTGTCAACACTAAGGACCTAGGGTGAACCTGAAGTTGAGGTTATCATTCTTTCAAGACCTGATTTGTTAAATAGGATTGGTACGCCATCGTTATCACTCGTAACATATAGTAAGGTGCATAATAACTATTTTGCCTTTAATGTCCTAGGGTCAGGTTGGGACCCAGTTAGTGATTCGGATCCCCCCGAATTTGGGTCGTTACATGGTGGTAGTGATTTGGGTAGCGTCTAGGTGTGTTGGTGGTGGTTCTGGTGGTGTTTGGGATATATAAGTGGCCATAGTTATTTTCAAATATTTTTTCTACTGTGGCGTTTAGGTGGGGTGGTGGTGGTTATAGTGGTGTACAGTTATCTGGCTATTTAAAAAAAAAAATTAATTTTCTTTTTTATTTTTATATTGTGGTGGTTGTTATGGTGGTATAAGTATTATTATATATAAACTATATCTATATGTATAGAGAAATGAAGAGGTTAGTTTGGTCCATTAAATTTAATTATGAGGTTAACTTTATAATTTCATGATTTAAATGAAGTTATTGACAAGTCAAATGGTTAAAAGGTAATTTCATATGGTTTAAGAGGTCTGGAGGTAGATTCAATTCACATTTTTGAAACTTCAAGGGGTGTCGATGTAAAAAAAACGATTAACTGTCCAT
Source organism: Cornus florida (assembly GCF_030987335.1). Classification (NCBI taxonomy): domain Eukaryota; kingdom Viridiplantae; phylum Streptophyta; class Magnoliopsida; order Cornales; family Cornaceae; genus Cornus; species Cornus florida. Next base: position 36,359,234 of record NW_026775573.1, read on the forward strand.
TGAGTGGCGTACCCTTCTTTTATTTTTTTATTTTTTTTTTTAATCTGCCATAATGTTATGTCTGTATTGTATTGTATCTACACATTATATTCATATATGTGCTTCCTAGGTGTTTTGATGCTATCGTACCTTTTGTTTTATTTAAATTTTGATGTTTAATACTTGTTTAATTTGTGCCTATGACACGTATGCACCCAGAAAGTCAGCTATGTTTAGATTTGTCGTATCATCGTGTCCTTATCATATCGTATTTATACATCGTATCTGTATTCGTGCTTTCTAAGTGCTATGATGCCATCATACATTTTGTTTTATTAAATGTTTTTTTTTCTTATTTGGTACTCACACACACATGCCTCAACTGAGGCTTCAACCCCTGACCTCCCTTTAAAAAGTAAGGGTCTGATACTGCTAGCTCACTGATCATTGATTATTTATTTATATATTTTTGTTTCGGAGAGTATTTTTTTATTTAACTTTTGATGTTCAATACTTTTTTAATATATGCTTGAAGTAGGTGAGACACGTATGCATCCATAAAAGGGGGGGAGGAATAATAATATAAAATTAAAATTTTAAAAGTAAAATAAGTGTAATAGTTTTTGTTTTAGTGCATGAAAATATATAAATGGAGAGAAGTTTAGTTAACACTTGCTGAATGTGCTTTTTTTTTTTTGGTTAAATCATAACAAATACTTTATATAGAATGAGTCTTAATATGTTGTAACAACTGACAAGTATATATATATATATATATATATATATATATATATATATATATATATATATATATTTGTTATTGGCAAGAAACTCACATACACCTCCAACTTTGCTTTTTTGAACCCTCACCATTCAGTTTAGAAGATAAAAGAGATGCTACTTGACCACAAGACCCTTGGTAACAACTAACAAGTATTACAATACTAATTACCATATAACAACTAGCAAGACTAAAGACTTTAAAGGAGTCACAATTAATTATTTACACAAACCACCTAAAATTACCATATAATTTGGAAAAGAACAAAAAAATTGGAGGCCAACTTTATTTTTCTACAAAATCAACATTAACTATGAATGGAATCGCAAAGTCAGCCACATAAATTCTTTCTCTAAGCCATTCTAATGGCAATTTCCTTTAGTTTGACCGATTTTCGCCCCGCTGCACGTAGCCTTAATGGGACGGATATAAAAATTCATTTCATCTCGTAAGGGTGGATTTGGTAGTTTAGATGATAACTTGAGCTAGGTTTGAGGCAGGGTCGGGTCAGGTAGAATATTAATACCGCCCCGCCTCGCCCTAATCAATTATGTGGTATTATTAATTATTATTATAAATTTATATATAAATACACACACACACACACAAATACACACAACCCTAAATTGGTATTAGACCCTAGCCTTTTTCTCTTCTAATGATTCTCTTCTCCCCTCTTTTCCTCACTGCTTCAACCCCTCTTTGCCATAAACACCGATGATAAAGAGGACTGCAATTTTTAATGAGTAAGAGACAGGCGAGCTGCACGATCAAATCCGGGTGTTATCTTTTTTAGCAAAAACTCTCTCTCTCTCTTTCTCTCTCTCTCTCTCCCTTTCTCTTACTTTCTTGCTCTAGCTACATCCTATATCATTCACGCCACCAACGTCCCTTACATTGTCTTCAGTGACGGACCCAAAAATATTTTTGAGGGGGAGCACCGTTGAAGAATAAAAAAAATTGGAGAAAAATAGTTTTAGAATGAAATAACAGATATGATAATTCAATTTTTTGTGGCTTGTCTAGCATGTGTTAGGCCATCTCCAACTTGTGTTGGTGTGAGAACTAAATTTTTTTTGACCTTTCAATCATGTCCAATAAGAGAGCCTATTTATTTTGTACTGCAAATATTAATGAATGCATGAATATTTAGTGGGTATTTTCAAAATTTGAGTGGGAATATGAGACTGTGTGAAATAAAAATGATTATCATAAATGCGGGGCAGTGGAGTGCGAAAAAGGGGAGACAATTATTTTTTGGATTAAAAAATTAGTGGGGGTAAGAATGTTAAGCACAATATTAAGTGGGGGCAAAAATGTTAAGTGTAATATTGAGTGGGGGCATTTTTAAAATTGTAACAAAATATATAACTAATAATGTAAATAGAAAAATTCCAGTGGGGGCGGTCCCTAGCTAAATCCGTGCCTGATTGTCTTCCTTGTGCGTCTTCTTATTCTCCTCTATTTCTCGTAACAGATGTGCCATCAAAGCTAATATGACAAGGCGAGGAAGGGCTATGAATGAAATTTGGAGCCCGCGGGTTGTTAACGAGTAGGGGTGGTGTATTTCTTAACGGGTGGGATTGGATTTTGGCAAACCCGTCCCGTTAATAAAAATAAATCAATATATATAATAAGTACAAAAATACATATTTTTTTATTTATTTTTAGAGCACATGTATCGGCCCTATAACACATGCACCATTCAAATCAGGAGTGCGGTTCAAAAGCGAGTCCTAAAGGATTTACCTCCTGGATCCCTGCCAATGCTGTTATACCCCTGGGGACACAAAAATACAAATGTTAATTGATAATTTTTTCATTCAATACATTTACGATTTTATTTGTTGAGTTTTCAACTTTTGAAAACACAAGTTGAGTAAATATGCTTCTTCCTCCCACATCTCTCTCTGTGTGTTGGATTTTATTTTCAATAGTATTTTATAATTTTTTAAGGGAATTTGTACAATTATTATAATATAGATATGCAAAACTAAATACACTTACCAAAATAATAGATATGCAAAACTAAATATAATAAGAGAGGGAGTTGATTGTTTCGCGATAGCGGTGACCCCGCGGGGCATAGGTTTAATAAAACAACATTTGAAAAAAGGTAATCGTGGGACTCCAACTCAATTATTGCAAAGGATAAATATTGAAGAAATGAAAATTAATGCAGTGCACCTCCTATTCAATGTTGGTTGACGATATTGTATAGTAACCTACAATGTACGTGAAAGAGTGTTTGGGTATCGATGGTTTAGTCCATACTAGATGTGACCATAGGAGTGTAAGTAGATGCATGTTGAGGTCTTTCATTATCTTGGCATTATGCATCTATTAAGCAGGTACTAATCCACTGTGCTATCGAGACAACGCGCAATCAAAATTGATGATTAGAGATTTATATGCACTTAATTTTTAATAAGGATGTTTCTTTATATAGTAGGGGAGTTTTTTGCAATTTACCCATGGACTTGAATCTTTTAAGTTAAATATTCTCTAAGATATTCTAAGTTGAATTCGATACAGATTGATACATGACATTTAAAATCTATCTGGTGCTAGCGTTAAACAACGCCAACTAATTTAAAGAAAGTTTGAAAACTATACCATTTTGAGATAAAGAAAATTTACTAAAGTTTAAAAACTGCACCCTTTTGAATTAAAGAAAATTTACGACGTTTAACGTTGTTATCTCTCTCTCATCTTTTCCAAAAAACCTTATCTTTTTCAAAAAAAAAATCCTCACTCTCTCTCCTTTTTATTCCTATCTTAAACAAGTCATGATGGTTTTTGTTTCTCTTTTCACTTAATCGACTTTCTCTTTCATTTTTTCTATATATAGGGTTTTTTTGGTTGTATATCCATGCTTATATATATATATATATATATATATATATATATATATATATATATATATATTCTTTTCCAATCATTACTATTGTCAGTAAAAGTTACATGTTTTGATATTCCCCCAATGGTGGGAAATGAGCAAAAGTAGAAAGAGGAATGATCTTTTTTTTGGAAAAGATGAGGGAGAGATAACGACGTTAAACGTCATTAGAGTATAGTGAATTTTTCTTAATTCAAGAGTGTACAGTTTTTAAATTTTTGTAAATTTTCTTTATCTCAAAACGGTGCAGTTTTTAAACCTTCTTTAAATTAGTTGACGTAGTTTAACACATAGATTTTAAATGTCACGTGTCAATGTCAATCTGTAGCGAATTCAACTTTAGATAAATTAGAGAATATTTAACTTAAATGATCCAAGTCCATTTACCCATTTATAAAATAGTTACCGTGATTAGCCACCAGTTTTTGTTTGAGGCCCAAATGTATAGGAATGTTTTTGTGTTCAAAAGCAAAGAGAACCCAACCCAACCCACATATGGGAATGAAGCCCATAAATTAGAATTCAATCCAAGGCAAACAAGAAGTAGCCGTTAAAACAGCTAAATTCAAACATTTCCGGCTGTGGCGGTGAAGACAGAGGGGGTTAAATCCATGCATGCATATATGGGGGTTGAATGCATGTATGCATATATGGGGGTTATAAGAATATTCTGAACGATGAGTAAAACTTTAAGATGGTGGTGAAGACAAATTAAGGGGTGAGAAAAATTAAAGGGTTATTCTTAACAGCAAGAATTAATAAGATCATTTAATTTCATGCTTCTATTTATCACCCCATCTTGATTCTCATCATCAGACTGTAAACTTTAATAATTCGTGTTAAGCCATTAATCACAAATTTACATGAATCCCATATCTTAGAACTTCATGATTTTCACATATCTATAATGCATAAATAAATGGTTAGATATAAATATCTCGATTCATGATATCAAACCTTGTTGAGATTAAATCCAATGTGTAGATCCTTTAACCACTAACTAATCTGCAACTCTGATCAATAGGCAAAGGTGGAAACTGGTTTCTCTCTTTTGACCTTTTGCACACATAAAACTTTTACGTATTGTATCATTAATCGTACATAATTGATGGAGAATATGCACTTTTATAAAAGCATAGAGAGGACCAGTTTTCGTTTTAGTAACATAATTCTACTCTCCATCAAAGTAAGGAATAAAAAAGGAAAACACTCCTCCAATAAGTAATTACCAAAAAGGTAATTGTAAGTTGACCAAAAATAAATAATATTAATTGATATCTATTTACTTAGCTACCAAGTAATATGTCACATGTCCAAATCATATAGGCCACAATTAAATAAATAATCTTACATTCTCCCACTTGGCACATATGATAATTTCTGTAGTGGTTTAGTAAAATAGTCATTAGTGTGCACCATAAATTAGATTAAGGTATTCAGTTGGTCATCATAAAATACCATGGTAAACAAATTACCAATGTAAGTCATGGTAGTTGTATGTCTCTAAATGACACAGTCCCTTTCATGTACCACAACACTAATAACCTATTTAACATAGTCTATAAATGAGAAGTATCAATAATGATTTAACAATAATGTCTTTTTCAAGACTATTCCTATTACCACTTATTAAAGCAATACGTACATATACATTAACTAATAGGAAATATCAGAAACATATTTAATGAGCGCAAAATGTTAAATATATATAAGCATTGTTAAGCAATCCACAATTAAAAAATAATCATCATTGACTACATTCAAAACCCATTCCTTTAACATGTTCCGTAAATGTCTTGGGTGGTAATCCATTCATTAATGGATTACAATCATAAGTTGTGTGCTTATATATTTAATAGACATTTGTTGTTTCTAAACATCTTCTTTAATGATAAAGTATTTCAACTTTAGAATACCTATCATTTTTCATACAAGAAGAACAACAATTGCACCATAAATTTTCAGCAATCTGAAAATGGTACCCATAACTCCAAATCCTAAAATAAATTCTGTAATAATAAATTGTAGCCTCAAAGCATGCTACAAATTAAAAATTCATAATAGACAAAGTAATAAAAAATTACTTTGTACTTTTTCATAATAGCATCCTTCCAGACAAAAGAAATAAATAACCAATTAAAAAATGTCTTTCTAAGTGTGAGCATATAATCTTTTATCACATACCAACTTGTATAGACATCAAACTCCACAATATATGCATAAGAAATATTTTTTGTTTCTTTACCTTCTAGCTAACTCATTCTTTGGGATTGCATTAGGCTGAATTTATTCTCTTTTATGTATGGAACAATACTGGTTGAATAATGTTACATACCAAATCTTTCTAGAACTCTTTCAATATATACTTTCTGAGATAATCCTAAAAATTCACGTGATCTACTATGAAATATTTCTATTACTATCACGTAAGATGCCTCATCCATATATTTCATTTTAAAGTTCTTAGAGATAACTTTTAGTTTCATATAATAAACTAAGATCACTACTAGCAAATAAAATATCATCAATATATAGAATCAGAAATATAAACTTACTCCTACTAACCTTCTAGTATATACACTGATTAACAATGTTTTCCTTAAAACCAAAAGAAATAATGATATCATTAAACTTAATATACCATTGTTCGAAAGCTTGTTTAATTCTATATATTTGCATCTTAAGTTTACAGACCATGAATTCTTTACCTTCTAATGTGAAGCCTTCAGGTTGTTCCATATGGACTTTCTCTTATAAACTCCCATTCATAAAAGTTGTATTCACATTCATTTAATGTAACTCTAAATCATAATAAGTTACTAATGCCATGATATTTTAAAATATTCCTTATTAGATATTAGAGAGAAGGTTTCTTTATAATCTCTTCATTCATGGCATTAATCCATTTAGTAAAATCATTACTGTTAATGGCTTGCGAATATGTAACTGGATCCGTATATATCTCACTATATATCAAAATCAAATTCTTGCAGATATATCACATGGTCATTCGGAATAGCAGATCTCCTTTCTCTTTGAGATCGTCTTAATGTTATTCCTTATGTCTCTTCTACAATCTATTCATTGGTAACAATCTCATTATAGAGTTATTGATCATTCAATTGTTCTTCGTTGTTATACAGTTCAACAACTGAAGGAATAAATATTTCCTTCGAAGTTATGGGTAAAGAGATTTGTACCCTAACTTCTTAAATGATCACATTCTTATTTTTTATCACTCCCACTGACTTCACCATTCTCAATGAATCTGACATTACCGGTTTCAATAATTATCGTACTATGTTTAGGATAGTAAAACTTGTACCCTTTAGATTACTTAACATCCACAACATTATAGGTAACAAGGAATTACTTAACATACTCCTAACCAATTCCATAAGAGTATGATTACACCTTACAGCTAAACGCTTCTACTGTAGCTTGTATAACAAAGTGTATTGAGTACAAATGCCATATATTTCAAGGAGTTTAACAAACGGTTAGATTATTAACCCGTTTCATCATACTTTCCATAATATTCACCACCTCTATATGACTTTATGATTTTCACTTCTCTATCTAGTTGTTTTTTTAACCTTATTTATGTATACTTCAAGAGTACCCACTGCTTGGGATTTTTCATGCAACAAATAGATATATCCATAGCGTGGAAAATTAACTATAAAGGCAATAAAATACTTTTCTCCACCAAAAGATGGAATATCAGAAGGTCTACAAATGTCTGTATGAATAATTTCAAGAAGCCCTATACTTATTGTGGCTCATTTCTTTCTATGTTTGGTTTGTTTACCCTTTATACAATTTACATACACACCAAAATCAGTAAAGTTTAGATTCAGGAGAATCAAATCATTTACTAATTTTCCTAACCTTTCACTAGATATTGACCTAGTCTTTTATGCTACAAGAAAGATAATTTTTCTATTAATTGAGTAACGCTTAATTCTAACATTATGATGCAAGATCTAAAGGTTTTTAATAAATAAACTATCAAGTTTGAATTTACAGAAATCATCAACAATAATACCATAACTCACAAATTAGAATTTGTTGAATAAACATCATTATCAAATTTAAATGAAAAATCATTAACATAAAGTTTTGAAATAAAATCAAATTATGGGAAATTGAATAAACATAAAAAGTTTAAAATAATTTAAATAAAATTCACTGTCTAACATTAAATATAATGTCACAATGGTTTCAACAAAACTTTTTCCCAATTATCATAATAAGAAATTCTTATTTGAATTTGTGATTTAGGCCATAAGAAATTCTTACATCTATTAGAAACATAAACATTAGTACTTAAATCAACCTATCATGTATTAGAAAAAATTTCAATAAGTAATTCAAAATATACAAAAGCCAAAAGCTTACCATTTTTTTTCGAATCATTATTTATATTTCATGTACTCTTTCTAAAAATGTTTAATACATTAATGACACTTTTTCATTATTATATTCCTTTCTTTTAGTAGATTGACCTAAATCTTTTAATTTTGGGTGTTGCTCACTTAATGCCTTTTCAAACTTATTCCCAAAATTCATTTATAACTTCTTAAGTAATTAGATGACCATAATAATTACCAGCTACTTAAGTCTTGTCTTTTCCTAAATTAACATATGGTGAATTCATTCACTTCCACTTATCTTAATTCGAAATGACCCATCTGAGTGGATAAGAAATTGAGGATATATTTAATGAGAAATTTCTCATCCATAATCATCCATAAGGTTCTCAATTTTATAGTAACACTAGTCATCTTAAGAACATACCCATACATGGTAAGATTACCAACAAAATTGCATAGTAGTGATATAAATTAATAATTTTCGTTTTAGATATTTATCTACAATACGAAAACATTCTTCTAGTCAAAAATATTCCTTAGCACTATCACTATGGGAAACAATTATTCACATACTATAATGCTTAATCTGTTTGATCTCTCCCAAACTTTATGAAGAATCTTTTCTCCCCCACTGTCTTTATCAGTAATAACAGTAGGTTTCTCAATTTAAAACGCTAAATCAAGATTTAAAACATCTAAATTTTGAACTCAACTTACTCATTCCATTATAAGAAGTAAGTCCTATTGATAATCAAAATAGATGTAGCATGCACATTAAGAGATATAATATAGCAAATATAATAAGATAGGCTCACAACAATAATTCTTTGAATTAACAACACGTTTAACTTAAAAATATAAATACAATGTATAACTATAGTACCCTTTTGGGTGGCAACTATAAAATCCTACTAATGATGCTTATTTGCATTTATATGTATACCTTCATTGGTGATGCATTATTTAATTAAACAGATAAATTACCTTTGGATATCCTATACCTACCTAATTAAAAAATACATGCAATCCCTTAATTTTCATTTAACCACTTGAAAATCAATTCCCTTTGGAGAATTATTTCTCATAATTAAATAAACTCAATATTCATGAATATTACAAAAAATAATAAGCATCATAATTCATGAAATATTGCAATTATGTTTACTACTAAAATTAATTTTCATCAACCATTATGGTTAGGCCACTTTGGTAGCTACCAACTTTTACATAATATGAATATTAAATTAGATAGTAACTAATTTATGATAAATTATGTCTACTACAAAAATTAATATTCATCAATCATTATGATTGGGCCACTTTGGTAGCTACCAATCTTCACATAATATGAATATTAAATTAGACAGAAATTAATTCATCATTAAGTTATATTTAGTACTAAAATTAGTATTCATCGACCATTATAGTTAGGCCACTTTGGTAACTACTAACCCTCACATAACATGAATATTAAATTAGGTAGTAACTAATTAATCATTAATTTACCCATTTAATATTATACACACATACTCATACTGATCGATTCAAATTTAGGTAGGTTCGATCCCATAAACTTAATAGTCCAAAAATTCAATAAAAAATATCCTTTTACTTTATATATACATAATAAAATATGTTATTTTTTATTTTCGGACTTGAAGATCATAATTGAATCAATTTAAAATTGATTCTCCAATATGTATGTATGTTTGGATACAAAATAATAATTTATTTATATGTCTAACAAAATTAAATTAAATTTCTAACCTCACACATTATTTCAAAAATTTAATTTTCTACAATAAAATAAATTATTCTCCATTAATTTATCATATATGTAATTAATGATATATGATAACAAGTATATATATAAGTTTGTACAAAAACAAGTAGTTAGTATTAAATTCATCACCTCGATTTACGCAAAAAGCAAAACCAACTATTTCAATTCCAATTGTTATTCTAGTCATGCACGGAATAAAAAAACAAACTCATATATATACTTTAACTATCAGACAATTCAATAAGAATAAGAAATCAATTTACAAGCTCAAAAAATTGATCATGCAAACCAAAATAAATTGATCAACTGATTCATCATACTAATCCATTATGCACCCACGATTCCAAAACAAATTTAATTATTTAATTTAAATTTAAATATATATATATATATATATATATATATATATATATACATTATTTATGCAAACTTTAGTAGAAAATAACGAGTTCCTAAACCATAAGCTCTGATACCACATGTAAACTTTAATAATTCGTATTAAGTCATTAATCACAAATTTACATGAATCCCATATCTTAGAACTTCATGATTTTCACATATCTATAATGCATAAATAAATGGTTTGATATAAATACCTTGATTCATGATATCAAATCTTGTTGAGATTAAATCCAATGTCTAGATCCTTTAACCACGAACTAATCTGCAACTCTAATCAATAAGTAAAGGTGGAAATTGGTTTCTCTCTCTTGGCTTTTTGCACACATAAAACTTTTACGTGTTGTATCATTAATCGTACATAATTGATGGAATATATGCACTTTTATAAAGGTAAAGAGAGGACCAGTTTTCCTTTTAGTAAAATAATTCTACTTTCCATCAAAGTAAGGAATAAGAAAAGAAAATACTCCTCCAATAAGTAATTACCAAAAAGGTAATTATAAGTTGACTAAAAATAAATAATATTAATTGATATCTATTTACTTAACCACCAAATAATATGTCACATGTCCAAATCATATGGGTCACAATTAAATAAATAATCTTACACAGACTCTAATTCAAGGTCTGGTTCATGGCCAATGACATCGATAATTGATGACATGATCCAAGTACATGGGTATGTAGGTAACTTGGAGGTTTATTTCAACTTCAGTCGACCAAAAAAAAAAATTGTAAAGATGGTATAGTGCTCGTCTCATGATATCAAAAGTCTTTATCGCACTATCAACTTGGCTTGTTGTCAAAATGATAAAGTGTGCTCATCATAGCATCAAAAGTACTCATTGCACCCTGTCAGTCTGGCCTGTCACCAAAGTGTGGTTGTAAAGGAAATTTTTGGCCCGTCGTCAAGGAGTGGTTGCAAAAGAAAATTTTGGCCTTCGCTAGACCAAAGTTGTCAAGAAAAATTCTGACTTGCAGCTAAGGTGTCTTTGAAAAAGTAAATGGCTCATCCCCAAGGTATTGCTGAAAGAAAAAAATTCGGCTCGCTGTTGAGGTATGGCTAAAAGAGAAATTTGATTTTCCGTTAAGGAGTTGCATCAGGAAAAACTTATCTCGTCGTCAAGGTAATGCTAAAAACAAATAATGCTCGCCATCAACGCGTGGATGAAAGAGAATTAGAAAAAAAAAAAATATTGGCTCGCTGTCTAGGTCCTGTTGAAAGGAATTTTCAGCTTGCTGTTGAGAGAAAAAAATTTAGCTCGCCATCGAGATTTTCGCCACCAAATTGTAGCTCTACAAAAGAAAAGTTGGCACGCCACCAAAGTGTACCTGCAAAGGAAAATTTGACTTGTTTTCAAGGTGTTGCTGAAAGATAAATTGGCTTTCTGTCTAGGTATTGCACCAAGAAAAATTCATATTAGTGCCAAGACATTGCTTAAGTAAAAAAAATTCAGCTCGTCGCCAAGGTTTGCTGAAAGATAAAGTGCCTTTCCGTCGAGGTATTGCATCAAGAAAAAATCATGTTGTCGCTGAACTAAAAAATCACTGTACAAAGGCTTAGGCATGCAAGCTTTGTCTTCACCTCTCCTCACACTGTTGTAACAATTTCTTGCTCGTCGAAGTATCAATCGCTGTTAAAAAAACATTAACTCATCTATGATGTATTGCTGGAAAAAAGAAAATCGCCTCTCAAGCCACTTGATTTCAGTCTCTGTTTCGGTTGACAAGATTCACGTCAATTCTTTTGAAAATATCCTTAGAAAATCCTGACAAAAAAAAAAAAAAAAAAAAAAGACACAGCACGACGGACATGATCTTAGTTTTGGTATTCTATGTGTTGCACCAACCATTAAAACTTGTTCTGTGAGAGTGCATGCAAGTGAAAATGATTAAAAAATATATATATATTTTCCATACAAGACTAATATAGTGATGGACCAAGCGCCAGCGCATATACGTGGGAAAGCTACAGATGTATCAAGCGCCAGTGCATCTATGGGAAAGCTACATGTTAAAGAGGAAGAAGAGAAGTTGTATAGAGTAGGACAACATCAATTCAAAGAAGAATAAAAACGGATTCTTGGTCACATGAGGTCATCATTTAATTTTTATTCAGTTTACATCGCTTTGCTATTGGCTTGAGGAAAAAAACAATTTGGTTTCATATATATCATCTGAAGGTGATGCATGCATGGGACAAGAACATGAAAAAAAAAAAAAAAAAAAAAAGGCCAATCTAGTTGTGTATACTTTATAATAAAACAATTTTTTTTGTTTCGACAAAGAAAAAAAAATACAATGAAAATGTCCAGAGATTAAAAAAAAAAAAAAAAAAAAAAAAATTGTTTTATTGGACAAGAAGAAAAAAGAAAAGAAAAAAATAAAGAGACATGCATCAATTGGAGACCAGTGGTGGCTGTGTTACATTTCTAAGTTTAACTTTTTTTTTGGTTAAATCATAAGCTTGTATAGAAGATTGAAAGAATGTACATGGGGTTAATTTGCAGACATTAAAATTTAGCGAGCTTTTCTCTTGGTAAGTCTTATGTCTATTTAAATTGTAGTTAGCACAACTTTGGTCAATTTAAATTATTTAACTCGGCGTAATTAGTTAAATAAAAAGATAATCATTCTTAATAAAATATATTTGAGTCATAATATAATAATAATAATAAATACATATTATTATGATTGTGTGTTTATCACGGACACATATCATTATCCTATTCATCTAGGAAGTCTATAAATAGAGACATGGAGAGAGGAAGAAGGACATTCAGAGATCAAGACTAGGAGAGAATACAAAGTCTCTATCATGTAAACTTTAATAATTCGTGGAAACCATTAATCACAAATAAATATGAATCCCAAAAATCTTATAACTTCATTATTCTCACATTCCTTTAATGCATAAATAAATATAGTTAGATATAAATACCTTAATCCATGATATCAAATCTTATTGAGATCAAATCCAATGTTGAGATCATTTATCAACGAACTAAGCCGCAACTCTGAACAATAGGCAAAACGTGGAAACTGATTTCTTTCTCTTGGCCTTTTGCACACATAAAAATTATATCGTGTTGTTTCATTAGCGTACATAATTGATGGGATATATGCACTTTTATAAAGATAGAAAGAGGACCAGTTTTCCTTTTTAGTAACTTTAATTCCATTTTCCATCAAAGTAAGGAATAAATAGGAAAACACTTCTCCAATAATTAATTACCATAAAGGTAATTTATAAGTTGACCAAATAATATAATTTTAATTTGATATCTATTTACTTAACCACTAATTAATGAAATATACCACGTGTCCAAATCATGTGAGCTACACAATTAATAAATAATCTTACATTCTCCCACTTGACCCATATGATAACTTCTGTAGTGGTTTAGTAAAATAGTCATTAGTGTGCACCTAAAATCAGATTGAGTCCTTAAGTTGGTCATCATAAATACCATGGTAAATAAATTACCAATGCGAGTCATGGTGGTTATATATCACTAAATGACATAGTCCCTGTAGCGGCCCTAGTTTTTCAAGTCGATGCGTCCTATGATGAACTGAAGTTTGACCCGATAACGGATTCGAAATGCAAAAACTAAATATAAACAATTCTATAGGGATGTACGTCATCCCAAAGACATAAGAGTGACCCTACGAGAAGTCCCGTGACTCAACAGAGGTAACACCGGAGTTTGGGTTTCAAAACCTTTCAAGAAATGGACCAAGGGCAAAATGGTCATTCCAAGCTGAAATAGGTGCCACCATGTATACCATTGGAAAGACAACAAAAAATTAATAAAGATAGACTTAAGAATCACTTGATTTGGAGTCTAGATGGTAAAGATATCAAGTCTTGAAGTCAAAGGAAGAGAAACCCTATCCTGGTTCGAACCAAATCCTGACACTACCTCACTAAAATATGAATATCTGGAGGTACAAGTGGAATCTAAAACTGTAATTATTACCATTGGAAAGCGTATTTTGACATAATCAATTTAAACTCAAGAACGGACCAATTCGGAGTTAAAACAAAAGAGATATGACAATTTGATATCGGTGGGTCAAAGCTAAGTCAACCTAAAAAAGGAGGCTTGGAGCACTCGTCCCAAAGCCACAAGAACTCGTTTATGCTGACATGCTGGATGAGTGCTCATCCAACTATCGTGTGGCTATTGTAGTTAGACTCGAGCCTACAACCCAAAGTTGGAGCGCTCGTCCCCCATGGACGAACATTCGTCCCTGGGCCTTTTTGAAAAAGATATAAAGAAGAAACCCCTCACACAATCATGTTTTCTAGCCAACCATGCCAAAAGAAAACTTTATTTTTCATGTGAAAACCCCAAAATGCCCTTATGCACAGTTTTTGCATAGAAAATATAAAATGAGTCCATAGGAGGCTCATTTCACAAAGGAAAGAGTTTTTCTTGAAAATGATCATGCATGCAGACGTAACTTACTTATTACGACATGCTACAATGATCCACGACTTAAAAATACCGCCGATGCAAAATATGACCTACCCAAACCCCAATGCGGGAAAAATGCCCTTCAAAGGCAAAAAATACGAGAATCGTACCTAAATGTAATCAAAAGACCATTGGGCCCTTAGCCACACTTCATGCATATTAAATGAGTCCTAGTGGAGGTGCTCGTGCACACTTCGCACTACCTGATTTGGAAATGAACCCTTAAAGGCTCGGATTTTCCTATTTTAGCCCAAAAATGCAATATATGAAACTAAAATGTAAAACCTAAAACAAAATGGTATTTGGCCATTGGCCACACCTCATATATGGTAAATGAATGCCAAATGATGAATTTCATACACAATGTACGCTCTGGTGCAAAAATGACATGCTAAAGCCTTAGTTTTTCATATTATTCACATTAAAGGCAATCTCTACATTTTTGAAATATACATGGATTTCAAATAAGATTTGGCCCTTCGCCACGTATCATATACATAAAATGGATGTCAAAAGGTGTACTTAGGCACACATTACAAGTCTCAAGGTAAAAAATGACATTTTAACCTAACTATACATTACAACTTTAAAAGTAAAAGATCAAACATGCTAACACTTGCATGTGAACAAGAATACATTTAAATTAACTTCAATCTATCAAAATGACCTAGGGATGTTGTGAATCCCAAACCAAGGCATTCGTACCTAAAAACAGCCCGATAACTTTGGGGTGAGTAAACAATTTACTCGTAGGGAATGAGCATACATAAACCTAACTTTTTACAAGTTTTTTACATTAACATGAAACAATTTAAAAGGGTCATGTCCCCTAACGTCTATGTCAAAAATGAGACACACGGATCATCTTAAGCTACCTTAAAGCATTTCTAGCATAAACTACAATATTTATGCAAGTAAACAACATAAGAGCATACGATATAACACAACGAGATATTAGATATACAAGTATACTAGGTAAAATTGAACTATCCTACACCAAAGCACAAGTTAGAAGTAATAAACTATATCAATAATGTTTAACCGACATTGGAACTCCAAACACAACGCAATAACATATAAACTCACAAAGTTATCAACTTGGAATTTAAAGTGCGAAATCAAACAAAAGTGGATACTTAAACGTCACGCCGGATCAGACCGACAACCTAATTTCTTTAGGATTACTAGCCCATGGGTAACCTCCCTATGTGCACACTAGACTTGTAGGGGTACAATCTCCCGTACTAGAACCATGCCCTAGCCGTAGTCATACAACGACGTCCTAAGTTTTCAAAATCAGCAAATTGTATAACAACGTATATAACATCATGTATATACAAGGTAATAAATTATCTATCATGCACGACGAAATTTGGAAACACATACAATACATGCTTTAAGTCCACAACTACTATGACATGAAAGATGTCAAATACAAAGTGTGCAACTCATTACACAAGATAACAATATATTCAATAAAAAAAATATTTTCTCATGAATATAAATATAACAACAATGTTATCTAATGCTCAAAATGTAACCAAGTGAATATACAACAAGTCCAAGTCCAAGTCCATGATTTAAATATAGAAACAACTTCTAAAACATAATTAAATCCATGGAGCAATTAGATAGAATTTAATTAAATAAAAATAATTAAATTCTTTAGATTTCAAATTAATTACAAATAATTTCAAATTAATATATGTTAAAGGACATAGTATAGTCATCACATATATCACATCAAATAACAAATTAAGTAAATAAAACACTTAAAATAAAATTAATTAAGCTAATTAATTAATTTCTTCTAGATTTTTAAGCAACTCCAAATGTCTTCAAATTAACATAGGTTGAAGAACATACCAAGGCCTATTTTAATATCACATTACAAGTTGATTTCAAGCTAATTACAACTATATGAATTAAACTTTCATAAAAGAAAAATATTAAATAAAAGTTGCAATTCTTATTCAAATAATCTTAATTTAATATATGTTAACAAACATACCAATGCCTAATTTGCTAACATGCTACAATTTAATTCTATGTTGTATACCATCATGAGAATTAAATCTTAAACATAGAAAATAATTAAATTAAATTCTAGAAATTGACCTAAAGTATACATACAAGTTGTATAAGCTTCTAAAACAATCAATACAATATTAATATAAACTTAAGACATCCCCTACCTCAATTTGAGATGAAAATCTCAAAAGCCACCAAATGGAAACCGCTCCGAATCCTATGAAACTTCGGAGTTTTGTTGGGGACAACATAGTGATCATTAAACGCCAAGGGAGTCATACCAAAATCCTAACTTGGCTTCAAACCCAAACTTAAAAAATAGCCAAAACGGGATTCCAATTGGTTGAAATCGAAGGCCTCACCAAGGCAGACATTAAAGCCTAAGGCATCACGACATTTCTCAAAGAGGAAGAAGGCTTAAAGGGGAAAAAGAAGCATGGCAGCCATGGAAGAAGCTTGGCCGGCCATGGGAGAAAGAAAAAAGAGTTTTGACTTTTTTTTTTTTTCTAGCACCCCCTATTTATAAAATTTCAAAAAGTGCCCTGAACAGGTCCTGCCAGGTCCGAAAAAATGGAATTTGAGTAGATGAATTCAAACAGTAAAACACCGTGAACGAAAAAGAACCGTAATGAGAAAAAATGAACAACGGAAGAAACAACGTTAAAAACTGAGTCCCGAGCAGAGAGTTATACCCCAAACAAGTTTGGCGCTAATTGGGGCCGAAAACTGTAGAAAATGATCGGAAGGAAATTCTAAGAGTACATGATTCGACAAAAAGTAAAAATAAATCCTGTACGAGGATCCAGGCTCAAAATGATGCATTTTGCAATAACTTTCGTTAATTGCACAATGGCCCTACAAAAAGAGTTGACTGCAAAACTAGCCCAAAATGGAAATATCTTCAAAAATATATTTTCTTAAAAACCCTTGAAATAAATATCTTCAAAAAATATTTACGAAAAAAACCCCAAGAAACATCAATGTTTCTGAAGAAACTATGCATCCATACCCCTTTGGACACGGGGAACAACCAGAGTATTTTTCTACAAAACTAAAGATACATATTTCGTGGAAACCACATAGATGAAGGTATGTGAAGTCGAAAATCAACTCCGAGCACAAAAAGTGAGGTTGTGCCAACAAAGTGACAAACAGGGAAAAGATGAAAAGCGAATAGTGTCTAAAAAAATGAAAATGTAGAAATAACTTAGTCCTTAAAGGAAGTTGTCAATCCAAAGGAAAGAGTCTCAGAAACCATTTCCAAGCACTTGAGACAATACCAAGTGACGAAAAACTGAATTCAGAAAAGAAAAGACAACGAAAAAAAATTTATCCGTATAATTTGAGGAAAAAAGAAAGGAAGGAAAATAACTAGGTCATTATAACCTTCCCACCTTAAAGGGATTTCGTCCCCGAAATCTAGCCTCGACAAAACAAAAGGCCAAACTAGGATAACTACGAAGTACATCTCTGAGTATCCCTCACAACACGCTACACCAGCGACCTCAAAACTGAAAAAAAAGCCACAAACCAGTGCCATTTACACTCACGTGCTCACGATAACCTCTTTCAAATGAATGATGACCACATGGCCACACAATAAGTCGAACTCACACACAGAACCCAAGGTCAAACAAAGGAACGGAAGACAACAATCGTAAGCGTCCCTCTTGACGAACCATCATACTAATCTAAAAACTACTACCAAAATAACTGCAAGATAATCACGTATCTATCAAATCAAGGTGCCGAACAAAGACGATATGGCAGTACGAATAATGACCAGAACCCACCCACAACGTACTCAAATGTGTGGAAACAATGACAGTGCGTAGTGCCCGCCCACACTTACTCGTCAGTAAGATATCATCGATGGTAACTAGCACCCGCCCACAACACATAACTTATACTGTAGCATGACGGTATAAGGCACTAGTTTATAACCTGTCCCCACTAGGTCTACCCATGAAACCTCTCGATACAAATGACATCAATGTCATAAATCATCATTACCAAAAGCAATCCGATAACCCGGCATTCCATAAGAGTTGAGACATGGTCCAAAGACGTCGACATCCCGGCCACATCCAAATCCCGACAACCAAGGTCATAAAATGAATCTCTCGAAACCGTGCTTGGCATCACCAAACTAAATAAAATTCCTCGATTTCAATCCATAAACAACCACTGGAACTACGATTCCTTAAAACTATGACTAATCTTAACTAGGATGTGAAAACTCCACAAACAAGCCATTTTCAAAAGCAACCCTCCGAAATAATCCTCCCAAGAGTCAACCGCATCCAGGTCTCCAAAACCAAAGTAAGTCTCCAAAAGACATCCTTAAACAACGTCAAACTCATACAGCGAGTCAAACAAATCCTCAATGAATTAGACACAAGCCCCTGTAAAATGATCTCACACCAATCCACTCACTCTGAGCACCATAACTCCGTCAACAACTACGGCTAAAACTCCCCAAGGGAAGACACAAAAGAAAGGGAACCACCAGTCCTAAGAAAGACAACACCACGACTCCATCTCTGAAATGAAAGACAATAAGGTCCAAGACTTCACCCCTACATGGAAGCGAGTCGACCAAAATCCATCAAATCCTCAGTAAGGACTCAAGACAACAATGGTGATCCTCATGGACAGACCAACCCCAAAACCATGCACAAGGTGGTGAAGAGAAGAGACTCACTCCTTGTAAAGTCCTTAACACGAACCAAGAAAAGAGGAGAAACCCTATTCTCCCACAAGAGTCGACATGAAAAACACGAAAATGGAGCATTCTTCCTACCTTAGGAAGTGGACAGCTCAAGACAAAACAATATGACAACTCTTCTACAAAGAATTTCACAACGAAACAATTACGGAAACCGGTATACAAACTACATGCGTTCAAGCGAAACAAAAGGGAAAACTAAACATGGAAGTCATGCATATGACAAGGAATCCAACTACCAAATAAGTAAATCTACTCATATAGATAAAATCAAGGGTATATGTGGCACGTCTCCACGTAAACACAAAATCATGTTATTAAAGCATAGCAACAACATGGCATCTCTAAGCATATAAATAAGGCATGCTATTGTCACACAACAAGAAGACAAATGTGGACACCTCCATCTACTCATGCATTACAATATCATAAATCATATTATTAACATGGTAGCAAACAAAACTGTAGAAAACAAAAATGCAACAATGAACCCTATGGACATCGTGTCCTAGAGTGTCTAGGTAAAAGGAAAGACTAGTCCTAGCCATAATTTGACTCCAAAAACCAATGTGACAATAACCTGTCAAAAAACAAACGCGAGCCATTACCATAATGGTAAGAATCTAACAATCTATTTTTGAATCTAAAGGTGACACTACAAGCGACACTAACCAAACGATGCTCTTATAAACCAGAAACATCTAGCAATCGACTCGATCCAAAAAGTGTCATCATGCAAGGAAAACTCAAACGAAATGGCTACTCTAGTCATACAATCAAACAATCTCCAAAATCGTCCCCAAAACGACCATCAATCACCGTCTCAACACTAGATGCTCAAAACAAAACTCACATCATTGCCAACCAAAAGGACTATGCCAATCGGAACAAAAACCAACGCTGATTCCATACGAACTACGCTCGTAGCTAGCCAGTACGGTAGCATGACAGTACTATGCACCCGCCCACAAACGTACCCTCCCACGAAAATTGCAACCTCAAAGGAACCTTCCCAAACAAACAAGGAGCCTAAGAAGTCCATAACCTCATCATGGCTCAAAACCAACAAATCCAGCACTACGGCTATGCCTAATGGCTCACCTCACGAGAGCCTAAACAAAATGTGACCTTCCACCTATCCAAAGCCAACGCTAGGCCAACAACGACCTAAACTACTGCAAAACCATGTGGACAATCACCATCAATGTGATACCCCTCAACTCTAAGACATGAGTTGATCTGGCCTAAGCTCAAACCCGAGGAAATATCAAACAATTAAAGTATTTAAACGAACACAGAATACAAAATGAAATAAAAATAAAGAATAAAGCTGAAAGAATACTAATTAATAAATCTTCATTAATTAATCCAATGATAAACCTCTAATAACAAAATCCTCTGATACAAGTAATTAATTACAAGTATAACTTGGAAATCCATCATATGGACCCCTAATCCAAAATTCAACTAAAATAAAATAATATCTGACTAAAACGATAATAAGGAAATCCTACGTTAAGATGGAGGAATGAATAAATAGTCTCTACTCAGCACAAACAATCCCTAAACCTGGAACTGACGAACATCTAAAAAATAATAGTGGGTCAGGCCCATAAACAAGTACTAATCTACTACATCCCAAACAGAGACTCAAAACTCATATACATCATAGTCAATCCAACAATAGCTACATAGTCCGTATATATATATACATATATATATATATATATATATATATATATATACATACTAAAGGAACCTTACTGGACTATAAGGTTGTCTCAATTTGAATAGTAGTCAACATACAAAATGCACATATAGTGGGCATGAGTACCTAGACCTACTAGGATACACAACTACACTATATCTAGCTACATATCCCTGGCAATATACGCACCCTAATCATGATCCTGAGACTCAAGCTCATATCATGACATATAACTATATATATATATATATATATATATATATATATATATATATATATATAATCCGTCCTATTCAAATATAAAATAAATATCTGGTATATCATCCAACTGATTTAGTTGACCTGACATGAAAATATGTAAGATTTAATATTTTAGTTAATCCATTCCGTTATACATGAATAGGTAGGACTTAACATTTTTAGTTAATCTGTCCCTAATATGTCACCATCCCATATTGGTGCATATAATGCATACAATCCATAAATGATGCTACAGTTATGATATCCAAGCAAATAAATCCATACATAGCATGATATAAATCATACAAATATTCTTTTGCATTTAATTTAGCAAAATATAACAATTCTAAGTAGCATGCATTGAATTTATCTCATAAAAATTAACATGCATCTCAAATAATTGTGATCCTCCACAATCTGATCAAATTTATTTAAAACCAAATAATTGATTAAAATATTTTAATCCAGCCATGTTTAATTAATTAAATTTCATATTTAACATGTGCACTTAAATCATGTTTTTAAAATCCTCCATAAATCTAATTTAACAATTTAAAATCATTAAAACAAATTCAATAACAGTTCAACCTCCCAAAACGTCCCAATAATTTCACCTCAGTTCATAAATATTATTTAAACATTGTAAAATATACATCATGTATCAATTTGTCTAAATTACCAATCATATACACAAACTCATTACATATATACATATCAGTTTTAATCATGCAATTAGGTTCAATTAATTTAATTAAATAATCCTGGAACTAATCTAGCATGTATATAATCTGAATCAAAGGAGAAGAGAAGAAAAGAACTTGCCTTAAGGATTTTGATAAAAACCCTAACCTCCTTCTTCCTCTTTTCCTTCTTTTTTCTTCCTTTTTTCTCTCTCTAAACTCTCTGCCTTTTTCCTCCAAAATATAGTACGCTATTTAATTTCTAGCCCCTTTTTACTAACCTATATTTATATATTTATAAGCTAAATAAAATAACCTAATCATTTTCCTAATCCAAGTCCACTTAATAAAAGAAAATAATAAAATTAAAATATTAAAAAGGTAACTAAAAATATATTACGTACATAATCTATGTATATCCTTATTACACAAATATATAAAATATATACATCAGACTATTAATACTAAGTTACAATAATATTAATTAATTAATTACTTTCCTTTTATATATATATATATATATATATATATATATATATAAAACTATCCATGGGTAACTAAAAATATGTTATGTATATACTATATGTGTATCCTTATTATACAAATATAAAAATATAACTATCAGATTATTAATACTAAGTTACAATAATATTAATTAATAAATTACTTCCTTTTATAAATATATATATATTTGTATATTAAACTATCTATGGGTAACTAAAAATATGTTACGTATATAATCTATGTATATCCTTATTATACAAATATAAAAATATATACATCAGATTATTAATAGTAAGTTACAATAATATTAATTAATAAATTACTTTCCTTATATATATATATATATATATATATATATATATATATATATATATACCTATATATCTATAACTATTCATGGGTAATTATCCTTACCCATTAAACTTCCTATCCACGTAATTCATGTGACCCAATTGGTTGGTCTATTGCTACTAACCATATCCATAAAATAAAATAAATATTTAATTATTTAATCTACATTTAATTACAAATAAACAAAACACATTAATTAAATCAACTAATTCAAATAACATTCAAGCACAAACCTTCAAGTAATCAGTTAAGTCAAATAAAACATTTAAGCAAATATTTAAGCAAATAAAACATTTAATTAACAAACTCAATTAAAAATATAATCAAATACCCAAATAATGAAGTAAATAAATAAAATGCAATTAAAACATTAAAAATAATACCGAGACTATCCTTTTAAAATTAGGGGTATTACATTCTTCCCCCCTAACAATAGGAATTCCGTCCTCGAAATTCGCCCATACCTTCTTCTATTATTTTTGGAATGTGGAGCGAATGACATCCTCCCGTTCCCAAGTAAATTCAGCCTCATTATGATGGCTCCACTAGACACGAACCAAAGGTATAACCTTATTGCGAAGAATTTGATCCCATTATAGACACGATTTAAGTTGTCTGGAAGTGCTAAGCAATAGGCTACCACTCTAATTCGATCCGTAATCATAAAAGGACATACAAATCGTAGTGATAACTTCCCTTTCTTTCCAAAACACACTACTCTTTTCACAAGAGACACTTTGAGTAAAACTTAATCTCCAACCTGAAACTCCAAAGTGCGAGTACGACGATCTGCATAACTCTTCTGCCTACTCTGGGTAGTACGCAAGCGATCCCTAATAATAGCAATCTTTTCTGAGGTATCCTTAATGAATTCAAGACCTAAGAATCTACTCTCTCCAACCTCCATCCAACAGACAGGAGATCAACACAGTCGGCTATATAATGCCTCAAATGATACCGTACCAATAGTCTTCTGAAAACTATTGTTATATGCGAACTCCACAAGTAGCAAATACTCCTCTCAGCGGCCCTTAAAGTCAAGGACACAAGAATGAAGTATATCCTCCATTATCTGATTAACCTTCTCGGTCTGTCCATCAGTCTGAGGATGATAAGCAGTGCTAAGATGCAACTCTGTACCCAAAGCCAACTGAAAACTCTTCCAAAATCTTGACACAAAGCTTGAATCCCTATCTAATATAATAGATAATGGTATACCATGTAACTTCACAATCTTTGTAATGTAAAGTCTCGCCCACTTTTCCAAAGTGAAATCAGTGCGAATAGGCAAGAAATGAGCTGATTTAGTCAATCTATCAATGATGACCTAAATGAAATTGTGATCATTAAATAAATTAGGCAATCCCTCCACAAAATCAATAGAAATGCTCTCTCATTTCCACTCTAATATAGGTAGTGGCTGTAAAGAAGCTAGTGGCCTCTGGTGATTAATTTTAACCATCTAACAAGTACTATAGTTAGAAACAAAGATAGCAATACCCTTTTTTCATACCTGTCTACCAAAACTGCCATTTCATATTCTGATACATCTTGTCTCCTCCTAGATGAATAGCAAACTCAGATCTGTCAGTCTCAGTCATCACATCCTTTCTTAAATTTTTAGCTGAAGGTATCACTAAACGTTCCTTATACCTTAAGCCTCCATCAGTCCCAACATAATAAAATGGAACCTCTCTAGAAGCTAATTTTGTAACTTTATCAATGCACTGCTAATCCGTGAGTTGTGCCTTCAAAACCTCGTGAATGATAGAAGGTGTAACTACTATACATGCTATAAAAGCATCAGATAACTCATCAATTGTTTTCAAAGTATCCCACTCAATGGCAAATAATGCAGAAAAACTAATATAAGGTCGGCGACTAAATGCATCTACCACCACATTTGCTTTCCCTGAATGGTACCGAATTAAGAAATGATAGTCTTTCACAAACTCTAACCATTTGTGTTGTCTCATATTCAGTTCTTTCTGGGTGAACAAATATTGCAAACTCTTGTGATCACTGAATAACTTGAAAGACTCTCCGAATAGATAATGTCTCCAAATGCGTAAGGCAAAGACCACAGCTGCCAATTCTAAATCGTGTGTCAGATAATTAAGCTTATGAGGCTTAAGCTTACGAGATCCATACAAAATTGGTTGTTCCTGCTACATTAAAACACACCCAAGATCTTGTAAAGAAGCATCTGTGTAGACTAGATATTCTATCCCACTCTGTGGTGTAGACAGAACTGGTGTAGAAGTCAACTTATTCTTTAGCTTATTAAAAGCTTTCTAACAGTGTTCATCCCATACGAACCGTACACCCTTCTTAGTTAAATGAGTGAGTGGCCCTGCTATCTTCGAGAACCCCTGAATGAACCTACGATAGTATCTTGCCAATCCCAGAAAACTCTGAATCTCCGAAGGTTTAGTAGGTTGTCCCCACTCTACCACTGCTAAGACCTTAGCTGGATCCACTATTATCCCCTTTTCTGATACCATGTGACCCAGAAACTTCATTTCTAGCAGCTAAAATTCACATTTCTCGAACTTGGCATAGAACTGGTGTTCACGAAGTGTCTGCAACACTGTGCGAAGATGTCTGGCATGATCGTCCTCTGATTTAGAATAAATCAAAATATGATCAATAAATACAATAACAAACTGATCTAAGTAAGCCCTGAAGACTCTGTTTAATAAATCAATGAAGACTACTAGTGCGTTAGTCAATCCGAAAGGGATGACACGAAACTCATAAGAACCATATCTAGTGAAACCTAGGAACATCTTATTCCTTAACCCGAAGTTGATGATATCTAGAACGCAAATCAATCTTAAAGAAGTATGTAGCTCCCTTTAACTGATCGGAAAGATCATCAATCCTCGGTAAATGATATTTATTGTGAATAGTAACCTTATTCAACTCCCTGTAATCTATACACAGGCGAAGTGATCCATTATTCTTCTTCACAAACAAAACTGGCACTCCCTAGGATGAAGTACTCCTACGAGTAAAACCCTGACTAAGTAATTGTTGAATCTAAACCCTCAGTTCACTCATCTCTACTGGTGCCATCCTGTATAGTGCCCTAGCAATAGGCGTAGTGCCTGGAGCTAAATCAATCACAAAGTCTATCTCTTGACTTGGTGGCAACCCTGGAATCTCTTGAAATACACCTGGGAATTCTTGTACAATTGGTATACTATCCAATGATACAGTAACCTCTTCCTCGGTCTCCTCCTCAATGTAAAATAAATACGTGCTAGAAACCCCGTTAGAACGTAGCATAGCGAAGACGTATATATCTTAACCAGATATAGTGAAAACAATAGACCTATCATAACAATTAACTTGGGCATGGTAGTGAGATAACCAATCCATCCCGAGTATCACATCATAAGAATGCATATCCAAGACCAATAGATTGGCTAAAATTCTATATCTACCAATATCTAGTGTCATAGGCCCATCACTCTCATGTAAAATAGCAGTATCGCCTATAGGTGTAGTAATACGATTTGGTCGATCACATACTTGTGTTATCAACTAAACTATAAAATAAAATTTCTGAATACTCCGTAGAGCAAAACACATGTAGCATACAAAATACTATGAAATTCACACGTTTAGGATATCGCTCTTTCTTGGGAATCCTTCTTTAGAAATCAAACTTACAGAATTAATTCCCACAAGTTCTTTTTATAAACTCATCAGTAATCGTCCAGTCTCAACACAACGCAGTTATAAGCAAAAATTTTGTTTGCCTACCCAAATACCAATCACTCCATTTGATACTCCTTTATTATCATAACATACACTTTCCAATATGGTTTAATAAAACCAGTTATGCAAATATCACAAAAAATGCTCTCATGAAACAAAACAAAGATACCAAAACTACCAGTTCACTTTATTAAGAACTTTTGTAAAGCATAAACTTCCAAAAGAATAATCATCATATCTTTTTTAAAGATAATCAAATACTAGTGTATGTAATTTAAACAGTATTATTCTTCTAATAATACTTCCACCGCTATTAGGAATAAATATCATGCTTCGACATCTTCTCGTTTAGGACACTGCCTAGAAGTGTGTCCCAGTTCTCTACAAGTATAGCAACTACCCTTAAGAATACAAAATTGTCTTTCTCTATTGGTTAGCCTGTGGCTGACCCTGTCCTACCTGTGGTCCCCCATTTTGCAGTCTTTGAGCTAATCCAAGACATTGGTTAGCTGAATGCCCAAAAGTACCACATTTATAACAAATACTGTTAAACATAGTCTGAACCATTAGTACTGCTACTAGTGTCTGTTGAACGTGCGGCTAATTCTAAAGTGTAGTTACTTCGCCTACTGCTACAGCCTGAGCAATGATGTAAACTAACTGAGGAGAATACTTTAGATCCCTGCCCTGAGTATGGCCCCAATCTTAAGACTCCTGAGTCTGCTGTACTTCCTCCTGCTCGATGTGCAACTGATCACCCTTCTCCTGAAACCTTGGCAGTGGTTACTCTTCTGTATCTTGCTAACGTCATAGGAGATTATGCTGCATATGTGCCGCTCCCCTTCGCTGCCTATTTCTCTGATTGTCCCATTTTCTTTTAGTGTTAACCATTCTGTTAACATAAAAAGATAGACGTCAGAATGATTTATGCGGACCGTAAAGGAATACAATGAATCATAAACTTAGGCTCTAAATAAAAGAATACGCTACGCGGAAGTCAAATAATGATAAATCCCTAGAGACATGTAACGACCCGAACCTGTAGATCCGAACCGTTAGTCGGGTCCTTAACTGAACCCGAGGTCAACTAGAGAGAACACCATTATTTCCGATGTCAATACATATTATACGTGTCATTCTGGATTTATAAAAAACTAATTAATAATAAATAAATAAATAAAAATAATAATAAAATGTGATTATAGCTACAAAATATATCAAAACGGTCTACTAACCCATCAAACCCTATGGAGGAGCGTTGTCCACCACTTGCCATCCGCGTCCTAAGAAATGTTAAATGTAATGGGGTGAGTAAATTGCTTAGTAGGTAGCACCTAAGACCCACCTCTTGTAGCCCCGTGAATCCAAATAATGAATAGGACAATAGGGAACGGGGTAATACAAAGCCGGAAAAAAAATACAATATATATTTTCAAGTCCAAAACAAAAGAATGTCATGCCATGAATACAATGTCATGCATGTCACTCCTTATTTTCCAAAACCATTCCCATCATCCTCTTCAAACCGTTAGTGAACCCGTCCCATGGCAACTCCATGGCGGCACGAGAGGAGGATTGGCCACTTTCCCTGACCCATGGTAACTCCATGGCGTCATTTGGGGCCCACGTAATTCAACCACACTAAGGCAATCTCCCAAGTCCCCTCTAGGCCTTACTAACGCTGCGGTCCCCAGGCAACTCCTAGGCAGCCGGGTTTTCTCAAAACCGTTTCATCAAATTCTCCCCAAAAATCCCTTTTTTCATTCTTATCAAATCTTTGTACCCTTTTTCATGCCTGTGCTATGAATGCATATCACCTATCTTTTTAATACTATGGAAATGGAAAGAATTATTATTACACAGTTTACATACTGTCACATAAAATTTCCAATATATTATTAAGTATCATAGGCATGGAAAAATTAACATATTAAGCATACTCCACAATAGTTCTTAGAAAATTTCCATAAGCTTCTATGTATCATTTTTAGCAATGTTGTCAACACAATAACATAAAGAAATTAATAATGAAGCATGACAAGTAATTCTAAGGAAATTTCCCTAAGCTTCCATATATCATTCCTAGCCAATTCAACAACATAATAAGTACGGAAAATTAACATTTAAACATGCTTTCTATACAAATCCAACAATACACCCAATAACATGCTTCACATACCCAAGTAAATCAATTTTTAAAAAAACAATCAACTCAAATTAAACATACTTAACATGGATTATAGTAGAAAATTCACAGAGGTGTAAGAAAAATGGGAATTAAAGCCCCCACCTCATTCTAAGCCAAAAGCCCCAATTTTCACCTCAAACCCTCAAAATGGGTCTCAATTTTCAGACTTCCTAGAGTGGCCAAAAGCTGAAATTGCTGGTATGGATTTGAAGAGCTCGTTGTGGACTTCAATTTGCCGTAAACGGCACTTAAAATTACAAAGTATTGAGTGAGAAATCTAGTTTTGAAGTTTTAATAGAAAAAGAAAAAGAAAATGAAACTAGAAGAGTGAGGTGAGAGAGTCCAGTGGGAGAGAAGAAAGAACAGAGACCAAACATGGTCTCTTTGGTATTAAATGGCCTAAGGGTGGGTCCCACCATTTCCATTTTATTTTCCCTTTTTCTTTTTATCTTTATTTTGCACCACACACAACATATACACATAAAATAATGCCCAACCTTATACAACACATTAAATAAAATAAATATGATGCAAATGGACCCAACTAAACTCCCCAGATATAACAATTCCGATAGCGGGTCCCACACGAGACCGTCCGGCCCGAAAAACGAAAAAATGCTAGAATGATCACCCTTACATTTCAAAGAGTCCTGGACTCAATGAAATGTCCCAAACAGCTCACAAACACAACCGGCACACTCCACAGTGTTCGACACGCAAAACGAAAAAAGTCAAAAATGCTCTTGCAACGACAAATATTTTGGAAAAATAAAAAGTAAAAAAATAGCGAAAATTGAAAACATCACAGTCTACTCTCCTTAAAGAGATTTTATCCTCGAAATCTACCCTCCTTAAGAGAAGAACGCTCACTGCCACACACTTTCCAAGAACACCTCACAAAACCCCGAGACAAGAACTCAACTACCATATTGCCTTTGACACCAGCGCCAATATGCAATCACACTCTGCTGCCATAAAACCTAATGATCACCACCCTATGAGGGAACTCATTACTCACAACATCATACACAAACCCGCTGAATTCTACACTCGACTCAAAACCAACACTGGTCCCCTCTACACCGCTACATAGGGCTCGAAAAAAGAGTGGTCACAAGACCTCTAAACATGATAACAAGCTATCTTCAAAAGACAGACTGGACCCTAAACAAAGAACCTCGTCCATCACATAATCGAGCTTAAACTCAGTTATACATATATCTGTCCAACCAATACTCGTCATCTAACTCACACCTACACTATCACACAATCATACAACGACCACCGATCGCACCAACAAGCAATTATTACACTGATCAGCCTCGAGATAACTAAATAATGAATCTCCCAACAATTATACAATCATGAGTCACCAAACCACTAAAGCGTACTATCATGTGCCCAGGACTCAAATCCTCAAAACAAGATCTCCAATAATCAAGGATTGTACCACAAACCCCATTATCGGACACTTAGCTTTACTTAGCACACCTCGTTATCCGTGACAACCACCTGAGTCCACACCACTTCTCACTATCCCTGAAAAATTGAAATAATCATCGACCTTTGACCCAACATCGTGCTAAAGAGGGATTGATTCAGCAGAAATGGTTGGCTAGGCCATTCTCATCCTCAATCCAACCTCGAAACAGACATCGTTCCTGTCCTTAGGTCCAAACCTCAAACACAGTCTCACACAGTCCACAAAACAACCATGAGATCGACTCTCTAATTAATCGGTCACGCTAAATAACCTCAACAACTATACAATCACATACCAGTACTAAAAATCTCAATCATTCCTCAATCATACAACTCACAACAAGGTAAAAACAACACGGCACCAAACGTCACAATCCTTAACCAGTACGAGAGATCTCTAATTTCCTCATAACACCCACACCGGGTAAACGACTTCATAGCATCATTCGATTCAATTCTTACCTCTTCAGAACACACAATATACTCGTCTTATGCCTGAAACCTCAAAACTAAGTTCAATCAATTTTATTATCCCTCCTCAATATTATCATGCATTCAGCCCTCGAACAGTACCAATAATTTTCCTCAAGACACTGCTCAAATCAAACATCAATAGAAACACCCAAGTACATGACTCACATCACATCACCTAATCATCCTAAATCGCAGTTCACGACACATTTCCTAGCCATCACTGCTAGCACCAGACTCCAGAAACTTACAATCTCTATTCAATAACCCGTGCCTCATATTTAACCAGTCAAAACCACTCTCAAAACAAGTACACCAAAAACCAAAGATTCCACCTCCTTCCGTAGGAGTGAGTCGACTCATTCAACCAAACCTTTATTGGTGAACTCAAACAGCGTCACAAACCACACACAGGTCTGTCCACCTACGGACGTACACAACTTCTAAAGGAAGAACAGACAGAAAGAGTAACGAACCCCACTCTTACAAGAGGCTAATGACTTGCACTTGAATATGCCCGATAACCTGTCACACGCTACTCACCAATCATTTAACCCTGGACACCCAATTTCATATGAGATGAAATGACCTCCTTACACGCAAGGAGAAGAACCAACTAGACACAGATAGGAAACTACGAACTCAATTCTAGGTGACCTCACCACTAACGAACCATCATACCCTATCGACACAAAAACTTCGCAAACGATACTCTGCAACACCCATGCCAACCCAAACCAATCAGATAAGAGCACCGACGCTCACAACACACTAACACCAGAAACAGTCACAACCCTTCAGACACCGTGTCCCGTTATACCTAGAATCAGTCACTCCCAATCGACAACCTCTATGCCATAAAATGACACTTTACCATCCATGTCATCTCTACCTACCCAGGTCACTCTGCGTCGATCACCCTACACACAAGACCCGTGGCCTCAGTCACAACAACCCACTGACTCTTCAAAAGAAAAATTTGCCTACCTGGAAAAACCTCGCTCTCTGGTTCTAAAGACTAGGCTGACCATAATTGCCTCAATTAGTGTATAATCTCATCACTTTCCTGACAATATACAATAACACTTACAATCCTAAACCACATTCGGACCATACCCCATATTATTCCACTCCTCATCACTAAACATCGCACCATAACACCTTCATTGTCACTCATCCAAATCGACAGTTCAAACCTATCATCCCACCAGACCATCAAGTCACTACCAAGCAGTCCTTCTCCCAATATCCTTAAGGTATCACCATCATAACAAGAAAACAACCATTACTCTCGATACTTCCCATAATGATCACTGCATACTACTAGAAAAGAACCTTAATACGATAATACCATGCCAATAATTCCTCAAAACAAAAATGAGCATAAGACCCAGAATACTCAACAACCAACTGTCACCGCAATACCATTAATGATACCATCAATCATTGACGCCTAACCGATAACTTAATCCACTCCTTATAAGGCAATCTACGTGCCTAAATGAGAAAACCTCGTACTCCAGGTTCAATGGCATTACCTCCCTTCTTCACTGTTCCTTAGAACTATTGACCCCGACAAAAATCAAATGGCCTACCGACTAAGCCTACAAGATCAACCTCGTTCCACTCATTCTTATCATTAGTCTACCTTTCTGGATCCTCAAATACCGAGCACTATCTCCAGATGCGCCAGACACAATTGAAATACAACCCCACAGCTTTTAAATCCAAAAATATAATTCATTTGATAATACTATTCTCACCAGCTATCACTTCGTCCATAAACAAGCAAACTTTCAATGACCGCATACTACCTGCCTTATCGTGCAACCCTACACTACACAGCTAAAACTGACCACTATACCTCACCTTGAGACATTCTAGACGGCCGCATCAACCTAAAACCCCGCTCATCGACTGAGCCATCTAACTGACTCACCAAAAGTTGATTACCCGTAACACGCTCCTGCAACAATCTTAAACGAGAATCATTCCTCGATAAACCAGTCCCCAAAATAGATTCCTTTAAGACCATGAAATGATCTACATCCAACAACCGGTCCTAAATCACTATAGACCTACAGGATCCAACAAGTTCCCATGATAATCAAAACCAACATACTTTCTTAAGCCGTTCCAAAATGGTCGAGATATACCTTTACATTCCATAGACTACACTCGTGACTCAAACAACCCCCGTCACACCTACTACGACCGGTTCGAAAGGGACCTGCACACCAAACCGTGACCTAAGTCGCAAACATTGACTTCTAAGATCATACCGCCACCCTCACTCGTATACTTGACCCCCATGGTCACCAGAGCCCATACACCAAAACATAAAACTCACACGCAATAAAAGTACCTTGCCATGAAATATGATCCCATTCTAAAGTCATGTTCTAAGCACCGCACAAAATGCAACTATAAGATAAAAATGGTTACACACCAAATATCTTAATCCATGAGCTAAAAGACCAAGCCATTCGTTCGATAAGAACTGGCACCTAATAATCCTGGAACAACCGAGCTCCTCGCCTACTCAAGTCAAAACTTACACAACCCTCAATGCAGTGACAAGTACCCCACCGTACTAGCAACCATCCCATGCTCGACTGCATACATGCATAAAAGTACATAGGTACACATACAAGACATACTTATATATATATATATATATATATATATATATATATATATATATATATATACACATACACAAAATAACTGGAATAGAACCCTTAACACAACCGTGTCCTATCACATTAGTTTAAACAACGAGTTCACTAAATTATTATGTGAAATTAATTATCCCTTCTATTCTCATCGTCATTTCGCATACTACACACTTGCACAATCTCTTCTCACAGCTCGCCATTAACATACTACTCATACTTATTATCATATCAAAATCAATATGCTCTCAATCATTATCTTGGTAATAGCATACATTATTGTAAACACATAAATATATGATCACATAGGCAAATAAGCAAGTAAGCAATTAGGCATGCTTCTCAAAAAATTAAACACTTAGCACATAAGCATATAAACATGCAATTCAACTTCCAATGCACTCTTAGGTAGGCCTCTACCCATCTTCCTAATGGTATTCAAACCTTTGCTCTGATACCAAATTTGTAACGACCCGAACCTGTAGATCCGAACCGTTAGCCGGGTCCTTAACTGAACCCGAGGTCAACTAGAGACAACACCATTCTTTCCTATTTGAGACAACATATTATACGTGTCATTCTGGATTTATAAAAAAATAAAAAAATAAATAATAAAATGTGATTAGAGCTACAAAATATGTCAAAACGGTCTACTAACCCATTAAACCCTGTGGAGGAGCGTTGTGCACCACTTGCCGTCTGCGTCCTGAAAAATGTTAAATGTAATGGGGTGAGCATATTGTTCAGTAGGTAGCACCTAAGACCTACCTCTTGTAGCCCCGTTAATCCAAACAATGAATAGGACAATAGGGAACGAGGTCATACAAAGGCGGAAAAAAAATACAATATACATTTTCAAGTCCAAAACAAAAGAATGTCGTGCCATGAATGCAATGTCATGCATGTCACTCCCCATTTTCCAAAACCATTCCCATCATCCTTTTCAAACCGTTAGTGAACCCGTCCCATGGCAACTCCATGGCGGCACGAGAGGAGGATTGGCCACTGTCCCTGACCCATGGCAACTCCATGGCGTCATTTGGGGCCCAGGTAACTCAATCACACTAGGGCGATCTCCCTAGTCCCCTCTAGGCCTCACTAACACCGCGGTCCCTAGGCAACTCCTAGGCGGCCGGGTTTTCTCAAAACTGTTTCATCAAATTCTCCCCAAAAATTCCTTTTTTCATTCTTATCAAATCTTTGTACCCTTTTTCATGTCCATGCTATGAATGCATATCACCTGTCTTTTTAATACTATGAAAATGGAGTGAATTATTATTACACAATTTACATATTGTCACATAAAATTTTCAATAAATTATTAAGTATCATAGGCATGGAAAAATTAACATATTAAGCATACTCCACAATAATTCTTAGAAAATTTCCATAACCTTCTATGTATCATTGTTAGCAATTTTGTCAACACAATAACATAAAGAAATTAATAATGAACCATAACAAGTTATTCTAAGGGAATTTCCCTAAGCTTTCATATATCATTCCTAGCCAATTTAACAACATAATAAGCATGGCAAATTAACATTTAAACATGTTTTCTATACAAATCCAACAATACACCCAATAACATGCTTCACATACCCAAGTAAATCAATTTTTAAAAAAACAATCAACTCAAATTAAACATACTTAACATGGATTATAGTAGAAAATTCACAGAGGTGCAAGAAAAATGGGAATTAAAGCCCCTACCTCATTCTAAGCCAAAAGCCCCAATTTTCACCTCAAACCCTTAAAATGGGTCTCAATTTTCAGACTTCCTAGAGTGGCCAAAAGCTGAAATTGCTGGTATAGATTTGAAGAGCTCGTGGGCTTCAATTTGCCACAAACGGCACTTAAAATTACAAAGTATTGAGTGAGAAATCTAGCTTTGAAGTTTTAATAGAAAAAGAAAATGAAAATGAAACCAGAAGAGTGAGGTGAGAGAGGCCAGCGGGAGAGAAGAAAGAACAATTTCTTTTTATTTTCCTTTTTTCTTTTTATCTTTATTTTGCACCACACACAACATATACACATAAAATAATGCACAACCTTATACAACACATTAAATAAATAAATATGATGCAAATGGACCCAACTAAACTCCGCAGATGCAACAATTCTGGTAGCGGGTCTCACACGGGACCGTCTGGCCCGAAAAACGAAAAAATGCAAGAATGATCACTCTTACATTTCAAAGAGTCCTGGACTCAATGAAATGTCCCAAACAGCTCACGAACATAACCTGCACACTCCACAGTGTCCGACACGCAAAACGAAAAAAGGCGAAAATGCTCTTGCAATGGCAAAAATTTCAGAAAAATAAAAAAATAGCGAAAATTGAAAACATCACAAGACACTTGAACATGGAATGCTCTGATACCAACTGTGATACCCCTCAACTCCGAGACATGGGTTGATCAGGCCCAAGCCCAAACCCGAAGGAATATCAAATAATTAAAGTATTTAAATGAACATAGAATACAAAATGAAATAAGAATAAAGAATAAAGCTGAAAGAATACTAATTAATAAATCCTCATTAATTAATCCAATAACAAACCTCTAATAACAAAATCCTCTGATAACAGCAATTAATTACAAGTACAACTTAGAAATCCATCATGTGGACCTCTAATCCAAAATCCAACTAAAATAAAATAATATCTGACTAAAACAATAATAAGGAAATCTTACGTTAAGATGGATGAGTGAATAAATCATTTCTGCTCAGCACGAATAATGCCTAAGCTTGGAATTGATGAACATCTAAAAAATAATGGTGAGTCAGGTCCACAAACAAGATCTAATCTACTACATCCCTAATAAAGACTCAGAACTCATATACATCCTAGTCAATCCAACAATAACTACATAGTCCGTATATATATATAGATACATACTAACGGAACCTTACTGGACTATAAAGTTATCTCAACCTGAATAGTAGGCAACATGCAAAACGCACATATAGTGGGCATGAGTATTTAAACCTACTACAGTACACAACTATACTATATCTAGCTACACATCCCAGGAAATATACACACCCTAACCATGATCCTGAGACTCAAGCTCATATCATGGCATATAACTATATATATATATATAATCCGTCCTATCCAAACATAAAATAAATATTCGGTATGTCATCTAACTGATTCAGTTGACCTGACATGAAAATATGTAGAATTTTAACATTTTAGTTAATTTATTCCGTTATACATGAATAGGTAGGACTTAAGGTTTTTAGTTAATCCGTCCCTAATATGTCACCATCCTATACTGATGCATATAATGCATACAATCCATAAATGATGCTACAGTTTTGATATCACATCAAATAAATCCATACATAGCATGATATAAATCATACAAATATTCTTTTGCATTTAATTTAGCAAAATATAACAATTCTAAGTAGCATGCATTGAATTTATCTCATAAAAATTAACATGCATCTCAAATAATTGTAATCTTCCACAATCTGATCAAATTTATCTAAAACCAAATAATTGATTAAAATAATTTAATCTAGCCATGTTTAATTAATTTAACCTTTTAAATTAATGAAATTTCATACTTAACATGTGTACTTAAATCATGTTTTTAAAATCCTTCATAAATCTTATTTAACAATTTAAAATCATTAAAACAGAGTTAATAATAGTTCAACCTCCCAGAACGTCCCAATAATTCCACCTCAGTTCATAAACATTATTTAAACATTGTAGAGAATACATCATGCATTAATTTGTCCAAATTACCAAGTATATACATAAACCCATTACATATATACATACACTGTAATTTCAGTTTTAATCATGCAATTAGGTTCAATTAATTTAATTAAATAATCCTGAAACTAATCTAGCATATATATAATCTGAATCAAATGAGAAAAAAAAGAAAAGAATTTGCCTTAACGATTTTGATAAAAACCCTAGCCTCCTTCTTCCTTGTTTCCTTCTTTTTTCTTCCTTCTTTCTCTCTCTAAACTCTTTGCCTTTTTCCTCCAAAATATACTACGTTATTTAATTTTTACCTCCTTTTTACTAACCTATATTTATATATTTATAGGCTAAATAAAATAACCTAATCCTTTTTTTAATCCAAGTCAATTTCATAAAAGAAAATAGTAAAATTAAAATATTAAAAAGGTAACTAAATTATATTAGGTATATAATCTTTGTGTATCCTTATTACACAAATATATAAAATATATACATCAGATTATTAATACTAAGTTACAATAATATTAATTAATTAATTACTTTCCTTATATATATATAACTATGCATGGGTAACTAAAAATATGTTACATATATAATCTATGTATATCCTATTATACAAATATAAAAATATATACATCAGATTATTAATACTAAGCTATAATAATATTAATTAATAAATTACTTTCCTTATATATATATATATATATATATTCATGGGTAACTATCCTTACCCTTTAAACCTCCTATCCAAGTAGTCCATATGACCTAATTGGTTTGTCCATTACTACTAACCATATCTATAAAATAAAATAATTATTTAATTATTTAATCTACAAATAAACAAAATACATCAATTAAATCAACTAATTCAAATAACATTCAAACACATACCTTCAATTAATCAGTTAAGTCAAATAAAACATTTAAGCAAATAAAACATTTAATTAACAAACTCAATTAAATACATAATAAAATAGCCTAATAATCAAGTAAATAAATAAAATGTAATTAAAACATTAAAAATAATACCAAGACTATCCTTTTAGAATTAGGGGTATTACAATCAACCTCAAAGAAGAGTGCCTAAACAAAACTAAACACTTGGCAAACTCGCCAAGTGACTTAACCTCGAGTCAAACATCCCATGACTAATCCCAAGTCTTGTCAAATATGCAAAACAATTATGCATATACAAATCTAATCTAGCAGACATCATATGTCATACTCTTTACATTATAATACAATCATGCTAATCAAACGGCATACCATATATTCCACATAGGCATATAAACATATTATCAAGCCAAAATATGCTATCGTGAAGCATATAAACACATAGAGCATGGCAACACAAGCATGATATGCACCCAAAACCCGTCGTCCAAAGGTTTTGGAACTTAGGAGCCCTGATAGCTCCTGTGGCGGCCCTGGTTTTTCAAGCCAGTGCGTTCTGTGATGAGCCAAAGTTTGACTCAATAACGGATCCAAAATGCGAAAGCTAAACATAAACAAGTCTATAGGGATGTGCGTAATCTCAAAGACAAGAGAGTGACCCTTCGAGAAGTCCTGTGACTACGGAGGTAAAATCGGAGTTAGGGTTTCAAAACCCCTCAAGGAATGGACCAAGGGCAAAATAGTCATTCCAAGCTGAAATGGATGTAACCGTGCACACCATTAGAAATACAACAAAAAATTAACAAAGATAGACTCAAGAATTACTTGATTCGGAGTCTGGACGGCAAAGATATCAAGTCTTTAAGTCAAATGAAGAGAAACCTCATCCTGGTTCGAACCAAATCCTGACATTACCTCACTAAATTATGAATATCTCAAGGTACAAATGGAATCTAAAACATTAATTGGTACCATTGGAAAAAGTATTTCAACACGATCAGTTTAGACTCAAGAATGGACCAATTCGGAGTTAAAACGAAAGAGATATGACAATTTGAAGTCGGTGGGTCAAAGTTGAGTCAACCAGAAAAAGGAGGCTTGGAGCGCTTATCCTAAAGTTACGGGCATTCATCCATGCTGACATGCTAGATGAGTGCTCATTCGGCTATCGTGTGGCTATTGTAGTTAGACCCGAGCCTACTGCCCAAAGTTGGAGCACTCATCCCCTATGGAAGAGCGCTCGTCCAATGCTTAGTGCACCAGACCAGCCAACTTGAAATGTGATTTTGAGAACTTTCTAGGCCTTTTTGAAAAAACACAAAGAAGAAACCCCTCCTAAAATCTTGTTTTCTAGCCAACCATGCCAAAAGAAAACTTTATTTTTCATGTGAATAACCCAAAATACCCTTATGCACAGTTTTTGCAAAGAAAATGTAAAATGAGTACATAGGAAGCTCATTTCACCAAGGAAAGATTTTTTCTTGAAAATAATCATGCACGTAAACGTAACTTACCTATTAGGACATGCTACAATGATTCACGGCTTAAAAATACCGTCAATGCAAAATATGACCTACACAAACCCCAATGCGGGAAAAATGCCCTTTAAAGGCAAAAAATGCGAGAATCGTACCTAAATGCAATCAAAAGAGCGTTTGGCCCTTGGCCACACTTCATGCATATTAAAGGAGTCCTAGTGGAGGTGCTCGTGCACACTTTGCACCACCCGATTTGGAAATGAACCCTTAAAGGCTCGAATTTTCCTATTTTAGCCCAAAAATGCAATATATGAAACTAAAATGTAAAACCTAAAACAAAATAGTGTTTGGCCCTTAGCCACACCTCATATATGGTAAATCAATGCCAAATAATGAATTTCATACACAATACATGCTCCGGTGCAAAAATGACATGCTAAAGCCATAGTTTTTCATATTATTCACATTAAAGGCAATCTTTACATTTTTAAAATATACATGGATTTCAAATAAGTTTTAGCCCTTGGCCGCATATCATATACATAAAATGGATTTCAAAAGGTGTGCTTAAGCACACATTACAAGTCTCAAGGTAAAAAATGACTGATAAGCGCCAAATATTGCATATTCAAGCCCCCTTTGCATTAGTTAAGTCTATTATTTGATTAATTTATATAGATTATCTTCATTTGCATGCTTTTATATATTTTTAGGTTTGTTTCCCAAAAAGGAATAACAATGATGTTTTGATGAGTTCTTGAAGATCAAAGTGTGCAATGCTGAAATTTACAGCCTGGCAATAGTGAAGATTGACTTTGTTCTTCATTTTTGACCTACCAAACTTGAGAATTATAATTCCACTAAAACATGATGTACTTAGATATTTGAGTTAGCTTTCCAAATCATCAAACGGTTCATCATTTGGAGTTCGGAGCAGGGAGTTATGGCCGTTTTACCAAAGGTCCACAAAACTGATAAACACCCGCGGGCGCCCGCCATGAACCCACGAGCGCCCACCAATTTGGGCAGAAACTTCGTGCATCTGCGGGCGCCTCCCATTCTGCAGACCAGCAGGCGTGGGCCTCCATTTTCTTCACCAAATGTTATCCCCTTTTTTAGGGGATTGCTTTAATCTTGTCTAGGGCTTTTAGGACCACAAATTTGGAGTAGATAGAAGGCTAAGGTTGATATATTAGAGGGTGGTTACATTGGAATAGGGATCTCTGATGATTGGAAGGTTTTTAGAGAGAGAAAGTAGAGTTCTTGAGGTTTTGGGTATTTTGGGTCCTCTAAGCACGAAAATTGAGGGGGGTTTCATCTCTTCTCCTTCTTCTCTTGTATCCATAAGCAACTAACTCCCTATCCTAGGGAGGTGATGAAACCACTCTTTGTAGCATGCTATAATCTTGTTTTGATTTGGGGAATGAAGTGTTTATGTAATATTTTTTAATATTCTACAGACTTACACATGTTGTAAATGTTCTTCAATTCAATAAATGATTGTGTTAAATGTCTTATCTTGTCTTAGATTGTA
This sequence comes from Cornus florida, assembly GCF_030987335.1. Classification (NCBI taxonomy): domain Eukaryota; kingdom Viridiplantae; phylum Streptophyta; class Magnoliopsida; order Cornales; family Cornaceae; genus Cornus; species Cornus florida. The sequence goes on from NW_026775573.1 coordinate 36,400,361, forward strand.
TGTTTTCATGATTATGGGGCTTACATCTCCTTAGTGAGAATGAAGATAAGAATATGAAATGGTTTTAATGACATGTTGTATGGAAGATTTGATAGTCCATAGCTTTGGGTCTCCCTTTTGATGGATTATTCTTAGCTTTTGACTTCATGTGCACTTATCACACAAATTGAGGACTTTGATGGTTCATAGCTTAGAAATGATATTTCATGCTATACCTTAGTTTAGATAGATGAATTATACCAACCTTTGATAGATTATACTTAATTCTTGAATGTGTGAACTTCTTGAAGATATTGTAGTTATCTTGCATTTCTACATATCATGGTTACATGTATATTTTGTCCCCTAAGTTATTTGCAAGCGCTTATGTTTACATAGTTGATGGTGAATTCACTTCCCAAGACCTCTCTTTCTAGATTTCTTCCTCTTAAATTCCTTGCATTTATTACTTTAAGCATATTTCAATTCTAGTGAATAAGTGACAAACCAACAAAACTCTATATACCCCTTCATCATTCTAAAAGTGATTTCAAAGACCTTGGTTGCCATAAACTAGCAATCCCAGTGGTTCAAGTTACTCAACCAATAGCCCTATTTTACAATGATTTGCGCTATTGCAAAAGGGTTGATTTATAAATTGTAATCGACTAACCAATCAATTTTTGGCGCCGTTACTGGGGATTGCAAACGGTTTTGTGACCGAGGTTTTAAAAATTACTTTTGGTTTGATTGTGAATATTGTGTTTTGTGGATATTTTCTTGTTCGGTTTTGATTATTGTTGTGTTCTAAGTGTTTTAGTGAGATTCTAGGTACTCAAGGCTTGCCGAGGGAAAATTGAGAAAATCGTAAGTCTAGAGGACTCCCAGTAAGTTTTTTAAGGTTCTAGTCTCACAAATTGTGAATATCTTCCATGTGTTTAACTTAGTGTTATTTAGCTTGTGAAGCCCTTGTTGAGGCTATTCCTGTTTTACTATTTTACAAAGCATCGGTCCTTGTCGTGGCCATTTATTTTTTGTCATATTGATAATTAAGGAGAAAGGGATCATTGCATGTGGATGTTTTGGTGAAGGGTTGTTGTGTATCTTGTTTGTGTTGTATATATGTTATGTGCGAAATTTTTTTTTTTTTTTTTTTTTCTGTTGTATCTCAACAAGAGGTTGAATTAGTCCTAAATGGAGGGTAATTTTCCTTCAACTCAATTTTACACACCACATAAGTTTTGTGCATTTTGCTCTAGTCATACACATCATACAAGAGATTGTCCTCCATCGAGACAATTTTCAGATTTTTATCTAGAACAACCAAATGCAAATTTCTTTGAACCGGGTAATGATCCATATTTCAATGGTTATGACTCGGGTTGGGGAGATCATCAAAACTTTTTGTGGCATGACATGGGAAGTTCAGCCCCACAATCTCATGGGCAACATTTTCACGCCAATTTTTAACCCAATGATCATAATTTCCAACCCTCTTTTCTTTTTCCACCATCTCAATTGGATGAGTTTATTGCTGCCAACAAACAAATGTTGGAGTCTATCAACAAGCAAATGACAAATTCCAACAAGCAAATGTTGGATGACACTATTAGTATGCAATTCACCACCTATTCTCATTCCCAATCTAAAGTTGAGTTAGATGACCAAATAGCCTAAATTCAACAAATGGTCAATGCTCTAAATGATGAAAAGGAAAAAGAATTTCCAATTAAACTTGTGGCCAATTCAAAAGAAAATTCTATGAATGATGAGATTACTTCTAGTAACTTTCATTATGAGAATGATCAAATGGTTACCACATGTGAAAATGATGAACTGGTGGTTGAAGATCAAATTGTTGCCATACCAAAAATTGAAGAATTTGTGGTTCGAAATGTGGAAAATAATGATGAAGAGATTGTCTCCTTTAAAAATCCAAAACAGCCACTAAAGAGTCCTTCACTAGATACACCTCCTTCAATGGATGATCCTTTAAAAGCTTGTTTGGCTCATTTTAATTGTGAGGATTTTGATATTGACAATTCTATTTAGGAGGTAAATTCTTTGCTTGATATTATTTCCCCCATTCACTTTCTTCCTTGGGCAACATCAAATGTATCTCTTTCTAGGGAGCTTGCATCTCCTCCCATTCCCTCACTTGAGTTATCTCAAACTGTTGAGCTCGAACCACCGGACAAGTGTGAGGAGGATGTTGAAAGTGTGAAAGATATTTTTCCGAGCATTCCCGTGCTAAATATGATCTTTCACAAACCTTTGCTAGATGTGCCCTCACTTGATCTATATTCCCATGATCCAAAACAGCCCCTAATTAATCCAAAGTTCTTCATCGAGGAAAAAGAGTGGGTTGAGGTCTTTCCATTACCTCTTTTCAAATTTTATCTTCATGCTCTTTTTCCTTTGCTTCTAAAAGAACTTTCTTATTTAGAGAAGTATAACTCTCTAGAGAGCTTGGTATAGGGTAAACCCTACTTCGAGATTCGTCTAGCTATCGACATTAAATTTAGCACTCCTGGGAAGCAATTCTTTCAATTCCAAAGCTTCCCTCTTCTAAGTTGCCTTGGCCAAGAATTTTCCGGAAATTAGCTAAGTATAGCCAAAATGTGAGCTATTACAGAATTGTCTTGAATTGCATTCCAAAAGTCACATTCGGTTAACTTAGTCATTTTAAGGTCTCGGTATCATTTTCGGACTTTTTCAAAGTTATTCTGGCAATTTTCTTGACCAATCCAAAAATCAAGGGAAATTCGGGCCTCTACCGTATCACTTTTGCAATTGAGCGTCGAATCCCGTTCTGTAGGTTCTACACGGTGTCTAGGGTCCATAAGAGCTTCAATTTCATATTTGAGACTTCTTCGACCCCAGCCCGGCCTTTGTAGGCCAAAATTCACTTCAAAAGACAGTTTCTACATAGGCCTGCGGGCGCCCGCCAGAATCCCGCAGGCGCCCGCCATTTCGGGCAGTATGCTAATGGTTACCCGCGGGCGCCTGCCGCCCGTCGCGCCCCTTTAAAATGGGTATGTCAAGCCCACTTTTAAAAACATTCTCAATCTCTCTCCCCCTCTCTCAACCTGCACCCAAACCCCTTCCTCCTACATCTTCCAACCCCACTTCTTCTCTTCTTCTCCCATTTCCTCATCTTCTTTCCCCACTTTATCATCTCACCTCCCTCTCATGCTCCAAGTCTTCCATCACCAAACACAAGGGACTTTTGGGTTCCTCCATTGTTAGTAAGTTCTTTTCTCCTTCTTTCTCAAAATTTTTGCATAACGGAGGATGGGATTGATTTTATAAAGGATTTGTTTGTGTTTGGGGTTGTGATATCTTGATTGCAGGACAAATTTTTGGGTTTTCAAGAACCTTTCATTGTCTTTGTCTCTAATTTTTGCAAAGTGCACACCACCTGCTTGACAAAATTCCTAACCCAACTTCATCTCTCTAAACTTGGTCTTCATGTCCAAGTTTAGGGGAAGATCATTTTGGCATCTCTTCATGGGATTGCATGCGGCTCCAATGCCAGAGTTGCCTCACTCACTTGGTATTATTGTTCATTTTACCCCATATGCTTTTTATTTCTACATCTTTATCTTCACACATTGAGGACAATGTGTCATTCAAGTTTGGGGGTATTGTGTATTGTATAGTGTTTGCATTTACTATTTTGAGAGGTATAAAACTGAAAATTTAAATAAAAAAAATTAGAAACAATGATTTTGTAGTCTTGGAACTTGTTGGAGATTGAAGCATGTGTTAAATACTTTGTGTATAGAGGTAAATGATAGTTATGAAATGAAGAAAATCTGAAATGAACGTGTGGATTTAGAATGGTTTGTATAAATGCTTCAATTAGATTATCTTTGAGTATCACTCTCTTTTATGCTTCACACTTCACATATGCACATCGAAAACTCAATTGTGAGGCATGCAACCTGATTGACCTTGACCTTAACTCAGTTGATTTGAATTGATGACCCTAATGAATGGATAACTTTTGCATGTTGAAACTTAAAAAAATATAATAATAAATTATGAAGTTGAATAATGATAATGACTAGTTTAAATTCGTTGCCTTGCTAACTCGAGTTATTAAGCCTTAAGAGTATCTTTGCACTAAGCACCCTAAAGCCATCTGGTTTGGGAGTTGCTGGCGTAACACTTGTTACATGGTTTAGTTAGAAAGCTTAAAGGACTTAGGCATTACACGGTCATTCACGAAATAAAAATAAATAAATATGGTTCGTTGGAGTTCATAACCTTGCTGACTTGAGTTATTAAGCCCTAGGAGTGTCTTTACACTTAGCACCCTAAAGCCATCTGGTTTGGGAGTTGCTGGCCTAGCACTTGCTACATGGGTCGATTATAAAGCTTAAGGGACTTCGGCATTGCACGACCATAATATGTATTAAAAAATAAAAATAAATAAATAAATAAAAAAGAAAAGAAAAAAAGAGCAACAAAAGTTATGTTTTGAATAAAATTATGCCTTAGAGACCTCATTTAAAAGGAAATTCAATGAATTGAAAACTTGTGTTCTTGAAATTGGAACAAGTGGGTAAAAGCTGCATATTAGGAATCCGGTTCACTTCAAATGAAGCTAGAGATGATTTCTATTATAGATATGACAATTCAAGTATTTATATAGACTATGATGTTAATATTTGAAAGTTAAAAGATGATTAACCATTTTGTTCTATCAATGTTTCATATACACAAGGTAGTCTTCAAAATGATTCCATCTCCAATGTTCTCTATGTTCCAAGTTTGCAAATGAGCTTTGTACATCTTCATGCACCATATTTGATGTTTGTGCGTAACATTCTTGTTAAACCTTCATGAGACTTCACTCGTCCTCTAGGGATGCCTAGGGGTTTAAAAGGCTTGTTACATATGCTAAATGTAACCGTTACTCTCACGAAAGAGGAGATTTGTTGTCATTTCATTAAGTGTTTTCATTCTAGTTTTGTTATGGGACTAGCAAAATGTAAGTTTGGGGGTGTGATAAGCGCCGAATATTGCATATTCAAGCGCCCTTATTTGCATTAGTTAAGTCCATTATTTGATTATTTTACATAGATTATCTTCATTTGCATGTTTTTATATATTTTCAGGTTTGTTTCCTAAAAAGGAATCACAATGATGTTTTGATGAGTTCTTGAAGATCAAAGTGTGCAATGCTGAAATTTATAGCCTGGCAACAGTGAAGTTCGAATTTGTTCTTCATTTTTGACCTACCAAACTTGAGAATTAGACTTCCATTAAAACATAACGTACTTAGAGATTTGAGTTAGCTTTCCAAATCATTAAACAGTTCATCATTTGGAGTTTAGAGCAGGGAGTTATGGCCATTTTACCAACCAAAGGTGCGCAAAGTTGACAAACACCCGCGGGCGCCCGCCGATTTGGGCAGAAACTTCGTGCATCCGCGGGCGCCCGCCGTTCTGCGAACCAGCAGGCATGGGCCTCCATTTTCTTCACCAAATGTTATCCCCTTTTTTAGGGGATTGCTCTAATCTTGTCTAGGGCTTTTAGGACCACAAATTTGGAGTAGATAGAAGGCTAAGGTTGATATATTAGAGGGTGGTTACATTGTAAAGGGGATCTCTGATGATTGGAAGGTTTTTAGAGACAGAAAGTAGAGTTCTTGAGGTTTTGGGTATTTTGGGTCCTCTAAGCATGAAAATGGAGGGGGGTTTCATCTCTTCTCCTTCTTCTCTTGCATCCGTGAGCAACTAACTCCCTATCCTAGGGAGGTGATAAAACCACTCTTTGTAAGCATGCTAAAATCTTGTTTTGATTTGGGGAGTGAAGTGTTTATGTAATCTTTTCATATTCTAGAGACTTACACATGTTGTAAATGTTCTTCAATTCAATAAATGATTGTGTTAAATGTATTATCTTGTCTTAGATTATATGTTTTCATGATTATAGGGCTTACATCTCCGTAGTGAGAATGGAGATGAGAATATGAAATGGTTTTAATGGCATATTGTATGAAAGATTTGATAGTCCATAGCTTAGGGTCTCCCTTTTGATGGATTATTCTTAGCTTTTGACTTCATGTGCACTTATCACACAAATTAAGGACTTTGATGGTTCATAACTTAGGAAGGATATTTCATGCCATACCTTAGTTTAGATAGATGAATTATACCAACCTTTGATGGATTATACTTAATTCTTGAATGTGTGAACTTCTTGAAGGTATTGTAGTTGTCTTGCATTTCTACATATCATGGTTACATGTTAATTTTGTCCCCCAAGTTATTTGCAAGCAAGCATGTTTACATAGTTGATGGTGAATTCACTTCCCTAGACCTCTCTTTCTAGATTTCTTCCTCTTAAATTCCTTGCATTTATTGCTCTAAGCACATTTCAATTCTAGTGACTAAGTGACAAACCAACAAAACTCTATATACCCCTTCATCATTTTAAAAATGATTTCAAAGACTTTGGTTGCCATAAACTAGCAATCCCAGTGGTTCGACTTACCCGACCAATAGCCCTATTTTACAATGATTTATGCTATTGCAAAAGGGTTGATTTATAAATTGTAATCGACTAACCGATCAATGACATTTTAACCTAACTATACATTACAACTTTAAAAGTAAAAAATCAAACATGCTAACACTTGCATGTGAACAATAATACATTTAAATGAACTTCAATCCATCGAAATGACGTAGGGATGTTGTGCATCCCGAACCATGGCATCCGTACTTGAAAATAGCCCGATAACTTTGGGGTGAGTAAACAAGTTACTTGAAGGGAATGAACATGCATAGACCTAACTTTTTAGAATGTTTTCACATTAACATGAAACAATTTAAAAGGGTCATGCCACTTAACGTCTATATCAAAAGTGAGATACAGGGATCATCCAAAGCTACCTTAAAGCATTTCTAGCATAAACCACAATATTTATGTAAGTAAACAACATAGGAGCATCTGATATAATGCAACTAGATATTCGATATACAAGTATACTAGGCAAAAATGAACTATCATACACCAAAGCACAAGTTAGAAGTAATCAACTATATCCATAATGTTTAACCGACTTTGGAACTCCCAACACAACGCAATATAATATAAACTCATAAAGTTATCAACTTGGAATTTAAAGTGCGAAATCATACAAAAGTGGATACTCGGACATCACGCTGGATTAGACCGACAACGTAGTTATTTAAGGGTTACTAGCCCACGAGTAACCTCCCTATGTGCGCACTAGACTTGTAAGGGGATAATCTCCCGTACTAGAACCATGCCCTAACCGTAGTCATACAATGACGTCCCAAGTTTTCAAAATCAATAAATTGTGCCAAAATGTATATAACATCATGTTTATACAAGGTTATAAACTATTAACCATGCACGACAAAATTTGGAAACACATACAATATATGCTCTAAGTGCACAACTACTATTGCATGAAATATGTCAAATACAAAGTGTGCAACTCATTACACAAGACAACAATATATTCAATAAAGAAAACATGTTCTCATGAGTATAAATATAAGAACAATGCTATCTAATACTCAAAACGTAACCAAGTAAGTATACAACAAGTCCAAGTCCATGATTTAAACATAGAAACAACTTCTAAAACACAATTAAATCCATGGAGTAATTAGATATAATTTAATTAAATAAAGATAAATAAATTCTCTAGATTTCAAATCAATTACAAATAATCTCAAATTAATATATGTTAAAGGACATAGCATGGTCATCACATTTATCATATCAAATAACAAATTAAGTGATTAAAACACTTAAAATAAAATTAATTAATCTAATTAATTAATTTCCTCTAGATTTTTAAACAATTCCAAATATCCTCAAATTAACATAGGTTGAAGAACACACCAAGGTCTATTTTAATATCACATTACAAGTTGATTTCAAGCTAGTTACGACTATGTAAATTAAACTTTCATTAAATAAAAGTTGCAATTCTTATTCAAATGATTTCAATTTAATATATGCTAACAAACATACCAAGGCCTAAGTTACTAGCATACCATAATTTAATTATATGTTGTATATCATCATGAGAATTAAATCTTAAATATAGAAAATAATTAAATTAAATTTTAGAATTTGAACTAAAGTATGCATACAAGTTGTATAAGCTTCTAAAACAATCAATACAACATTAATATAAACCTAAGACATCCCCTACCTCAATTTGAGACATAGTTGTTAAAGGCGTTTCGGGCGCGTGCCTTGGGTGCCAGGCGCTTCAAGGCACAGCTTCAGCGCCTTACATGCACCATGTGAGGCTCTTTACATTGCACCTATTTGTTAAAGGCAACAGGTGCAAGGCTCATAAAAGGCATGCCTGTTTGAAATATAGTAACTTTTATGTAGACAGAATATTTTAATATAGTTGTTAAATGATTAATAGTGTATATACTTAGTGGTGGCCCCAACCACTTGTTTATTTGGGGATATTTTCTTTGTTTGGGCCCTACCACTTTCTAGAATATCAAAAGGTAAAGTTATTTCACCAACTAAAGTAAAAGCATCAGTTAGGGCTTAAAATTTAAAAACCCACGAAGGGGATTGCAGCAGCTCTCTCAGCAAAAGACTCTCCCTCTCCGACAAGGTCTCTCCAGCAACCAGGTAAGCTCTTTTTCTCCTTATCTTCTGTTTTATTTTCTTTCTTCTTCTTCTTCTTCTCTCTCTCTCCTCTGGTTTTTTTTTCTTCTTTCCTTCAGCTATTATCAGTTCTCTCTCTTTTAGTCTCTCCTCCTTTTTCTTTCTCTTCATCTTCTTCTTTATTTTCTTTCTTCTTTTTTTTTTTTTTTTTCCTTTTACTGTTCTCAGTTCTCATTCCTCTCTCTCTCTTGGTCTCTCCTCCTTTTTCTGCCCCCGTTTTTTTGCTCTTCTATTGTATATTTCTCTCTTGTTCTGTATTTTCTGCTAGTCTAATTTCTTTTTTCCTCTCCGAATCTATTTCTCTGAACTTCTTTTTTCAAAAAAATGTTTCTACTTTTTCCTTTTTTGAAATCTCTATTTTTTTTTTTTTTTTTTTTGGTTGCTACTCTTCTCCATCTCAGTTTCTACACTCGAATCCAGAAAAGAGAAGAAGAAATCTATGTTCTGATTATTTTGTTTTTAGAAATCACAGCACTATTAGCATGTTTTTTTTCTTCTGAAATTACAGGCTTCATAACACTATTAACATGTTTTTTTCCTTCTGAAATCTCTGTACTTGCCTTTTTCCTTGTAGATTGTTAAATGTAAACTGTGTTTTAACATTTGATAATACTCATTTTATGCAAACAATGTGAAACAGTGGGTATGTATCCAAAATATGCTTCCTTCTATTCTACTTTGGCAAGATATAGAATCAGATGAGACAGAAGAGGATCTCGAGAAATTATGAGTCCTTAAGTGATGATCAAGATTTTGATATGTTTATTCATAATGGTGATGATATATAGATCCTTTGGTGTTGTCTTCTTAGAAGTTTAGGAAGAAGTGGACATTTCTATGTTTGTTTTAGTTTTATTTAATTAGTTGACTTTTGCATCTTTATGTTAGTATGTTTGTTACTATTGAATGTAGTTTGCTTTTGCATTTTTATGTTAGTATGTTGATTATTAAACTTAAGTTTTTGGTTTACATGATTTTACATCTTTATATTTACTATTGCCTCTTTATTAGATGTCATTTTTATTTTTTTCTCAACTTGTGCCTCACTTCACTTGAGCGCACACCTCGCCTTGCGCCTCAGGCTCCAGAAGACCTTTGTGCCTTAGTGCGCCTTGAGCCGTTAACAACTATGATTTGAGATGAAACCTCAAAAGCCACCAAATGGAAACCGCTCCGTATCCTATGAAACTTCAGTGTTTTGTTGGGGATAACAAGGTGATAATTAAACCCCATGGGAGTTATACTAAAATCCTAACTTGGCTTCAAACCCGAACTCGAAAAATCGCTAAAACGGGATTCCAATCAGTTGGAATCGAAGGCCTCGCCAAGGCGAAAATTAAAGCCTAAAGCATCACGACATTTCTCAAAGAGGAAGAAGGCTTAAAGGGGAAAAAGAAGCATAGCAGCCATGGGAGAAGCTAGGCTGGGGCCGAAAACCCAAAAATTGTAGAAAATGACTGGAAGGAAATTTTATGAGTACACGACTCAACGAAAAGTGAAAATGAATCCCGTATGAGGATCCAGGCTCAAAATGAGGTATTTTGCAATAACATTCATTAATTGCACAATGGCCCCTACAAAAAGGGTTAATTGCAAAACTGGCTCAAAATGAAAATATCTTTCAAAAGATATTTTCTTAAAAACCCCTGAAATAAATATCTTCAAAAGATAGTTATAAAAAACACCCCAATAAACATCAATGTTTCTGAAGAAACTATGCATCCATGCCCTTATGGACACGGGGAGCAACCAGAGTACTTTTCTATAAAAGTAAAAATAAGTATTTCGTGAAGACCACATAGGGAAAAAGACGAAAAGTGAATAGTGTCCAAAAAATGAAAATGTGAAAATGACTCGGTCCATAAAGGAAGTTGTCAATCTAAAGGAAAGAGTCTCAAAAATCATTTTCGAGCAATTGAGATGATACCAAGTGACGAAAAACCAAATTCAGTAAAGAAAAGACAGCGGAAAAAAAATTATTAGTAAAATTTGAAGAAAAATGAAAGGAAGGAAAATGACCGGGTCATTACAGCCCCTTCTATGTATCACAACACTAGTAACCTATTCAACATAGTCTATAAATGAGAAGTATCAATAATGATCTAACAATTAATAATGTTTTTTTCAAAACTATTCCTATTACAACTTATTAAAGCAATACGTACATAATTAATAGGAAATATCATAAACACATTTAATGAGCACAAAATGTCAAATATATATAAGCAATGTTAAGCAATCCATAATTAAAAAACAATCATCATTGACTACATTCAAGACCTATTCTTTCAACATGTTCCATAAATGTCTTAGGTGGTAATCCATTCGTTAATGGATTGCAATCATAAGTTGTGTATTTATATGTTCAATAGATATTCGTTGTTTCTAAATATCTTCTTTAATGATAAAGTATTTCAACTTTAGAATACTTATCATTTATCATACAAGAAGATTAACAATTGCATCATAAATTTTCAGCAATTTGAAAAATGGTACCCATGACTTCATATCTTAAAATAAATTCTGCAATCATAAATTGTAACCTCAAAGCATGCTACAAACTAAAAATTCATAATAGACAAAGTAATAATAAATTACTTTACACTTTTTCATAATATTGTTCCTACAACCAAAATGAACAAATAACCAATTGTGAATTAATTATTATTCGCATATGTATTCATAAAAATGTCTTCTTAAGTGTAAACATATAATCTTTAATCCCGTACCAACTTGTATATACATCAAACTTCACAATATATGTATAAGGAATATTTTTCTTTTATTTACCTTCTAGCTAACTTATTCTTGGGGATTGCATTAGGCTGAATTTATCCCTTTTATGTATGAAAAAATACTGGTTGAATAAAGTTTCATACCAAATCTTTCTAGAACTCTTTCAATATATGCTTTCTGAGACAATCCTAAAAATCCACATGATCTATCATGAAATATTTCTATTCCTATCACGTAGTATGCCTCATCTATATATTTCATTTCAAAGTTCTTATAGATAACTTTTAGTTTCATATAATAAACTAAAATCACTACTAGTAAACAAAATATCATCAATATATATAAAATAAAAAATATAAACTTACTCCCATTAACCTTATAGTATATACACTGATCAACAGTATTTTTCTTAAAAACAAAAGAAATAATGGTATCATTGAACTTAATATACTATTGCCAGGAAGCTTGTTTAAGTCCATATATTAACATCTTAAGTTTATAGACCATATATTCTTTACCATCCAATGTGAAGCCTTCAGGTTGATTCATATAGACTTCCTTTTTTTAAACTCACATTCATAAAAGTTGTATTCACATCTATTTGATATAACTTTAAATCATAATAAGTTATTAATGCCATGATATTTTAAAAGATTCCTTTTTAGATACTGGAGAGAAGGTTTCTTTATAATCTCTTCATTCATGGTACTAATCCATTTAATAAAATCATACTGTTAATGGCTTGTGAATATGTAACCGGATCCATATATATCTCACTATATATCAAAATCAGATTCTTGTAGATATATCACATAGTCATCCGAAATAGCAGATCTCCTTTCTCTTTGAGATCGCCTTAATGTTATTTTTTATGATTTTTTTTATAATCTATTCATTGGTGACAATCTCATTATGGAATTATTGATCATTCAATTATTTTTCGTTATTATACGGTTTAACAACTGAAGAAACAATTATTTCCTTAAAAGTTATAGATAAAGAAATTTATACCCTAACTTCATGAATGATCACATTCTTACTTTTATCACTCCCACTGACTTCACCATTCTCAATGAATCTAACATTTTCAGCTTCAACAATTCTCGTACTATGTTTAGGATAGTAAAACTTGTACCCTTTAAATTATAGGTAACAATAAATTACTTAACATACTCCTAATTAACCATATTCATAAGAATACGATTATACCTTTCAACTACACGCTTCTGCTGTGACATATATAGCAAAGTGTATTGAGCATAAATGCCATACATTTCAAGGGGTTTAACAAATGGTTAGAATTTTAACCCATTTCATCATACGAGAATTTTTCTTTATAATCTCTTCATTTATGACACTAATCCATTTAATAAAATCATTACTGTTAATGGCTTATGAATATGTAACCGGATCCGTATATATCTCACTATATATCAAAATTAGATTCTTGTAGATATATCACATAGTTATATAGAATAGTAGATCTCCTTTCTCTTTGAGATCATCTTAATATTATTCCTTATGATTCTTCTACAATCTATTCATTGGTGACAATCTCATTATGGAATTGTTGATCATTCAATTGTTCTTCGTTGTTACACGGTTCAACAACTGAAGGAGCAATTATTTCCTTAAAAGTCATAGATAAAGAAATTTATACCCTAACTTCATGAAAGATCACATTCTTATTTTTATCACTCCCACTGACTTCATCATTCTCAATGAATTTGAAATTTTCGGTCTCAACAATTCTCGTACTATGTTTAGGATAGTAAAACTTGTACCCTTTAGATTATAGGTAATAAGAAATTACTTAACATACTCCTAACCATATCCATAAGAGTACGATTACGCCTTTCAGCTACACACTTCTACTGTAGCATATATAGTAAAGTGTATTAAGCACAAATGTCATACATTTTAAGGAATTTAGTAAACGGTTAGAGTTTTAACCTGTTTCATCATACTTTACATAATATTCACCACCTCTATATGACCTTATGATTTTTACTTTTCTATCTAGTAGTTTTTCAACCTTATTTATGTATACTTCAAGAGTACCCACTGCTTGAGATTTTTCATGCAACAAATAGATATATATATAACGTAAAAAATTAACTATAAAGGCGATAAAATATTTTTCACCACCAAAAGATGGAACATCAGAAGGTTTACAAATGTCTGTATGAATAATTACAAGAAGTCCTGTACTTCTTGTGGCTCATTTCTTTATGTGTTCGGTTTATTTACCATGAAGACAATCCACACACACAACAAAATCAATAAAGTTTAGATTCAGAAGAATCATATCATTTACTAATTTTCCTAACCTTTTACCAAATGTTGTCTCGGTCTTTTATATCAAAAGATAAATAAATTTTCATTAATTGAGTTACGTTTAATTCTAATATTATGATGTAAGGTCAAAAGGGTTTTAATAAATAAACTATCAAGTTTGAATTTAATGAAATCATCAAAAGAATACCATAACTCATAAATTAGAATTTCTTAAATAAACATCATTATCAAATTTAAAGGAAAAAAACATTAACATAAAGTTTTTGAAATAAAATCAAATTATGGAAAATTGAAGAAATATAAAGAATTTAGAATAATTTAAATAAAATCCATTATCTAAGACTAAACAAAATGTCTCAATGGTTTCAACAATTTTTTTTTTCCTAATTCTCATAAATAAGCAATTTGAATTTGAATTTGTATTTTAGACCATAAGAAATCCTTACATCTATTAGAAACATAAATATTAGTACTTAAGTCAACCTATCATGTATTAGAAAGAATATCAATAAGTGATTCGAAATATACAAAAGTCAAAAGACTAGTCATTCTTTTTCGAATCATTTTTTATATTTCATGTAATCTTTATAAAAGTGTTCAATACATAAATGACAGTTTTTGTATTATTACATTCCTTTCTTTTAATAGTTGACCTAAATCTTTTAATTTTGGGTGTTACTCACTTAATGCCTTTTTAATCTTATTTCCAAATTTCTTTCTAACTTCTTGAGTAATTAGATGAACATAATGATTACCTTGTTGCTTAAGCCTTGTCTCCTCCTAAATTAACATAATGGTCAATTCTTTCACTTTCCACTTGTCTTAATAGTATTAATTTAAAATGACCCATACTGAGTAGACAAGAAATTGAGAATAAATTTGAACAAAAAAATTCTCATCCTCAATTATCCATAAGGTTCTCAATTTTACAGCAACATTAGTCATCTTAAAATATGTTTATACATGGTACGAGTACAAAAAATAAATAAAAATGCATAGTAGTGATATCAATTAATAATTTTCGTTTTAGATATTTATCTACAATACGAAAACATTCTTATAGTTAAATATTCCTTAGCACTATCACTATGAGGAACAATTATTCGCATAACCAAAATGCTTAATCTGTTCGATCTCTCCCAAGCTTTATGGAGAATCTTTTCTTCTTTACTGACTTTATCGATAATAACAGTAGGTTTCTCAATTTAAAATGCTAAATCAAGATTTAGCACACCTAAATTTTGAACTTAACTTACTTATTCAATTTAAAATGCTAAATCAAGATTTAGCACACCTAAATTTTGAACTTAACTTACTTAGTCCTATTGAGAATCAGAACAGATGTAGCAAGTGAATTAAAGGATGTAATAAAACAAACATAATAAGATAAAATGCTCACAACAATAATGTTTTGAGTTAACAACACGTATATATAACTTAAAATATAAATACAATGTATAATTATAGTACTCCTTTGAGTGGCAACTACAAAATATTAATAATGATACTTATTTGTATTTATATGTATACTTCATTGGTAATGCATTATTTAATTAAACAGATAAATTACATTTGGATATCCTATATCTACCAAATTATAAAATATATATAATCCCTTAATTTTCATTTAATTACTTGAAAATCAATTCCCTTTGAAAAATTATTTCTCATAATTAAATAAACTCAATATTCATGAATATAACAAAAAATCATAAACATTATAATTCATGAAATATTGCAATTATGTTTACCACTAAAATTAATATCCATTAATCATTTTGGTTGTGTCACTTTGGTAGCTACCAATCTTTACATAATATGCATGTTAAATTAGTTAGTGACTAATTTATCATTAATTATATTTACTACTAAAATTAATATTCATCAATCATTATGGTTAAGCCACTTTGGTAACTATTAAGCCTCACATAATATGAATATTAAATTTAGCAAGTAAATAATCAATTATTAATTTATCCATTTAACATTATGCACACATACTCATACTGATCGATCTAAATTTAAGTAGATTCGATCCCAGAAACTTAATAGTCCAAAAATTTAATAAAGTATCCATTTACTTTATATACATAATAAAATATATTATTTTTATATTCGGACTTGAAGATCATAATTGAATCAATTTAAAATTGATTATCCAATATGTATATATGTTTAGATACAAAAGAATAAGTTATTTGCATGTTCAATAATATTAGATTAAATTTCTAGACTCACATATTATTCTAGAAATTTAAATTTATTTAATTAAATAAATAAATATGCAAACTTTATGTATTCAATAATTTATATCTTCAAAAATAAAATTAGAATACTCAGTTATAATCACATGTTTGGCAAATACAATCAATGAACATATAAGTTAGTTGGTGTCTAAAATTCATAGATACCAGTACAGTACTTATATATCTTTATGTGTTGAGAAATCTATAAACCAATTATATATGCATCTAGTTAAAGTTTAATTTTTATGCAATTTAATAAGACACGAAAATCAAGATGCCCAAACCAAACTAGTTTGTTTGGTGCCTAGATTCATAACAATACACATAAATTATTATATAAAAATACACGTATCTCTTTCAAATCATGCACGAAATCAAGAAAGAAGCTTTTGCATCTTATATATATTAAAGCATGAAATCTGTGACAGTACCCGTTAATTCCCAAACAATCCCATAAACCAATCAAAACACATGCTCTGTAAATATGCCAATTCCAAAAAAAGAAATTAATTATACAAATATTTAATTTTACTTTATATTTACACATTATTTATATAGAGGAAAATAATGAGTTCCTAAACTGTAAGCTCTGATACCACATGTAAACTTTAATAATTCGTAGAAACCATTAATCACAAATAAATATGAATTTCAAAAATCTTAGAACTTCATTATTCTCACATTCCTATAATGCATAAATAAATATAGTTAGATATAAATATCTCGATCCATAATAGCAAACCTTGTTGAGATCAAGTTCAATGTCGAGATCCTTTATCAACGAACTAAGCCGTAACTCTGACCAATAGGCAAAACGTAGAAACTGATTTCTCTCTCTTGGCCTTTTGCACGCATAAAAATTATATTGTTTTGTTTCATTAGCGTAAATAATTGATGGGATATATGCACTTTTATAAAGGAAGAGAGAGGACTAGTTTTCTTTTTTAGTAACCTTAATTCCACTTTCCATCAAAGTAAGGAATAAATAGAAAAATACTTTTCCAATAATTAATTACCATAAAGGTAATTTATAAGTTGACCAAATAATATAATTTTAATTTGATATCTAATTTACTTAGTCACTAATTAATGAAATGTATCACATGTCCAAATCATGTGGGCCACACAATTAATAAATAATGTTACATGTCAAACACTCATTCTTTCAACGCCCAAGTCTTGAAGAAGAACAACAACAAACACGTCCAAAGTCGCGTTCTTCCATAAATTCTCTGAAGACCAAGAACAACAAGCACATCTAAAATCGTGCCGTTCTTCATCAAATTCAATAAATTCTCTAAAGACGAAGAATAACAAACATATCCAAAGCCGTGCCATTCTTTCTCTGTGATTCAACAAGTTTAAAGAATTACCAAACAACATCATTCGAGATCAAGTTTTGTAAGCCCTCAATCAGAAATTATCGATGGTCTTCCTCAGCTACAAAAATTTGAAGAAGATTATTAACAAATCGATTCAAGATCAAGCTCCAACGGCCCTTGATCAAATCAGAGGACAAGTTCTTTTTTTTGTAAAGAATATTACAGAGGATAATACTCAGCAATTTTTATAAATTAATAAAATTATTATTTGCTCCATATTTCTTTCTTTAATTTGTAGATATGAAATTTGTGCACAAATTTCTGGCACGCCCAGTGGGACCTCCTCTGCCTCTCATCTCTCTTTCCTACATCAAATTCTCATCACCAGAATTTATGACTTTCGACAAGATTCAAATGAAAAGCAAGAATACCCCGAAGGACATTGCACTCATGATGAACATCAATACCACAACAAAAGGTGGTAAGAAGGTTGCAACTTCGTCAAGTGATATTGACATCTCTGCAAGTCCAATGATGCGAAGCATAACCCAAGTATCCATTCCCATCAAAAGGCAACGCAATGCAGTGAGAGTCAATTCTGCCAAATCCATCAAAACAACAACTCAAAGTCATACCGCATTCGCCTCGCTGGGGTAAAGAAGAAGGTATTCCAATCACAATTGGACTCGCCAAGAACCTCAATTGTCACCCGAAAAGCTGAAGAATAGTTAGAATAAACTATTCTAACTATTTTTTAAGTACTCCCTGATATGAGCCTAAAATGTCGATATCTCTTCTTGACATGAATATAAACTGTTTGCCTAAAAGAAAAATGAAAAACGGATTCTTGCTCACATGAGGTCATCATTTAATTTGTATTCAGTTGACATGGCTTTGCTATTGGCTTGAGGAAAAAAAACAATTTTGTTTCATATCTATATACATATGTCATGTGAAGGTCATGCATGCATGGGACAAGAACAGGAGGAAAAAAAAGGCCCGTAAGATAAAAAAAAATAATAATAAAAAAATAAATAAAAAGCGCCCAATCTGGTTGTGTGTAATAAAACAAAATTTTTTGTTTGGACAAGAAAAAAAATACAATGCAAGTGTCCAAAGAATTTTATTTTTGTTTTATTGGACCAAAAAAAAAAAAAAAAAAAAAAAAAAAAAAAAAAAAAAAATGAAAAAGAAAAAAAGACATGCATCAATTGGAGATCAGTGGTGGTTTCTAAGTTTAAACTTGGAGTTCACATATGAATGAGTCCAACAAATAACCAGATTGGCGGGATCACTAAAAACATTGTTTTTTTATTAAAAGAAATTTTTTTTGCACAAGCTTATGTTGGTGGTGACTACTCGGCGTACTCAAGGAAATCAAGAGGTTGACACTCCGGTGTTACAAGTCAGGAATGCAAATTCAGAGTGAAAAAAAAATTAAAAAATAAAAAAATTTCAAGTCTCGTCTTCAAAATCTAACATGCAGGAATGAAGTCAATACTTGAAGTGAAGTGATATAATTTGTAGACACTAAAATTTTGTGGGTGTTTTTTCCTTGATAAGTTTTATATTTATTTAAATTGTTTAGTTAGTCCAAACTCGATCAATTTAAATTATTTAACTAACCTGACCAGTTAGTTAAATAAAAAAATAATCATTCTCAATAAAAATAAAAAATCCCTGAATTATTGATAAACATGCAAACAACCCCATAAACTACAAATAATGCATAAAATCTCTTGAACTAGTCAAATTTGTTGCAGATTGTCCCCTCTGGCAATTCGCCGGTTGAATCCTACCAATAAAATGACCATAGTGCCCTTTAAACAAGAAAGGACAATAATGCCCATTTTTGTGTCGTTAGATCCGAACACCCAAATAGCTTAAATAACAAAGACCCCAAACACCACCTTACCTTGATTCCCACTCTCTTTATATATATATATATATACACACACACACACACACACAAACACAGAGAGAGATGATATATATATATGTCGTCTCTATGTGTATACATTATATTTTGTTCAATTGTTCTGGGTTCAAAAGGGTGTCGGATATGCCGCCGGAGCCCTACGTCTACGTCTGCAAGGGCGGAGGCAGCATGTGCCCAAGGGGCAGCTGCACACCCACCCCCCCCCCCCCCCCCCATGCTGCCCCATTAATTTTTGTTTTTGTTTTTTTATATATAAATTTATAAAAATTGACACAATGGCCCCCCTAAAATTAATAAAATGGCCCCTCTGCCCCTGAATTCACTAAATTTTATTTTATTTTATGCTTATAATTTGTAAATATTTATAAAACACCCTCAAAAAATTTTAAAGTATCCCCATAAAATTATCTATTTCTAAAAATGCCTTTAATACTTTATTCCTTTCCTTCTTATTCTTCAAATTTCTTTTTATTTCATTGGCTTCTTAAAAAATTCATTTTTCTTCTTAAAAATTTCTTTTTTCTTGCACTCATGCATAATTTATGTGCCACAACCTTTTTTTTTTTTTTTTTTTTTTCTCTTCTAATTCATTTTTATTCACTTATTCTACTGCACAATTGTTACACTATTATATTTTTTGCCTACTTGAAAAAAATTATTTTATCAGTGTTAATATGCCCCCCTGAACCAAATTTCTGGTTGTACGTCTGCGCAGTGTTCGGCCGCATGTTAAAACCAATTACATCGGAACCCTGATTTGTTGTTCTTGATCTGGGCGCAAGTTCAGAACCAATCACGCTGGAAATTCATACCACCGCGCCACCAAACTTGCCAATGGAAGCAAAATCAGCAGAGTTCATCTTCTCCTTATGTGCCTTGTACTGAAGGATACCATATACCCAATTTACAAACCAACATTGTATTGTTCACATACCAACAAGTTTCTAATGACAGGGCCAGTGCACCTTCTTCTTGAACTCTATGGGCTTTGTTTTGAAATTCACAGTGGCATCCCTCAATGATTTAGCAAAATGAACCTTAGCCCTTATGTGTTTGATTATTTGTCTTGACTATGTGGATGATGACCATTTAGTGGGTGCAAAAGGTGCTTGAAATAATGCAAGCAAATGAGGGTATTCATCACTTTCTACATCCAAGTTTGCCATAGTGTCCTTCCCGGCCAAGTCTCAATGGTTCAGAAAATTAGAGCGCAAGCTTTTCAAGGAAAGGCTTGTTAGATAGAATAGCTCTCAAACTTAAAGTACAAATAAAGACAATTGATTTTTGAGCATCAGTACCATAGAAAAAGAAAAAAAAAAAAAAGAAAAAAAAGAAGAAGAAGAAGATCATTGTTCTTCATCTTCCTCCCCTGTTTCTCTGTACCATCTCTCTCTCGTCCTCCTCTCTCTAAAATGCATCAACCTTGCTTGAAATAGTGGGGATACACACCTAGCATAAAATATAAATAATGACCAGCCTTATCTCTTGGGCCTAGTTTGGTATGATGGAATAGAATGAGGCAGGAATGGAATGCAAGTGGGAATGGAATGGGAATAATGTGGGAATGCAATGATCATTCTCATTCCATTGTATGGATATAAACAGAGAATGGAATAACCATTTTCATTTCTATGTTTGGTTAGATCAAATAAAAAACTAGAATGGAATGATTTATAAATTGGTTTCTCCAAAATACCCTTACTTGTAATATATCAGTTATATTAAAATAGAATGACATATTCTTATTATATAATAAAACTAGCTTATACCAATTAATGTATTTTTATAAAATGCAAATATATATATATACACACACAATAATCTTATAAAGTGTAATTTTTTTTTTAAAAAAAAAAAAAAATTATTTTATAAAATGCCAAACAAATGTATCATCCCTGCCATAGTATCAAAGATGTAACAAATATTTGTTAAAAATGATCTAATAAAAGAATTACTACTACTTGAATTTACACATTTGCATCACATTCTTACCAAGAAAATAAAAATAATCAAACCAAGACACCATACTACATAGTTCATCCAAATCATATTCAAAAGTAAACTTAATAAGAGTTATATAGATATCCAAAAACCATAGTTACTACTTGTTCATCCAAAAACCATATTCAAAAATTTAACTAGCATTTAAAGAACTACTTCTTTAACCCATGCTTCCTTCTCCTTATCTTCAATTGTAAAAAAAATATCCAACAAGTCATGATCACGAGCAAGTTTAGCAGTTGCTCTATGTCGCTCAACCATGCTAAAACCGGATAATTTCTTCAGTTCTTCATTTAGCTTGAGTTTTATATCTTTCACTGATGCATCTTCAATTGCTCTACTAATGCGTTCACTAGATGAATCCATCTTAGAGCCAATGAAACTTGATGAACTCTTTACCACTTCTAATATCATTTCTTCACCACTTTGGCTTCTTTTCTTTCTTTTCTTTTTAGAACTTGTTTCACTAGTATTACCAACTATTGGTGGTATAAGTATATCATCTAAAGGGTTTTCAACATCATCATTATCAGCCTCTTTCTCCTTATCAAGTTCTTCATCTTCCAGTGCTTCTAAAACATCATTTGGTGTTGCAGCTTCCTTACCGTTAGCACGATCCTTTCTAAATATTATGCACAACTCCTTGTAGTGTGGAAAATACTTATCTTTGAATTTTACAGCATTCTTATGACTCTACAACTTAACATAGAAAAATAATTATTGAACACGTCATAATGTAAAAGGATTTATCTAAATAAAGTAATGTATAAAAAAATACCTGTAAGTAAGCATCCCATACTGCTTTTTCAGCTACCACGCACTGTTTCATTTCATCATAACCAAATCCACTAGCATTTAACATATCTTGGCCAACGTCAAAATGAGTTTCAAAGTTTTCATTCTTGATTTAATATGTGGGTCTGCCTTTAAGCCTGAACTTGGTAAATTGTTTGCAAGTATTTTTTCCACAGCTTGAAAATGGCCAGGTTTAAAACCACTATCAGCATTGTACTTTCCAGTGTTATGTAAATCAAGAAGAGCCCCAATAAGTTTCATATCTTCTTCGTCAGTCCACTTTCTTTTATTTTTACCAGGTCCACTTTCCATCCCTAATTTTTTACCTGGTCCACTTTCCATCCCTAATTTAAAATAGTACACCGATACAAGAAAGTTTTAAAATAACGCCTAACATAATTCTTTATACACAAGATAGCATATAACATAATAATATTTCATAAACAATACGAGTAATTAAGAAAGGACATAGAACACAAAAGAAATACGTACCAAGTCTCCAACAATAAAAAAAAAAACATGAAACACAAAATAGATACCAAGTCTTAATCAATAAAAAAAAAAGTACAAAAATGCTATCTTGTAAAATTTTTATTAGGTTATGAACAATGTAGAACAATACAAAACAATGTAGAGTGGAAATAAAATTGAACCTTAGACCCATTTTATCAAAAACCAAATATGTAGAGTGCTAGCTAAATTCTTTTCTTTATACATAAAATAAAATTGCATAAAACTAAGCATCCAAATCAAATATTGATAATCCATCATATTAGAGAACATGATTTAGTGAAAGAGAGATTGAAAATCAATTAGAAGAATAGAAATAAATAAATAAAATCAAAGGCTTTAAATTATTATGAAGAATAGAAATTTACCTTAATTAGAGTTCTAATCACTTATACCCTTTTCAAAACTTTGCTTGAATTTCACTTGCTCTTGTTTGGTTGTTTTGGAAATCTGCTAGGTACGAAAAAAATGAATGAGCAAAATGTACTTTGAGATTTTTTTTTTTTTTTTTCTTTAATCAATTCCTCTATTTCCTTATTCTTTTCCCCTGTGTATAGAATCTTTTTTTTTTTCTTAAATAAATTCCTCTATTTCCTTTTCTTTTCCCTTGTGTATAGAATCTTTTTTTTTTTTTCTTAAATAAATTCCTCTATTTCCTTTTATTTTCCCCTGTGTATACGTATATGAAGATCTATAGTTGGAAATAAAGAGAGGAAGAAGGATTCTCGTACGGGCAAAAGAATCTTTTTTTTCCTTTACTCAATTCCTCTCTTTCCTTTTCTTTTCCCCAACTAGCAGATAAATGATATACATATTATATAAATATATATATATATATATATATATGTGTATATATATATATATATATATATTCCATGGTATATTATGTGTGAAGAAAGAAGAGGAGAGAGAGAGAGAGCATGTACCGTGACATAGCGAGAGAGGAGAGATGGAGAGAGAGCCTGTCAGATCTGTTGTAGAGAAGAATACGTATGGTTTTTTTGTCCTTAGCATTTTATTATTTTAATTTAGTGGGAATGGAATGGCCATTCCATAAGTCCAAAAGAGGAATGGTCATTCCATCTAAAAGCTGGAATAAGCATTCCAAGGGAATGACCATTTCACTTTTAAAATGGCACACCAAACAAGAGAAAGGAATGAGAAAGTGGAATGGTCATTCCATTCCACCCCCATTCCATCACACCAAACTAGGCCTTAGTGTATTGTCCACTTGCTTTAATTAATTGGTTTTTGACATTTCATATTCTACGTCAGCCACCTATGTGTATAAAGTTTAAAACTCTATTCTTTTATAATAAGGATAACATGGTCTTTTACTTTTTCTGGTGCCGAAATATTTGCTGATGGGGTAAAATGCAACAAAAAGCATAGTTTAGGGGAGTTTTTTGTAATTCAGGGGGTTTCTTGCAACTCGTCAATAGTTTAGGGGGTTTATTGCATTTTACCCTAATAATAATAATAATAATAATAATATGATGGTGTGTTTATCAATAAAGGGCACCTATCATCCTATTCATCCAGAAAGTTTATAAATAGAGACATGGTGGGCGGAAGAATGACATTCAAAGATCCAGAGATCAAGGCCGAGAGATATAAAGTCTCTGTCGTTCTTCCTCAAATTCAACAAAAAATAATAAGCACATCAAAATCGTGCCGCTCTTTCTCTATGATTCAACAAGTTTGAAGACTCACCAAACAACATTGTTTGAGATCAAATTTGGTCAACCCTTGATTAGAAATAATCGGTGGTATTCCTCGATCAACTATAAATATTTGAAGAAGATTGTCAACAAATTAATTCAAGATCAAGCTCCAACAACCATTAAATCTCACCAACAAAGGAGATTGAATCAGAGGATAAGTTCTTTCTTTTGTAAAGAATATTACAGAGGATAGTATTCAGCAATTTTTATAGATTAATAAAATAATTACTTGCACCATATTTCGTTCTTTAATTTGCATATACGAAATATGTATGTACAAATTTCTAGCACGCCCAGTGGGACCTTCTCAGTCTCTCATCTCTTTCTCTTATATCAAATTCTCCTCACCAGAATTTATGACTTCTGACAAGATTCAAATGAAAAGCAAAAATACCTTTAAGGACATAGCAGTCATGATGAACATCCATACCACAACAAAAGGTGGTAAGAAGGTTCGCCAAAAGGCAACACAATGTAGTGAGAGTCTACTCCTCTAAATCCATTAAAACAACAACTCAAACTCATACCGCCTTCATCTCGCTGGGGCAAACAAGAAGGTGCTCTAGTCACAAGTCCAAACTCAAAACTGGACTTGCCAAGAACCTCAACTCTCATCTGAAAAGCTAAAGAATACTTAGAAATTCAAGTACTCCTCGATACGAGCCTAACCTCCTTGACATTGCCTGGAAAAAAAAAAAAAAAAAAAAAAAATCTCCTTGATTTGAGGATAAACTGTTTGGGAAAAAAAAAAAAAAAAAAGACCTTTACACGAGTTTTTTTTTTTTTTTTTCCTAATTGGATACTCACACACACTGTTTCCACTGAGGTTCGAACCCCTGACCTCCCTTTGGGAAGTAGGAGCCTTATACCGCTAGGCCACATGCCTATTGGTACACGAGTTTAAACTCTATGTCCAAAAAAAAAATGTGAACTACATGATGACTTGATCCCTGTACCTAGGTACGTAGGCATCTTGGAAGTTTGTTCCAAATTCAATAGACCAAAAAAAAAAAAAAGTAATATTGTAAAGATGGTAAAGTGCTCGTCGCATGATATCAACAGGGGCGAAGTTAGGATTGTAAAGTGAGGTGGGCTGAAGATATGAAAATTTAAAGATGAACACAATAATTCTTATGACAAAGATATGTTATATATATCAAAAAAAAAAAAAAAAAAAAAATGGAGGGCAATATCTAACACTAATCCAATCAATTTGTTGTTTGCATATCAAAAGGCAATATCCAAAAACATACATTGATGATCATCACATAGGCAAAGCAGTGAAAATAAAACAATTAAATGGAATTATCTATGTGCCTTAGAGGCTTCAATAGCTGGTTTGCTAGGCTTTGAAGCATTTTCAAAGAGATGGCCCAAATGGGAATGTTCCGGGAATTATCAGCCTTTCAGGAATCAATCACGAGTTACACCTACACTATAAGAGTTAGGTTTTTAGAAAGATGGGCTTGTACTTTATAGCTTTGGTTTGCTCATTGTTGGGTTGGGCCATTTGTTTTTTTTGTTTTATTATGGATTGGCCATGGGCATGGGCTGGGCTATGACGGATTGGACTGGGCTATGGCTGATAAGAAATAATTGTACTAATATTTATTTTTATTTTTTTTGGACCTGGGCTGTAGCCCAGCTTAGCCCACACTAAGTTACGTTCCTGGATGTCAAAAGTCTTCATTGCACTATCAGCTTGGTTTGCTGTCAAAATGTTAAAGTGTGCTCGTCATTGCATCAAGAGTACTCATTGCACACAACATCAAGAGTACTCATTACACCCTGTTACTGTCACCAAAGTGTGGTTGTAAAGGAAATTTTTGGCCCTTCAACAAGGTGTGGTTGCAAAAGAAAATTTTGTTTCATCGCTGCATTGTAGCTGTCAAGAAAAATTTCAACTCGCCGCCAAGGTGACTCTGGAAAAATGATTGGCTCATCTCCAAAGTAGGTAAAAGAAAAAATTTCGATTCGCTATCGAGGTGTGTGGCTAAAAGAGAAATTTGACTTTCCGTCAAGGAGTTGCATCAGGAAAAATTTACCGATCTCGTCGTCCAGGTAATTCTAAAAAAAATAAAAAAAATCGACTCGCCATCGACTTGTGGTTGAAAGAGAATTAGAAAAAAAAAAAAAATTGGCATGTTGTTGAAAGGAATTTTTGGCTTGCTGGTAAAAGAAAAAAAAATTTAGCTCGCCATCGATATGTTCGCGACCAAATTGTAGCTATGCAAAAGAAAAATTCGAGCCACACCAAAGTGTAGCTGCAAAGGAAAATTCGGCTGGTTTTCAAGGGGTGTGATTTATATAGATCTATGCTTGTAATGCTATACAGGCCCATAATGGGAAGTCTGTCCAAGGAAAGCCCAAGGGTCTACAAATGGTAAACAACAATGCCACATGCCCGGGCCCGAACTAGATGGGACATCAAACAATATCAAAACTTTACAGTTAACATTAATTAATTGGTCAACCTTTTTTAATAAACATTAATATATATATATATATATATATATATATATATATATATATATATATATACATACATACATACATATACACACACACACATTGTTTTAAACTTTTAATATCAATCATTTTTTATGTTTTTTTTTTTGGGGTAAATCAATCAATGTTAAGTACTATTGATAAGTAGTTTTCATATATATATATATATATATACACACACACACACACATGTTAATTGTTATAAGAGGAGACTTATCCCACATTCGATCCGAATGAAAAAATGATAGGGTATAAATAAGTGGGTATATAACACTATCTAACAATTTAAACTTTTGAGTAAATGAGTAAGTGCCCACCCGTTACCGTGGGTATCAGAGTCAGACTTAATCTTTGATTCAGTATCATGCCAAGCGCCGGGCCCGGAGGGCATTTAGGTATTCATCTTGAGTAAGCAGGGTGATCCAACCGCAACGAGAGCGTTGCGAGAGTTCAAATGGGAGAGAATGTTATAGGGGAAGATTTGTCCTACATCAAATTCGAATAAAAAAGTGATTGAGTATAAATAGGTGAGTATACATCACTTGCCCGCCTACCCATTACAAGCACACATATTGGTTTCAAACTTTTAATATCAATCTACACGCACACATATTGGTTTTAAACTTTTAATATCAATCATTTTTAATGGTAAGTATTGATAAGTAGTTTTCATTAATTGGGGTACTTTGTGTAGCATATTTCTTTGAAACTGCAATTGATGGGCAAAAAAATACTAGTAATAATAAATAAAAGTCATTTTCAAGACTTGTGATTGATTTTGGTTTCACATTATCGGAATTCCGACACAACGTGTCTACTTTACAATATGTCTTTGAAAGTGCATTTTAAAACGGAAAATGAAAAAATTGCAATATTTTTTTATTTTTACTGTCATTTCATTATTTGTGAATGATTTTGGTTGGTCTCACCTAACTCACACTAAGCGCGTTGTTTCAATATTTCTTTGAACGTGCAATTCAGAATGGAAAAAGAAAAAATGAAATTGCAATAATGATTTGGGTTCAATTTATCGAAATTCAACACTAATAGTGTCATTTTGAATATTTCTTTGAAAATGCGATCCAGATGGAAAAAGAAAAAATTGAAATTCCAACATTTTTTTCAAGACTTATGAATGCTTTTGTTTTCGATTTATCACAATTCAGCACTAAATGTGCCATTTCAATGATGGAAAAAGAAAAAAAAAAAATCAAGCATTTTTCATTGTCATTTTCAAGACCCGTGAATGATTTTGTTTTTGATTTATCGTAATTCAACACTAAGTGTGTTACTTTCAATATTTATTTGAAAGCGTAATTCAGAATGAAAAAAGAAAAAATAAAATTCCAACATTTTTTGGTGTCCTTTTCAAGACTTGTGAATGATTTTGATTTCTATTTATGTAATTCAACACCAAATGTGTCATTTTCAATAATGGAAAAAGAAAAAAAATGAAATTCCAACATTTTTTAGTGTCATTTTCAAAACTATTTTGTGTTTGATTTATTGTAATTCAAAACTAAATGTGGTAATTTCAATATTTATTTGAAAGAGCAATTCCAGATTAAAAAAGAAAAAATGAAATTTCCACATTTTTCGGGGTCATTTTCAAGACTTGTGAATGATTTTGATTTCAATTTATCGTAATTCTACAACAAATGTGGCCTTTTCAATATTTCTGCGATTCAAAATAAAAAAGAAGAAAAAAATAAAATTGTAATATTTTTTAGTGTCCTTTTCAAGACTTGTGAATACTTTTTGTTTCAATTTATCTCATTCAACAGAATCAACACTAAATGTGTGGTTATTAATATTTCTATGAAAGTGCAATTTAAAATGAAAAAGAAAAAAGAAAATTATAATATTTTCTGTGTCATTTTCAAAACTTAAAAATAATATTATTCTAAGGAGTTTTTTTATTTTATTTTTTTTATTTTTTTTTTTTTATAGGAAGGTGATGAATACTTCCTTATAATTCTTATCTATAACATGTACGTTACACATTGAATGGATCTCACCACACGCACGCGTACATGGACAATCACACTTGAGTAATAGAATTCATCCAAATCGGTGCTTCGTTTACAATACTACAATTTCAAACTAGCATGAATAATGAAAAAATTATTATATAGCATGGGACTACTCTACTTCCTTGATTGTGATAAGTGATAACTTTCCAACATAAAACATTCACACAGATTGAATTATTATTTTTAATTTTTTATTTTTAGTTAAATGATAAGCTTGTATAAATGAAGAAAAATATACAAGAGAGACCTATAAGATAGGAAACAACAAGATACACAACAGCTGCAGAGTCCCAGTGAAAAACAATGAGTTGGAATTCTATGTTGTGCAATAGAACATATCTCTCGCACACATACACATGGGCAATCACATACTTGAGAAATATAATTGGTCTCTTTGATAATACTACAATTTCATATTACCATAATAATGAAAAAATTATTGTAGCGTTGGCCCTTATTTTTGAAACATGAAGATGGACTTCAAGGTACTGAAGTCTTCTGTTTATGGACCACATTGTCTGGTTAACAAAGTCTTCTGTTTATGGACCACATTGACTGGTTAACAAGTTGCCAGTCTAGAGCTTGATCACAACCTTGTGGCTCCAGACCGGCAACTTACGCTAGTAAGTAATTTACGTAACTAGGTAGGTTGTGGCTCTAGACTAGCAACTTACGCTACTAGCAATTTACGTACCTACGTATCTGTAGTGACTTAAAATTTTAACTTTTTACTTTCACGTTTCGTTTGGTTGGAGTGATGAAAAAATAAATAGAAAGAAAGAAAAGGAATATACATCCCCAGATAAGAAAATTATGTCTCTCTCACTTTTTATTTGGTTAAATAAAATGAATAATAAAAATGATGAATAGAGTGACTTTTTTATTATTTTTTTTTACATTTAGTTGGAAGAATGAGAAATAAAGTTTTTATATCTTTTACTAATATACCATTATTATATAAAATTATTACACATTAAAGATTAATAACAAATTTTTGGAAAGGTTACCAAAAAAAAAAAAAAAATTACATGTTTATTGGTGGTTATCCTTATTTCTCTCTCCTCTTCCACTTAATTTTGGACTAATAAAAAAGGGGCACGGGCCCAAAGTTGTAAAAGTTCTAGCTGAGAAGGACTTGGTGCATAAGCCCAAACATAGGCCCCCCAAAAATTCATTGGGTCTTTAGTTAGTTTAAACACAATATAGTAAAAATTTTAGTTTCTTAAATCCAATAGCAATATAAACCATATACAGTATTGGATATGATATAGTAATAATATACTTTTTGACTTTTAGTATTACTTTTAATCGCGTCAAATTCAACAACAATTCATATACTCATCATTTTGTCAAACATCACATACGCATTCTTGTAGAGCTAACATCTACGGAGTACGGACTATGAGCTATATAGCCTTGGCCCTTATTTTTGAACCATCAATAGGGTTTGGTTGACTCCAAGGGCTCTTTTCTTCGTACGGTTCTTTACTTTTAGGTTTTGACTGACCGATCTTGAATCATGTTCCCCGTGTATGGTAGTCACGTCTGGAAGAATATATACGCTAAGAGCATCTTAATAGTATGTTAAAATATATTTTTATATAAAATATACATTATTACATATTATGTGTAAATTTTTTTATTTTATTTTGTATTCTGTTAAGATACACTATTACTTTACTAATGTATAAAATTATTATATATTTTATATAAGTTTTTTACACCGCTACATCACATATTTCAGACATGACACCCTTATATTAAGTTTATAAAAATTATGTGGAATCTAGATATAATATCCTATATTAAATAAATTTATAAAAATTGTGTGGGTTCTGACATTGGTTGATTGTCATTAAATAAAACACTAGTTGAAAATAAAGTTAAATATTTCAAAATATACAAAACAGTTGCAGATAGTGTAACAGGACGCAACTAAAGATGAAACTCAAACCTAAACACACCACTAAAGGATCACATCAGAAATTTAAAAATGCTAAAAAGTACTCTTACTATGTATGGTCAGAAACGAGAAAATAGAAGTAGTACTCTCACCAAATTTTGAGGAGTTAAAAGTGGATATAAATCAATTCGACAAACCTATTACACACACACACACATATATATATATATATATGAAACTAATTAAGAACATCTCATTGTTTGTTATGAAAATAGAGGCCAAAAACCAAAAATATCATTGAGAAACCTAAACCATATCTTTGTTTTAAGGAATTGAAATTGCAGTCATATATTTCTAGAAAATCACAAAACCAGAAAGAAAATTTGCTAAAGATTCCACTAATTTTTCTAGAGGAAAACTACACTAAGTTAAATTTAGAAGTCTTAGGTAAAATAATTACATATGCATTAAAAACTATTATTTAAGTCCAAAATACCCACCAAACTCTTATTTCAAAATATCAAAATATCTTTCCTAAATTAAATAATTATTTCATTCATAAAATTTAGAAAAACAATATTTCTAAGTTGACTTTCAACTTGGCATTTATGCATAAGGTGTATATATTACCAAAATAAATAAAATAAAAACAACACACACACACACACACACTCACACACACACACACACATATATATAAAATATAAATTTTGTGCGAAAAACTTTAACGATATATTCTAACCTGTAAATATCAATTTAGAAATATACAAATAATTTAGTGGAAATTCATTATGTATATAATTTTTTTTTCACTAAATGGAAATTCATCCTATATATGTATATATATATATAATTTTAACTTTAACCATATCTCCTAATTCATACTAATATAAACCTGCAAATGACAAAACTTTTCTATGAACACCAACAATCAAATTTTTTTTTTTTTTTTTTTTTTTTTTTTTTTTTTTTTTTTTACATAAGTGTAATTAATTAAGTCAAAAAATTGATGATTATCTCAAGGCATGCACCACAATAAAGACAATTTATATATTCTTGAGTTTAATTATATTTTTCTTTTTGGGGATTAACCTTTGATTGCCCCATTTTTTACTATATTGAATCTTTTTTTATTATTTGTATAAGTTAACTTGTGTGTATATATATGAAAGTTGCAGCAATAAGGTTAAAGTTAAAGGAAAAGAAATTATTTAAAGAAAGTACTTGGGGAATATAATTTTTAGTATTTTGGAATAAGTGTTTGGAGGGTATTTTGGACTTAAACAATAATTATTGATGCATATGTAATTATTTTACTTAATTATACTAAAATGAAAAATGAACTTTTAAAATAGACTATTTTGTTATTTAAGTCTCTTAACACTGTCAGTGTAATTTTCCCAAAAATCCAATCACTGAAGTTTCCTCTGAATGAATGGTACATTTTGATTCATTCTCAACAAACCCATAATAGGTGGAACATATATAAATGCATCAATACACCTGTTAGATGTAAACTGGCAATATAATCAAAGGTGAAATATTTGCAATTTTGAGATCTGACCAACTTACCTCGACTTATGACTTATGACATGCACATACATATATATATACACAAAGATAGAGTAGTACTTGAACAAAAGAGTACTTCAATTCCATGTTCATAACCTTTAGTCAATCATTTTAGCAAGCTTTTAGCCTTTTATGTAATATTATTCAAACCAACAGCAACAACAACAATTAGATGCGACACAACTTGGTGGTCAAACACCCAAACCTCAACAAATTAAACTAACACACACACACACACACACACACATATATATATTACATGACTATTGTGATAACGGCAATGACATGACTGCAACGTACAAGAAACAGCCGGAGCAACCAACAACAGCAAAAACACTACCTGCAATACGTAATATAAACAACGTTAGTTAGCAAGTGGGTTGATTCTTCCTTAATTACAAATAAAATTATATATATACACACATAAACATTAACCGTACCAACAAGTTGAAATGTTGTTACTGATCTTCAAGAAGATACAAAAGCAAAGCTTATATATATATATATATATATATATATATATATATATATATATATAAATATATAGTACAGGACCAGTGTGAAAACGTAAAGAACAACAATGTAATTAATATATAACATAAACAACAACATAGCAAAAAACTAAAATGATATTTGTTACCGATCATCATCAGGAAGACAAAAGACGAGCTTGAATTTTCGGAGTAGGGCCAAGAATATTTGGTTTTTGATGCTTTTGTTGACATGTTTTGATTTGTTCACATGTAGACCTGTTTTCAGTACTTATGTGGTAATTTGTTTAGAAGCTTACCTTATTCATTTTAGCATGTTGTATATGCTTATTTGTTTTAGCATAACTGTATGTTGCATACAATGACGTGCTACTTGTTTCATGCATTTATTGAGTAAGTTGCTTTCGGTCATGATAACTCGTGTTATCATTGACCTCGTTTCTTTTTTTTTTTTCACACTTATAGCGTCATGGTCTTGACTCGTGAAGAGTCTTCCCGTTAGGGCTCAGGTAAGCATAGAGTTGCAGTCTTTGTCTGGTGGAATGAGATGTGGGCTGTGGTGTCACCGTTTCATCCCTTGTTTCCTTCGTGGCTTCATGACATGGTCGTGGTTGTGTTAGGGGCGTTGGCATCATTTCTTGGGGCTTCGTGGTGACCTTGATGTGATGACATCATTGGGTTCTTTATTTCTAGCTTCATGGGATGGTGAGTCGGGAATGACTCAAGTCCTTCCTTGGGGAGTTGGGAAGTTGCTTTGTGAGCCTCAGCGATGAGGTTCTCATGCCTTATCTTCTTAAGGCGATGGTTTTAGGATTTGATGGGTGTGTTGGCTTAGGATCCTTCTCGTGTTGCCTTAGATAGCTCTTACGAGCTACGGTTGGGATGAGAGCAATCTCGTGTAATTAAGTGCGTTGGTGCAATTAATTACTCTCCCTTATCTTTGAAGATTTGGGGCGTTGTGTTAGGGTTCTAGTAGAATCCTGTAAAGTTCCCATTGAACTCGTTGGCCCTTGGATTGGGGGTCTTTTTGTTGATGTCTCGTAACGGTCGGCATTGGGGTTATCCATTACGTTATTGTCTTGTTTTGTGTCGTGTCGGGATTCCATCGGGGTATGAACTGGCCTTGAGAAGAACTTGCTGCCCTATGTTTCGGGGACCTTAGTGGTCGTTTGGGAGATGATTCATTTCCTCGTAGTGAGAGATTAGACTCATCTAGGTTTTGTGGTACGTTTTCTGTGAGGTTGTTATTTTGAGAGGCGTTCCATTCCTTTCTTTTGATTTTGTGAAATTGCCATTTATATGATCACTTTTACATGTTTATGAGCCCCATTGTTTTTGGGCATGCCTTAAGAACATGTTTAGGATATATGACTATGTGGTAATTCGTATGTTATAGATGATACGTTTTCATATACTGTATCCGTTTAGCATGCTAGTGCTATTAGGGGTGTATAGCGCGTCGTTGTTTATTTGACCCATATGTGATAGGCGGCTTATTTGATTTGCCTTATGTGTACTGTGTGCTTAGTACTAAGGTATTATTTAGTTTATGTAATCTAATTTTTATGAGTATATACTATGTGAGCATCTGGTTGGTACTATTTCATCTTTCATGCACTTATGTTGGGGTTTTGTGACCTTGGTTGTCGGGATTGAGATGTGTGCGCTACATAATAGACTTATGTTTTGAGGATTTAGTTGTCCACGATAGGGATTTTAATCTAGCATTTTGTCTTCTGTAAGTAGCCTTACGGTAAATCTACTTCTGATCGGTGCTTAGTTTGCGGTTTCTTGGAGTTCGATCCATTAGCGTGAGGGCACAGACTTAT
Source organism: Cornus florida (assembly GCF_030987335.1). Classification (NCBI taxonomy): domain Eukaryota; kingdom Viridiplantae; phylum Streptophyta; class Magnoliopsida; order Cornales; family Cornaceae; genus Cornus; species Cornus florida. The sequence goes on from NW_026775573.1 coordinate 36,434,935, forward strand.
CAGGCTTTGGATTCGTGACAAGTGTTGTTGTTGTAGCGTTTTAAGATATATGAGTAGTTAGTTTCGCCGGCGTTGAGGATTGAGGCCTTAAGCATAACGATGCCTATGACATTATTATTAGAGTTTTGGGATTAGCAACCCTAACTCTCATAGATGCCTGGTTCCCGTAGTGCCTTTGGTAATAATCTTTTTCGACACTGATGTTATTTGTATCGAGAAGTTTTTCTGGGTTGACCTGGTTGGGGGCAGGTTGTGAGCTAGTGCCTTATATTATCATGCTACCATACCAAGTTGTGTGTTGTGGGTGAGTACTGGTTGCCGTCGATGCTACCTTACTGACGAGTAAGTATGGGCAGGCACTAGACACTGTTGTTGTTATAATGCACTTGAGTACATTGTGGGCAGGTTCTGGTCACTACACTTTCTGCTTTGTCGTTCTTAGTCATTTGTTTTGATTCGACGTGTCATTGTCTTGGAATTCTTTCGGTGATTGACACTGAGTTTATACGCCGATTCGTTTGGGGAGGTGTCTATCAGTTCTTGGTTTCGCATTCTTCGGACGATCTTGAGGCTTTTGGAGTTGTCTTTTAGCACTTTATGATCGGTCCTTTGGTTTGATCTTACGTTCGATCTTAATGCGGTTTTCCTCGGTATGTTCCTGATTTTGGGGACGAAATCTCCTTAAGGAGGGTAGGTTGTAATGACCCTGTCATTTTCCTTCCTTTTTTTCCCCTATTTTTACGGATAATTTTTTTCATTGATGCTTTCCTTTCTAAGTCCGAGTTTTGATCCCTTGGATCATCGTGAGTGCTCGGGAATAATTCCGACACTTATTCTTTCGAGAGATTGGTATTGCCCTGGTGATGATCATGTCGTCTCCTTTTTTCTTTTTCAGAAATTTTCCTTTTTCGTCTTTTCCCCGTTTGTCACTTCTTCCGCGTAACCCCACTTTTTGTGCTCGGAGTTGATTTCCGACTTCACGTACCTTCATTCCATTTGGTTTCCATGAAATACGTATCTTTACTTTTGTATAAAAGTACGTTGGTTGCTCATTGTGTCCGTAGGGACATGGATGCAAAGTTTTTTCGGAAACATTCTTCTTTCTTGAGGTGTTTTTCATAAACATCTTTTGAAGATATTTTATTTCATGGGTTTTTAAGAAAATATTTATGAAAGATATTTTCATTTTTGGTCATTCGTGCATTTATCCTTTTTTTATATGAGCCATTGTACAATTAACGAAAGTTATTACAAAATGCCTCATTTTGGGCCTGGATATTCGTATAGGATTCATTTTCACTTTTTGTGGAGTCGTGAACCCTTAGAATTGTCTTCCGGTCTTTTTCCCCAGTTTTAGGGTTTTCGGTCCTAGTTGCCATCAAACTTGTTCGGGGCATATTTTTTTGCTCGGGATTCAGTTTTCGATACTGTTTCTTTTGTTGTTCATTTTTTATCATTTCAGTTCTTTTTCATTCACAGTGTTTTTCCGTTTAAGCGCGTCTGCACAAATTTCACTTTTTAAGCCCGGGCGGGACTCGTTTGGGGCACTTTTTGAGATTTGTATAAATAGAGGGGAGGAGAGAGAAAAGTCAGATTTCCCTCGACGATGAAGGCATTGTTGTAGGCCTTGGTGAGACCTTCATTTCCATTTTTTTAGAATCTGTTTTCGATAAATGATCTAATGATTCATTTTCAGCCAGACAGAGATAACACCTGTTAACATAATGCATGTGAATCATAGGCTTTAAATCCAATGTATATAGCCTACCTTTTACTGCAAGCCAAGCAATGCAGCGGTGCTAATGGATGTGGTATTTGAACCAAATTAACTTGTGCCAAATAAAGGATAGGGAAAGAGGAGCAAATTAAGCAATAATTTGAGAGAATGAGTAACCACCAGATGAGCTAGGCATCCATATAATGCTATCCCTTTGTTCAAAGGGTGGTTGTATAGAGTACAATTGAGAGAGGAAATTTAGAGACTGAAAAAATTAAGGGTAAGCTAAAGATAGAGGTACAATCCAATGTCAATTGGAAATTAGGCTATCAACTGTGGCTGAAGAGTCCAGTTAAAGAATTTTCATGTCATTTAATCCAAACAACTTTACAATTGGGCCATTTGGTAACCAAAAATCTAGCCAGAGCTTTGTGTCCTTTCCACAACCAACTATATAAAAGATGATGCTTCTAGCCATTTCTCTGAGTTTCAACAAGTTCCTCTAGAAACCAGAGCTGAGTACAGTTGGCCTTACTGACTAGAAACTCTTCTCCTTGATAAGATAGCCATAGGACCAAGCTACCTAGAGACTTTCCTTCCTAAAACATAATTTCCATATATGTTTAAGGTTAGCAATTCTGTTTGAAAGCTCAAGATCAGGAAATCCCAATCCCCCATAGATTTTAGGTCTACACACTGCATTCCAGGCAACCTTAGCTTCTCTTTTCTTCATCTCAACCCCAGACCAGTAGAAGCTTTTGAGAATTCTGTTAATTTCATCAAAGACTTTCCTTGGTAACACAAATGCTTGAGACCAATAAGCTTGTATAGAGCACATCATTGATTTGATCAGGACTACTCTCCCAGCATAGAAAAGAAATTTAGATGTCCAGCTGCCAATTCTTTTAGTGATTCCTCCCACCAGTGTTTGGCAATGTTTGGCCCTAATTGCTACAGTAGAGAGTGGCATTCCCAAGTATGTTACAAGAGGGTACTAGAATCAAATTGTAAAAGGGATAAAATAGAAGATTTTGTGTGAGAATCCACCCTTGAAAAGAAAGCTTTGCTTTTTGAAGGTTTAGTTGCAGACCAGAAAAGGAGCAAAACAAATTTAGTGCATTCACCAAACTTTGTATTGAATCAGTGTTAGCATGAGAGAACATCAATAAGTCATCTGCAAATGTGAGATGAGTAATACTCTATTTCCTGTACCTCCAATGGTACTTGAAGTTAGGGTTCAGTCTGAGTGATTTAGTAGTTAATTGTGAGGGTGAGAACCTCCATTGCATGGATAAAAAGTAATGGGGAGATAGGATCCCCCTGTCTAATGCCCCTACTACACTTAAAAAATCCAAACATTTCACCATTGAGGGAGATAGAATAGGCAGGGGGTGGTGATACACTGAGATATCTAATGAACAAATGCTGGTAGGAAACCGAAGAGTTGTAAGAAATTAAGGATGAATTGCCAATGAATTGAATCAAAGGCTTTCATAAGGTCAATTTTTAGAGCACAATTAGGAGGATGATTAACTGTAACGACCCGAACTCGAGGGTCTGAATCGCTAACTAGGTCCTTACCTGAACCCGAGATCATCTAAGGCATTACCGTCCTTTCCTATGTCAATACATAAAATATATACATCATCCCAAGACTCATAGTACATCATATCATTAACATCACAAAAAACTCACAAATGTAGGTAAAATGACAGCTGTGATACCCCTCGGATCTGAGACACGGGTTGATTAGGCCCAGTCCCAAACTCGAGGGAATATCAAACAATTAAAGTATTTTAAATGAATACAGATTACAAAACTGGATATGAAATAAATAATTCATTGTTGGAAGAAAACTAAAATAGAATCCTTTAAAAATTAAATACTTAGAATCCAAAACCTCCAATTATTAAACAACTCGGGAACCCATCCATTGGACCCCTAATACCAAAAATCCAAACTGAAATATAAATAGCTAAAAGAACATCCAAAATGAAAACCATGGAGAGAAGTCCTACGTCGTCGGAAGAGTGAGTAAAAATCTCTACTCAGCACGATCAGGTTTAAGTCTGGAACTGACGAGTACCTGAAAAAAATAGAAGTGGGTCAGGCCCACGAACAAGTTCTATCCTACTACAATCCAAGCAGAGACTCGATACACATATACATTCTAACCAACTTAACAATATCTATATAATCCGTATATATTTATATATCCACACTACAGGACTCTCATTGGACTATGCAGGGGTCTCAACCTGAATAGAAGGCAACATGCAAAGCGTACCTGAGTAGACATGAGTACCTAAGCCTAATAGGGTATACCTCAACCTAACATATCCAGCTACGCATTCTACTGCATATACGCTCCCTAACCGACGACTTTGAGACTTAAGCTCATATCGCGGTACCATAAAAATATATTTAAAGTCCTATCCTATCCATCCACAAGAAATCTAGTTAGCCATTTAGCTTATGCAGCTTCTTTGACTTAACATAGATAACCAGTAATCCAGTTAGTCATTCAGCTTGTGCAGCTTCTTTAACTTAAGTATAAGTAAGATTTATTTTATAATCCATTCCCTTATTCCGTGTAGGTAGGATTTAGTATTTGGAAACTAATCCAAACTTAGACATGCCATTGTCCCATACCGGTGCATGTAATCCAACATCCAGCAATTGATAAAACAAGTAATAAATGTAATTATCAACTATTTCATATATCCAACAATTGATGGCAAAATATTAAATACAAACATCAACTGTTCCATATTAAGCATGATACAATTATATAAATTAACAGGCTTTTTCCATACTGCTTCGCAGAGTCCAATAATTGATTCAACAGGACATACATGTAAACCAATTTATTTCAAGTAAGCACAGCAGAATATATAACTTCACAGGCTTAGTTTTCATAACACTGGAACATAATTGATTTTTTTAAAAGAAACCATCAATGAGAATTGCTATCCTATAATGCAGCAATTTAAAATCATTTTCTCCCAGAAATAGTAAACCAACTTAATCCCAAATAAGCATACTAGAATATATAAATTCACAAGCTTATTTTTGAAACACAGAGGCAGGATTAACGGAGAAAAATATTACTTTAGATTGCTATTTTAAAATTTGAGCAACTCAAAGTTCTTTCATCCATAGACAGTAACTAATTTATTTCAACCATGTCTACTGACGAACTAAACACAAGGTTGCTTTATTCTGCATAAAATCTTCTACCAGAGATTTTAATCCAGCCTAGAACATCTCCAAACACCTCAATACATCTCCTACCAGGACCTAAAAATCCCAAAATCTAAGCACCATAGCCGAAACAGTCGCTGAAAAACCTAGAAAAATGCAAAACTAGAGAGAGACTGCTCCCTCAAAGAGGGAGCCGCCTCCCTCAAGCTTAGAGCCAGCTCCCTACCATGGGGAGCTGCCTCCATGGACCCTAGAGCCAGTTCCCTCCTTGAGGGAGCCTGCTCTTTTATTTGGGGAGCCTGTTCCCCTCTAACAAGAGCCAGCTCTCCTTCTGTTCTTCGTCTCTGTCAACTCCGGCGGTTCTCCGACGGTCTGTCCTCCATTCCTAAGACATCTAGGTGTGTAAATTAAGTCCCTTATGTTCTAGAAACCATTAAACCCTTTATTTGTTAATCAACAACAATTAAAAACCCGAACTATGTAACAAGGATTCAAACCGAGCAACTTACAATACATCAACATTCACAGCTTAAACAAATCAACCATGAAACCTAGACTTATTTTAAGGTTTCCCCAACGTGTTCCAGAGTTAGTTCAGTTCCTTATTCAATAATTTAACATCCATCTAAAATTATAAATTAAGCAAGAAAAATTCAAACAATCAAGTTTACGATACAAGAAAACACATATAACTTAAATACATAAGATATGCAAAATAGATTAATGTTTATATTCCTTTACTCCTGAAGTTGTGTTAAGAATGCGAAGAACACGAGCCAAAGGAAAAGAGTAAGGAATAGAACTTGCCTTTAGCCTTGTACTGTTACCCTCCTAGGTTCTCCAGTGATTCTTGTTGTAATCCCTCCCCTATTCTCTCTCTGCACCCACAGTCGTGAATAGGATTCTAAAACCCTAGGCAGAACCGTAATACATGTATTTATAGGCACATAAGTTTACCCTAATTCTAGTCCTAATACTAGACGAGAAAACTAGGTCGGCTACAAGGTGGAGAAAAGTAACCAAAAACCTAATTTAATTCTACTTACGTATTACACCAACTAAACCATTAATTAATTCACTAAAAACTAAAATACAATTAATCAATTAATTTAAATAAGTCACTTAAATCAAATAATCCAAATAATGCAAATAAATGCAAATAAATCAAATAATAACAATTAATGCAAATAACCAAGGAAAAAGCCAAATAACCACATAAAATGCAAAAATTACAATAAAACCTCAAAATAAACTACCGAGTCTATCCTTATAAAATTAGGGGTATTACAGCAGCAGCGTCTAAATCTATAGATACAAGTCATACGTTCATACTCCTTTAGTTTCCTGAAAATGTTTAAGATAAGGGGTGAGCTCAACAGCTCAATAATGCCTAAAACACCGGTTTTGGACTCCCTTGAGCCAACAACCAAAGAACGAGAATAGAAAAAAAAGCCGAGGTCATACAATTAGAGTCTGTACAACATTTATAACATAATAATCAATAGACACAGTTACATATCACAATTCTTCAATATCATGCACATGATATGAAATGTGATGCATCATATCCCAAACTTGGTCTATACCGACCCAACACTCACTTTTCGAAAACCCATTAACTGACTTTACCGAGGCGAGATTGATAGTTATCCCCGGTTCCAATTCTGACAAAGCCTGGCAACCATTAAAGGGTTTAGTATCAACTTTTTCATGCCCTACACCGGGCCGCACTCTCTCTAGGTTCCCAAACCATGCCTATGCTATGAATGGAATCATGCATGAATGAAAGCAATATAAACATGTGTGCACTTTATCAGTTTAACTATACATACTCATCATCATAAATATATAATCTTAATAATTAAATTCAATGCAAGGCATGTTCATTAAACACCTTTACAACTAAGCACATATATACATACACAATTAATATAATCTAGAGTATATTTCGTCGCATAAGCACGTAAGCACATAACCGACATTTAATTTTTTTGAAATTTATCATTTTAAGCATGTTTATCAAGAATTCAAGTATACGAACTCAACTAAAGTCAAAACTTAATGGTTTAGACATCCCTACCTCAAAAGTAGCCAAAATTCATCCCCGGTTGGAAAAGTCAACGCCGGTCAACGGCGGCGGAATGGAAAACTGTTCGTGGGAACGTAGCCGACAATGAGGAGATTCTACTATTCCAAAGGTGTGCCTCCGGAATCTGACTTCAAGTGGCCCAAAATTCCATCCGAAGCTTTAGATCCATAAACTTCAAAAATTCGTAAAATAATCACCGTTCCTCCGAAAATTAAATCCTTCGACTATGTGATAGAGAACGACGAAAGAAACGTTTTCTATCAATGAACCAAGACCGAAAACCCATCCTATTGGCTGGAAAATGGAAGGGAAAAATTGAAGCTCAAAGAAAAAGAAAAAAAAGAAAAGAAAGAAAACAGAGGGAGAGTCTGGCGTGAGAGAGTGCAATGTTTAGTGGCTGAATAATGGCCTTAAGGCCATTACAATGGGTGTATATCCATGGGCCCCACAAATTAATAAAAATCTTCATTTACCAACATATATATATATATATATATATATATATATATATATATAGATATATATTTATTTATTTATTTATATTTATATTTGCAATCAAATTACAACCACAAAATCTATTATACGACCATGCAAATGAGCACAAAAAAATGATGTATGAAATGCCGCAAACTCGAAACACCGTCCCCGTGCTCAACGACTTTAGTAGCAGGTCCCACCTGGGACCTCTCAGCCCAAAATATAAAAAATGCCAAAATGGCAACCAATCCATTTTCAAGAATCCTAAACTTAAGGAAATGTTCCAACCAACTCCAAAATACACCCGGCACACCCCACGGTGTCCGGCACACAAAACAAGATAAAACAGAATTAACCTCAAAAAATCAGAAAAAAAATCTCAAAAAATGGAAAATAATAAAAATAAAAAAACGTTACATTAACCTTGTTGTAACCATTCAGTAATTCATGAGCCAAAATAATATTATCAATGATGTGTCTCCCTTTAATAAAAGCATTCTGGTTTGGGCTAATTAGGTACGGAAGTATAGGTGCAAGTTTATTAGCTAACAACTTTGAGATGGTTTTGTAAATTAGGTTGCAGCATGAGATTGGCCTAAAATCATTTACTGTTGAGGGATTAGGGATCTTTGGTACTAGAGCAATGTATGAACAATTGATCTCATTGAGCATTTTGCCAGAGAGGAAGAAATCTCTAACAGTTGCAATGACATCCTGACCAATGATATGCCATGAATGTCAGAAAAAGGCAAAGTTATATCCATCAGGACCAAGGCTTTTGAATAGGTGAAAAGATAGTATGCAATTCTAAATCTCAAGGCCTGTAGGTATCGAGGTAAGGGAGGAAATGACATGACTAGGAATAGTTTTAGTAATGAGATGGGAAAAGGATGCCATACCTTAATATTGTGTATAATTTTTCCCAAGAATAGTGATGAAATGATTGAGGAATTCATTCTTCATATACTCTCCAAACAATTGAGAGCTACTGGAATTAAAAATTGATTGGAATTTCCCTCTGTTAGCTTTTGAACCAAAACTTCTCATGAAGAAGGCAGTGTTTTGGTCACCTTCCTTGAGCCAGTGCACTTGTGCTTTCTGTTTATAGAACAATTCTTCTGCAAGTGAGAGCTCAGTGAACTTAGAAGAGAGCTCTTTTTCATTCAATCTAAGTGAGTCATCATTTGGGTTAAGGTCTAAGCTTCTTTGACAGAGTGAAAGCTCCTCTCTGCAGACTGCAACTCTAGCTGAGATATCAATAAAGGATGTTTTATTTAATTGCTTAAGAGGATGTTTAAGTGCTCTGAACTTCTGTACCAGTATAAACATTCTAGAACCATGAACCATTCTCTGCCATTCATGTGAATCAATGTGCAAAAAAGAGGGATCCAGAGCCCAAAAGCTGAAGAACCTAAATGGGATGTTTCTTTTAAGAGTAAGTTCCCCAAACCTAACCACCATTGGAGAGTGATCAGAGATACCCTGTGGGAGAAACTCACATTTATCTTATGGGAAAAGGGATATGAAAGTGTAATTGACCAGGACTTTATCCAGCTTTCTTATGATATTAGCACAACCATAACTTCCATTTGACCAAGTGTGAAACACCACAGTGAATCTCATGTCTTCAAGTCTATTTCTATCCAAACACTCCTTAAAGTCTTACATTCCTATTGTCCATCTAAGTGCTCCTCCAAAAGAGTCATTCACATGGAGCAAGACATTGAAGTCTCCCATCAAAATCCATGGCTCACTTGAAAGACAAAAAAAATTAAGTGTTCTCCACAGAGATTTCCTATCCGCTGAGGTGTTAGCAACATAAAAAAATGAAGCCAACACTCTCTTTTGAGATCAATAAGTTTAATTTCATAGTTGATTACTTGAACATACTCCACTGCACTGGTCATTAAAATTTTATGAGGATCCCATAAGACCCAAACCCTTCCTAAAATTGAGGATAGGTAATTACATCAAATTTGCCACTGTAAATTGATGGATAGACTGCATATTGTTACTGCAAACTTTGGTTTCCAAGATTGCTAAAAGACTTAACTTTGATTCTTTAATGAGATACCTAATCTTTATTTGTTTGAGGGTAGAGTTAAGCATTTTTAGATTCCATGCTGCCCAATTCACTTGGAGGAGGACGAGAGGCTACAAAGACCCCTAAACCCCTTCAAGGAAACACTGTTGGCCACTGCTTTGGTGACTTTTGGCCTTTTTGCAATCTTTGAATGCTTGGTCTGTGATGGTTTTCTAGGTTTCATCAATTTATCCATAATTAATAGGGATATATTCAGTGTAATGATAGTTCTAGGAAGAAATCTCATCAGATGAGGAAGCTAGGTTTTCTGAGTAATCTTGGACCTCATTGTTATCATCATATGAAAGGGCAAGAAATGAATTAGTGATCTTAACTTCTGAAGAGGGAGCAATTGTAGGACTATGAGGTTTTGGATTATAAGGTGAGAGGTCAATGACCAAGTTAATAGCTTCCATCATTCCATTCTGGGGTGAAGGTGAGGGATTCATATATTGCTTATGTGAGTTTTGATGTACATCAGTCAAATGTGTCTTAGGATTTGCTTCAGCTGACAATGATGGGTTGAGGTTTGGTTTCAAAGCTAATTAAGGTATGGTATTCGTGGCCTTTGCCCTATGAGCATTGAGGGTATGAGGCACTGCTTGTGGAGGTACTGGTATGGAGGAATCAACAATGATTGGAGTAGTGTTTTCAGTCTGCATATCAAGAACAGATTAAGGAAGGACAGGGATAGGGAGAGTAGGGTTTGAAGGCAATGCCACAGTTTGAGGGTTTGAAGTTGATGCATCCAGTTATGTATTGCAGTCAGAGTTTGGGAAGGGGTTAGGGATTGGTTGACAATAGCTTTTACCTCTATTTTTTTGTGACAATTTGCCATTCTTGTGAGTTAAGAGGTACAGGGATACTCTGAACATTAATGGGTTGAGAGATAGCAATTTCACTACATTGATCATTAGAGTGCCCAAAAAAGGAACAATAAGAATAGATAGCAGGAATCCATGGATATTGGACCTTCATAGTGGTAGTATCACCACATTTAAGGGTTACAGGGAAGGATTTAGGGAGTGTATAGTGAGGATAGATTTCAACACAGACTCTAGCATAATCAATTCGATCTACTCCTTTCTTGGGTGGTGGAGTTTGCTAGCAGGATAGGTTTCCCTACTGCACTAGCTAAATAACTGAGCCCCATAGAAGGCCAGAGCTCAAAGGGGACATTAAACAGTTTTACCCAAATTGTAAATGATTTCACAGCATCAGAGTGAGGTTGTGCAGAGGGATCATCATTCCAAAGTCTAAAAGAGACAGCCTTACCAGCAAGAAACCGCTGCTCCCTAGCAAGGATTGAAATGCAACTATCAATAGAGTCAAATTTGAAATAGAAAGTACCTTCAGAATTGGCAACAACATTCCTTAGGCCTCTGGAGTCCCAAAGCTTGTGAGCTTGATCTGAGATAGTCTTATAAGGCATTCTTCTCTTGAATGATCCCACCAAGCAGGATTCCTAATACTTCAGGCCATTGCTCCTAATCTCTTCCGGTGGATCCACAAGAATCGAGTCATTCTTGGTTGAGGGTTCGAAGGATTGAAGCTCCTAGTTAGAGGGTTGAGAATGTGCCACTGATGCCCAACTCTTCTGTTCATTTCCCTGCTGTGCTGCGAACTCAGGCCGAAGAGAGTTCACCAAATTGTTCTCCTTTGATAAATAGTTTTCATTATGTAATTAAAGAATTGGGGTACTTTTGCGCAGCATATTTCTTTGAAAATGTAATCCATAATGGGAAAAATAAAAAAATAAAAAAATAAAAGTCATTTTCAAGACTTGTGATTGATATTGATTTCACTTTATCGAAATTCCGATACTACTTTTCAAAAAACATTATTTGAAAGTGTTTCATTTTCATTATTTGTGAATGATTTTGGTTTCACATAACTCGACACTAAGAGCATTGTTTCAATATTTCATTGAACGTGCAATCAAAATGGAAAAAGAAAAAATAAAATTGCAATAATGATTTGGGTTTCAATTTATAGTAATTCAACACTAATGGTGTCATTTTCAATATTTCTTTGAAAGTGCAATCCAGATGGAAAGAGAAAAAATTGAAATTCAAACATTTTTTTAGTGTAGTTTTCAACTCTCGTGAATGCTTTTGTTTTTGATTTATCTTAATTCAACACTAAATGTGTCATTTTCAATCATGGAAAAAGAAAAAAAACAATGAAATTTCAACATTTTTCATTGTCATTCTCAAGACCTGTGAATGATTTTGTTTTCGATTTATCGTAATTCAATACTTAATGTGTTAATTTCAATATTTATTTGAAAGTGTAATTCAGAATGGAAAAAGAAAAAATGAAATTCCAAAATTTTTTATTGTCGTTTTTAAGACTTGTGAATGATTTTGATTGCAATTTATCGTAATTCAACACCAAATGTGTCATTAATTTTCAATAATGGAAAAAGAAAAAATGAAATTCTAACATTTTTTAGTGTCGTTTTCAAAACATGTGAATGATTTTGTTTTCGATTTATCTTAATTGAACACTAAATGTGTTAATTTCAATATTTATTTGAAAGTGTAATTCCAGATGAAAAAAGAAAAAATGAAATTCCAACATTTTTTAACGTCAGTTTTCAAGATTTGTGAATGATTTTGGTTTCAATGTGTCATTTTCAATAATGAAAAAAGAAAAAAATGAAATTCCAACATTTTTTAGTGTCATTTTCAAAACGTGTGAATGATTTTGTCTTTGATTTACCGTAATTCAACACTAAATGTGTTAATTTCAATATGTATTTGAAAGAGCAATTCCAGATGAAAAAGAAAAAATGAAATTCCAACATTTTTTAGTGTCGGTTTTGAAACTTGGGAATGATTTTGGTTTCAATTTATGGTACTTCAACAGCAAATTAATGTGTCGTTTTCAATATTTCTGCAATTCAAAATAAAAAAGGAAAAAAGAAAATTGTAATATTTTTTAGTGTTCTTTTCAAGACTTGTGAATACTTTTTGTTTAAATTCGTTATTCAACACTAAATGTGTGGTTATTAATATTTCTTTGAAAGTGCAATTTAAAATGAAAAAGAAAAAATAAAATTATAATATTTTTTTGTGTCATTGTCAAAACTTTAAAATGATATTATTCAACAGAAAAAGGGGTCACAGGAAAGGTGATGGATACTTTCTTATCATTTTTATCTGTAACGTATGCATTACACATCATCTCATCACCCGTACATGTACATGGACAATCACACTTCGAATAATAGAATTCATCCAACGCAACACGTGATGCTTCTTTTACAATACTACAATTTCATAATACCCTCACTAATGAAAAAATTATTATATGGTATGGGACTACTTCACTTCCTTGATTATAGTAAGTAATAACTTTTCAACAGAAGATTGAATTATTATTTTTAATTTTTAATTAAATCTTTTTTAATTATTTAAAATCGCATTGTAAATTTGTTATATCGAATCAAAACTCGTGCAAACCACCTGTTTATTTTATCTGCATTAATTAAATAATCTTTTGAATAATTAAATAACCAAAGGCTCTTTTCTTCGTATGTCTCTTTAATTTCAGGTTTTGGTTGACTGACGTTGTTTTCTTGTTTGTATATTCTTCTCTGTCAATAATTTTTTTAATTCATAAATTTCTATATATCAAACATGAAAACCTTTCAAATCACGTATTCTCTTTCTATATATATATATATATATTTTTTTTCTCTCTTTCTATTGCATTAATTCTTTCTTCAAAGAAAGCCCGCCTAGTCAACAATCCACCATGCGATATCACTTGGACTCATTCTTCTTTGTAAAAATCAGATTACACATGCCATATATAGTCTCGATCAGATTACACATACATATATATAGTGTCAATCAGTAATACATATATATGTATAGTCTCAATACTCTCTCCGTCTTTTTTTTTGTTGTCCGCTTCTTAATTTTGACTTACTGAGTTTCACAGTGAATCACAATTTACACTCACAGTGAGTCATAATTTACGAAACGGATAACAAAAAAAAGGACAAAATAAGTATTAGTTAAAATACACACTCTCTCTCCCTCTCTCTCTCTCTCTCTATATATATATATATATATATATATATATTTGAGGTGTGTATGTGAGAGAGGACCAGCCTATATATGCTAGTCTTGTTGGGAAGAACATATATACTAAATAGGATGCAGCTCAAACCAACACCTAAACACACCACTAAAATATGACATCAGAAATTTTAAAATATTAAATAGTACTCTTACTTTGTATCTTACAGAATTTAAGAGAAACTAGCAGTACTCACAACAAACTTTGAGGAATTAAAAGATGACATTAATTAATTTGACAAATCAATCATATATATATATATATATATATATGAAACTAATTAAGAACAATTAATCTAATTGTTTGTTGTGAAAAGAGAGGCCAAAAACCAAAAATATCAACTTTGATGATAGGAAACTTGTGGAATATTCCTCTGGTTCAGTGATTGACTTTTCAAGGAGAAATAGTGGAATCTTTAGCAAATTTTTCTTTCTGGTTTTGCAATTTCAATTCCTTAGAACAAAGATAGGTTTAATGAATGGTACATTTTGATTCATCACAACCAACCTGTTAGATGTAAACTGGCAATATAATCAATGGTGAAATATTTGCAATTTTTAGATCTGATTAACTTACCGCGACTTATCACTCAAGACATACACACATATATACATGTGTGTGTGTGTGTGGCTATAAGAACAGCAAAAATAAAGTAGTACGTGAGCAAAAGAGTACTCCAATTATTCCATGTTCACAACCTTTGGTCAATCATTTTAGTAAGCTTTTATGTAATATTATTCAAACCAAATGATGATCATACATAAGTACTGATAACAACAACAGCAACTCCCTGTCCAAGGGAGTTTCGAGTCCCCAAAAAAAAAAAAAAAAAAAGCCCAACAACAAATGCCACACAACTTGGTTGTCAGACACCCAATTAAAGTATATATATATATATTACAGGACTATTGTGATAACGGCAAGGGACTGCAACGTACAAAAAAACAGCCGGAGGAACCTACAACAGCCGAAGCATTACTTGCAATACGTAATATAAACAACGTTAATTAGCGAGTGGAATGATTCTTCCTTAATTATCAAGAAAGATTATATATATACACACATAAATAAATAAGGGTTGCAAATTACGACACGACATAATAATATGATACGAAAACGATACGAGTTAAAAATGTTTGAGTTTGACAAAAACGGGTTTGGGTCATAAAGGGGTCGACATGATTAACCCGTTTACTTAACCGTGTCGGGTCAGGATTGAGGGGTTCAACCCCGTATAATTAGTTTATGACCCATTTAACTCAATATAGTATAATTATGAATATGATATATGTAATACGTATGTTACATGTTTAAACTCAATTATTATATATGGATACTTAAGTCATTTCAACATAAATCTTATCTATGCCTTATGATTTATCTTTTTATTTTGAATATTTGGGTTAATTATGACAATTTTTTTGTACTGCTGTCTCATTTTGATAAACAGGTCATTACGTTTACATGTTTAATAAACGAGTTGGGTTAGTGTTGAGGATTCTTGACACGATTATTAAATGGGTTGAATTTGAATTTACCTATTTAGTATAATACCCTTACATCGATACGACACGAATACAATCCACAAACGCGAATTGTCACCCCTACCTACAAGTTGAAATGTTGTTACTGGTCTTGTAATATATATATATATATAATAAACAACAACATAGAAAAAAGCTGAAATGATATTTGTTACCGATCATCCTCAGGAAGACAAAAGATGAGCTTGAATTTTCGAAGTAGGGCCAAGAATATATGGTTTTTGATATTGTTACCTCTAACAGGAGTAACAAAGGATGGGGAGTACATGTTGCCGATGTTTCTGCTTTTGATTAAGATGTCTTTTGTGAGTTCCACTTCAAACACACTTTTGTTGCATCCATTCTTATATTTTTGGTTTGCTTAAAGAGAGAAAGAGAGAGAAGTTTATATGAGAAACAAAGAAGCTATGCGATCATGGAAAATGGGTACAAATGATTTGGTTTATTACGACTCTCTCTTGAGCTAGCCAAATGTCTTGTCATCTAAATTGAGGGAGAGCGCGTTTTTTAACGCGTCATATATTGGCGCAAAGAAGACGCCTCTAGACTCATGGCATTACTGAACCTCTGGTCAGTGCGTTACTATCAACTTTGGACACAGAAAGGACTCTTTTTTGTAACTAGGTGACACTATATCATCAGAAGTTATATATAGGATAATTTAGAGTGACATTCCGTGATGTTTGAGTTATCACAAACAATAAAACTTGGCTTGTTTTTTAACAATCACACTCCTGTCAAAAAATTGAATCCAAACGGTCCTTAAAAAGATATGATTTTAATTTGGTTCCTTTTCATGAATGGGACCAGGCACACTGTAACTTTTTTATTTATAAAATTACCTATAGGTTTTGTGAAAATCTTACAAATGTCCTTATTTTTATGTAAAAAATTTGAAATATGCCTCAATCAATTTCTAATAATACCCCGCCATGCATTATTACTGTTCAAAGCCGCCCCCCTCTCATATAATTCTCTGGGTCTGTCACTGAATGAGACTATCATGGCGGATCCAAGGGAGGGCTGGGCGGGCTACAGCCCATCCAAAATTTTATTATTTTTCTTACTATGGGTACTCTGCCTTGTTCAAAATTACTACCTCTATCAGAGAACGGCTCCTGCCTCTGTCATTCAAGGATGGTGTGGCTGCTCAGCGTGCCCGCCATGTTTGGGAACTTGCTTCCTCCTTCATTCACCCTCCCCCTCGTTCTCCAGATGGGTCTTCTCTGCAGCTCTGAAAGCTTTGAAAGCTTGTTGCTGCTTGTTGCTTGCGTTGGCTTGCTTTATCGGATTTGATCAACAACTTTGGTTGCTTGTTTCAAGCTATTAAGCTTTTGGGCCTTATATGGGCTGTTTGTTGGTTGGCTTGGGCCTCCTTGGAGTCATTTTCTTTTTTGTATTTTTCTTTTGTGCCTTGTACATTCTTCACATCTATAAAATTGCTTGACTTTTTGAAAAAAAAAAAAAAAAAAAAAAATTAGCCCAGCCAAAAAATATATATATATTATTATTAGTATTAACCCACCCAAACAAACCCAAGTTAATTAAGCCACAATATTAAAATAAAGGCCTAATCCAAATAGGTCCAAGCCAAAGAGGCCCTAATACATGACTTATATAAATATTTTGAGCTCATGTCTATTATCGAGGAATTCGAATTTTTAAAGACTCGTCGAGCATAACTTAGATAGATATTTTATAATCTTTGAATTCAAATATTATCTAGATTATGTTATAAAAAATAAAAATAAAAATTGCTTAAGAAATTGTGTTATTAAATTTATATTTAATTTTAGTCCACGCTATTGTGAATTCTTGAATCCGGCCTTGACTAGATATATATATGGTACATATGCCCATTCCGTTCCCTTGACTTGAGTAAGCCACCAAACTAGTAAGCCACCAAACTAGTACAACGATAACTGATTTGGAGGATTAGTGCGTGAGATAGAGTTTGTGTATGGAGATTGAAGAAGAACGAAAGAAAAAGCAGAGGAATGGGGGTAGTGGTAGGGTTCGTATTTATGCAGATGGTATTTATGACTTGCTCCATTAATTTGGGCACGCCCGTTCCCACGAGCAAGCCAAGAAACTGCATGTACTATTCCAATAATTAACTTCCATCAATTTTTACTTTTTCTTTCATTTTTCTCTCCGTGATTCATAAAACTAGTCCGCTAATACAAGAGTTCCTTTGTGTTATATATACATGTTGAGGTTGTGGAGGCTATTTCACTTAGAACAATTACAAGTCAGTTGAAGCAATTTAACTTTTTATTGAATTAGTTCGACATGGTAGCCACAATTGAACCAATTCAACTTTTTATCGAACTGGACGAGATAACCCTGGTTCAAGGTTTTTCTGAACCAATTCATCTGCGCTGGGAATTACCAAAAATTAGTTTCCATATAAAATTTTGAATAGACTTGTGGGCACTGGGGGTAAGTTGGGTTTCTTTATGTGAGACTATTTATACCAACACTTATCGGATGGAATTGCTATATATTAAAAAAAAATAATAATAATAATAAAAATAAAAAATAAAAAAAAATAAAAATAAAAATTTCCCCTAATCAGACTTTAGGAGGGTGAGAGACACATGATGTGCAAAATTGAGTGAAGCTTATGTGAGAGACAATTGAGGGACATTTGTGAGTGCCTGAGTTGAGAGTTTGAGAGGAATTATCTATTGTAATACTTCATACTTTCATAGTTCATAAGTTTCTAGTGATCCTATTAAATCAATTATCTTAATTGCATCTATATCTTTGTTTTGCTCAATCCCATTGACTTTTGCTTTAAACCTTTTTGGAAAATTTAGTTTCAAAGTATTTTCCCTTAAAAAAAATTCTACAAAAAACACGCGAAAATTTTATTTTCCTGTGAAAGCGCTTATTTATTTGTTGTTCCTATTTTACCCAGTAACTTAATCGTGCAAAGTTCTCTCCAAAACAACTTCTACTCTGAGGTAAGTTCGCGAGACAAATTATATATACAGAATATCAATAATAATTTGGGTAAAATTGTACAAAGTAGATCATGCTTCTAAATAGAATTTTTTATTTTTTTTAATAGTTTGTTCTATGTTGCAATTCTAGCCACTTATAATCCGGTATAGATATATATATGTATAAATACTTTATATGGTGAAATATTTGATTTTTCTCTCAAACAGTAGTATTGCCTCTTCATCTCCAATTTTTTATTTTTATTTTTAATTTGTTTATCTAAAACAAATAATTAGTTTTATCTAAGGAAAAATTATGAAGTCTTATTCTAAATATAATTTACCAACTGGTCAATTGTCTAGTTCCATCAGACTCTTACTTCTCAAAGGGAAGTCAATGGTTCAAGTCTCAGTAGAGCCATGTGTGTGTGAGTATCAACTAGGAATATATATATATATATATATATATATATATATATATATATAAATGAATATAAACAATTATATATTTGAATTTAATAATCTATCATTTTACTTTATAAGGGTAGTTCTGGTAAGCATAATTATATTCTTTTCACTTTTATGCTATCCAAACTAACAAATTAATATTTTTTTACAATTTTCTTGGATAAATTTTCATGCTAACTAAATGCATGCTAGAAAATCTATTTTCTTTTCATTTACTTCACTTTTCTTTCACTTTCTATTTCTTTTCTTTTCTTTTCTACCTTATTTCCATCTAATCAAACGGAGCCTAAGGATCCACGAATTTTTCTAACCTTCAATTCAGGAATTTGTTTATCAAGCATGCACCAATTATTAACTATATATCTCCATTATTTTTTAATAACACCCACTAAAGGTTTCACTATCATCCTTACTAAGATTTTCAAATGTGTGTGTGAGTCTCTATATCTTAGCCTTTTTAATGGGTGTAGTGCCTTCGTGTGTTTTCTCTAATTCATTCCATGCCTCTTTCGCAGTTGAACAATTCATAATCCTATTATACTCATAAGGTATCAGGGCAGAATATGATATCTAAGGTTTTATTATTTGCGTTCTTTTCTGACTTTTCTTTTTCCGTATAATCAAAAATATGTTTACCTATACTAGTTCCAGTTATAAGTGGAATATATTATTCCTCAACCATCTACCAAACATCTTCACCTAAAGGTTGCAAAAATATTTTAGTTCTAGCTTTCCAATAGGTGTAGTTTGAATCATCGAACCTTATGGGTCTAGTAACTGGATTTTCATCTGAAAAATCCATTTAATACTAATAACCTATGCTCCAAAATAAATAAACAAATATAGAGTAGAGCAAATAGGCAAATAAGTCAAAATAAAAATTGTCCTGAATATTTAAGTAATTCAAATTCTAATACTAATTCAAGTATAATAAATGAATTTGCTAAATAAACCCGCTTAACATTATTTGATGTATTTTTTTTTTTTTTTATCAAATATGCAAAATATAATAAATAATTTATTATACTACCCTTTCCGACACTATTAGTTATTGAGTATCAGAATACCCGCAAAGGTTGATTGGGTAGTATAACAATTTAAACTCTTTATTTATGATTACCTTTTCTTCTATTACTTGACAACATTAGATAAGGTATGCCCAATGAATAAACCCACTCTAATACTACTTGATGATACAGGTTCTATAAGTTTAGTTTAGGAGTGAGTCTAACTGAAAAGGTCGAGACTGTAGCCAGTCACAATCAAGAATATAATGAGACAGGACCTAGAAAGGGATGAATAGGTCGGTTCCCACTTTTCTGACCTGGCTTATTAATTCAAACAAATTTCTTTTTATCTTTTGAATGTGGAAGATAATATATCAGAGATATATTAATTCAAGTGTAAGTTGGTGAATCTAAACAACTTATGTAATCACTTACTTGATTGAGCCTTAAATAAATAAATAAGAAAGAAATAAACAAAAAGATTTCATTGGAGCAGGCCCAGACCAAATTCTCATTCCAGTTTCAAGAAAAAATGCCTATCCGCGAACTCCGTTCTTCACCTCACTTTGGACTTTATAAGAACAAAACTTCTCACATCATCAATCCCTCCTACAACGAATGCTAGAAGAACTGCTGATGAATGGGAATTGCTTGAAGCGATTTTCCGTCCCCCACCAGAGCCGCCGGATAAAACATCGAGATGATGAAGGTTGGAGGAAGTGATCTCCATGATTACCGGAATGCACAATCGCGGCCTGTAAGGGTCATGTTTTCCATTATTTCAATGTTCAGTTGGGGTTGTTTGTCACTGATTTGGTTAGGGCCTTATGTAATTGGGCCTCAGGTCTAATAGTTTAGCCTTTGGTTAACTTTCAAAAAAAAAAAAAAAATAGACAGACAAACAACTAGTAGGAGTTTTTTCTTCCTCGGAAGGGACTAGGATCCTCTGAGTTAAAAACTTTCTATATTATCCTAAGTTGAATTATATTAAGACATGGACACATGGCATTCTCAGTATATCTAGGACTTATATTATTCCATATCATAAAATTGAATAAAACTGAAAAAATGGTATTGTATTGGAAGTGAAGAAAACACACCGTCTACTAACAGCGTCTTCAACTCAGTTTCTCTTCACACATGTCTGAAAACTCCCATTATAATTGCATGAAGGAGGTTTTCATGTTCTTTTTGGACTGAAAACTCTATCCCCTAGATCGGCCCTATCACCTTGAGTTTCTGCTTTGTAATTGTCTAATTCCTCAAGGTGCTCTCTATCTCAGGTTATGGAGTGGAAAACCATATGCACTTAAATTCACCGAATAAAAAACATAGAACCTTATATGCACAATTTTTAATTTTTTGTTTTTCGAAGCAAGAACTTTATCAACAAAATTCTTATACAGAATTTAAAAGACAGACCTTCTCAAGATTTTGCAGGGGAAAAAAAAAGAAGAACAATATTACTTTAAAAAGGCAAATCAAAATCCTAAAATTCAAGACAAATTTGATAACTTGTAACAAAGGCTTACAAGTAAGGTTGTTGTAATCAAAATTGGGCTCTAAAATCATACCACATAAATAAAGAGAGGAAATCCATTTGGAAAGCCTCTCCAGATTGATTTGCAGAGGATTAAAAGAACATTGAGGGAGAAAGTGTTGGTAATGGCGGTGTTAGTGGATGTCGTCTATTCTTGTGCTCCTAAAACGACATCACTTTTGTAGCTTTATTTAATAAACTGATATGACATGATATAAACTGTTGATTTGTATAAAACACCACATGTCCATGTCTTAGTAATTCAACTTAGGATAATGTAGAGAGTTTTTAACTTAAATGATCCTAGTCCCCTTTGAAGATGCGAGTGGATATAGATTTTTATTTTTTATTTTTTATTTTTACCTTCTTTAATATTTTTGATACGGGTCCTTGATGAACAAATAAAATGAAAAATTAGACATATTGAATAATGTGATAAAAAATAAAGTATACATAAATGTTCTATTTCTATTATAACGCATTGTCATGTTCTTTTTGTTATTCTTTTGAAATTTCTTTTAGTTGTTAGATTGACAAGAAATTATCTATTTCAACTACCTTGAAGAATCTAAATTCTTTAGTTTGCTTTTGAGGATACCGAAGTAAGTTGGGCTGGGTGTGACCCGTCCCATTGACCACCAGATCCAGAAGGAGCTTTCAGCCCGGTTGGAAGACAGCCCAGCAGGCCCAATGTCGAAGAAGAGGCCCAAAGATCAGCCCAGCTGAGATGATAAAATAAGAATCTTCTAGAATATTTGTAAAACTCTATAAATAGAGGGAAAATGGGTGGATTTTGTTGAAGTGTAAGAAATTGCTTTCCATATTGAGAGAACGATTTTCTGTTACTTCAATTGGCGCCGTTTGTGGGAAATTGAAGGAGAGATTTGGTTGATCTTCGCATACGTTAGGTGTTGTTGATCAAATTCTAGAAAATACAGGTCCGATCGAAGGAGATCGAGGTCAGATCTGTGAAGGTTGAGATCTGATTCATGTAGATTGCGTAAGCAGAGAGGACTTAGATAAACTCGACGGAGATCAGAATTTGACCGGAATGAGGCCGGATCTGATGGATTCACGGTAGGAAAGTTTAGATCCAACCGATATTTGGCGGTTGATGACTCTGCTCTGATCAGGAACGATGATCGGAGGTGAAAGTTCTCATCCACAGAAGAGTGAGTAACATGTGAAACTTGATGAGTTAATGAGCTTGATTGAGACTTTGAGGTAAGAAAATGCGGAGTTGAGAGCCAGAATGGAACGACGAGATGTTCCGCCGATTCCACGGCCATCGCCTCTAGTAGGTGAGTAGATGCTGCCGTCAAATGTCATTCGCCAAGATGAATAAGAATGATCTATTCACTCAGATCCACATCATGAGGAGTTTAGGCCGGGGATTTTACCACCAAATGTCCACAGTCAATAAGATCGAGAAGGATCCGTTCACCTTGATCCACATCAAGAAAGGTTCAGGCAGAAGGAAAAAATGGAGTTCGGTCACAACAAGACTATACCATCGTGGCAGAAGGAATCAACTGAGGATAGATCGTTCGATCCAATGTACTAGTCACCAATGGCCACATATGACTAAAGGAACTTTGGCAAAAGGCATCTCGAACAGAAGATACTGCTGAAGGACAATGAGGCCCTCCGCACGTCAGCTCGGACTACTGACTCACCATTCAAAGATGAGATTTTGAATGTTCCCAATCCAAGAAAATTTTCCATGTCAGTCTTCACTTTGTTTGATGGGACAAGTGATCTGGTTGAGTATGGTTATCACATCCAGCTAAAGATGGCCTTGATATGAACATAGGAGATGATGCTCTAATGTGCAAGGTCTTCCCTATAAGCCTTACCGGACCATCACTTAACTGGTTCAAACATCTGGCAAGGGGATCAGTGGAAAGCTTCAGGGACCTGTGCGACAAGTTCATAAGTCTATACTGTGGTGACAAACAGCCAGCCAGAGACATATGATCATGTTTGTTCACAATGAAACAACAAAAAGGCGAACGCCTTCAAACCTTTCTTACTCGGTTTAACTTAGAAAAGAGCATGGTGATTGAATGCCACCCATCTACAGCAGTTTAAGCATCTAAACTCACTATGATCTGAGGAACCTTGTTCTACACAAACCTGGTGGTGAATACACCAAAAACCATGGATGAGTTGAATGAGAGGTCTGAAGGTTTTGTGCACCTGGACGAGGAAAATGCGGATAATGCAAGGAAAGCGACAATGGTCGCAGTAGGAGAAAAGACTAAAGCAAAGATCAGTCAGAGACAAGTTGCACAACCGCGACCGACCCATTGGAGAGCAGAGAAGAGGCCTCGGAAGGAAGAATCGGTCACTCCACTCAAGGTTAGTCTGGCACAACTGTACCAGAAGAATAAAGATAAGTTTCGCTAGTCTCAGCCCATCAGATAGTCGCTTGAGCAAAGGGATCAGTCCAAGCATTGCGCATTCTATAGTGACTTCGGACATTTGACTAACGAGTGCAAGAACTAAAGAAGGCAGGTAGAGATGCTAATAGCAAAGGGGGAGTTCGTTAGTTATGTCCAAGGTCCGACAATAGAGCAAAACTGCCTAATTGACACTACAAGAAAAACATTTTTTTAGAATACCCTTTTTACCACGAATTTAAAATAACCATGGTAAAAGACACTTTCTACCACGGTTTTAAAATAACCGTGGTAGAAAGCATATATTTCACCACGGTTAAGGGAAAACCGTCGTAGAAAGTGAATTTATTAAAATAACCGTGGTAGAGAGTGAATTAATTTAACCCCGGTTATAAAATAATCGGGGTAGAAAAGTGAATTAATTTAACTCGGATTTAAACTCGCTAATTGTACCGCTATTTCTACCACGGTTAATGGAAAACCGTGGTAGTAAGTTATTCTACCACGGTTCAGGTACCTGGTAGAAAGTGAATTTGGTGTAAGACTTTACGCGGGTCTTATTCCCGCTACTTACTTAAAATTTTAGGGCAAATCATTTCAGACCCCACACACACGAACAGACCACACACGGGCAAATCATTTTAGCCTCCTAAATCGCCTCCATCTCTATTCTCGTTCTCAACTCTGAACATGCCCTTTCTCTGTCTCTGCGACTGCAAACTACAAAATCTATAAGAATCAGATCAGCCTCCCAAATTACCTCCATCTCTATTCTCGTTCTCAACTCTGAACTTGTCCTCTCTCTATCTCTGCAACTACAAACTACAAAATCTACAAGAATCAGATCAGCCTCCCAAATTGCCTCCTTTTCTATTCTCATTCTCAACTCTGAACTTGCCCTCTCTCTGTCTTTGCAACTGCAAACTACAAAATCTACAAGAATCAGAACCCATATCGGCATATCATTTCAGATTGTTCAAAAAATCAAGACCCATATCCATTAGTTTCCATCGCCCACTGTTCCAGTTCGGGTTCGCCGTTCGCAAGCTTCAACCGTTGCCCTCTATCTCTTAACTCTTAAACCCCTTTCTCTGCAACTGCTAACTTGTATGTATGGGTTTTGATTTAAATTTTTTTTTTTTTTCTAAATCAATTAATCAAGGTCTGTACTTTTTGTTTTGCCAACTAAATCCTATTTAGTGAAATTTTTTATAGGATTTTAAAGATTAATTGGTAAATTTGGGTTGAAACAAGCTAAAGGCCCTTATACAGGTAAGTCATTTCTTCAATTTTTAATATAAATATTTTTAGGGCAAATCATTTCAGCTTCCCCAATCGCCTCCATCTCTATTCTCGTTCTCGACTCTGAACTTGCCCTCCCTCTCTCTCTCTGTGCGCAACTGCAAACTACAAAGTCTACAAGAATTAGAAGTTCAAAACCCATATAATTCAGTTTATCTATCTATTTGCAAGAATCAAAATTTCAAAACCTATTACCTATATGAAAACCCATATCGGCATATCATCTCAGATTGTTCAAAAAATCAAAACCCTTCAGTTTCCATTGCCCGTTGTTCTAGTTCGGGTTCGCCGTTCGCAAGCTTCAGCCGCTGGCTCTCTGTCTCTCAACTCTCAAGCCCCTATCTTTGCAACTGCTAACTTGTATGTATGGGTTCTTTTCCTTTTTTTTTTTTTTTTTTTTTTTTTTTTTGGGAAAACAGTCATTATTAACATACAATGTGAATATTTAATATTTGTTGGCATTACATTTTTGAAATATTTTTCTAACAGGATCCATTACCAACAGTTTGTTAGGAACTTAAGAGCAGAACAACACCATGACACTCGAAGGTAACATATTTAATCCACAACCACTTCTATTTTCTGATTCATTTTTAAATGTACCTTTATTATAATGCTTTCTTTGCTTGGTTTAATTTTGGCAACTTTACAACTTGCTTTACATTCTCTTAATTCAATTAGTTGAAGAATTATTAGAATTTAAGTGAAGAGTTATGTTGGAAAATGGAACAAACATACTGATTTTAGAACTGCAATATCTATACTTAGAACTATTATTTTTTAAATTAAATTTTGGATATGATAGTACAATTATTAATGAGTTTACAAGCTTTTTTTTGAAGTTGATTGAATTTTGAAATTACTATGGATTTTTGAAGTTGATGTTAACATGCTGTCAAAACTATTTTGTGAGCAGAATTTTTCCTATCTTTTCCTTCAAACCTGATTTAATCGGTAAGAAACTTTATTGATTTAAATTGATAGAAGAAAAATATAGTGTTTAAGCTTCCAATGGACTTTGGTTTCATGCAAATTGTTTGAGAATTTATTTTTTTATGAATTTTTAAAAGGAAGTACATTTTTCTGGGAAAAACTGTTTCAAACAGATTTTTGGACTTCCTTTTGATTTTTGGTACTCCAAATAGTCCAATCAATTTAAAAAGTAAAAAAATAATAATAATAAAAAAGGAGCAATAATCTTGGTTTACTAGTGTTATCCCATTTGTTTTTTTCTGTTTTGTTTTTTATTTTATTTTATTTTATTTTTTTCACTTGTGTTATCCCATTTCAGCTGATAACAAAATAGATCGATGTAGTCCCAGTGCCCAATAAAAATTTTTTCTGTTCATATATTTATAAGCAAATATATATATATATATATATATATATATATATATATATATATATCTATCTTTCTTGATGGAGGCCCACCCTTATTTCACATATATAAAAACAAAAATTAGATGATTAGTAATATAAAAACTAAAAAGTGTAAAACACTTAGCCATAAAGCATAATTATTCATTAAAATATAATCCACCCCAGTGGTGTTGAAACCATTTCAGCTCAAAGCTTTCCCAATTACATTTTAATCCAAACCAGTGGTGTTGAAAGGGCTTCCCATTCCATGGATTCTCCGTGGACTTCTCACATGATCATGCAATTAAAGATGTTTTAATGATGTTTTGTGATCTTGATTTTGTGTGTATTTGTTTATAATGTCCATTATTTTTGAGTTTTTTTATTTGACTATCTCCACTTAGGGTGTATTTTGGTGTTATATTTTCTTTAATTGATTTGCATGTACTTGAAATGTAGTATTCCAAAGGGGCTAGGAAAAGACAACAACGGGAGCGTCGATTGCATGGCCTATCAAGTACATCAAAATTTGTAAGTTATATGGTCTTTATGCTCGATAAAATTCTTTTATGATTGCATATTTTTAATGCTTTTTATACTCATACTCAGGGGGGTCACATGCCTTTAAGTAACCAATTTTGTGGTGTATCTTGAAATTTATTACCTTATTGGTACATCGGCCTGTGTGGAGGCCATTTTTATTTCTTGTTTTAAAATGTTGAAAGCATGGGAGTGTAGGATCATTGTATGTAGAGGTTTTGATTGATTGTTGTGGAGGAGAAATTGTTGATATGTTGTTTAAGGAGTTAATGCAAGTTGGCAACTTAATTTTTTTTTATGTATTAGTTATTATTCATATTATATGCATATGATTGATGTAAGAAAAAATGGGGTGGATTAATTACCTTGAAAAAAGAGTGCTATAGTCACATCTGTATTCTCTAGTACCACATGCTTTAGAATGCGCTTTCTAGTCAAATTGAACCGCATATCTCTTTGAACATTTCTCACGCTTGTACTTCTTCTCACTATGCTTTCTTGAGTAGTGTTTCTTCATTGTGTCCACTTCTCACAGATACACCTTCTTCTTCACTTCTTTTGTAGTTTTTTGCTTTAGTTTCCAAGGTAGGTTATGTCCTCTTCTGTGGAGCTGGAGGTTTTGCTCCCTTTGGAACCCTTTGTTGCATACCTCACAAACGAACCTGTTTGTTGCCATTAGGGTCTTGAGAGATAGTGCAACTATCTCTGCATCTAAATCTGTTATGTAGGAGAAAGAAGTCAAAATAGTGTGATAAGTAGATAATCTTGTACTTTTTAGATGATTAAAGGCAATGTATTAGCCAAAAATTAATTTAAAATAAATATATAAAAAGAACTACTGTATTCAACCTATAACACAAATTATGATGACAAAAGATTAGAAAGAGATCAGTTTAGAATGAGGTGTTTACAAAAAGTCAGACTTGATATCCCACTATTTTATAATATTTATGTATATATAATACACATTTACACACACATATATATAAAGAGAGAGAAAGGACAAGCTGGGATTACAGAAGAGTTGAGAAGTTTGTAGTAATACTAGTATGGAGGGCGGCGTCTCTCATGTCCCTACCTCTTTGTGATATATCCATGTATTGTCAACTGTTTTGGTATTATGGAAACCAATCTGAAAACTGGCTACTCTTAATTCTCTCCTATAAACACTATGCAATCCCCTTTCTCAAAATCACCACTTCATCTCTCATTTTAGCTCTCCCTCTCTATAATATGCAGTTGCATTACTTAGAAATATATTTCCTACAATTGTAATGATATCTAAGAGTAAAAGAGATGATGATCAATCAGAAATCTAGTACCAGAAAGAAGTGAAGCATTTGGGACGAACTCTCAAACGTCCTGTGGGCTAGTCGAACAACCCTTAGATGACCAACCGGTAAGAGCCCATTCACTATGGCATATGGTACTAAAGTAATGATACCAGTCGAGCATATGGCACCAACTATTCTAAGTCTAACATGGGATCAAGAGCGGAACAATAGTATGTTGGAATTCAACCTTGATCTGTTAGAAGAAAAAAAGGGATGTGACAGTAATAAGGTTCGCCTCTTACCAACAAACGCTCATGAACTGTGACAATTAGAAAGTAAGACATTGAGGTTTTACACCCGATGAACTGGTTCTGAAAAGGAAAGTAGGCATTATCAAGAAGATGATACCACCTTGGGAAGGGCCATATAGAATTACAGAAGCCCTAGGAAAGGGGGCATACACTTTGGAAACCATGGTTGCAAGGCTGGTCAACAAACCATGGAATGCAACATCCCTAAAAAGGTACTACCAGTAGAATAAGATCGCAAGCTTAAATTCCAATTTCCTCTTCAATGTCCATTTAGAATTGTGCTCATGTAAATACCAGTATACTAGATAATAAAGATCTATAAAAAAAAGTTTTTCTTATTGAAAGAAGTATTAAGCATAAATAAAAGTCAGTGGCAAGTGGCATTCAAGCCGAGCGCTAAGCACTTAATCAAGTAAGTGGCAAATAGCACTATGAGCCGAACGCCAAATACTTGTATAACTAAAAGTCAGCGACAAATGGCATTCTAGCTGAGCGCCGAGCATTTAATCGAGTAAATGACAAATGGCACTATGAGCCCAACGCCAAATACTTGAATGAATAAAAGGCAGAGGCAAGTGGCATTCTAACCGAGTGTTGAATACTTAATCGAGTAAGTGGCAAATGGCACTATGAGCCGAACGCCAAATACTTGCATAACTAAAAGTCAGCGGCAAGTGACATTCTAGCCGAGCACTGAGCACTTAATTGAGTAAGTGGCAAATGATACTATAAGCCGAACGCCAAATCCTTGCACGAATAAAAATTAGCGGCAAGTGGCATTCTAGCCGAGCACTTAGTCGAGTAAGTGGCAAATGGCACTGTGAGCTGAACGCCAAATACTTGCATGAATAAAAGTCAGCAGCAAATGGCATTCTAGCCGAGCGCCGAGCACTTAATTAAGTAAGTGGCAAATGGCACTGTGAGCTGAACGCCAAATACTTGTACGAATAAAAGTCAGCGACAAGTGGCATTCTAGCCGGGCGCTGAGCACTTAATCGAGTAAGTGGCAAATGGCACTATGAGCCAAACGCCAAATACTTGCACGAATAAAAGTCAGCGGCAAGTGGCATTCTAGCTAAGTGCCGAGCACTTAATCGAGTAAGTGGCAATCGCTTAAAAGTCAGTTGCAAATGGTATTCTAGCTGAGTGTCGAGCACTTAATCGAGTAAGTGGCAAATGGCATTATGAGCAGAACGCCAAATACTTGCATAACTAAAAGTCAGTGGCAAGTGGCATTCTAGCCGAGTGCTAAGCACTTAATTGAGTAAGTGGCAAATGGCACTATGAGCTGAATGCTAAATATTTGCATGAATAAAAATCAGCCGTAAGTAGCATTCTAGCCGAGCGCCGAGTACTTAACCCAGTAAGTGGCAAATGGCACTATGAGCTGAACACCAAATACTTGCATAAATAAAAGTCAGTGGCATTCTAGCCAAATGCCGAGCACTTAACCAAGCAAATGGCAAATGGCGCTATGAGCCGAACGCCAAACACTTACGCAAATGTGGAAAGAAAATGGATAAAAAACGAACGACAAGCACTTGGTAGTTTTACAAAAGTATCATTTCATTCCATTCAAAAGGTACAAGGCAGGATTAGTTTTACAAAATTAAGTAAATAGAATGAAGTAAAAAATGAATGAAGAACTGTAGGATCCTACAGCAAGACCCTATTCAGTCTTACCGCTCTCTCTTGCTGATTCGGCATCCTCTTGAACTTCATTCACTATTGCATTAACAATAGATGGAGAATTAACATGGACAATCTCCTCAGTCGGATAAACTTAAACATCAACAACTGGAGTAGGAGGAATGACTGAAGAAGTGTTTAGAGGTTGAGTAATTGGAATGGCAGGAATAGCCCTAGATTCCACAATATTCTTGCATTCTTTAAAGATGAACTCAGCAGGGTCAGCAATTCGATCGGTATGTACGCCCGGAGGATCAATCTTTAATTCCTTGTCAACTTTGTCCAGACTATTGTATGAACTTGTTTGACCTGCAGGGGGAGAACGGTCAATGAAGCCGTTTTTACCCTTCAGTATATCTCAAAGCTCCAGCTTGGGAGAAACGAGCATGCATAGCAGTCATTCTGCCTTTAACTCTGCTAACCACATCCAACAAGGTTTTGTGCTCATCCAAATACTTCTTTTCAAAGGCCGACTGGTTAGATTATTCAAAAAATAAAGAGTACTTAAGATTTTCCTTTTTAACCTTCAGAACATCTCTCTAAGTCTGTATGACATTCTTCTCAGTCTGTAGAGCATTCTTCTCATCATGGAAGGAATCTCTCTTATTCTTCAAAGCATCTCTCTCATTTTTCAGAACGTCTCTTTCCTTCTCTGTTTTAGCTAGCATGACCATCAGCTCTGTATTTTTTGTGCTAGTTGCACTTATATCTTTAACCGCAGTGTCAAGCCCAACAGAGAGAGATTTTATCTTCTTATTGGCCACTTCAAGATGCCTCTGCATGGTGATCATCCCAAACAAGGCCTGCATAGTGATACAAGTAATCTATTACACCCAATATTAATTTGAAAGGATCCGAACAAAAAAAAGTTACGAATTTGTTAAAAGATTAAGCAGGTTACCTCCATAGTAACTAGAGGAAAACGACTGTAAATCTTTTTGGTGGTTATCTCTTTTGAATCTTAATGTCCCTGGGGTCCATATGCCTTTGTAATAAGCAAGAGCAATTGCACCATCCTTGAACATAGTGTCTGAGGGAACAACTATCGTTCCATTCTCCCGTTTTAACTTGGGATGCCATGGAATCACTGTAGAGGGAGAGGCTAAAGCTCTCACTATTCCGCTTCCAGGAGTGGGCACCTGTTATGCTGGAAGGGCAGTAGTGACCCCACATGTTCTAACCCTCTAAGGCAAGGGAACATCATCCAAGTCAGACCCTCCTTCCAGTTGGGGTCTCTTTCCTAGACTTTTGTCCAAAACAACTGTTTGGACCGAAGTAGGATCCCCGGTATTTAAAGCAGCGGTTGAAGAAGCCACAGAGGGACTGGTGTTCAGTGTGGATGGAAGGACAGTCGGATCAGATCCAGGGGGCTCGGGTAGAGGATGAATAGAGCTCGGTGAGGCAGCAGGAATAGGTACAGGAGCAGCCGTAGGGATAGCTCCTAGAGTGTTCCTCCTCTTGCTGAATGAGGGAATCTGTACTTCCTCCATACTAGTTCCCAAGACGGATATGTCACGAAAGTTTTCTGAGGTGAGCAAGTTAGAGGCAGAAGGAATGTTACTCAGTACCTTTTCCTATAGATGATCAATTCTGGCCCTGCAAATGCTGAAAACCAACTCATCATGAGGAATGCCGAGGAAGTGGCAAAGGAAAGTATAAAAGCGCGGAAGACAAGTTTCATAAGGGCAATTGCTTTTGTGTTTCTTATGTTTTTTGTATAAGGGGATAGAACCCTACCCAAAAGTGGTCGGGATAGGAAAATCCCGAGCGACTGGAGTTTGCCAAGGCCCTTTAACCCCAATTAAATTACTTTTCCAGCCCTTTTCGGAGTCATGTTTATCCGTGCATATGGACCGTTTTTTAATGGGAAAGAAATGGAAGTACATATCATTGGTCTTGATTTTAGTAACCCGATAGCAGAGAAGAAGATCCAGGATGTCGAGATCTAGATCACTATCACGGTTTAAAATCAATAGGACTGATAAGACACTCAAGAAGTTGGGATTTACTTGGAGAGGGGTAATTCCTAATTTATTAAAGACATAGCAGAAGAACGGGTGCAATGGGAATCTGAATATGTTAAAGTAAAGAAGGGAAAAAAGGATATCTCTGGGAAAAAGACCCTCACCAGTCCTCTCATCCGAACCTTCGGGATATAGTCTAATAAAAACATCTGTGGGTATTTTGTACCTCGAACGAAGGGTTTCTAAGTCAGGAACCATTATAGTGATGGGAGAAATTCTCAGATCTATTAAAAAGAAAGAGAATAAAGTTTTTGAGAAATAATAAGGGATTTGGACTAACCTTAAGGAGAAAATTTGTTGAACACACCATAGAAGACTGGAAGACAAAGAACCCCAAAGGGAAGGCTCACTGAACAAGACTTTGATGTTGATAGAGGATTCAGATGATGAAGTATCGAAAGAGGAAGATGGGAAATGTAGAAAGGAAACCTGAAAGCATATATTAGGGGTTTTAAAGAAAAAATGGACTCATTGACCGAGGCATCAAGTTAATGATGGGATTTCAATTTTCAAAATTTGGGTCTCTGAACCAACCGTTCGCTTTCCCACGTCGTCATTATGAGCCATAATGTCATTAATATGCCTCTTCGGTAATCTCACCCTAATCAATTAGGGAGAGATTAGGGGGCAGGTGAGGATACCAAAGTAAGTTGGGCCAGGTGTGACCCGTCCCATTGACCACAAGATCGAGAAGGAGCTTTTAGCTCGATCAGAAGATAGCCTAGCAGGCCCAATGTCGAAGAAGAGGCCCAAAGGATCAGCCCAGCTGAGATAATAAAATAGGAATCTTCTAAAATACTTGTAAAACTCTATAAATAGAGGGAAAAGAGAGGGAAAAGGGGTGGATTTTGGTTGAAGCGTAGGAAATTGCCTTTCCATATTAAGAGAACAGATTTCTGTTACTTCAGTTTTGTTGCAACAAAAAGGGTTATGATTTTAGTAATATAAACTGTAATTAAAACCTATGTTAAAAACAAAAAACTAAGTTACAATATTTCAACTAAAATTTGAGAAACAAGAAGAAAATACGGTGAAAAATAAAATAAAAATCTCAATGGGTAGCAGAAATTGAAGTATATTGAAAGATTTCATTAATTTCACTGTCTAAGATTTTTCATATTTAATAAATGAAAATGTAATAAGAAGAAATACAACTCTTAAATTATTTACAATACATGTAATTTATTATTTCCTTTTGATTGTTCAATAGTAATGTGTAATTTTTGACTTTATAAGAAGGCTTAAATCTTGATATTCAGATCAAGTATAATCAAGAATTAAAAAAAGAGTTGCTAAAAGTTTTTTGACCATAAGAATATCAAAATTGATAGAGACGTGTGTAAAGGCTAAAGTTTATCAAATAACTACTAATGTCTGTTTGGTTTGTGAATTTATTGGGTTTTTATTTTTTATTTTTAAGTAATTTAAAAGTATATTTTTCACTCTTGATTGTCATCAGATATAGATGGAAAAAGAAAATATGAAGAAAGAAGACGGGTTTGGATGGAAAAATTAAGTGCGAAAGTCATAAAATTTTAGTCACATGGAGTGAGAATGGGAACGAAACAAGAGCACGCAGATCACTAGTAGACTCGTTGCTAAGGCATACTAATCTTTCACACTTAATTTTTTCACACACCTAGAGTTGGTTTAAACTCATTATATATATAAAGATATTGCCCATAATTTTAGGCATTTGGAAAATCCAAAAAGGATAAGGAAAGTAATTACCATCAACAAAGTGAGATTGGTTCAACTTAAGTGTCACCTCCGAATTGACGATGTGACATTTACTGTTAAAGTGCAACTGGTCTAATTTAAGTGGACCGGTTGCACTTCGCCAAAATGCAATTCCTGAGATATTTAGCCTATACATCTTTAACAAACCCAATCCAATATTAGACGGAAAAAAACTAAGTAGTGAACCATTTAGTTGACTAAATGAAAAAATTATGGCCCATACCAAATAAAAGAATGGAGGTTAAATAATTGAGATTAGTTTTAACAAGTGCCCCGAAAGAACAAGGACCTTTGATGTTTGGCATGAATTCTATTGTGTTGCATCTAATTATAAGGGACCTTATTCTTTCAATTCATTATTTTGTTTAAAATTAATAAAAAAAAATTAAAAATTTCAACATACTTGTGGAGGCAAAAAATCCCCCCTCTAGTAAGAATTGTCCACGTCATCACACTACAAAATTATTCGAGGTACAACAAAGGCCCAATCGGTGTCAAGCCCCAAATTGGGGGAACCCAGTCCAGAGCAAGCCTAGACAAAGTCTTGGTTCCCATGTAGATCGCAAACCCAGGCCATCCGGCCCACCTTCCAAGCCCAGACGTCAACAGCCCGGAGCACCAAGGGTGAATTCCAAGCCCATTAGTTGAATCGTATGGATCAGCCCACATTAAGCCCAATCTTAGTTAAAGCTAGACCAGTCCTGCTAGGCCAAGGAATCAACAAAGAAAGCAAGTTCTGTGCAAGGAAAATGCTGCATGGAAAGAATTGTAAAAAGGAAAGGATTGTAATTGTAAAGAATGTCATATATGGAATGGATTGGAAGACAAGCCATGCGAATCCTACCATAATTCCACCACCTTATTTCTTAGAAGTAGAGGCTTAGACCTCCAATAAAATCATCGAGCATTATATACTTATTCTGAGTTTTATTTTTGCTTGTTCTGACTGAGTTGTATTTTTCTTTTTGTTTATTTTAATAGAGAGAAATTTTGAACCTACACTTTGGCGCCGTCTGTGGGAAGCGTATAGAAAGATACTCCCACTTTTATTTGAAATTTTTTTTGTTTCCATGATCTGGAATGTCGAACGGAGAATTAACGGCGGCTAATCAACAAATGAAGTTGATGCAAAAGATGCGAGAAGAGTTCTTGCACCAGTTTGAAGCGCTTCGTCAGGTGAATGAAGCTAGCGTAGCCCAGATTATATTGCTTCAATAGCAAAACGACACTGTTCAAATGGCTATGGCTCAGTTGACACCTCAGCCACCACCAGTTGACGGGGCTATGCCTCCTCCCAACCAAAATGACCTCAGGTCAATGGGGTCTGGCTTAATGAAGTTCGGCCCAGCGAAGGTCAGCAAAAGCAGAGGACAAGGTTCGAGGCGGTAGCTTCGGATAATCTTCCTCATCGCACACAGGACAAACAGGCCGAATCCAGTCGTAAGCTTATGGTATGGTCTAATGGTGTTCCAGATGGTGCAGGAGTAAAGGATGCCTTTGACGAGAAGAGACTCCTGAGAGTTCAAACGCATACAGAGATGACTAGGTAACATAAGAATTCTCTCGTGAAGACTCCATTCACTGACGATGTGTACCTTACTGATAGACCTAAGAAATTCACTATGCCTTTTTTTACCCAGTTTGATGGTACGGGAGATCCTTCTCAGCACCTAGATCACTACGCACAAAAGATGGCTCTGGACGATCACAATGACCTATGGATGTGCAAAGTTTTCCCTACCAATCTAACAGGGGCTGCGCTGGAGTGGTTCAGGAATAGGCCACACAAATCTATTCCAGACTATGAAACTCTATGCACTATGTTCCTGGCGCATTATTGTTGTAATATGAAGCAAAAGAAGAGTATTGCTAGCCTTTTCACTATAAGGAAAAAGAAAGGTGAAACATTACAAGATTTCTCGTCTAGATTCACATCGAGGCTTCAGAAATAGCTGATTGCCATCCTGCTACCGCAATAGAAACATTCAAATTTGCAATGATTCAGGGAACCAAGTTTCATACATCTTTAGTTAAGTATTCCCCTCCAGATATGAAGATTCTCAATGCTATGGCAGAGATCTACATCCGGCTTGAGGAGAATGTGGCCCACCGAGCTCAAAATGCCACCCTCGTCACAGTGGAGAACAAGCCTCAGGAAAGGGTTTCAAACTCAAAAAGCCGAAAAAGCCAGCACGCTTTGGCATCAACCATTCAAATACCTGAGAAAAGGCAAAGGACAGAGGAAAGGTTCACACCTCTTCGTACAACCTTGGCCGGCTATTCCAGGAGAATAAAATGAAGTTTGCAGCCCCTTAGCCAATAAGGCAACCATTGGAACAGAGAGACAAGACCAAGCACTGCGTCTACCATATAGATTACGGGCATACAACTAATGATTGCAAATCCCTTATGCGGCAAGTGGAAAACATGATACTGAGAGGTGAATTGGCAGACTACCTTACAACAAAGGAGTACGTGAAGCCTCGGGAGGTTAATCCTCGAAAAGTCGAAGGTAATTAAGAGAAGGTCATCCATCCAATACATAGAAGATCGGAGGATAATTAAGAGTCAGAGGAGGTATATAGGTCTT
This sequence comes from Cornus florida, assembly GCF_030987335.1. Lineage (NCBI taxonomy): Eukaryota > Viridiplantae > Streptophyta > Magnoliopsida > Cornales > Cornaceae > Cornus > Cornus florida. The sequence goes on from NW_026775573.1 coordinate 36,471,335, forward strand.
GATTAAGAACAACCCATAAGCTAAGGAGGTTATCCTCGGTAAACGCTATCGCTTCGGGAAGCATCAACATTGGGTTCGGCGATGGAGACCTATCCAGAGTTCAACACCCCCACGAGGATCCATTGGTCATCAGTCTCTTGGTGGTGAACTGCATGATTAAGAGGGTTTTGATAGACCCGGGTAGCATTGCCAACATCATCACAAATGCGGTCTTTGAGTAGCTAGAGATTCCGTCATCGTCAATTCGGCCCACCCCCAGCCCATTGATAAGGTTTGATGGTACAAAGGTGGACCCCTTGGGGTAATTGACCTATCCGTAACTGCGGTAAAGAGGACACTGAAGGAGAACTTTGTCTTAATGGAGATCCACCCTCCTATAATCTCATTATGGGAAGAGGTTGGATCCACCGAATGAACGGGGTTCCATCTACCCTTTATCAAGTGATATGATGCTTGTCTTCGGACGGTAAAGAGGTTATTGACCTCAAGGGAGATCAAGTAGCTGCCAAAGAATGCTACATGTTGACACAGAATAAGGCAAAGAAGGTAATAAAATAGTCCCAACCGATCAGATCTCCTGGGAGCATGTCCAAATAGCAATTACAGAATCCTTTGCCCAAGTATTTGAGAGCAAATGATGAGGCCGAAACTGAAAAGCCTACCGAGGAGTCTTTGGAGGCTGTCGAAGTAATCCTCGACAGTCCTCAAAAAGTCACCTACATAGGTTCTTCCCCTACAGCCGAAGAGAAAAAAGCATTAATTGATGTCATTCGATGAAATGCAGATGCATTTGCTTAGGAGCATTCAGACATGGTGGGAATCAATCCTTCGGTCTCATGCCATAGCCTAAAGGTGGATTCGGCATACAAACCAGTCAAACAGAAGCACAGAAGGTTCGCTCCAGAGCGCAATCAAATTATAGCTGAAGAGGTCAGGAAGTTGATCCAGGCAGGCTTCATCCGAGAGGTGCACTACCCACAATGGCTCTCCAACGTGGTGGTAGTTCAGAAAAAGAATGGAAAATGGAGGGTGTGCATAGATTTTACCAATCTCAACAAAGCTTGCCCTAAAGACAGCTTTCTAGTACCCAAGATTGATCAGATGGTTGATGCCACTACTGGTTTTGAGAGGCTCACATTTCTTGATGCGTACTTCAGCTATAACCAAATCCCTATGAATCCGGAGGATGAGGAGAAGACTGTTTTCATAACAGAGAAGGGCACCTACTATTATAGAGTCATGCCTTCGGGCTCAAGAATGCTGGATCAACTTACCAGCGCCTTGTTATCAAGATCTTCGGTGAGATGTTAGGAAAGACGGTCGGGGCCTATATTGACGATATGGTGGCCAAAAGTGTGAAGAAGGAAGAACATCCTAGGTACCTCCAAGAGGTCTTTGACACTTTATAAAAATATGGCATGAAGCTAAATCATTCGAAGTGCTCCTTTACGGTTTCTTCAGGACAGTTCCTCGGCCATATCGTAAACAAAAGGGGAATTGAGGTGAGTCCGGCTCAGGCTCAAGCCCTTATACAAAATTAAAAACCAAAAACCCGTAGGGAAGTACAAGTTTTAACCGATCGAATTGCAGCTCTCAGCCGATTTATCTCTTGATTGTCTGATAAGTGCAAACTATTCTTTGATGCAATAAGGTCCAAAAACAAAGACATATGGGGACCTCAATAGCAGGCTGCTCTCAATCAACTGAAGTGCTGCATGGCAAAACCCTCGATTCTGTCAACTCCGAAGCCTGGTGAGACTCTTATCATGTACTTAGCCATCTCCTGCATAGCCACGAGTGCAGTATTGATTAGAGAAGAAGGTAAGAATTAGTATCAAATCTTCTACACTAGTAAGACAATGATAGATGGAGAAACGCAATACAACAAAGCAGAGAAGATCATACTAGCATTGGTGTATGCAAAAAGGAAACTTCGACACTACTTTGAGTCGCACAACATCAAAGTTCTTACTAACTACCCCATGCGAGTCATTTTTGCTAAGCCAGATTTATCCGGAAGAATAACTAAATGGGCAATCAAACTAAGTTCCTTTGATATATCCTATGAACCGAAGGTGTCACACAAAGGGTAAGCACTAGCTGATTTCTTCTTGGAGTATGAGGATAAGCCCGAGGAGCCAGGCCCTTCCGAGCCATAGTGGGAGCTTTGGGTGGATGGTTCCTCGAACGTGATTAGTGCCGGGGTAGGAGTCATTATCACAACCCCCGAAGGCACCAAGCTGCAGCAATCAATCCGGCTGACTTTCTCTGCCACTAACAATGAGGCAGAATACGAGGCTCTACTCACAGGGCTCCGGTTAGTAAGCCAGCTTTAGGTAAGGTGTCCAAAAGGTTTTAGTGATTCTCAACTTATTGTGAATCAGGTAACAGGCCAGTATCAGCCCAAGGAGGATAGAATGAAAGTCTACAGAGAGGCTATGGAGAGTGCCTCATGAGGGTTCGATCAGTTCGCTACAGCAGCATCCTCTTTGGATGAAGATTTGGTCCGGATCGTACCAATTGACATCTTGGATGAACCAAGTATAAGCCCTCGGTAGGAAATAATGGTGATCCCAAATGTCGCACGTGAACCATGCTGGATGGATCCATTGGAAGCTTACCTTAAGGGGGGGACCCTTCCGAACCAAAAGGCCGAGGCATAGAAACTCAGGCTCACCGCAGCTAAATATGCTATCATCAATAATCAATTATACCGAAAGTCATTCTCAGGTCTTTACCTGAAATATTTAAGTCCCACTGAGGCTCTCACGGTTTTGAAGCAGATTCATGATGGGGATTGTGACAATCACTCTGGAGGTAAATCCTTGGCACATAAGGTTCTAACTCAAGATTATTTCTAGCCTTACTTGGCTCGAAATGCTGAAGAGTATGCCAGAAGATGTCATCAGTGCCAGCGACATGGTCCAATAGAATATCAACCTGCCGAAGATTTGCACGCGACGGCGAATCCATGGCCATTCGCTTAATAGGGGATTGATATGGTCGGTCCTTTGCCCAAAACTGTGGAGAAAAAGGAATACGTGTTGCTAGCCATAGATTACTTCACTAAATGTGTTGAAGCTGAAGCTTACCCAAGCGTGACCCATGAACAAGTGAAGAGTTTTCTATGGAACAACATAATCTGCCGACTTAGGGTGCCGAATGTTATCATGATGCACAATGGCCCAAATTTAGATAACCGAAGCACAAGAAAGTTCTTTGCCAAGCATGGGATTAGGCAGAAGTTGGCTGCAGTTAGCCATCCTTAGGGAAATGGGCAGGCAGAAATAACTAACCGGACCATTTTTAGCTGCTTGAAGAAAAAGTTAGAAAAGCTCAAATCAAAATGGTACGAGAATCTACCTCAAGTACTTTGGGCATATCGAACCACCCCTCGAAGGCCAACGGGAGAAAGCCCTTTTGTAATGGCCTATGGGTCAGAGGGTGTCATCCCCACGGAATCAGTGGTTCTGACTCTTCGGACCCACTTGGTGCTCGAAGGTAACAATAATCAACAGCTCGAACACAACCTCGGTCTCTTGGAAGAAAAGAGGGATACCACAACAATTAGGCTCGCTTCGTACCAGCAATAGTTACAACAAGCGAGTCAGGTTTAGACGTTTTGTAGAAGGAGATTGGGTGCTGAAGCAGGAAACAACCCATATGAAAAAGTTGCAACCCAATTGGATCGGACCTTATAGAGTCACAGAAGTAGTAGGGAAAGGAGCTTACCGATTGGAGATAGCTGATAGACGTCCAATTGCACGTCCATGGAATGCAATACACTTGAAAATGTACTATCATTAGATGATATAGTATGTTTACTTTCCATTCACAGACAACATGCGTTTGTTTTCTATCCAAGTATGGCTGTTTCTAGGCCCATTTAATAAAAGTTTCTTGAGTTATACACATCTATACACATCTTTACTCCTTTAGTAATGTGAGGTATTACTTTTTATTATTTTCTTTTGTCATCATAGGGGGTAATACTTGTACCTTACTGTTGATATTACGACAAAAGAAAGATATTACCACAAAGCAAACAAAACAAATAATTTTTTAGCTTTTTGGTAATACTTACAAGTCCTTTTTCATACAAAAGTACTTTAGAATGCATCATGTACATTACAATGAATGCCCGACATTCAGGCTCTACCTAAATCATGAACCCAAAGGTGCTTTACAGTTTTTCTTTCATTTTTGGACAAAAGCCACAAATATGTGTAGCTCAGAGCACGTATCTACTGTGGTCCCACATTGGGAAAAAACTATTTCTATACGTACCTTTATATAAAGAAATATTAAAGTATTTGGGTGCATTGCAAAGAGGGCCCGTTGGTAACAGTTATGGTCCAGCCTAAGTTGTGTTCAAAGCCCTATTACCAGCGGGCATTCTTTGTAATAATTTTTGTTCTTTCCAAACAAGCCAGATTTTAAGCTCATATATCCCTTGTCCCACATCGAAGAGTATAAGAGGTGTATAGTAAATATAAAGTTAGCAAGCTACATTTGGTTGCCACGAAGAGAGTCTATGTGAAGAAAAGTCTCCCAAACAAATGTATGGGGGACTTCCCAGTCACAGTTACTCTCTTTCTTGGCCTCATATCATTTTTGAATCTTCGGCTAGCTTGGCATACTTGATGAGTTTTCCTCTCAGGCTCATAGCCGAGGAACACCTCATTTCGGACCCTAAGAGTCCGACTCAATACAGTTCCTCCCAGGCTCATAGCCGAGGAACACCTCGCTTCGGACCCTAAGAGTCCGGCTCAATACAGTTCCTCTCAGGCTCACAGCCGAGTAACACCTCGCTTCGGACCCTAAGAGTCCGGCTCAATATAGTTCCTCTCGGGCTCACAATCGAGGAACACCTCGATTCAGACCCTAAGATTCGGGCTCAATACAGTTTCTCTCGGGCTTACAGCCGAGGAACACCTCGCTTCGGATCCTAAGAGTCCGGCTCAATACAGTTCCTCTCGGGCCCACAACCGAGGAACACCTCGCTTCGGACCCTAAGAGTCCCGCTTAATACAGTTCCTCTCAGGCTCATAGCCGAGGAACACAGCACCTCGGACCTTAAGAGTCCGACATAATATAGTTCTTCTCAAGTTGATTGCCAAGAAACACAATGCTTAGACCTTAAGAGTCCGGTACAGCACAGCTCCTCCCAAGCTCATGACCGAGGAACATATTGCTTCGGATGATAGGAATCTAGTACAATACAACTCCTCTCAGGCTACTAGCCAAAGAGTATACCACCTCGAATGATTCAAGTTCGAGGCTGAGCCAAAGAGTACCACTTTGAACGATTTAAGTCTGAAGCTGCGCTAGTAAGGTATAAGACCAACCGGGGGCAAAAGTTTTCTATGGCAACACGCCCATAGATCCTTGTTTAATGGGCTAATGGTGTATAACTCGTGGAAAGTTTCATCCCACATCGAAATAATACGAGGAAAACGAGTATTGATATATCTATGCCTTACAAATCTGTGGCAAGAAGGGTTCCTTCGACGGTTAGAATGCTAGATGGAGAGACCATCCTTAGATATTAGTTAAACAGTTAAAGGGATTCCCTTCTTGTCATCTGTCCTGTTTTTGCTTCGGACCACAAAAGGTCCAAAGCTCTCAGACAATAAGCCTTCCTCCCTGAAGATAGGGGCATATTATTACAATATAGTCATGTAAAAACCAGAGGCGTTCATAAATATGAAAAAGACTTCAGAATAAATGTAGTCATTGCATTTCAAATATATGGTTTCTACATTCATTCTTTCAAAACAAGAAAAAATAATTACGCAACTTTACTTCCTTTTTGGATCAAAGGGAGTAGAGTCAAAGACATCCACCACGTTCGGACTAGTGGATAGAGGAGTTGGCAGGTTAGAAGATGGAGGAGCTGGTAAACTTGAAGCTAGAAGATCCTTTGGATGAGCCTTTACCATTTTAGCAAAGAGCACCTTAGCCTCTTGGGCCTTTGGACCCTCAGCATAAGGGAAGGACACTTCCATGTCAGCATCAAAGGTTTCTGGATCCTTTGCTTTGTCACCAGAGCCCTGGCTAAAGCCGAACCTGAAAGCTTTTGTACTAGATAAGCGCACAATGGTAGAGTAGCATCCTTGCATTTGCTTCCCAGTAGTGATGCAGGTACCAATGGAATCATTCAAGCGCTGGACTTTAGCTTCCAAAGCCTCCACCTTCGCCTAAAAAGCTGCCAGGCGATTCTTATAAACATCCCTCGCACCAGAAATAATCTTCGCACTCATAGCCCAGTGTGAAGACTTCTTTTCAGCACTGACTAGGTCCCTTTCCAATTTCTTAATGGAAAGGGACTAAGCTTCAGCAGTGGCACACAGCGTCATAGTCTGGTACAGACTCTACATGATCAACAATAACAATGTCAGCAAATATGTGGTGAAAAGAAATCTGAAGAATTAAACAAGTAGAGGGAAAAGAGCAAACCTTCACAGCATCAACTGGGGCAGATGGTAGCAGCTGGTCCAATCCCAGATTCCCTATGATCTCTTCATCCTTGGGTAGCCACATCCCTCGAGCAACTACCAAGGCAGCAGAGGGGTCAGAGACTATGGAATCCCTGGAGTGAAAGACTGACTTGTCAGCCCTTAAGAAGATAGGTTTCCAAGGTTATCCGGACTCAGCTTGAATGTAAGCCCGGACTTCCTCCTCCGGATCAGTCTCCCCAACCTTCTTCCCCTTGCTTTTGGGGATGGTCTTGCCCTTGCTGTTGGAGGGAGGGTTTGACCTTGTCTTCCTGAGAGGAGGTTCATCCACCTCCTTCTCGTGCTCAGTCGATCTGATGACTAACAAGGGTTGCTCCTCAGCAGCCTTCCTCTTCAAAGCTTCAACTCTCTTTTTCGTCCTCAGTTAGGGGGACACTGTAAAAAATGGAAGTGCCAAGTCCATAAGGTCTACAGTTGTAGCACTAGAAGCAATTTCTTGAAGGTTGGATGAAGTGAGTAGCTCCTCAACCGAAGGGGGCTCACTCCAAACTTGTGCTTCGAGAAAGGCAAGCCTCTTCTTAGCTACGGAGGAGGGGAAGGTTGCTGAAAGAAGACCAAGAAATTCATAAGTATGGCGAAATAATAAAACTTGATAGGGAAAACAACCAGAGCATTTTTCATGAAATGAGGGAAGATACTCTATACCTAGCCTCCCAAATTTGCGAGGAATGGGAAGGGTATTCAATTTATCCACAAACCAGTTCCCCTTCACAACTATCATCCTCTCTTTCCACTTCTTCTCGGAGGAAAGGAGGTCCTTGCATATCCTCTGCTGAAGAGGATAAGTGAGATAAAAACGGCCAGGCTTAGTTCTATACCTGGCGACGGTGTAGGTAATAAGTAAATCAGCAAGGGTTAAGTCAAGACTCTCCAGCCTTCGGCGAACTAGAAGTGCCGAAACCACTCGAAAAAAGTTAAGGTTCACTTGGAAAGGGGCAATCCCTAACTTATTAAAGACTAGATGGTAGAAGAGGTGAAGAGGGAAACGAAGAGCGTTAAGATGCCCGACTGATAAAAGCAATTCATTATCTCCTACGCCTTCACCGGAACTGAAATCAACCCTTTCTGGGTATTCGACAATGTCAACCCATCAGGAATCTCATAATCCTCTATTACAGACTCAATAGAGAACTTGATGCGCCGAATAGACAAAATCAACTCTCTCTCCTCCTTAGTAAACACACAATCTGACCCCAAAGTGGATACTTCAGCTTGTGAAGGGGAGACATCCATTTGAACAACTGAATCGTTCGTGAATTCAACGAGGTCTGAAACCCTAGGGGGATGGATCCTAATGAGATTGGGAGAAGAAGAAGGTGTGGAATCCGAATCTACCAGGTCGATATGGTCGTGAGTGGATGAGGAGCTCATGATGAGAAAGAAATTAGACAAATGAATGAAGAACTAACCTGAGATCACGCTGAAGCAATGAGCGAAATAAACGTCGCAGAGTAGGGAACGAACTATGAAGAGGCCTTTTTGTCAGAATGGCAAAAGACACACCTCGAACCGTCTTTTGAAGAGTTGGCAACCGTGTAACTTCAATTCCCTTTTAATTAGGAGCGGTAGTCCAATTAAAGAGGGAATTTGGGGCAAAGTGTGGGGGGAAAAAATCCCCCCTCCAGTAAGAATTGTCCACGTCATCACACTACAAAATTATTCTAGGTATAGCAAAGGCCCCATCGGTGTCAAGCCCCAAATTGGGGGAACCCAGTCTAGAGCAAGCCCAGACAAAGTCTTGGTTCCCATGTAGATCGCAGACCCAAGCCATCCGGCCCATCTTCTAAGCCCAGACGTCAACAACCCACCAAGGGTGAATTCCAAGCCCATTAGCTGAATCGTCTAGATCAGCCCACATTTTGCCCAATCTTAGTTAAAGGCAGACCAGTCCTACTAAGCCAAGGAATCAACAAAGAAAGCAAGTTCTGTATAAGGAAAATCTTGCATGGAAAGAATTGTAAAAAGGAAATGATTGTAATTGTAAAGAATGTCATATATGGAATGGATTGGAAGACAAGCCATGCGAATCCTATCATAATTCCACCACCTTGTTTCTTATAAATAGAGACTTAGGCCTCCAATAAAATCATCAAGCATTATATACTTATTCTGAGTAAGTTATATATATTTTTTTTGTTTATTTTAGTAGAGAGAAATTTTACACATACTAATTTTTAATTAATATCTTAGCACGTGAAATATAACATCCTGCATCTGAAATGATGTATCCATGCTCGAGTGCCTCCTCCCTTACTCTTGTTAAATCACATATTTGAGAGATCCCGAATCATAACTCGTACAAAAACTCATGAAGTCGGCACACACACACACACACACACACACACACATATATATATATATATATATATATATATATCACATCAGGTTTAGTCGGCTAAATGAAGTCGTATTATATAAGTTGGTTTAGAAACATTCCTGCCTAAATATATAAGAATCCAGCATGGCAAAGGCATATAATTCGCTTAAGAAAAAAGACTAGTATTACCCTTCTCCGTCTCTATATCACATCAGGTTTAGTCGGTTAAATGAAGTCGTATTATATAATTTGGTTTAGAAACATTCCTGCCTGAATATATTAGAATCCAGCGTGGCAAAGGCATATAATTCGCTTAAGAAAAAAGACTAGTATTATCTTTCTCCATCTCTATATCACATCAGGTTTAGTCGGCTAAATGAAGTCGTATTATATAATTCGGTTTAGAAACATTCCTGCCTAGATATATAAGAATCCAGCGTGGCAAAGGCATATAATTCCCTTCTCCATCTCTGGTGGAGGTTCATTTCACAACTTCACATCCCTCTCTCAAGAAAAGGGTAAAATCATACCCTTCCAAAAAAAAAAAAAAAAAAAACACATTCAAATCATCTTTTCAACTTTGTATCCATCAAAACCTTTCAAATCACATACGTTAAGAAAGAAAATCCTAGTCAACAATCCACCATGATATATGATGGTGATTGGTGGACCCATTTTTCTTCACACACACAAGCAATGTAATTATATGTGTGTGTGAGAGAGAGTTAACCATTCTATGGTGGTCTTGTCGGGAAGAATAAGACAAGAAAAGGAGATTGATTCCTGCTATTGCTGAAGAAGATGGTGCTTTCTGTCTCTCTCTCGAGTCTTAGTCAACTTAATCCCACAAATCAACTCAAATTTATACAAAGAGGATATATATATATATATAGATATATATGTTCAATAAAAATAGAACTTTTAATTTAAATGTTGAACAAGCTAGCTGGGCCCCCTGTGGGAGTAAGATTAGATGGTACATACATGCATGATGAATTAGTGGTTTGATTCAATCTCAACAAGCTAGCCTAGATTTGGTTGAACTCCAACCCATCAAATAAGTCTGAATATTCAATCAATATATGTGTGTGTGTATATATATATATATATAGCCTTTTTGAAGGCCATTAAGCTAGACTACTAATTAAGAGTTTTGCTAAATGTGTCCATGGGCATGAATATATATATCACTATATATATGAAGTACTAAAGCAATGATATATATATATATATATATAGTACTTGGTTAATTAGACCCTTAATTAATGAATTAGACGGAAAGGGGGTCAAATTAAGATGTTACTTCAATTGAAATGTGCCTCAACATGCCACTGGAAGGGGCTAGCTAGTCTCATTTGAAACCCTTAACTTGAATGCGTATTTAACCAACACCACAACAAATTGAACATGATAAGGTGGCAGCTAAAACTGTTGTTAAAATCCCATCAATCTTCTCATCAGTTTCTCGATCTTCTGCAATCTCTCTCAAGAACCTAAATTTTGGTGGTGGTGGTGGTGGTGAAGAGCTCAACCTGTTCAGTTCTGCTTCTGTTGATGAGGATTGAACAAACTCATGCCATTCAGATGGTAACAGGAGAAGAGAAGAACAATTCTTGCGCAGTTTCCTTATGAGAGGGTTGAAGAAACTTCAATATTGGAGATCCCAAAAAATCACCTAAAGATAGATCTCTGGGAAATAGTCATCTCCAAAAATACCAAAAAGCTTTCGAAGAGATTGGCCACCACGCCGGGCATCAAGTGGAAGAAGGCGCTATGTTCTTCCACTTCCCAAGCCTCAAGTGCGAAAACAAGGAATTGGCAAAAGAAATCGACCTTGGAAATTGACACTAGCTAGATAAACTAGAACTCACACCGAATTAAAAGAGGAAATTCCACAAACCCATCATGAATCGTTTATTTTTTAGATGCCAAAAACCAAAGATATCAACTTTGATAACAAATCATACAAACCTAAACCCATAACTTTGTTCTAAAGAAATTGCAGTAATATCTCTCATTACTTGTAGAAAATCACTGAACTCAGAAACACTGCCTTCCTAGCTAGGAATTCAATCAAGTTTGCTGCTAATGGTATGTTTTAATTGATTCTTCTCAACAAACCCATAATCTATAGGTTGGACACAAATCCATCAAAATTAATGAGTCCATAAGTTTGATTGATTGCATTAGGCTGATTTGCACCCATCAAATTTTTGGCCACCACTTTTCACAAATTGCCACGAGACGAATTTGATACAGCCTCCATAGATACTTCAAAGAAATCAACAGAAAATCAAGAAGAATTTCAGACATACACATATATGACTGATTCACCCAGAAGAAAAATCAGGAAGATTAGAAAGAATTCAAATTAATCTCGTAGGGAAAGAATTGTGGACTGAATAATTGAATTTTGATGAATCTAGGAAAGAAATTGATGACTGAAAAAGCTAAAGAAATGATCGAAAATGAACAGCAAAAAACAATCACACAGCTCTCTCTTTCTCCTTGTTTTTGTCTTCTCTAAGATCGTGACTTGTTTATAAAAAGATGCAAGAATTATGGACCGAATAATTGAATTGAATTTAGATGAATCTAAGAAAGAAATTGTTGATGGGAAAAGCTAAAGAAATTATCAAAAAATAAACAGCAAGAAGACTTTCACAACTTTGTCTCTCTCCTTGTTTCTCCAAGGAGAGAAGATGCAAGAATTGCTGACTGAATAATTGAATTTATTGAATCTAGGATAGAAATTTCTGATTGAAGAAGCTAAAGAAATGTTCGGAAAATGAGCAGAAAGAACACCCTCACAGCTTTCTCTCTCTAGCGCTCTCTCTCCCACCCCCTCCTTGTTGTTGAAAATAAACTTGATTTTAGTATTTAGTATTTTCAAGTATTTTTGTATTCATGATGCATGTGTTAATTTAGCATGTTAGTGGGTAGTAAATTGTCTTAGTGGGAGTTAAGGTTATGTAAAATAAAGAGTCATGAGAGTTAAGCCTAACAAATACTATGTTAGTGGGAGTTATGCATATTGAAGATTATGTTAGTGGGAGATAGGAGAGTTATGGACATTTAAATGTAATGGTTACACATACATATGTGAGGCCTATATATTCATGTACTCTAGTCAAATAATAGATCAAGTGAAATAAAAAGTATTTTCCTCCATTTCTATTCTCTTCCAAATAGTATAATATTGTGTGTGTAACTAGGCCACTATTTCCAACAAAGTGGTATCAGAGCTAGTTTGTGAGAGAGAGAAGAAATGGCAAACAATTCGGTTCCATTTCAAATGCCTCGATTCACCAAAGATAACTATGAAAATTGGTGTATCCGTATGAAGGCAATTTTGGGAGCACAAGATGTGTGGGAAGTTGTTTCCAAAGGTTATGATGAGCCAGAAGATGAGGCAACTTTGTCTCAAGCCGAAAAAGATGTTTTACAAGCCATGAGAAAGAAGGACCAAAAGGCGGTGATGACCATCCATCAATGTTTGGATGATGGAATGCTACAAAGAGTTGCTAGTGCAGAAAATGCAAAGCAACTATGGGAGATTCTTCAAAATTCCTTCCAAGGAGTTGATAAAGTGAAGAAGGTTCGCCTCCAAACGTTACGGGGTGAATTTGAAGCATTGCATATGAAGGAATCTGAATCAATTTCAGATTATTTTTCGAGGGTCCTGGCTATTGTAAATCAACTAAGGAGATATGGCGAAACCACCATGACTGATACAAGGGTCGTTGAAAAGATCCTTCGGTCGTTGGATTCCAAATTCAACTACATTGTTGTAGCCATTGAAGAGTCAAAGGATTTGGATTCCATGACTGTTGATCAACTCATGGGTTCGTTGCAAGCTCATGAAGAAAAGGTGGTGAAGAAACAAGAAGCATTGGAGCAAGTGCTACAAACAAAGTTTTCGTTGAACGAAAGAGACGAAAAACATGGAGGAAATCAAAGGGGCCGAGGACGTGGAAATGCACGTGGCCGAGGAAGAGGAAGAGGCCGTGGAAGAGGAGAAAGAAGCGGTCAACACACAACCAACAATGAAGAAAAAATCCATGACTCACAACAAATAAGAAGGTTTTTCAAGTTGCAAAATCAAGTTTAAAGGGGGGTGTTGAAAATAAACTTGATTTTAGTATTTAGTATTTTCAAGTATTTTTGTATTCATGATGCATGTGTTAATTTAGCATGTTAGTGGGTAGTAAATTGTCTTAGTGGGAGTTAAGGTTATGTAAAATAAAGAGTCATGAGAGTTAAGCCTAACAAATACTATGTTAGTGGGAGTTATGCATATTGAAGATTATGTTAGTGGGAGATAGGAGAGTTATGGACATTTAAATGTAATGGTTACACATACATATGTGAGGCCTATATATTCATGTACTCTAGTCAAATAATAGATCAAGTGAAATAAAAAGTATTTTCCTCCATTTCTATTCTCTTCCAAATAGTATAATATTGTGTGTGTAACTAGGCCACTATTTCCAACACTTGTTTCCGGCTTCTCTAAGGTTGAAACTTTTTCATAGAGAGATGGAAGAAGGTTGTAGATGCAGAATTGTGGATTGAACAATAGAATTTATATGAATCTATGAAAGAAATTGCTGATTGATAGGAAAAATAAATAAATAAATAAATGAACTGCACGAACACACTAAAACATTCAAAAAATTACATAAATAACTCTCTCTCTAGCTCTCTCCCTCCTTGTTTCTAGCTTCTCTAAGGCTGGGAATTGTTCTGAATAATCGAATTTAAATTGCTGATAGGTTGAAAAAGCTAAAGAAATTATCAAAAAATGAACAGCAAGAGTCGTCTCACAACTTTCTCTCTCTAGATTTCTCTCCTTGTTTTCGGCTTCTCTAAGATTGGGACTTGTTTATATAAAAAGATATATGGAAGAAGGGTGTGGATGCAAGAACTACGGACTGAATAATCGAATTTAGATGGAATTAGGAAAGAAATTGGCCCATAAAAAACTAAAGAAATGATCAAGAAATGAACAAGAACAACTCAAAATCTCTTTCTAGCTCTCTCTCCTTGTTTTCGGCTTCTCTAAGATCTGGACTTGTTTATAGAAAGATGGATGAAGATTGTAGTTGCAAGAAACATAGAGTGAATAATATAATTTGAATGAATCTATGAAAGAAATTGCTGATCAGAAAAGCTAAAGAAATGGTCCAAAAACTCACAACTTTCTCTCTGTAGAGCTCTCTCTCTCTCCCCACCCCCAATCTCTTTCTAGCTCTCTCCTTGTTTTTGGTTTCTCTGAGATCTGGACTTGTTTATAGAAAGATTGATGAAGATTGTAGATGCAAGAATCATGGAGTGAATAATATAATTTGAATGAATCTATGAAAGAAATTGCTGCTCAGAAAAGCTAAAGAAATGATCCGAAAACTCACAACTTTATCTCAAAGCTAAAGAAATGATCCGAAAACTCACAACTCTCTCTCTCTCCCCCCTCCACCACCCACAAATCTCGTTCTCTCTCTCCTTGTTTTCGGGATGGATGAAGGTTGTAGATGAAAGAATCATAGAGTGAATAATATAATTTGAATGAATCTATGAAAGAAATTGCTGATCAAAAAAGCTAAAGAAATGATCCCAAAACTCAACTCTCTCTAGCGCTCTCTCTCCCCCACAAATCTCTTTCTAGCTCTCTCTTTCTCTCTCTCCTTGTTTATAGAAAGATGGATGAAGATTGTAGATGCAAGAATCATTGAGTGAATAATATAATTTGAATGAATATATGAAAGAAAGTGTTCTAGCAACTTTAGATGATAATAAAAAAGAAATTTTTGATTGAGAAAAGGAAAAGAAATGATTGGAAAATGAACGGCAATAAAACTCTCAATAATTTCTCTCTCTTCTTGTTTCTGACTAATTGTTTTGATTCATTCTCAACAAACCCATATTGGTCCATACAAATCCATCAATATATAATCACTATAAGAACAGCAGTTATATACTACTACTAGAACAAAAAACAATGGTCAATCAATAACAATCACACTAGCAAGGATCACCATATATATGTACTGATAACAACAACAACATGTAACACAACGTACTTGGTGCTCAGACACCCAAACCTCAACAAAAGCAACACTCATAAAATGTATACATACACACATATATATTACAGGATCATTATTGTGGCTACCCCCAACAACAGACTAGCTGCAACAAGAAAAAGCGGCAACAACAACGTACAACACAGCCTTAAACTTTACCTGCAAATACATAATATAAACAACGTTAGCTAGCGGGTGGGTTGATCCTTCGTTATAATATATATATATATATATATATATATATATATATGAATACAACATAGGGCAATATTAGGAATACGTACCAACACAAGCTGAAATGTTGTTACTGATCAGGAAGGCAAAAGACAAGCTTCAACTTTCGGAGTAAGCCCAAGAATATCTGGTTTTTTATGGTACCAGATCTAACAGGAGTAACAAAGGAGTACATGGTGTTGATGTTTCTGTTCTTAATCGAAGATGTCTTTTGTGAGTTGCACTTGAAGCAGTCTCCTGTAATGGCCTCCATGGTCTTCTTAGGGTTTTTTTCTTAAGGAGAGAGAAGTTGATACGAGTGTGTGTGAGCTAGAGAGAGAAGCTGTGTAAGAAATTTGGGAGGGCTTGCTTGAGAGAGAGAGAGAGAGGCTGTGTGGGGCGAAATGGGCACTAGAAAAGTGTGTGTGTGTGTGTGTGTGTGTGTGTGTGAGAGAGAGAGAGAGAGAGAGGGTGTGAAATGGGTACTTAGAAAGGGTTTGCTTTCAAGAGAAGGTGTGTGGGAAAATGGGTATTCGGAACGTCGCATGAAACTTCTCCCCAACGCGGAAATGAAAACGCGTCCCAAGTCTCAATAATTACAGTAGAACCACTGAACCTCTCGTCAATGCCTTTACCACCAACTTTGGATGATTTTATTTTTTTTCCCGAATAAGTGAAGGTGGAAAGGATGTACAAAAAGAGGGGTGGGTGGGGACTGTGACCCCAAAACCCTAAGTCAAGTCCATTTGGCCTACAAAAGCCAGGCCCATAGGAACCAAACCGAGGAGCACAATTTACATTTAAACAAGCCCCATTTAATTCATCCAAAAACTATAGTCCAGCCCTAATCGACCTCTATATCGTAAGCTCATTTCCTCACATTTGTTACAAATAGGGATGTAAATGAATCGAATTGTCAACTCGTGCTCGATTCGTGTTTATTTGTTAAAAAACGAATCAAGAGTGCAAAGTGTATTCATTTGCCTCCCTTAATTTTCTATTACCTTTTCTTTCTTATTTACAAACACAAATTAACCTAGTTTATTGTTAACATTTTGTTGTGAAAGTCATACATTTGTTGTTAAGATTGGTAACTGATCAGCGATTTCTTCTACGAAGTAGGCATAAAATACACACACACACACACACACACACACACACATAAACTATGTATACACTATCAAGACGAGCTTGATCTTAGCTAGTCAAATCGAGCCCAAGTCAAGCTCGAGCACCTCGAATTCTGTAGTTGATGAGCCAAGCACAAACACCCTAAGGCTCGGCTTGACATATAACCCCAGTTATAGAGCTTCGAGCTCCCTCGATTCTTAACCAAGGTCAATCATCCTTGGAGGTATAAAGCAATCACTTAGAAAGAACCACGTACTCTCCGGCAATTCTTTAGGTAGAAGAGGAGTTGTTGAAGTTCACCGATAGTAAGTGATTGCTTCAAGAACTCCTCTTTTACCAAAACTCTTGTACCTTATTTCTAAATTCTAATTGTGTTGATGATACTTTTAATGAGGATGATAGGCTGGGAGCCCACATAGACAGAAGATATTAGGGAAATTTTGTTGACGTAAATTTTTACCCAATGGATAAAGGAATCCCAATTTGGCGGGGCATTAGGGGAAGATCAACATCTAAGTTGAGCTCAATGGCAATTTTTTCACCAACTACATATACATAAACAATGATACATATATGCAAATTGTTTTTAATGATTTATTGGCAAAAATAAACTAGCTCAATTGAGTAAAGTTTGAGCTTGTTAGAATATATTAGAGATATTATTACTATATTATATAATATATTCTAACCTTATATAGGATTACTATATGTATAGGATTCTACCTTGTATAGTATTAGAATATATTTAGTTACCGTATACATATAGGGTTTAGCTGTTCATCACACATAAACCCTTCTATATAAACCCCTATTGTATACATCTTACTACATATTAATAAACAACATAGAGTATATTGTATGCATGTAATGACCCTATCATTTTCTTCCCTTTTCTTTTCTCAAATTTTACGGATAAATTTTTTCTGTTATTTTTTCTTTTCTGAGTTCGGTTTCTCGTCTCTTGGTGTTGTCTCAAGTACTTGGAAATGGTTTTCGAGACTCTTTCCTTTAGATTGACAATTTCCTTTAAGGACTGAGTCATTTTCACATTTTCACTTTTTGAACACTATTCATTTTTCGTCTTTTTCCCCATTTGTTACTTTTTGGCACAACCTCATTTTTCGTGCTCGGAGTTGATTTCTAACTTCAGGTACCTTCATTCTAAGTGGTTTCCACGAATACGTATCTTTACTTTTGTAGAAAAGTACTCTGATTGCTCCCCGTGTCCATAGAGGCATGGATGCATAGTTTCTTCGGAAACATTTTATTTTCTTGAGGTATATTTCATAAATATCTTTTAAAGATATTTTATTTCATTGATTTTTAAGAAAATATTTTTAGAAGATATTTTCTTTCTGTGTCATTTTTGCAGTTATCCTTTCTTAGATTGGACATTGTGCAATTAACGGAAGTTATTGCAAAATGCCTCATTTTGAGTCTTAATCCTTGTACGAGATTTATTTTTACATTTCGTCGAGTCAGGTTCTCTTAGAATTTCCTTCCGGTCGTTTTCTCTAGTTTCAGGGTTTTCGGCCCCGGTTAGCGCCGAACTTATTTGGGGCATATCTTCTACACGGGACTCGATTTTTGATGCCGTTTCTTCCGTTGTTCATATTTTTTTCTTTTTGGTTCCTTTTCATTCACAGTGTTTTACAGTTTGAGCACGTCTACGCAGATTCCACTTTTCCGGACCTATCGGGGCCTGTTCGAGGCACTTTTAGGGTTTTCCTATAAAAGGGGGGTGAGACATTTCATTTTTGACCTTATCGTCTCTTCAACGACCAGCAGCTGCCATGGCAGCCCAAGGGGGGCTGCCACTCTTCTTCTCTCATTTTAACCTTCTTCCTTTAGGTATTTTGCCATCGTGCCTTAATGTTTATCAAAGGCCTTGACTGGGCCTTCCTTTCCCCTTTATTAAAAACCATTTCCGACCATTTTTTAGTTCAAGTTTTAAGTTCAGGTTTGGATTTTCATGATACCTCAAAAGTTAAAGTTACTTCCCTCATTGTCCCCGACATAACCTAGGAGTATCATCGGATTCGGAGCACTTTTCTTTCGGTGGGGAATTGAGATTTTCATCTCAAATTGAGGTAGGGGATGCTATAGGTTTAGATTCTTGATGTATTGCATGCTATTAATGCTTATACAACTCATTTACATATCTTTGTATCAAATCTAGAAACTTTATTTTAATTATTTCTTTGTGTAAGATTTAATAATTGGTGGTGGGTCGTCGCAACACTCCAAATTTGTGTAAAATAGTGTGGCTAAGTTTTAAATTTATAAAATGCCACTATTAACTCTAACTACTAAATATAGCTAGGGTGAGTAAGGATCGTCCTAAGGGATTGTGAGCGTATTTGCAATGGAAACAATATATAGGGTTAGTAGGCCGATTGATCAAAATGTTGTTTGTTTGGTTGATTAAACTACAATGTAAATGAATGCAATACGAAGCAATTAAAGTAAATAAAAGGGTAAAGAACAAGAGAGAAAAGTCTTGAGATCTAGAGGTCACCACTAAACATCACCATTCTAGACATTTAATGTGTAATAAATGAAGGGGAAACATGTGTTGCAATACAAAGAGGTGTGATTGATTGAATCAATAAGCATTGATTGACTCATTAAACATACATTGTCTAGACAACCTAGTGAATAGCACAATATATCAAACTAAGCCATTAATCCTTCCTTTAAGTTCATAATCAACACACTAACAAGTTAGAGAATAATATTACTTGCATTCATAAGTATGGAACATCAAATAACAAGTATGGATTGTCTTCCTATTTAAGAAACTAAGGCAACTATACTATAACTAAACTAAGAACATGAAAATTAAACTAATTAAGCTAAGGGAGAGGCACAATCCATTAAGAAATGAGCATGAACCATCCAATAAAATACAAGAGTATTTTATTAAGCACTATGCCTTGACAATCTCTAGATTCATAACATCAATACATATAGACATGCATCAACATCACAAAACCAAGAGATAAACACATGAACATCTATTCTAACGTACATAGACATATGGATAGAATGAAATGATCAATAGGAAGTATTAAACCACATAAATCATTGTATAAATAATATTCATATATAAATCAAGTGTTAAGACAACATTATAACACAAATACCCCCAAAATACAAAGCATTAAGGTCTAGAAGGCATGCTTAGGGGCCCTAAGAAGATGTTTAGCAACTCATTGATGTAGTCATCCAACCCTCAAGGGCTGGTAGAAATGCTCTTCTCCTTGGTTAGAAACCCTAGATGAATGGAAGAACTCCCAAGAATAGTGTATGTCTCTCTAAGCTCTAGCCTCTTCTCCAAGAAAGATGATGATATGATATGAAGATCAATGAATGTCGATGAATTATATTCTATGCTCTTAAAATGGTTCCAAATCCTTATATAGGAGGCTCAAGTGTCACGCCCAATGGTCTGGACTCGTGCACTAAGGTCCCTTCAATGATTGCACCATGAGCCATCTTTTAATGAGCTGGACTCTGTTTTAATTCTGACTTGAGAAGGTTCGATCAATCGAGTTTAGATGAGATCGATCGAACTTTGGTGAAATCGATCCAATATTGGTGAGATCGATCCATCCTTGGCAGCACCTTTTAGAATAAAGACAAATCTGAGATATTTTTGGGATATTTTAGGATAAAGATAAAAGTGGTAGGTGGGGATAAGATCAAGGAAGTTCGATCGATCTGAGAAAAGTTAGATCGATCGAAGATAGTGAATTCTTTTGGATAAGGACAAAGGTTTGGATCTATCTTGAAATGGCTAAATCGATCAATGTGAGATCGATCGAAAATATTTCTGATCGATCGAAGTTTGCAGATTTCCACCACTTTGCTTCATTCTTCCATTCAGCTTGAGATTGCATCTTTTATGCTCTAATTTGGCTGAATTAGCTTATTCTGGGGATAAGTGCCTGAAAAGGGTGATAACATAAAATTAGTCTAAAATGGGAAAGTAATATAGATAAAGGTCCTAGAATACCTAAGCTTAAGGGGTTTAAATGCGCACTTTTCAGCGCTCATCACACCCCAAACTTAAATATTGCTAATTCCTAGCAATGAACTACAAAGTAAAGGAATGAAATGAACACCTATACAAATATGAACTAGAAAGAAATAAATGGATAACGCCACTTTCGTAGGGAACATGATTGCATTTAGTGCATGCAACAAACCTTTTAAATCCCTAGGTTACCCCTAGTGGATGAATGAAGTCTCTTAAGGGTTTCTAGAAATGATACTCACAAACAATAAACTCATTCTCACAAAAGAGGTACCAATATTGCATACAAGCATTGGGAGAAAACTATCTCAAGTATGCAATTTTTCAACAATTTTCAAACAATCTCCCAAAATCTCAACATTAAATAAGCAAGTATGGTCCTCCACACATCAAGAAAATGATCTTGCAAATTAAAATAACTCTAGAATCCTTTTTGAATGGACCGACATCAAATATGTTGCTATTTAGGCCAATTAAAGAAATGATCACATCCTTATCCTCAAACTAGTACACAAATCTAGTACTGATCATCAAGACAAAGAGTGGATCTTTTATTAAAGTTTTATTCATCTAGGTGCGCTTATTCTTTTTACTCGATTTTTTTTTTTATTTTTTTTATTTTTTTTATTTTTTTTAACTACCCTAAGGATCAAAGATGGAAGCATGGTGCAATGTGTTGATCTATTAAGCTTTCTAGCTATTCATGAGGTCGAGCGTTAGGTTAATGGCTCCCAAACCAGACGGCTTTAGGGGCATTAGGTGTTCAAACACCCCTAAGGACTTACAAGTTCAAATCAACTAGGCTACAAATCAAAACAACCTCCCTCTAATCATTTCCCACTTCTCACCTTTTGGGAGAATCATCACTTTTTATTGCTTTTGCAACTTTTTTTTTTCTTTTTTTTTGTAAGTTCAATTATTAACCTAGAGTTTGGGTCCTCCACCTTTCGGCGTGAGAAATTTAGTGCTTGATGAGGCTAGAATTCCGACTACTCAATGATAAGGGTTTGTTATCCACATTTATCAAGAATAAAAGCTTTCAATGCACTACTAGCCCAATTGGGATATAACCAATTCAATAATCAACAAAGCATGTACCCCACAAATGAATGCTAGTGTGCGCCTGTGCTAGTGTAGAATCCTAGAGTGAATCTCAAAACAATCACAAAATTAGGATGATGTGAACCACAAGTGCAAGCAAGATATCAATCTTTCAAAAAATTTACTTCTAAATGGCATCCACAAGGCATACAAGGAGTATTGGACTCTCAAGTCAAGCAATTTTTAAATTTTAAGCAATATAGTCCTCAAAAGATCAAAATCACAACTAGTTATGGACCAATTATAGAAAATCCCTCAAATACATAAGTCATACTTAAAATTTTGAATTGAAAGCAAACACTGCAATTAACACCCATTACCCCCAAACTTAAATGTCACAGTGTCCTCAATGTGCAAAGGGAATAAAAGGAAAGAGTATACCAGTGCAACTAAGGCAAAGAATGGCCGGGACACAAATATCCAAAGTGGGTGGTATAACCCCCCAAACTTGGAATTGACTGCAGTCCTGAAAAGATGGCACTTAGATAAAACTCTTCAAATAACAAAGAGATAATAACAGTGCACAGTGGACATGGAAGTGTAAATGGGATAGTAAATGAAGTAAAAAGAGAGGAATAGGGTGGTCCTAAAAAAATTTGGGCACTCTCACTGAAGTCACGGGGATGTACCTGATAAATGGAGTCAATCACAGATAAATGTATCAATATAAAATCTAGACATCCAAAAATATCATGCATAGAAAATAAGAAATAATATACAGCACATCACAGTATCATGGCCAACAGACTGGCCGCAAAAATATCATAACAGTAATGTATCATAGATATATAAAATGATGAGAGTAAAGAGATAGAGAGATTAGGTAGAGGAGGTCGGGCGAGCGGGGCGTGATCCCCGGATATCTCTGGATAAATCCTACAGTGCAGCCATGGCGTCTGAGCAGAGAGATGCCACATCAGTGCTGAGAGAGGCCGCATCTAACCGAAAAGAGACAACTGCGTCCTCCAAGGTCTGTATACGCTCTCCTAGGCTAGGTGTCAGAACTGGAGCGTCAGGGATAACTGTATCTTGAACTGGAGGTATATCCTGACCCTGCTCCTAAGAGTGTAATGGCGACCCTACCGGAGAGTGATGTGGGGACTCTACTGGAGGCTCTCACTCTAAATCAATATCTATATGCACGTCCGCAGCCGCCAGTGGGTCTGCTGGATCATGCTCTGCTGTTGCTGCCTCCTCCTCTGCAGCCTCCTCAGCTGCTAAGATAGCCTCCTACTCTAAGCTCCTAATAAAAGCATTATAGCTCTTATTCCAATCCTTCTTGCTATAGTGGTAAGCCCCTGACTCAGTATGTTCCTCCGGGTGAAAGGGATAGTGCTGGTCCCGAAGGATCTGTGTAATAAGATGTCCAAAGGGGAGGAAAGTGGCCCACTTAGGCTTGGCCTTGCTAATGAAGCTTGCATAAAATCTGATCATGACACTCCAGATAAGTTCCGGAATAGAGAACCAATGCCTGGTATAGAAGACATAAAGAGCAGCTAGAAAGTTTGAACGCCGCTGGATCTTATGGCCCGCCATAAATACGTTCCGGAAGATAATCGAATCAAATAACCAAAGATCATCAGGCAGATAAGTCCGAGTGGCGAATGTCTCACCACCGCTATAGTGGCCGGTTAGAGCAACGGCCATGTCTGCATCAGATGGCTGCCTGAGAACAAGATGCTAAAGGCCGGGAGGGCAGATATGCGGGCATCGTAATGATATGGCCAGTGTCTCAACAGTGATGCTGATGGGGTGGCCATCGATAGTGGTCCGTAGCTCCGATAGGTTACTCGAGGCCAGCCGAAGGTTCTGGAAGAACACTTAGACGAGCCTCGGGTAAACTGGATAAGTAACTAGGGCAAAAATAGCTGATATGCCCCACCGATCAATGTTATCAAATGCCACCCGGGTCAGAACTGACCGGGAAAAGAAGGCAATGTCGAATACCGACTCGTGCGCCACTTAAAGGTGCCTATATCTCCTGCGAGGCCTGTCTCTGATCTGGCTTGGCGATGCTGGTAGTGGTGAAGAAGGTGGTGCATGCTCAGCCTCATCTAAAGAAGATGATACAGAAGCCGAAGACTGTGGTCTGGTGTCGGCTAATGAGGACTGAGCTGTAGCTGGCTCTTGAGCTGGGTCCTGAACATGAGAAGGTCCCATCTACTCCTCTGGGTCCTCTACACGCTGTCGAACTTGGCGTACATACTGCCAGTTGGCGACAATCTTTACCCTAGCCATGGCGTACAAAAAGAAAAGAAACACTTGCAACTAGAGTTAGTAACAGATAATAAAGAATTAAAGCACATTATATAGAAACATGTATGTTAAATAAGATAGACAACTCAGAATGAGTACATGAATCTATGCAAGTGATGACACAGCCAAATAAATAGTGACTAAGTGAAACATGCTAAAACAGTATAAGTATGGAATGCATCCAATGTGGAAAACACAGGCATTGGGCATAAATAAGATAGCATAGAACACAAAAGATGGTGTGTGAGGTGTATATGCAAATCTGTGATGTTCGATCGATCAGGAAAATATAAGATCGATCTAAGTTGGATCGATCAAGACTAATTGAGATCAATCTTTCTCTGATCGATTAGAGAAAAATTCGATCGATCAAACTGCTGTGAGAAATTTGAAAAGTCACAAATCTGTGACGTGGATGACACGGGGGGCACCCAAGCAAGCTTGTGGGTCCCTCTCACACATTAACAACTCAACAATGGTCACTTATATAGGCACGTGAACCCCAAAATCGAATTCGGAATCAAAATATATAGATATATATATATATATCTATATACACATGCTCAAAGCTTCAAAAAAGGAAAGAAATTAATATTGAAGCTTAGATCTAACATGGAAACATGGGTATCACTCAAGATTAAAGCTCGAAATCCAAAAATAAAACTTAAACTTACCAAATCGGGTGGAGAAAAGTGAAGGTCGAGAGAGAAGGAAGATTGGGAAATGAGGGAGAGAGTTTGGAAGCTCGATGAAGATCGCCGGAGGTTCGCCGGAGATGGGAGAGACGATGAACAGCGAAAGGAAGAAGTTGGGGTCTGAGATCGATCTTTGAATCGATCCAAATGACCCTTAGCTTCTATTTTTAAAAACTGTCTCCGACACGTTCGATCGATCACTAAGAAATAGGATCGATCGAACAAAGATCGATCTGAAAGAGATAAGATCGATTGAATCCCACAAAACAACACAGTATTTTTGAAATTTTTTGAGATTTTGAAAATTGAAATTAAAATTATTTTTGAATTTCGAGAAATAAAGTAAAAGAAAATAAAATGCAATAAAATAAAAGAAAAATATTTTTTGAATTTTGAAAATTTTAGAATAAAATAAAAGTAAAAATTAAAATTAAAATTAAAATCTTTTTGGAATTTTTGAAAATAAAGTAAAATAAAATAACATTAAAAATATATTTTTTTTGTATTTTTGAAAATATATTTTTGATTTTGAATTTTTTTTTATTATTATTTTTTTAAAACAATTTTGAAATTTAAAAATCAAAATGTAGTCAAAGTCAAAGTCAACAAAGGACACAGATCGATCAATCTAAGATCGATCTGAAAGCGACTTCGATCGATCAAACAAGTCAAAACCAACAGACAAGTTCGAACGATGCATAGAGAGCTGATTTTCTTGGGTTCAAAATTTTTTCTAAGTGTTGGAACTGAAGATCGATCCAAGAGGAAATTGGATCGATCTTGAAATTTCAGATCAATTGAAAAATAACTTCGCATAATACATAGAGAGATGATTTATGCAGGAAATCTCCGCACGATAGAACAGAGAGCTGATTGGATGCAGGAATGGAGGTTCGATTGATCAAACATCTTTTGAGATCGATCGAACAGGCACAAAATGCCTATTTTGAAATTAAAAGTGCATGTAACCTCAATCACAGTTCCTAGCCATGTGTATGAATCTAAAATTTATCTAGACGACGCAAGAAATGAAAGGTAAAATAGAAATGAGGGAGGAATAGGGTTGTAAACCCTACGAATTGCACTAGTCTTTAACGTCTCTAGCAAGACGTTGGGCTCTTTTATCCCAGGTCAAATATCTTATTATGCATCCCCTCCTTGACGGGGTGAATAGATTTTTGAATCCCACCCAACAAATGGTTCTTTAAAGAACTTGTTGGATTTGGATCAAAAGGAATTGGCGGTCTTTCATCAAGGCAACTCTTGGGCTTCCATGCCCTTTCAACACAAGGTTTCGAAACAACATTTCTTAAATTCAAGTTTGAAGATAGACTTTTGAAAATTCCACTTCCAAGCAAGGACTCAACTTTATCACATTCATTGTCGAGACACTTTTCCACAACACACACTTCTTCATGATTATCCATTGAATTCGGGGTTGGATTAAAAATGTTCAACTTCACTTTCATATACCCAAATGAGATTTTCATTATCCCTATCCTACAATTTATGTTGGCATTCGCGGTTGCCAAGAAAGGACGGCCAAGGATAATGGGAATTTGATTCTTGGGATTTGGGACTGGTTCCGTGTCAGTGACAGCGAAATCAACGGGGAAGAAGAACTTATCAATCTTAATCAAAACATCCTTAATGATACCCCGGGGCTTTTTGATTGATCGGTCGGCAAGTTGCAAACTACCGACGTCGGTTTTAAGTCTCCTAAGCCCAATTTAACATATATCGAGTATGGAAGAAGATTAACACTTGCTCTTAAGTTTAGAAGAGCCCGATTAATGACATGGTCACCAATGATGCAAGATGTAGTAGGTGAACCGGGGTCCTTAAACTTTAGGAGAGTGTTATGTTGCAAAATGGAGCTTACTTGCTCGGTCAAGACCACTTTCCTTGGTGTTTGGCTCTTGTTCTTCTTCTTTTGGGTGCAAAGATCTTTTAAGAACTTGGCATAAGATGGAATTTGCTTAATTGCATTCAAAATTGGAAGATTAATCTTCACTTGCCTAAACACTTCAATAATTTTATTGGTCATTGTCTTTTGCTTATCAATAGAAATGGACCCTTTCAAGGCATCCGGAAATGGAGCCTTTAGCTCAAAAACTTTCTTTGAAGCATTTTTAACATAAGACTATTTCACATCATTTTTCAAATCATTGTTCAATTCATCTTTCAAATCATTTTTCATAACTTTCTCAATAAGATGATCATGCACATGCAATGAAGGAGGAATAAAATGTGAAATGGGATGGGTGTCAACTTTTGGTTGCACCGGCTCACTCTCTTCGTTGGAAATACCTACTTGATTATCAATAACCTTTTCACTTTTCAAAGTTGTCACCGCATTGACGTGTTCAATTGTGTGACCTTCCGATGAGGAATGAGTCTCCACAACACGTTGTTGCTTTGGTGGTGTAGTCAAAGGCATCTTCCCTTTCTCTCTAGCATTTAAAGTACTAGCTATTTGCCCGACTTGAGTTTCTAGCTTAGCAATGGATTGAGAATGAGAATGAAGCAATTGAGCGTTCGCCTCTAGAGTGCCTAGAGTGGTCAACACTTTCTCCTCAAAAGCGGGACTCCTAGAATTTCCTTGAGAATAAGATGATTGATTAGGAAAATGAGAATTTGAAAATTGATTACCATATGATTGAAATGATGATCTAAAACCTTGGGAAGTTTAGCCTTGCATTGGAGGCGGAACATACTTGCCTTGAAAACCACCTTAGGGAGGGTTTAAGTCTTCCCCTTGGCTTTTACAAGAGAAGTTTGGATGGTTTCTCCAACTCGAATTGTAATGAGTACCATAGGGATTATTCCCTTGGTTAACAAATGTAGCATTGACTTGTTCATGGTTTTCACTTGGCATATGTCCATGGGGACAATTGGAAGTAGAATGTAAAACACTAGAACAAGTCATGCATGATTCATTAGAGTTACGATGAGAATGGTTAGGGGAGGAAGACATTTGATTCGCCGAAGTTTGGTTGATCAAAAATTGATTAAACCTTTGAGATAAGGATTTCATTTCGGCGGCTATGTCATTGGAATTGTCAACTTGATATAAGCCAACATTCTTCCTTCCACCTAGATTTCTACCATTTTTAGAAGATAGAGATCTATGCATTGAATTCTCACTTATGCTTTCATACAATTGCCAAACGTTATTTTCATGCTTGTCAAGATAAGAACCACCCATAGATGCATCAACCATACCCTTGTGATTATCCGGTAAACTTTTAAAGAAATATTAAACTAGTTGCTACTTAGGTATGTCATGATGTGGGCACTTCCTAAGCAAATCATCAAACCTTTCCCATGCCTCATGAAACATTTCCCCATCCCTTTAAGAAAATTCACGAATGGAAGTCCTTTTAGCATTGGTCTTTGATACCGGATAGTACTTTTTCAAGAATTCTTATTGCATTTTTGCCCAAGAAGTTATCGAAATAGGTATAAAATTGTTGAACCAATATTTTGCTTTGTCTTTAAGGGTAAAAGGAAAAAGTTTGAGTCTTAAAACTTCTTCTAGCATGTCCGTGTATTTCACGGTGGAACACACTTCAAGAAACTCATCCAAATGCTTGTAAGGTTCTTCACATGGAAATCCATGATAGTTACGAAGCATTTGAATGGTTTGTGGTTTAATCTCATAGTAATGTGCTCTAAATGGAGGCAATTGAATGCATGTAGGTGCATTGTATTCATTAGGCACATAATGGTCTCTTAAAGGAAGAGGGGGATTCACAATTGGTGGTGCTACATAAACACCTTGATTAACTTGAACCATGGGAGGATGTGGAGTAAAAATTGGCCGAAGTATTTCTAATGAAATTTGGCCTTGTTGTTGTGGTAGGATGAATGGTTTAGGCATGCCTAATTGTACTTGGATGTTGTCATGATGCACATTAGGGTGGAGGATGCCTTGTTGGTCTATGTGACCAAGGTCCTCCACATGGTCGTCATGTTGCTCCTCCATTGATGAAATGGAGTGATGAGAACTACCTCTTCCCCTTGGATTACGAATAACCGATTCAAGATGCAAATTAGGAAGGACAAGAGTAGGATTTAATGACCTATGACCATGCATACACTATCAAAAAAAATAACAAGTAAATAGCAATCACTTCGCCCCCACAACAAATCAATCAACAAACATTCTCCACATACATTGGTCCCATACTCCCATGTTTGAACAATTATGCAAAGAAAAAATAAATTGCCTATACGCGGGCTCACGATTTATCTAAGAATTTAAAAATTTGCCACCACGCGGGCCAACGATTTAACTAGAGATTGAGTTAGAAACATTTCACAAGGGTCCTTAAGCACTTCAATTTAACTTTGAATTTCCAAGCCTTGCTATGCTTTGCAAATTTTTAGATTTTAGCCCTTTTATGCTTAGCTTAACTCCTTACTTTTCAATTCTCCTTTGCTTGACTTTTTTTACTCCTTACTTTTCAATTCTCCTTCGCTTGACTTTGCCAAATAAGAATAAACACAATAAGTAACAAAAATAAAGTAAAGTAAAAACACGATCAAAAGAGTACTAATTCCTATTTGTTTCCAAAGAAATACGGCATTGCCAATTCAATCCCTGGCAACAGTGCCAAAAACTTGGTGGTGGGTCCTCGCAACACTCCAAATTTATGCAAATAGTGTGGCCAAGTTTTAAATTTATAAAATGCCACTACTGACTCTAACTACTAAATATAGCTAGGGTGAGTAGGGATCGTCCCGAGGGATTGTGGGCGTATTTGCAATGGAAACAATATATAGGGTTAGTAGATCGATTGATCAAAAGGTTGTTTGATTAGTTGATTAAACTACAATGTAAATGAATGTAATACTAAGCAATTAAAGTAAATAAAAGGGTAGAGAACAAGAGAGAGAGTTCTTGGGATCTAGATGTTACAACTAAATATCACCATTCTAGACATTCAATGTGTAATAAATAAAGGGTAAACATGTGTTGCAATACAAAGAGGTGTGATTAATTGAATCAACAAACATAGATTGACTCATTAAGCATACATTGTCTAGACAACCTAGTGAATAGCATAATATATCAAACTAAGCCATTAATCCTTCTTTTAAGTTCACAATCAACACACTAACAAGTTAGAGAATAAAAATACTTGGATTCATAAATATGGAACATCAAACAACAAGCATGGATTGTCCTCCCATCTAAGAAACTAAGGCAACTACACTGTAACTAAGCTAGGAACATAAAAATTAAACTAATTAAGCTAAGTAAGAGGCACAATGCATCAAGAAATGAGCATGAACCATCAAATAAATCACAAGAGTATTCTATTAAGCACTATGCCTTAACAATCTCTAGATTCATAGTATCAATACACATAGACATGTATCAACATCACAAAACCAAGAGATAAATACATGAACATCTATTCTAACATACATAGACATATGGATATAATGAAATGATCAATAGGAAATATTAAACCACACAAATCATTGTATAATTAAGATTCATATATAAATCAAGTGTCAAGACAACATTACAACAAAAATCCCTTCAAAATACAAAGCATTAAGGTTTAGAAGATATGCTTAGGGCTAGCTCTAGCCCCAAGAACATGTTTAGCCACTCATTAATGTAGTCATCCAACCCTCAAGGGCTATCTTCATGGTAAAAATGCTCTTTTCCTTGGTTGGAAACCCTAGATGAATGGAAGAACTCCCAAGAAAGTATATGTCTCTCTAAGCTCTAACTTCCTCTCCAAGATAGATGATGATATGATATGAAGATCAATGAATGTTGATGAATTATATTCTATGCTCTTAAATGGCTCCAAATCCTTATATAGGAGGCTCAAGGGTCACACCCATTGGTCTGGACTCATGCACTAAGGTCCCTTCAATGATTGCACCATGAGCAAACTTTTAATGAGCTGGACTCTGTTTTAATTCGGACTTGAGGAGGTTCGATTGATAGAGTTCAAATGAGATTGATCGAACTTTGGTGAGTTCGATCCAATATTGGTGAGATTGATCCATCCTTGGCGGCGCCTTTTAGAATAAAGACAAATCTGAGATATTTTTGGGATATTTTTGGATAAAGACAAAAGTGGTAGGTGGGGATAAGATCAAAGAAGTTCGATCGATCTAAGAAAAGTTGGATCGATTGAAGATGGTGAATTCTTTTGGATAAGGACAAAGGCTTGGATCCATCTTGAAATGGCTTGATCGATCAATGTGAGATCGATCGAAAATATTCCTGATCAATCAAAATTTGCAGATTTTCACCACTTTGCTTCATTCTTCTATTTAGCTTGAGATTTGCATCTTTTATGCTCTAATTTGGCTGAATTAGCTCTAATTTGACTGAATTATCTTATTTTTGGGATAAGTGCCTAAAAAGGGAAATAACATGAAATTTGTCTAAAACGGGAAAGTAAGATAAATAAAGGTCCTAGAATACCTAAACTTAAGGGGTTTAAATGCACACTTTTCAGTGCTCATCAATTCTCATGGTTGCTTATAGCTTGGAATAAGATTGTGGCATGACATTAAATTAGACATTGATATGTTCATTGACATATATTAAATTGGGAGCATTTGAATAAATATTAAAACTTTTATTTAATTATTTTCTTGAATGAAAATTTAATTCATATGATTGTAACTAGCATGGAATCAACATGTAATGTGATATTAAATTAAGTCCTAGCATACTCTTTAACATATGTGAATTTGAGAGTATTCGGAGACGTTTTAAAATCTAGTAATAATTAATTAATTACATTAATTAATTTTATTCCAAGTGTACTATTCACTTCATTGGATTTCCGACTTAATATTGTTGATGAGCATGCCATATACTTTCATATATATTAAATCGAGAATATTTGATTAGGTTTTGAAACCTTTCATTTAATTATTTTCTTGTATTAAGGTTTAATACTCATGGTCGTATCTTGCATGGAATTCACTTGTGTTAT
This sequence comes from Cornus florida, assembly GCF_030987335.1. Lineage (NCBI taxonomy): Eukaryota > Viridiplantae > Streptophyta > Magnoliopsida > Cornales > Cornaceae > Cornus > Cornus florida. The sequence continues at coordinate 36,502,668 of NW_026775573.1, forward strand.
ATTATTAAATTAAGTCTTGACATGTTTAATAACATATTTTAAATTGAGGGCATTTGGATGAGTTTCAAAATCTAGAGATTTTAATTAAGTGAATTAATTAAAAATCTATTCAATGGTTCCATGGACTTGATTAAGTTTCTAACTTAATATTCTTGATTACCTTGACAAGTTCTTTCATGTGTATCAAATAGAGAATAATCGAATAAGTTTTGAGACTTATATTTAATTATTTCCTTTGTATGGAATTTAATTCACATGATTGTATCTTGTATGGAATGAACTTAATATTAAATTAGTCCTTGAGATGACCTTTAACATATCTTGTTCGTAGAAAATTTAGAGTTGTCTTGTAGTCTTAAGAATTTAATCCTTTGAGTTGATTAAATTCCCTTTTATGCTCCCACCGAGTTAATTATGCTTTGATATTAAATTCTTACAAAATTTATAAATTAGAACTTGCTATATGATCACATGATAGTATTCTATGAGTTAAAGTTATGATTTGACTTGTTAGCATACACATTTACTTATATGACATTTAATATGCCATCGTAGCTTGAATGCCTAGGGCATACCTTATGTGACCTCTATGAATTATTGTGCATAGTACTTGGCTAAGTGCATTGAATATATATATTATATCTTAATTTTCACAACTTGTTGATTTTGGAACTTGGGATATCAACCAAGAATTGACATAGCTAGGACATGGTTCTAGTATGGGAGATAGAGAGCTCCCTACAATGAGTATGATTTTAATCCGGCAGATATCCGAGTATCCATATTGTTTGATTTCTTTCTTAAGTTTTAAGTGTCCATTCCTTGAAGACTTAAGAATCTTTTTGTGTCATTGATTTCATCCTTAAGTTTCAAGTGTCCATTCCTTGAAGACTTAAGAAAATTTTCGTGTCAATGATTTCATCCTTAAGTTTCAAGTGCCCATTCCTTGAAGAGTTAAGAATCTTTTCGTGTCATTGATTTCATCCTTAAGTTTCAAGTGTCCATTCCTTGAAGACTTAAGAACATTTTCATGTCTTTGATTTCATCCTTAAGTTTCAAGTGTCCATTCCTTGAAGACTTAAAAATCTTTTCATGCTATTGATTTCATCCTTAAGTTTCAAGTGTCCATTCCTTGAAGACTTAATAACAATTTCGTGTCATTGATTTCATCCTTCAAATTTCAAGTGTTACATTCCTTGATGATTTAGAACATTTTCGTGTTATATGGATTGATCCTACATAAGTATCTTGACTTAGATTCTCGGTGGCATGAACCATTTCGGTTATTAACGCATTCTAGGTTACAATTTGACAATTTTGGATAGCTATGTTCTATTGCGTTACACTCTATGTTCTTATATTTTTTACTTGCATAAATATTGTGGTTTTTATTAGAAATGCTTTAAAGTAATTTAGGGTGATCCTTGAGTCTCATTCTTGATATAGATGTTAGGTGGCATGACCCCTAATACTTGTTTCACCTAAAGGTGATAATATTGTAAAATGTTAGGTCTATGCATGCTCATTCCCTACGAGTACTACATGATACTCACCCCTCGTTGAATGTGACCTGTTTTAGGCAACAAGACTTGGTTTGGGATGCACATAATTCTTTGGATGACTTGTAGACTTAAAGTTTCTATTTCATGCAAATGTTAACATGAAATGCTTTTCTTGTAGCTTTATATGTCAAAACTTGTATCTTTGATTCTATATATGTAACGTGTACGTAAGTCAACCTTTTACAATGTATTTTATATGTATGAGATGAGGCCGGAGGCCAATGACTATTATTTTGTATCCTATGTAACTTTTGACTTCATGAATTATTATGGAAATATTGAAAAATGAGAAGTCATTGATTCACCATGTTTGCATTAGGTGTGAAAATTCCATTTTTATTCTCTCATAGGGTCTCATTAATTATGTATGAAGTGTGGCCAAGGGCCAAACAGTAATTTGAAATCATTGGTTAATTTTGGTTTTCAAATTTCCCTTTTCTAGTTCATTTTAGTCATTTTTGGCTGTCGGGGGGTCGTATTTTGCATCGGCCATTTTCGGGAAATGCAGACCATTCCCGCGCACCCAAAATCATTGTTTACGTTTATGTGCATGATCGTTGTTAAGCTTAGAGTCATATTGTACAAAGTGAGTACTCTATGGATTTATTTTGACACTTTTCTGCACAATCTGGTTTAAGGGCATTTTGGAAATTTTTTTTAAAAAATAAATTCCAGTCTTGACATGGTCACTTAGAAAATGTGATTTTAAAGGGGGTTTTTTCTTCATGTTTTTTCAGAAAATATCGTCTTGGTCCCAGAAATCCCGCTTAAAGTTCATTTTTTTGGTTTATGCCATTTTTTTTAAAACTTGATATTTTAGTACTTAGTACTATTCATTGACTTTTTTTTGAAAATGTGTCGACCGAGAGGAGTAGGGTTATTATTTAGCCTATAAATATATAACTATAGGTTTGTAAAATGGGGCTAGAAATATCACGTAATATTTTATATAGAGAGAGAGAAAGAAGGAAGAAGAAGGAAGAGAAAGAGGAAGAAGGAGGTTAGGGTTTTCATAAAATCCCTAAAGGCAAGTTCTTGTTCTACTCTTCTCCCTTTGATCTGTGAACTATTTATCTCTAGTATAATTTTGAGTTATTTAAAGAACAATTAAAACTGAAATTTATAATTTAATTGATCTAGAACATAGGTTTTATAAATTATGTTCATAGTTATTCTTGTTATTTGAATTGATAAATTCATGAGTTAGATTTGATTTCTTTGTGGATTTCTACATGTTATAATGATGCAATTTCATGCTTATGTGTTGATGGGACTTAGAAACATGCCTTAGAACCCTTAAACAGTGAAGAACGGATTTACAATAGGATTTTTGTTGCTCGATCCACTGTTACAGTGCTCGAGCCTTGGATAAAAAGCTTGAGCCATGGACAAAAAACTTGAGCCTTAAAAGAAAAGCTCAAGCCATAGGTGAAAAGCATGAGCCTTGGATGCAAAGCTCGAGCTATTGATAGAAAGCTCGAGCCACGGATAAAAAACTCAAGTTATTAGGATAAAAGCTCGAGCCTTACCTAGGAGTTTTCATAAATATCGTGTAAATTGTCCTTAATTGATTTTGAGGGGTCCCAAACATTAAATAGGGACTAGGTATGAGTTTAAATAAATTTTAAATAGACATGATCATAACGATGCAAGCTATTTTATTGTTTTAAAGAATGAATGGATTTAATCTTTTTAATTTGTTTTAGCAATTGAGATTAAATGTCCAGTATGAATTGTATTTGGAGAATGCTTACTTGACTGTGAAATAAAATATCAACATGTTTAAGATTCAGTTTGTGTGGGATATATGATGTAGGAAGCTTAAAGAAATTATAAGTCATTCCTATTTTGTGATAGCATGATATTCTGTTATTATGTTAATTTCTGGATTATTTGATGCATTACTTTATTCGTTACATCAATTATTGGATTGTCTGGATGTAGTGCACCAGTATGGGATGATCGCATTCTAGGGACAGATTAACTTATCAGTTAAGTCATACTTAATTTTGTATCAGGGAATGGATTAAATAAAATGTTAAGTCCTACTTATATTCGTGTCAGGTCAAGTGAACAAGTTGGATGATACATCATGGTTTACTTTATATTGGATAAGATGGATGTTATATATATAGGTATGTGCCATGATATGAGCTTGAGTCTCAGGATCAGTAGTTATGGTGCATATATTACTAGGGATGTGTAGCTAGATATAGTGTAGTTGTGTGTCCTGGTAGGTCTAGGTACTCATGCCCATTATATGTGCCTTTTGTAAGTTGCCTACTATTCAGGTTGAGGCAACCCTATAGTCTAGTGAGGTTCTTTTTGTGTGTATATGTATTTATGGACTATGTAGTTGTTGCATGGTTTATTTATAGATGTGTAGTTTCTATGGTCTCTGTTTGGGTTGTCATAGAAAGAACTTGTTCGTGGGCCTGATCCACTATTATTTTTTCAGGTGTTCGTTAGTTTCAGACATAGAGCTTGTTCCTACTGAACAGAGACAGTTCACATCATTCTTTCGATTTTACGCATGATTCTCTTTATGTTTTAGTTTTGGATTACATTTCATTTCAGTTATTTCAGTTGGGATATTATTAGGGGGTCCACTAGATGGTAGGGCTGCAAATAAACCGAGCTGTTCATGAATGAACAGCTCGGGCTCAACTCGTTAAAAGCTCGACTCGGGCTCGTTCGTGAAGTAAACAAGTCGAGCTTGAACACATTTTTTAAGCTCGTTACGTAAACGACCCAAGCTTGAACAATGCTGAGCTCAGCTCGTTAGGCTCGTGAACAGGCTCATTTAGTAAAAGACCCAACTTTGTTAATTTTATATACAATTGTTTAGCCCATTTTAATATAAATCCAGCCCAAACTTCATTAGCCAAACTTCATGTCATACATGTCTTCTTATCAACCATTGGATTAGCCTGATCAAGTTCACTCTATTTATGATGAAAGCTGATCATATCCAGCCACAAACAAACCTCGCAACATTCACCCTAATCATTTCATCGTAACATTGCTTTTTCTTTCTTGCTCACCAGCGGCCGTCTCCAATAGACCTCTGAAATCTGATGAAAACTTAATTATAAGCAGCCGCAATAGATCTTGCAACATCTATACTCTAATCCTTTTCAAATTTCAAAACAACATCCATTCTTTTCTAGCTCGTCGACGATGGTCTCTAACAGATCTCAACATCGCAATCCCATTTTCGTGTTGGGGGATCAGAGGAAGATGATCAGTGGATAAAAGTTAGTGAAAGAGAAGCAATAATGTTCTTCCATCTTTGAACACAGAACTATGTAGATCTATTTGCCTTTTAGTTTTTTCAAATTTTTTTCGGGTGGGGTTTGAAGGCAAGGCGAGCCGAGCCGAGCCCGAGCTCGCCGAAATGCTAGTGAGCCAAGCCTGAGCCTTGTTTTACTAGGCTCGTTTGAGCCCAAGCCTAGCCTGAGCCGAGCCCGAGCACTCTCTTGGCAGTGGCGTGCTGAGCCCGAGCAAGGTAAAGCTCGGCTTGGCTCAGCTCGACTCATTTGCAGCCCTACTATATGGATTCCTGAGTTGTAATGATATCGGAGGTTTTGGATTTTTCATTTGGAGAATTTAAGGATTTATTATTTAGTTTCTTTTCACTTATTTATTTATTTATTTTTAATTCATTTTGTATTATGTGTTCGATTACAGACTTTAATTGTTTAATGTCCCTCGGATCTATGCTCAGACTTGATCACCCGTGGCTCTAGAATTGAGGGGTATCACATAAATACATCTCTGCCAACCCAATCATGCATCTCACCTTAGAAGTTGAACCAAATTGCTCTCATTCCCAATCTCTGATTCACATAATGCTAGAAGAATTGTGTCTGAATGGGAACTCCCTGAGTTTATTGTTCATTCACCAGCAAAACCACTAGATCACAAGGACAGGGATTAAGGAATGGAGGCTTCATCGCCATGATCACCGAAGCTCTGTAGGCTGGAACGACCATGTATTTGAACTCCTTTATTGGATTTATTTTCTTAGGCTTTGGGTTGGGCCTTTGGCCCTGTATTTATAGTTAGCTTGGGCTAACTGCTTACTAGCCTGTAATTATGTTTTATTATATAAAATTTAAATTGACCTTTCAAAAAAAAAAAAAAAAAAAAAAAAAAAAAAAACGTGATAGGTGGTAACTTTAAGTTATTGCAAAACTTTAAGTTAGGTTCGGCAGTGTTGTCCAAGTGGTAAAAGGCTCAATATTAAATATCTCTCTCTAAAATTCTTATTATTTTTTTCTCTCTAAGTTTACCAATCTCTCTTTATCTATCATTCTCTTTATTTTCTCTTTAAGATTTAGGTCTGAAATTATCTTCACTTTCTCTCTCTACTCTCTGAAATTCTCTTCACCTTCTCTCTTTACTATTTGGGTTCGAAATTCTCTCTTCTCTATCTCTCTATAAAATTCTCTTTAACTTTTCTCTCTCTTTAAAAATTAACATATCTATTATTTCACGTACTTTCTCTCCCTCTAGGATTTGTGTCTAAATTTCTTGTGCTCCATCTCTTTGAAATTACTTTTTGTCTCTCTAAAAATTTACTAATATCTCTCTCTGAAAATATTAATCATGAGGTTTTAGGAGTCAAATTGTAAACTACTAATTCAAAATTAAGATCGTACAAAAAAAAAAAAAAAATTAAACAGAAAGAAAGGGGATCAAATTAGAGTTTCAAGATTGTCCCAGTCGCATGGAGATGGAGAACTTTCATAAATATAATTTTGTGTAATAACTTGGTTGGAAAGAGAAGTACAAGGAAGGTGTGTTCTGTTCTTATCATAACCTTCATCGTTGTGGGTTATATATATATATATATAACCCACAACGATGAAGGTTATGATAAGAACAGAACACACCTTCCTTGTACTTCTCTTTCCAAACAAGTTATTTCTCATTCAATTATATATATATAACTGTTAGACCAAAAGGAAGGGGGGTGAATTGGTCAAAACCTTCTTCCTTGAATAGTTAAATAACAATGAAAACAGCAAGCAATAAACACTGCAACACAATTTACAAGGAAACCCTCTTAATCAGGGAAAACCTTAGTTCTTGGCCAATGCCAATTCAATATCCACTAGTTGCAAGCAAGCTGTTACACACTCAGCTGTCTCACTCTCTGCACACACCCTTGTCACAGAAGTAGACACTAGTTTTCACATACTCTACTCACACACTAGCTTAACAAGTGTATACATACACTCCCCCTGTCCTAGGCAACCCTGATAGGACCAAACAAGCTCTTTAAGCTCACCAAATACATCATAGCAAATGTAAAACAACAAACACAAGTTCCTTCTTGTGATACCCCTCGGATCCGAGACACGGGTTGATCAGGCCCAGGCCCAAACCCGAGGGATATCAAACAATTAATATTTTACAACGAACACAGAATACAAGAGGAAATAAGAATAAATAACAAGAGCTGAAAAAAATACTAATATAAAATCCTCAACTGATAAAACTTAGTAAAATCCAACTGTCAAGACCTCCATGGTTACAACTCGGGAATCCATCTCTAGTGAACCCCTAATAATAATTCCAAACTAATAATAAAAACAACTGAAAGAAAAATCCAGAAAATAAGTTATGGAGAGAATCCTACATAGTCGGTGGAATGGAGGTCTGTAACCGCTCTACACGACCAAGCTCTAACCCTGGAAATGACGAGCACCTGAAAAATAAAAAAGTGTGTCAAGTTCACATGCAAGTCCTAATCCAACTGTAATCCATACAGTGCCCGATACGCAGATACACCCTAGATACCCTCAACATACTAGGTAATCCATACATATACATATATATCCACACTAAGGACATTCACTGGACTATAATAGAGGTCTCAACCTGAATAGAAGGCTACATGCGAAAACGCACCTAAAGGTGGGCATGAATTCCTAGACCTAACAGGGTACACCTACTTACTATATCCAGCTATGTATCCACTGTATATACGCACCATAACCAATGACTCTGAGACTCAAGCTCATATCATGGTACCATAATCATATATCTAAAGTCTGTCCAAAACCATAGTATATCATTCACTTATTCAATAAGGAGACATACAAAATACCATCCAGATAAGCACTCAACTTATTCAGCTGATGTGTCTTAACCACAACCAATTAATCCAGGGAGTCATTCAACCTATTCAGTTGATCCAACTCAAACACATTTATGGATTCAATATTTTACAATCCATACTTTCCATCCGGTAGGTTAGGTCTTAGTGTTTTGAGCTAAACCGTCCTCAGTATGCCAACGTCCCATACCGGTGCATACAATCCTCCATATCCATCCAAATTACAACAGATAAATCATAACTGAGTAATTTACAGTCCCAACTAGTATCCAAATAATTTCATAAATGGTTTTGTTATACTAGCAATTGAAAATCAATAGTAATCTATGTAATAGTAGAAAAGTTTACTGTTTCAACAATTTAGATCCCAAAGCATGTATAGATCAAAAATAAATATATAGAGGACCCTATCATGCATACAAAGTAGGTTTTTATAACCATCCTACATCCCATTACATTGCCAAAATTTAGTTAGGCAATTAATCCATCTTTCCTCCGTTAGCCGTATAGAAAAATTAGTAATTTTATACCGTTTGTCCCATTAACTAAACATAAGCTTTTAGTCCTTTAAAGGTCTTAATAATACCTAGGATTAACTTTTTAGTCATATAATGAAGTCCCAAACTCAGTCGAAACAGTCCCCAATTCCTACAGTCTCAAAATTTATCGTAAAAACCAAGTTCTGAAACTATATGTGAGAAAGAGCCTTCTCCAGATTTTGGAGTATGCTCTAAATACACCTGGAGCTGCCTCCTAGGAGGGTAGATCCGGCTCTACCTCTCCTAGAGCCGGCTCTTTGATGGGGGAGCCGGCTCTTTGCATTCTAGAGCCGGCTTTCTCCTCCTCTTCAAGCCTCCTTCAACCTCAGTTACTCCTACGACTTTCTGCAGTGTTTTCTGCCATTCACAACCTGTATAGTTGGTTTTAAACTGACCCTAAGAGTCCTATCTATGTCCAATATAATTTCCAAGATGTGTTTATAGCAGTTGAAAACAAATCCAGAGACTACAAGTTCTACAGATTTTTAATGCTTTAAGAAACATACTGCTAACAGATACGCACAAACTGCAATGGAACAATTTTTCACACATACAAAACATCGATATAACATCAATTATACATAAGAAACTCAGTTAATTCTTAATTAAATCCTAGAGGCTATCTAGGTGCACAGAACACAAGCAAAGGGAAAAAGAAGGAAAAGAACTTGCCTTTGAGTTTCAAACTTAAAACTCTAAATTCCCAGTTTCTGTAGTGATATGTTTGTGTCCTAAACTGCAAGTCTGCTCCTCCAGTGCCTTGGTTCAACCTAGAAACACCTCTTCTTCCTCCTTCTTGGTCTAACCTTGGTCTAGAACAAAACCTAGACCTCCTATCTTCCTCTGTTCTCCCTCTGTACCTCACAGTTTATGTGTCTTTTAAAGAACTCAATTCACGTCTTCGAGTTAACTGCTATGAATCCATAAACCCTAAGCTTACCGCATGTAATATATTTATAAGCTTAACTCTGAACCCTAATCCTTGGAACCTTAAAGCCAGAGCCCATCTCGGCCCATAAACCAACCTAGGATATATACCTACGTCGGCCACCCATGTGAATTGCAAACCTAAATTCACGTGTAAAACAGAAAAACTAAATTCCATTAAATTTAAATTTCCATTAATAAAATTGATTAAACAATTAACTAAACACAATTAAATAAATAAATAAATAAACTTAAATAAACAAGTAAGCAATTAATTACATAACATGACTAATTTACCAAATAAAACTATGAAGCAAATAATTAAATAAAACAATTATGCAAATAATCAAATAAAATGCAAATAAACAATAAACTAAATTCCAGGAATAGCCTTTAAAAATTAGGGGTATTACACTTTTTCAATTGAAATAAGGCTAACAACACAAAATGTCAAGTTACCACTTCATAACATCAATTTTCAGCACTTAGATCTTGAGGGGTAAAATAGGAATTTCCTCAAGAGATTCGTTCAATAGTATCATACTCAGTCTTTATTCACTGTGGTACTCATGTTAATGACAATTAATCACTGAAGTGCAACATGAGTTAAGCATATAAAACCAATACCACCCTTGTTTAAGCAAAAACACAGTCTATGACAAAGGGTTGAGAACTGAAATTTGCAGCAGACCAATTTTCTATCACAAAGCCAATTTCAACATACAAGATTCATCAAAATACACTTGCTAGAGGATTAAAATCTTATCATACAGTAAGGCATAATCAATCAGTACTTGAATCCATGAAAATCTCATAAAATTAAGTAAAACAGATGAGCTCAATGACCATTTTTGATTTCTGCATGATTCCAACACTAATTCAGTATTGAGTATGTGACGACCCTGGATTTCTAGACCCAGTGTGTCTTGTGCTGACCCATTTATGGGTCTGAATGCGGAAGCAAAGTATCAGAAATATGACAAAAATAGTCCCAAGGTCAAAATGGTCATTTCTAAAAATATATAGATTCGGGCATTATCGAGCACACCTCTAGAAAGACAATGAAAAAATAATCGAGATGGACTCAAGAATTGCATGATTCGAAGTCCGGACGAAGGAGAAACGACAAAACAAAGAAAAAAGAGCAATAAAGCTAAAAGGGTAAACTGGTAATTATTCAGAATGATATGGGTGCAACCGAGTACACCGTTGGATAGAAAATGAAAAATTAATTAATTTCAAAAAAAAAATTACTTGATTTGGAGTCCGGATAAGGGAGAAAGGTCAAAAACAAAATCGACAAAGGCCGTGACAGCTACAGTGCCGTCAACCCACTACTGCTGCAACTGAGAGTAAAAACGGGTATCTAAACGGACTTTTTTGGAAAAACTTAAAGAAGAAACCCCCCCCTAAAATCAATTTTTCTACTCGACCTTATGATCGGAAACCAAAAAAATGCACTGTCAAATACCCAAAATACCCTCAGGAAAATCAAGTCTAGAAGTCAAAAATCTTTTCAAGCTACTGCCCAAAGAAAGGAAATGGGGCTTCGGAAGGTTTTTAAATTGCCTAAATTAAAAATGCAATCTTAAAATATACCCACAAGACCCCTGGAAGTTTCGGATCGGTCGTCACACTTTTCAAAAAAAAGTCGATGAATAGTACCAAGTACATTTGCACTAAAATGGGCAAAAAAAAACCTGGCAACAATGATTTTTCGGAAAAAAAAAAAAAAAAAAAATAGATTTTTGAGGGCCAAGATGGCATTTTCTGGAAAAACACAAAGAAGAAACCCCCCTCAAAATTGAGTTTTCTACGTGACTTTAAAAGGAAAAATGAAAAAAATGCATTGTGAAATACCCGAAATGCCCCTGGAACAGAATAGGGTAAAACTCCCTAAAAATGCTACTTAGAGTTTTTGTTTCATCAAGGATGGTGTTGTTTGCCAAAGTGAGCATGCAAGCATATGTAATGTGATAAAATAGATGTGTCGAAATGGCCTATGGCCTCATGGCATGTCATATGCAAAATAAAACCCTTCAATGCATTAATCCCATAATTTCCATAGACAAACAATGAAGTTAGGCTAGCATACTTGTCATATAATTGTTCTTGGCCCTTGGCCTCATTACAAACACATCTATAGAGTATCAAAAGGTGCACTTAAGTGCACATTACATGACTTGAACAATAAATACAAGTTTTTGACATAGTAAGCGAAATAGAACAAGATATGCTAACATGTGCATATTCTAACATAGCAAAAAAATACTCTAAGTAGTCTAGCAAGTCTAAGATTGTTGTGCATCCCACATTATGACTTCTTTACCTGAAAAACACCCAGTAACTTAGGGGTGAGTAAACAAGTTTACTCGTAGGGAATGCATGGGTTTATCTTTGTACCAAGTTTGCAATTCAATACAATTTAATTCATGTTATCAAAGTGACATTAGAACTTTCAACATAGCACAATGAGATGTAAATTCAGAAAGTTAACAACTTGGAATTTTAATGCGAAATCAAGCCAAAGTGGATACTTGACTATTGCACGGATTAAAACTGTACTCTTGAGATCACTTTAGGGCTATTAACCCACGGGTACCTTCCCCTAGTGCATACTATAGTTATAGAGGGACAATCCCCTGTACTAGAACCAAGTCCTAGCCTAGTCATGTTCTTGACAATATCCCAAGTTTCCAAAATCAACAAGTAAAGCAACAAGTCATGATATGTGATAAAACATAATGAGTTCCACGGATTACATGACTAAATCATTAGTTTAACATGGTAGAAATTAAGAAGACCAACTAGGTAATTTCTCTAGATTTCAAGAATTGTCCAAATGATTCCAATTTAATATATGACATAGAGTAATTCATAGCCATGCTTTATATCAAGTTACAAATGAATTACAAGCATGGTATAATTAATTTGAATTTAAATCAACATAAATCAATTAATCCTCTAGATTTAAAAACTCATTTAAATCATGCCAAATTAATACATAACAAAGATCAAGTCACGGTCATGCCATTTATCAAGTCTAAAGTGAATTTCATACAAGTTACAATTAGTCATTTATTTCTTATTTCAATACAAGACATGCATATAACTTGGATATCACTATAAGAACAATTAAATTATTTGGAAGATAAATGATAACACCCCCTACCTCACAAGAGGATTGTTCCTCTTGAATCCAAGGCAACCGAGCTTAAAAATGAAAAACCAAACAAGGGTTTTGTGGAGGAGAGTGAGAGGAATCTAAAGTATTCCAAATTTAAAGTTCTAAGGTGAGTGAAAGGGTACCAAAAATGAAGTCAAAGCTACTAGTTAAGCTTTTCTCCAATGATGGCTTCCTTAGGGTTCTTGAGAGGAAAGTGATGAATGAATTAAAATGTGTAAACCCTAAGCTAAATTGGTGGGCTTCTCCACTCACTAGGTGCTCTTACACTACCTCTCACACACACACTAATGCAAGACTAAAGGTGAGTCCTACACTTGCCATGAATCTAAGTAAGCTTCCAAGATTAAATATTAACCCTACACTTGTCAACCATCCATGCCAACAAGTGCACTAATCCTAGAACAACAAGTGGGTGAATCTCCACCCTCCATGTGTCATGAGATTAAGCCTCTAAGTGGTTCCACCACAAAATCAACAAGTGGCACCATAGGAATGTGACACTTGTCACATTTTTCGAAAATTGCAAAAAGGTCCTTTTTAAAAATATCTTCCAAATTAATTTGCAAAATAGTCCCTAAGACAAAAAATATTTACTTTATTTAATTACCCAAAAACCCCTCAAGTTATGGATAATTACAAAAAGTCTTGTTTTCATGACTTTTACGAAGAAAGTAAGCATTTAATATGCATTTCTACAAAAGTAAAAATGTAGATGTCATGAAATTTAAATATCATGGATGTGTGCAAGGATAAAATCAAATCCGAGCACCAAAAATGAGGTTATGCAAATAAAAGTGAAAAACAAGAAGAGGACGAAATAAGAAAAAAACGAAAAAAAGAAAATTTCCGAAAAAAGGAAAGGAAGTAAAATGATTGGGTCGTTACAAAGTAAGTGTAAAAAGGTGATTGATACCTGTGTCAACTCTCTGAAAAGACCTCAGCACCTCAGAACTAAAATCCAATACTCAATCCAGCCCATGCAGCAGTGAAAAACAGCAGTTGCAACATCTTCTCTGCTATAACTATCACATAGCTCAAATTAGTGAGTTTTTATAGCTTAAATCATCTTCAAAAACTTCAGAAAAATTAGTTATATCAAGGCTCTTGAATTAATTCAGGCTGCAGCTCAATGTCACTCCTCACACATTAGGCTTGAACCCTAAAAAGGCTATAACAGCATATATATATGAACAAACAAAGTGCACAGATCTTCATACACCCACAGAATACACCTGTCACCTCAAGCCAATCATTGGAAAGGCATAATGAAGATATTTTCAAGAGCAAGCACCAATAGCAGAAGGCCACCTCAGCAAATTTGTCTCTAAGCAAACTGAAATTGACACATACACAACACATTGCAGCATACTCCATTCAGCTCTAGACTTAGCCACCAATAAATGAAATATTCTTGCATATTCACTCAATTTAGGACCACTGAAATGTGTCACACTACTAAGCATAGTAAGAAATGACCAGAATACCCTTGCAACATATTTTTAACTTCTTAGCTAAGAAAAATCCTGAAACTGTATTAGTGACAATGCTGATTCACTCAGGTCAATCCAGTGCAATGCAGCATCCAAAACATACGTGTACATGTTGAATACAACTGAGAAATGATAATGCTACCCCTGGAACCATTTGTGGCAGATTACATGAACTGAATCCACACAATTCTCAGCAAATTAAGCAAGAACAGATAGATGAGCTGTGATGAAACCATTAAAACAGCAATGAGGGATAAGACACTAAATAAAACATGACCATACTATCTTTGAGGCTTATTTCAAGCAACTTTGACAATGAAGAAACCCACATTTTGAAGCCACTGCCACTCAGCTTTTTGACATTAAAGAGGCAAACAATGCTTAAGTAACTTAGGACCAACAATAACCCACAACGATGAAGGTTATGATAAGAACAAAAAACACCTTCCTTGTACTTCTCTTTCCAAACAAGTTATTTCTCATTCAATTTTATCAAGTGACGTATTTTGTTAAGATGGTTAAAGAATGAAAAGAATTTACGTAGCTAACCCATGTCAAATTCAATGAAAATATGAGGACTGAGATTCAGTTGCCCTATCATTTTATTCATAACTTTAAGTTATATATGCAATAAAAGCAATATGGATGATATTGTTACACATACTTAGAAAAGTAAAATTATCGAGCATGGTTCATGGATATGGATGATACCGTAACCTGCATTTTTCTTTTTTTCTTTTTATTTTTTTTGGAGAGGTAAATTTCAATTTGATAGATATTTATATCTATACTATTATTAAATGTGCAAAGAGTTTCAGTCTTTTAGTCTTTCAGTATTTATTTATTAATTATAAAAAAATTAATTGATATAAAATCAATCACCACTTTCTATACTATTTATTTATTAATTATAAAAAATTAATTGATATAAAATCAATTACTTAAAATAATTTATCAAATAATAAAATAATTTACCAAATAAAATCAAATAGGTATTTGTTTAATTAAGTTAAAAGTTACTTATTTAAATAAAATAGATAATTGTTTAATAAAATAATTCACCAAACATTTCTCTTGTCCCACGTCAGTTTTGAGTTATAAAGGATTATATGGAAGACTCTTATAAAAATATAGACCTAAAGATATATTAGTCATACATTTCTAGGCCTTTTGGCTAAGATTAAGTGTAATATCTGTTCTTATTAGTTTAATATATGATATAAGGGCCACCGACCCTGTATTTTGTGGTGTGTGATATTGAACTAAATTTACCTATTAAAATAAAATAGGTAATAATTTATTAAAATAATTTACCAAATAATAAATAATATAAAAATATATTTATTAATTGATATAAAATGAATTAAAATAAAATAGTTTCTATAAATAAAATGATAATTTACCAAATAAAAAAAATACGAAAAAATTATTTATTAATTGATATAAAATGAATTAAAATAAAAGAGTTTATCTAAATAAAATGAATTTTAATAAAACAATTTATCAAATAATAAAATAAATTACCAATTAAAATTGAATAGGTAATTGTTTAATTAAGTTAAAAGTTGTTTATTAAAATAAAATAGGTAATTATTTAACTTGTGCCACATCGGTTTTGAGTTATAAAGGATTACTTGGAAGCCTCTTATAAATATATAGACCTAAAGAAATATTAATCATACCTTTCTCGGCTTTTTGGCTAAGATTAAGTGTAGTATCTGTTCTTATCAGTTTAATATCTAAAACAAGGGCCATCAGTTGATAAGTGCTCAAATGTTGCACATTTTAACACCTAAGCTAAGGTATTTTAGTCCATTTATATATCTTACTTTCTCGTTTTAGTTATAATTCTTGTTTTTGTCTATTTCAGGACAATAAGGTTCAAATGGGCTAAAAACAGCCTATTAAGCCCTTTTTGGAGTCAAGAAGAAAATCCGAAAAAAGTCTAAAAATTTGTCCTGGAGCAGTCTCGATCGATCGAAGATCCATCCATGATCAATCGAAGGTTGGTGATCCTTTGAATCCACGTTAACAAAGGGATATATAAGACTATTACCTCATCGTTCGACTAAGTTCTCGATCAATTGAAGCCTTCCATGATCGATCGCAGTGCCACGTCAGCGCCAGCTAAGCAGATAAGGTTGCCAGTTGTCAAGATAAGCATGCCACGTTATTCACGATAGATTGAAGATATTCTTAATCCATCGAAGACCCTTTCAATCAATTGAAATCCTACTGGCAGTGAGCTATTTAATTCTCAAGCACGCCCGAATTCCACCTAACTTTTGCTGTGGGATTAAACCAATGAAATGGCTATTTTCTAACTTGTTGCCTACACAAAGGGGCTTGTATTTAAATCAAATTGAACTAATTGTATAGGGTTCCACTTTTTGTTACAAGTTTTGTTCCAACTTTTAGCTAGCTTTTACATAGTTTAGACATAGTTTTCTCTCTCTAGATTAGGGTTTTTAGAGAAAGATAAGAGGAAGAAAGGAGTAAGAAGATGAACTCAACCATGAAGATAGCCCTTGAAGGTTACAAGACAACACCCATGAGTGGCTAGATTCTCCTCTTGGGGCTTGGAAAAGCCCCTTGGCTTGCCTTCTAAATTCTAGTTCTTTGATTTATTGAGGGATTTTTGTTGTAAATAATGTATTGACCTTGTGATTTAATAGATCTTGTGATTTAAATGATTCAATTCTTTCAATTTAATTATATATCTATGTGTGACGAAATGGATCACTACAAGAAAATAGGTCCTTTACAACACATTCTCTACAACAGGCCCACAAATCCCTTGTAGAAAGAGCTTTCTACAACAGGCTCGCATGGCCCGTTGTAGAAAGGTACTTTTCTACAACAGGCCTGTATAACCCATTGTAGAATGGACTTTCTATAACAGGCCCACATAGCCCCTTATAGAATAAGGTTAAGCGTTTCTTTGTGAAAATTTCATTTTCCCAGCAATTGCTTTCATCAGGCGGCGCGCAAAAAAATTCATTCTCCTCCCAAAACACCTCTTTCTTTCTCTCAAATCCATATGAAACCCTAACCCTCTCTAAGTCCAGGCACAAATTTTTCAAGAGCTTCGTCTTTGGCGAGTTTCACCTTAGAGGAAAATTGCCCAGGTGCGTCTCTGTTCATCTCTGATCTCTCGTCTCTGTTCATATCTGAACTTTCGTCTCTGTTCTTCTCCTCGATCTCTTCCTTCTCTGAACTCTCATCTATTTTCTTCTTTTTTTCAGTAACAAAAGACACAAAAAAAAACCCGTAGAAGATACCATTATCTATAGGCTGACCAAAATTGAGAATCTTAATTTGACGAAGACCAGCGACCTGCGAGCAGCGATCGGCGAGCGGCGACCGACGAAGACCAGCGACTGGCGATCAGCGACTATTTCTACCAGCGAGCGAGCAAGGACGAAGGTACTAAGTTATAGTCGCCTATTTATGTGATTTTAATCTAATTTCTGTGACTGTCCAGTGAATTCCCCTCTTCTCTTCACCTAGTTTCTCCTTCATTCCTCTCATTATTCTTCTTTTTGTTGAAATTTTCTGTTCATTTTGAATTTGATATGTTACTTGTTATCTATTTTTCTATAATGTTTATCTTATATTAGAAAATCATATCTCTGAAAACTAAAATTTGTAACTGCGAGTTCAATTTAAATTTTCTTTAAGATAATTGAGTATGACCTCTGATGAGTGCTGAATATTACATATTTGAGTCCCTAAATATACGTATGTTAAGACCTAAAGTGATACTTCTATCCATTGTTAGACTGATTTCTATGTATTTTGTGTTTATAATTACTTTTCCAGATAAACGGTTAAAACCAGGACTTTATAATGATATCGAAGCTTACAGAGTCGTTGTTGGTCATCCAGAGCAAGCCGAGAGCTTAAATGGTGCAGTTTGGAAGAATTCAAGTCCCAAAGCTCGAGCCCAAGCCCTGAGGCTTAAGCCTTGCAAAGAAAAAAAGAAAAATCAACAAGGCATTGAAGCTCGAGCCTTGTACCTTCAGAGCTCGAGCCCTAACCAATGGTGCCCGAACCTGACCTCAGGGTGCTCGAGCCTTGGCCCTCAAGCTCGAGCACAAGGTGTCGGAATTTGAAGAGTTGATTTAATGAAAGAACCAAGCTTCTAAGGCCTCGTGCCAGACCTCAAGGATCAAGCACCAACATTCAAAGTTCGAGCCCTACTTCATAAAGCTCGAGCCTTCCATAGCAAATCAGATTTAAGTATGGGATTATTCTTTTTACAAGTCGTATCTCATTCCAGATGGGCCGGAAGATCTAAAAGCCCACCAAATCTTTATTTTCTTCTATAAAAGAAGGCATAAGCCTTGATAAAAGAGGCCCGAAATTCCAAGTCCTTTTTCTTGTGTTATTCAGAAGGCTGATATGGTGATGACGGCTTTTAGGGTTTCCATAACCTTAGAAGGTGAAGATCCTGAGAAGAGAAGTACCGTCCGTGATAATGGAGACGACTACAACACAGATGATATTTGGCATCGTCATGAGTAGCTAATTCCTCCCTTAGGGCATTGATGTAACCCAATCTAGTACTATAGTTTGATTGTTTTAACTCTGGAATTTTTAATATATATTATGTTTTTTATTACATGACTATGAGCAATTGAGACAACTCAATTGGATTTAATATTTTAAATAGTTTTCGAATTGTTCTTACCCTGTCTTAGATATAACTATTCGTTTCTATTCTCAACCTATTCTTATTGGACAGTATCTGCCGAAGCCCTGCTAGACGTAAAAATGGAGGTCATGTAACGGTGTTCTAACGTTTTTTTTATAAAAGAATGTTTTCATAGTCTATGCTTAAGAAAGTTGAATTGTTTACAAAGTAGTTAGAGTAGTTAGAAGTAGGTAGGTGGATAGTCTATGCTAACCGCAGATAGGTTATAGTTAACTGCATTTTATAAAACATCTTTCTTTAAAACCCAAATTGAATGAATGTTATTGAATTCAGTTCATTTAAAATATAATTCAATTAAATCCCCAGAGTTGAAATAGCTAACCATAGTACGAAAGTTGTGGTGAAGTCAAAGCCCTAAGACCTTTCTCTCTCTAATTACTTTAGTTTAATTTTAGTTTAATTTTAATTTATAATCGTAACAACCAATCAATCAATTCAACTAGTTACTTATAAACCAATAAAGATTAGTTAAAAGCAAAACATAATAACTCTTCTCCCTGTGGGTTCGACACCCTCTCTATAGTGCTATCATACAAAGATTCATGCTATTGCGAGTAGTTTATTTATAATTGAAGTAAAAACTGACACAACAACCTCTCTCCTGGCCAAGGTTAATTAGATGTTCAACACAGATAAGAGAGAGCTTTTCTTTTGTTTCTTTACTCTTTAATTTAATTTTCTGCATGTGAAGGAAAAAATATTTATACAGAACAACTCATAATGCATGAAGAAAAATAAAGTGCCTGCATTAACATTCTTGTGATTTTTTCGTTTATTATAACTATCGTTTCTAGGATCAACCAATATGAAAATCTGCATTATTTTCAAAGTTTTGATCAGCGCAAAGATTTAATGACTAGTTCTTCCCCCCCCCCCCCCCCCCCCCCCCTATTTTTAGTAAATGATTGACAAAATATATTTTTATAGAAGAACAGAAACTCACATATTGAATTCCATGTTGATATTTGTTTGCCTTGATTGTACTATGATCTAGTTCGTTTGCTATCATTATTATTCATTCTCTTTTGAAGATTAAAGGGATTAATATGGTTTACTAGAATGGTTATAGATTATACATCTTTATTGCTCCAACGTCTATTAATGAGAAATTTGATATACGTTGCAATATTGTAAGATTGTTAATGGAGGCAAAATGCTTCTCTCCATGATGTGCTTAATGTATATATAAGCTTCTAATTTCTCTATTCATTTATTTCTTTTTCTAGATCAGCTGCTTGAACTGTTCCATTCTCTGAACTAGAAGTAACATTTCAAGGGGAAATAAAATCAAGAATTTAATGTTTGCAAAAAATGACTGCTTGGTTTAAGTCACAAAGGTAAAACTTTTGTCTTTTGCATCCCCTTATTAAATTAAATTTTTATTGAAGAGCATGCAAATTAAGAGCCAGAAGGTCGGAAAAGCGTGTCATTTCCATCTAGAGTCCATAAGTAACAGTACCATTCTAACAGAGCCATTCACCTTGTGAATTAAGAAATCTGCTCTAATTTCTCTTTTTTTCATGCTATATTGGACATTGCTTTTAGAAGCAATCAAAAGCCATTGTTCTTTCAATAATACATTTGCTATGTAACATGTTGTTTGGGGGCAAATGTTGGTTTTTCACATTAGTTAGATGAGTTTTATGGGTTCTAAATTGGTAGTTTTGGTGGGAACTTCTATTTCGTACTTCTCTTCCAAAAAAACTTTATTGTTTAATTATTCATTCCTAAAGTAGATATAAGCAAAGATCAACTACTATGCTTCTTCCAAGGAATTTTGAAGCCAAACAGCCAGTGATACAAATAAGAATACAAAACTGATTTTATCAATTCAACTCTTCCAGCCAAAGAGAGATTGATAGTGTTCCAGTGACTTAATCTAGCATTGACTTTATCCAATAAGCTACTGAAATCTCCAGCCCTTAACTTATAATTTGACAAAGCTAAATTGAGATATTTGAAAGGAAATTGTCCAGTTTGAAATTGAAGAATTGATGCCAACCTTCTCTTGCATCTCACTGAATGTGAAAAAATAACAGAACTCTTCTCTTGGTTAACTTGTAAACCAGATACGTCCTTGAATTTTCTGAAAACTTCGATAATTCCAATACCCTAAAACCTCTCTCCTATTCTCTCACCTTAATCATATTTCAGCTTGTTTACATTGCATGCTTTTAATCCAATTGTAGTTTAATTAAACCAACCAACCCTCTCTTTGATCATTCGACCTAATAATCCGAATTTAATTCCAAAATACGTTTGCAGTCTCTTGGGATGATCCCTACTCTCTATGCTACAATAGTAGTAGTTGTGTAGTGGTTTATAAATTTAAATTTGACTAAACGCTTCTTGAACCACACTCTCTTAATTTGACATAGCAAGCAACAAGTGTCACCGGCCCTGTATTATGTGCAGCATGATATTGAACTAAATTTAGGTATTTATTTAACAAAATATTTTGATATAAAATGAATTAAAATAAAAGAGTTTCTATAAATAAAATGATAACTTACCAAATAATAAAAAATATAAAAAATACTTTTTAATTGATATAAAATGAATAAAATAAAAGAGTTTCTATAAATAAAATGAATTTTAATAAAATAATTTATCAAATAATAAAATAAATTACAAATTAAAATTAAATAGGTAATGGTTTAATTAAGTTAACAGATACGTATTAAAATAAAATAGGTAATTATTTAATAAAATAATTTACCAAACATTTTTCTTATTCCACATCGTTTTTGAGTTATAAAGGATTACATGGAAGTCTCTTATATAAATATACCTTAAGAAATATTAATCAATAAAAGAGTTTCTATAAATAAAATGATAATTTACCAAAATATAAAAAAAAATTAGCTATTAATTGATATAAAATGAATTAAAATAAAATATTTTCTATAAATAAAATGAATTTTAATAAAATAATATAAAATATAAAAAAATATTTATTAATTGATATAAAATGAATTAAAATAAAAGATTTTATAAATAAAATGAATTTTAATAAAATAATCTATCAAATAATAAAATAAATTATCAATTAAAAGTAAATAGGTAATTGTTTAATTAACTTAAAGGCTACTTATTAAAATAAAATAGGTAATTATTCAATAAAATAATTTACCAAACATTTTTCTTGTTCAACATCGGTTTTGAGTTATAAAGGATTAAAAGGAAGCCTCTTATAAAAATATAGAACTAAAAAAATATTCATCATACTTTTCTTGGCCTTTTAGCTAAGATCAAGTGTAGTATCTGTTCTTATCGGTTTAATATCTAATACAAGGGCCACCGACCCTGTATTGTGTGGAGCATGATATTGAACTAAATTTAGGTAATTATTTAATAAAATAATTTAGCAAAGAATAAAAAATTTTAAAAATATTTATTAATTGATATAAAATGAATTAAAATAAAAGAGTTTCTATAACTAAAATGAATTTAATAAAATAATTTATCAAATAATAAAATAATTTAAAAATTAAAATTAAATAGGCAATTGTTTAATTAAGTTAAAAGTTACTTATTAAAATAAAATAGGTAATTATTTAATAAAATAATTTACCAAACATTTTTCTTGTCACATATCGGTTTTGAGTTATAAAGGATTACATGAAAACCTCTTATAAAAATATAAACCTAAAAAAATATTAATCATACCTTTCTCGGCCTTTTGGCTAAGATCAAATGTAGTATTTGTTCTTATCGGTTTAATATCTGATACAAGGGTCACTGGCCTATGTTATGTGGAGCATGATATTGAACTAAATTTTTTTTGTTCGGGTCAACTAAAGTAGTTTGCTACTTTAGTGATCCTAGCATCTCCTTGGTGTTGCACTATTGCCAAGTTTTAGTGCACCCTCCAAATCAAAGTTCAAATCTTGCTGAAGTGTGCTTATTCCGGATAAAATAAATTACCAATTAAAATTAAATAGGTAATTGTTTAATTAAGTTAAAAGTTACCTATTTAAATAAAATAGGTAATTATTTAATAAAATAATTTACCAAATAATAAAAATATAAAAATATATTTATTAATTGATATAAAATGAATTAAAATAAAAAATTTTCTATATATAAAGTAAATTTTAATAAAATAATTTACCAAATAATAAAATAAATTACCAATTAAAATTAAAGAAGTAATTATTTAATTAAGTTAAAAGTTACCTATTAAAATAAAATAAGTAATTATTTAATAAAATAATTTACCAACCATTTTTCTTGTCTCGCATTGGTTTTAAGTTATAAAGGATTAAATAATTAATAGTATATGTTCTTATCAGTTTATGTGACGACCCTAGGTTTTACAAACCCAATGTGTCTTATAATGACCCAAAACGGATCCAGAATGTAGAAGCTAAATAGAAACGTGGCCTCTAGAGATGTACACCATCCCTAAAATACAAAAGTGGCTTCCTAAGGAGTCCCGAGGCTCAACGGAAGCCAAGGGGAAACAAAGGTTCCAAAACCCTACAAGAAATGGACCAAGAGTAAAATGGTCATTTTACCCATAAATGGGTGCCACCGTGCACACCATTGGAAAGAAAATGAAAAATTAACAAATTTAGACTCAAGAATCACCTGATTCGGAGTCTGGACGGAAAACATATGAAAATAGGACAAAACGGAGTCCTCCAATTAAGAGATACCACAACCCCATCTCACTAAAACTATTATAACTCTCCTTATGGTTGGAGTTTTTGTGTGTAGTTGGTACCATTTGAAAGCTAACTTCAAGCTTGTGATACCCCTCGATTCTAGAGCCACGGGTGATCAAGTCCGGGCACAGATCCGAAGGATATCAAACAATTAATATTTAATCGAACACAGAATACAAAATAAATTTAAGAAATAATAATAAACTGAAGGAATACTAAATTAAAAATCCTCAAATATAAATATTTAAACTCTGACAATCCAAACTTCATAAGTTTACAACTCGGGAATCCATCTCCAGTGGACCCCTAATAAAAATCCAAACCGAACGAAAATAAATAACTGAAGATAAAAGCCTAAATCGAATATCTGGAAAGAAGTCCTACATCGTCGGTAGAATGAAAGATCGTCTCTGCTTAGCTCAAACAAGCTCTAAGACCTCAAACATCCCATACCTGAAAAACAATAAGTGGGTCAGGCCCACTAGCAAGTTCTACACTACAAATACCCAAGCAGAGACCCGATACGCATGCACATCCTAACCAATCCAACAATAACTAAATAGTCTGTAGATACATATAAATATATAATCATACTACAGGACTCTCACTGAACTACAGGCCTGTCTCAACCTGACTAGTAGGCACCATGCAAAACGCACCTGAGGTGGGCATGACTACTTAGACCTAGCAGGGTACACATCCAACCATCATAGCCAGCTATGCATCCCAATGCATATATGCTCCCTAGCCAACGACTCTGAGACTCAGGCTCATATTGTGGCACCATAAAAATATATTTAAAATCCGTTCCAAACTAAAAGTGTCACTCAACTATTTAGTGATCTGACACAAAATACAGGTAGGACTTAACTTTTGTAGTTAATCCATCCCTTAATCCAGAGTAGGTAGGACTTAGCGTTTTTGAGCTAATCCCCCTAGTATGTCACCGTCCCATACCGGTGCATACAAACCATCCATCCAATGTTGATAATACAAATAATGAGATAAAATCAATATCAACCAATCCATAACAAGTATAACACCATCCATCCAACTGTTAATAATACAGATGATATTATAAATATCAATATCCACACATCTATAACAAGTACAACAAGAATATATAAATTGCAAGCTTGTCATATATGAACAACACATGATTCTCTAATAGTTAAAGAACGCAGATAATAAGTGTAATCCATTCTTTAATCCCCTATCAGCATACTAATATCAATATCAAAATTAACATGCTCGTTTAAACTACTCCATATCATTCGGTTAGTTGATTATACATAATGACTTGTAAACATCAACTAATTTCCTGTTAAGCATAATCGACATTATATTAATTGTGATGCTTAATCCTATACCACTGTCATATGATTTAAACTTAAAATTCCTAGTTCAAATGCTAATTTTAAAACAAGCAACTTGAATTATCCGCATCACAGTAATATTGATCTATTTCCTAAGAGTTTCTGGTTGTTCCTTCTTTTAGCTTCTTATGGAAGATTATGAATTACCAGGCCTTCTGAAAATTTAACACAAGTTTAGACCCTTCTAAAAACCTTTTGAAACACTCTATTTTCATCCTAGAATGTCAAGAATTCAATCCTCGTAGCCCAGGTCTCGCAGAAACTTAAAAGTGGAAGCAAAAATCAAAGGAGCCGGCTCTGCAAAAGGTGGAGCAGCCTCCACAACAAGGGAGAGCCAGCTCCCCCATGATAGAGCCGCCTCTAGACTCCCATAGAGCCGGCTCTACCTAAGGTAGAGCCTGCTCTACCCTTTTATTGAGCCTGCTCTACTCTAATTAGAGCAGGCTCTTCCCCTATGCGTCTTCGTTTCCAATTCTGGCGATGTCCGGCAACTATATTCCTCAACCCAAGTTTATTATTGATTAAAACTCAGTCCTAGAGTATTCCAAAGTTAATTAAATTCATTGTTCATTAATCAAAACTAATCGGAACAAGAATTTTTCCAAACAGATTTAAAACAAGCCAAAAACCCAATCGGTAACACACACGATGTTGAACAATTTCTATGCAACCAAAAATTAATTTAACGATTTACATTCACCTAGGATTGTATTAACGATGCACAGAAACATCTTCCAGAACTATTTAAACTTATTAGACATTAATCAATTATCATTAGAATAAGAGTTATGCAAAACCGTTTAAAAACGAACAAGTTACAGATACAGAAAACACATACTGTTTTAAAAACCAAATAACCGTGCAAACCAAGTTAAAACAAACTAAATTAAATTTATTTCATCCTGGAATTTAATTAGGGATGCAAAGAACACAGGTCAAAGAGTTAGAGTTAGTATTAGAACTTGCTTGTGAGATTCGGTTCCAAAAATCTCAACGTCTTCCTTCTAAACTTTTCCGGTAACCCCTTTTTGTTTTCCCCTCTCTGTTCTTTCCCAGATTCCTCTACACATCTTTCTATTTTCTGTATGTCATGAATTGGGTTCTCAAACCCTAAACTAAAACCCTACATATATTTATAGGCCACCTTAAATCTAAGTCCACCAAAACCCTAAACTGAAACTCGGCCCGTAAAACCCAACTAGTTTATAATATCAATGTCGGCTACTTATGTAAATACCATACATACTGTAATACCCCTAGTTTTCAAAAGGATAAAAAAGGGAATTTAAATTTAATTATGTGACTTATATGGTTTTTTTTTGCTTTGTTGATTTAGTGTGAATTTATTTTAAATTAATTGGTTATTTGTTATTATGTATTTAAGTGATTATTTGTGTTTGTTTAATTGATTTAGTTAATATTTGTGTAATTGATTCTATTTGCATTCATTGTTTAAGTTAATTATTTAATTGGTCTATTTAATTAGTTGTCTTAATTGTTTTAATTTAATGATTTTAATTGAATTAATTTTGTGGGATTTAATATTTTAGTTGTTTAAATGACTGGCTTTAGTTACATGGATTTGGTTTTCAACGTGACTATCATATATATAGCTTTTCATAGGTAGCCGTCATTAATTATCACTTAGGTTTACCTATGGGCCGAGTTATATATGGATTAGGGTTTAATATCTAAACCTATATATATGTATATTACGGTGGACTAGGGTTTAAGTCATCACAAAACAAAACGTAGGTTTTCTGTAGAACAGAGATACAGTGAGGTATTGAGAGACACAGAGGAAAAAAAACCAGAGAGTGGTCTGGAGAGGAAAACACAGAAGGAGAATCACAGAGTGTCTTGGGAGATTAATTAAGGGGTTGCTTCGTGATGGAATTAAGAAGTAACAGTGGAATGAAACAGTGATCAGAGGAGAAACGGTCTTGATGAAGTCTGGAATTTAGCAATGGCATTAAAAGATTTTAAACCGGAATCTTAAGGCAAGTTTCATTCTCTCATTCCTGTAAACTTGTGTTCTGTGCATGCTTAAAAGTCTCCAGGAACCTAATTAACTTTTAAAACAGACTTGTATGAATATTAGATTGGGTTGTAATCTGTTTGATGCTTTTAGAAATGAAACTGTGTTTTCTTGCATAAATTGCTTTGAATCGGTTATAGTTTTAAATGGAAATTGAGGAGTTGTTAGGACTGTGAGGGCTTAATTTAATTCTAATTAGTCTAAAAACAAAGGGGACAGAAGGTTGAACCTCACCGGAAACACAGATGACAGCCAGACGAAACAGAACGAAGTCTTGGATGCAGAGACGGCTCTCAGAGGGTGAGAGATGGCTCTCTAGGAGAGGGAGCCGTCTCCCATAAATGTAGAGCCGGCTCTCCATGAGGGAGAGCTGGCTCTGGATAATGAAGAGCCGGCTCCCATGGGGGGGAGCAGGCTACCTTGAACAGATACCCCTTCGAGGGTATTTTCGGCATTTTTCTACCTATAAGGCCCTAAACGAAGTTTCTGGAAAATAAAGGGGGTTCTAAATAATTAAAAATTTACCTATTGGAACCTTTAAACAGAGGGTTTATGCTAGGGTTTAATTCTAAGGGGCATCACGAACATAAACATTATTAATGTGTATGCTGTCCGGAAGAAAGGAGGGGAGACGGAAAGGCTAGTTGTTTCCGCAAATTCAATGAACTGATATAACAGATATTGTTGGGATTTTATAGCAATGATATCTAGGATATATATGAGTCTCAAGAGGGTTGGTTGGGTTATGGTTGTGGTTGACATGTAATTTTAAATATATATAGTTGCATGCTGTAAGGAGTGGATGAAGTTCTAACTACTGGGTTGTTTTCACCAGTTAAATGGACTAGTACATTGAACCATTGGGGACTTATATGAGGTACAGTTTGACTTCTCTGTGTTATACTATATTAAGCACAGGTTTAAAGTTGGAGGATTAAAAGGACGTCATATGATGCAAACATAAATTTTTATGCCGTCAGGGGGTTAAGGAGGTTTGCATTACTAGTCTTTGTTTTAATGATTTTTATGAACTAGTATGAGGGTGGTTTGGGTTGAATGGTATTTTGTGCTCAGTTCATAAGTTTGATAATCATTATACCCTGCTATGGTTGTTAATTGATGAACTGATTTAGTTTCTGTTTTGTCAATTGGATGGATGTGGATAATTTAAATTGTTTAGCAGTACTATAACAATTTAACAGGAGTTTTATGATTATAATCATATACTGGATGCATAATAGGATATTAATAATACCTGTTTTCTATTATGCTGGTTCATGGATATACTTGATGTTCTAATGAATGTGCATCACTGGTGGATCATTTGCATTATATGTACCGGTATGGGATGGTTACATATCAGGGATGGATTATATCAAAAAGCTAAGTCCTACCCCTTCATACATACGGAATGGATTAACTAAAACAATTAAATCCTACATGGATGCATGTCCTGTCAACTAAAACAGTTGAACGACATAACAGATGTTTGTTTTATCTTTCTGCATTAGGAAGGAATTTATATATATATTTATGGTACCGTGATACAAGCTTGAGTCTCTTGATCATGGTTAGGGTGCATATATTGCAAAGGTTGGGTAGTTAGATATAGCTAATGTTCCCTGGCAGGTTTAGGTACTTGGTCGCTGAAAAGCTTGTTTTATATGTCACCTTCTACCCAGGCTGAACTATGTTATAGGTTAGTGAGCATCCTATAGTGTGTATATATATATATATGGACTATTGTAGATATTGCCGAGCTATCAAGGATGTATCTGCGTATCGGGTTTATGTACGGATTGTAGTTGATTGGAACTTACATGTGGGCCTGACTCACTTCTATTTTTCTGGTATTCGCCAGTACCAGGCTTAGAGTTTGATCGTGTTGATGCAGATACAGACACTCACTCTTCCGGTTACATAGGATTTCCTTTCTATTTTGGTTTTGGATTTTAATTCTATAAATTTATTTAAAGTTTTGGAATTAGGGGTCCACTAGGTGGATTCCTGAGTTGTACGGATTTAAATTATATTAATTTGTTATTTAAGGTTCAAGAATTTTTATTTTAGTATTCTTTCTGTTTATTATTATTTAAATCTTATTTCAGTTTTTCCTGCTTGTTTACATATTGATTGTTTGGTATCCCTCGGATCTGTGCTTGGACTTGATCACCCGTGGCTCTAGAAATGAGGGGTATCATAGTTGGTATCAGAGCACTCCAGGTTCTAGTGTCCTTAGGAGTGTCTTTCGTTAAAAGTCTTCCGCATTGCGTCTCTTAAACACTTAGAACCATATTAGGATTCGTTGTACTCTTTTACGGTTCGTTAAGAGGAGCTGATGTCAATTATATTCCATAATTATGTAATGGTTGACACTAGAAGAAGGATGGGGTCCAAAACGACAGTGAATCAGACCCGAATGAGTTGAGGAGTACGTTATCAAGTTCTCTATCAGAAGCAGAACTTGGGATTGAAGGTTTAGTTTTGGTTGGCATTACTTGTAGAAGTATTAGCCAAAGAGGGATATAGGAGTGTGTTTTAGGTCACCGCATAACAGGACCAACACGATTTCAGTTGTTCTCGTAAAGGAGACAACCGAGGAATAAGAGTCCAAAGAGGATTCTAGTGGAGGAGATTTCCATATATCCAAGAAAGAGGGACTTGAATGTAAAAAAAAAAAAAAATCAAGGATCACGCGAGAGTGATCTTGTTCGCTAATAATATAGTGAACGATACTCGTAGCGTTGAGGTGGATAGTTAACCTTGTGTATTACCTTTAAACGAGGTCGATAAAGAGAACTCTTTAGGGGTTCAGGAATTAGAAGGAGTTCTTCTCAGAACGAAGCAATGACTTTATATCACGTTCCGGGGAGTATGGGGAATTAGGTAGGGACGTTCTAAGCTATTTTGCATTTCGTGGATAAGGAGGGTGAAGGTTAAGCCTTTGGAATTGGCTGAAGCAAATGGATTTTATTTTGAGCTACGATTTGAGCTTATGTTTCGAGGTTGGATGATTTTCTCTGAAACTATAAAAAAAAAGGAGATTGTGAACCAATTAGGTAAAGTTGATTTCTAAAAGAGATTTTCTTTGCTAGGAGGAACGATGTTTTACATAGGATTCTATTGTGTTTTATTGTGTGTGCTTTAGGTGTTTCATTTTTGGTTAATTAGTCAGGATTAGGATTACGGTTTAGTTAGGGGCACAAGTGTGTGATCAATCAACTACCGTTTAGAGGAATAACATTAATTACGCTAGGATTTTGGGCATGGGGTCCAAGGATTTGGTAGTATACCTACCCTTAGCCAATTTAGTGAACTTAGATATATATAGTTATAGTACGTTTTCAGGATGGGATAAGTAAACCAGCAGTTCGAGTCAAATGATATAGATTCATTTCATAAATTGTATCATCACGATGGTTTATCGGAGGAACTGACTTGGTTGAATATTTTCTCGAAAAATTTTAAACAGGTGTTTCCAAGTCAGTAAGAGGATTTTGGTACTGGTTTAAGTACTTGGGAAATGACACCGACTGAGGATAGTAGGCAGATTAACTATTCGTCA
The DNA here is from genome assembly GCF_030987335.1 of Cornus florida. NCBI lineage: Eukaryota > Viridiplantae > Streptophyta > Magnoliopsida > Cornales > Cornaceae > Cornus > Cornus florida. The sequence continues at coordinate 36,532,866 of NW_026775573.1, forward strand.
GTCTATCCATAAATCACGAATTTGGTTCAAAAAGGTGTGTCGTTAAGAAGAGTTACCGGAGTTGCATATCGAGGATGAAGTAAAGTCTCTTCATTTGCACAAATAATATGGAAAAAAAAAAATTATAGGTAATGGTTCGCAACAAATAGTTGTTGCTCGGAAATTGTTGACTATTTGAAAGATGAAAAGATTTCCATATGCGGTTGCAGTTAGACGGGATGTCTAATAGACACTTACTTGTGTTAGAAAAGTAAGATGTCAAAGACTTGAAGATGAGACCGAACATCTAATATCTGTCTCAAAGTCTGATATCTGGTAAATAATCTAAATGGACCGTCAAAGATCATTAGATCCTTGCGGCCACTTCTCATGCTAAAACGGGATTGACAGAGTAGTTTCCACAGATCTAGATGAGAGATTATAGATTTTACACAAGGGTCAGGATTCTGGTTGGGATATCGTTGAACTGATAAAATTAAATCAGTTTCACTTTGTCTATTTTGGAACTGGTAAGATATCAGTTCCTACAAATAGCACGGATAACGAGACGGCTTAGATGGATAGATGTGGTGATTCATACTTTGCATTAAACTTCGTCTGGTGAAAGTAACAGGAAGGGGGATGATCTTATTAACCGATATGGTAAACGAACCTTCGGTGGTTATTGCGCAATCTGTTGTGGTTTAGCATGTGGAAATAATACCACTTGCTATTACCAAGGAAATAGAAGTGGTCAACTTAGAATATTTGAGCTGATTCCACAGGAGGTAGTACCTTACTCAGATGAGTTTAGGGTACTGAAGGCGGATTGGTCGTTGCCTTACTAATTCTAGGATGGTCGAAGTGACTGAGATGTAAATTAGTAAAATTTTACAGTGCAGTCAAATAGTTATGAGTTCCATCACGACATACAATGTTAGTTTTGGTGCGGTACAGATAGGGACATGTACATAACTGTCTCCAAGAGTATCATCTGTTAGTAGGGTGGAAAATTGATACTTGGATATCACTGGAGGTTTTAGCCCTTTCCTATATCGAAATGGGAGTAGGACTAATCAAGAGGGGATGGTTGGTAGAAATTACCGACATTGGTTGGAAGTTTACATCTCTCTGGATTAAAAGTCGTGGTTATGAAAGTTCGAGGGCGGACATCACTATTAGTGGTGTTTGTTTTGGCGTGTTGTGTCAGTTCTACATTGTGCTGATAATGGAGTTGTAGTATGTGGTTATCTCTTACAAGAGGTAAACACTGTTATGTCAACGGAGTTTTTTGAAGATGTGGGAGCAACAACTGTGTTTTGCATCTCTAGACGGGACATTTGGTCGAAATATAATATTTGATCATGGCAAATATGCTTAGGATATACCTCCTAGGTGGGCGTGGGTAATTAAAAGCATTATTTAGCTTTTCCGATATTATCTGTGCTATTGTTGGCACAAGGAGGTTCGTGCAACAATGTTTGGGATTTTGGATAGTAGGTTGTGCCGATCTCTCATTAGTTGGTCTGGCATGGAAGCGAGGTTATCTGATAAGACCTTGACTTTATGTAAGGATACATCGGAGAAACATACTCTCTTTTGGTAATGAGTGCGCACAGTTTGGAGGCGACAGTCGGATTTTGTGGATAGTTGAACCCGTACATAGGAGTTCTCTATCAGGAAATGGTTGTTTTAGAGAAGGTCAGTTTTCTGTATTACACTGCCTTTTCACGGATTTTGTTAATCAAGTTAGGCAGTTGTTTATATTATAGCTTTACCAACTTGTTAAGCGCTGGATGCATAGGGATTTTATGTGTTTGTTCTATGGAACTTGAAGGAATATGGATTGTTACCCTTCGCTAAATATGGGTATGATTGGATTGTTGATAGATACAACCTAGGAGTTGTACATTTATGCTATATTTCTTTTACATGAAAAATTAGTATATTGTTGGTTATGTTGGGAATTCGGTAAAGCTCATCTAAAAGAGGCTCTGCCACATGAAAACGGAAATAAATTTTTAAAAGAGATTAATTCAGGGTTTTGTGAATTCCGAGGACGGAATTCCTTTTGTTAGAGGGGAAGAATGTAATACCCCTAGTTTTCAAAAGGATAAAAAAGGGAATTTAAATTTAATTATGTGACTTATGTGGTTTTTTTTTGCTTAGTTGATTTAGTGTGAATTTATTTTAAATTAATTGATTATTTGTTATTATGTATTTAAGTGATTATTTGTGCTTGTTTAATTGATTTAGTTAATATTTGTGTAATTGATTCTATTTGCATTCATTGTTTAAGTTAATTATTTAATTGGTCTATTTTAATTAGTTGTCTTAATTGTTTTAATTAAATGATTTTAATTGAATTAATTTTGTGGGATTTAATACTTTAATTGTTTAAATGACTGGCTTTAGTTACATGGATTTGGTTTTCAACGTGACTGTTATATATATAGCTTTTTATAGGTAGCCGTCATTAATTATCACTTAGGTTTACCTATGGGCCGAGTTATATATGGATTAGGGTTTAATATCTAAACCTATATATATGTATATTACGGTGGACTAGGGTTTAAGTCATCGCAAAACAAAACGTAGGTTTTCTGTAGAACAGAGATACAGAGAGGTATTGAGAGACATAGAAAAAAAAAAACCAGAGAGTGGTCTGGAGAGGAAAACACAGAAGGAGAATCATAGAGTGTCTTGAGAGATTAATTAAGGGGTTGCTTCGTGATGGAATTAAGAAGCAACAGTGGAATGAAACAGTGATCAGAGGAGAAACGGTCTTGATGAATTCTGGAAATTAGCAATGGCGTTAAAAGATTCCAAACCGGAATCTTAAGGCAAGTTTCATTCTCTCCTTCCTGTAAACTTGTGTTCTGTGCGTGCTTAATAGTCTCCAGGAACCTAATTAACTTTTAAAACAGACTTGTATGAATATTAGATTGGGTTGTAATCTGTTTGATGCTTTTAGAACTGAAACTGTGTTTTCTTGCATAAATTGCTTTAAATCGGTTATAGTTTTAAATGGAAATTGAGGAGTTGTTAGGACTGTGAGGGCTTAATTTAATTCTAATTAGTCTAAAAACAAAGGGGACAGAAGGTTGAACCTCGCCGGAAACACAGATGACAGCCAGACGAAACAGAACGAAGTTTTGGATGCAGAGACGGCTCTCAGAGGGTGAGAGACGGCTCTCTAGGAGAGGGAGCCGTCTCACCATAAAAGTAGAGCCGGCTCTCCATGAGGGAGTGCCGGCTCTGGATAATGAAGAGCTGGCTCCCATGGGGGGGAGCCGGCTCCCTTTAACAGATACCCCTTCGGGGGTATTTTTGGCATTTTTCTGCCTCTAAGGCCCTAAACGAAGTTTCTGGAAAATAAAGGGGGTTCTAAATAATTAAAAATTTACCTATTGGAACCTTTAAACCGAGGGTTTATGCTAGGGTTTAATTCTAAGGGGCATCACGAACATAAACATTATTAATGTGTATGCTGTCCGGAAGAAAGGAGGGGAGACAGAAAGGCTAGTTGTTTCCGTAAATTCAATGAACTGATATAACGGATATTGTTGGGATTTTATAGCAATGATATCTAGGATATATATGAGTCTCAAGAGGGTTGGTTGGGTTATGGTTGTGGTTGACATGTAATTTTAAATATATATAGTTGCATGCTGTGAGGAGTGGAGGAAGTTCTAACTACTGGGTTGTTTTCACCAGTTAAATGGACTAGTACATTGTACCATTGGGGACTTATATGAGGTACAGTTTGACTTCTCTGTGTTATACTATATCAAGCACAGGTTTTAAGTTGGAGGATTAAAAGGACGTCATATCATGCAAACATAAATTTTTATGCCGTCAGGGGGTTAAGGAGGTTTGCATTACTAGTCTTTGTTTTAATGATTTTTATGAACTAGTATGAGGGTGGTTCGGGTTGAATGGTATTTTGTGCTCTGTTCATAAGTCTGATAATCATTATACCCTACTATGGTTGTTAATTGATGAACTGATTTAGTTTCTGTTTTGTCAATTGGATGGATGTGGATAATTTGAATTGTTTAACAGTACTATAACAATTTAACAGGAGTTTTATGATTATAATCATATACTGGATGCATAATAGGATGTTAATAGTACCTGTTTTCTATTATGCTGGTTCATGGATATACTTGATGTTCTAATGAATGTGCATCACTGGTGGATCATTTGCATTATATGTACCGGTATGGACGGTTACATATCAGGGATGGATTAGATCAAAAAGCTAAGTCCTACCCCTTCATACATACGGAATGGATTAACTAAAACAGTTAAATCCTACATGGATGCATGTCCTGTCAACTTAAACAGTTGAACGATATAACGGATGTTTGTTTTATCTTTCTGCATTAGGAAGGAATTTATATATATATTTATGGTACCGTGATACGAGCTTGAGTCTCTTGATCACAGTTAGGGTGCATATATTGCAAAGGTTGGGTAGCTAGATATAGTTAATGTTCCCTGGCAGGTCTAGGTACTTGGCCGCTGAAAAGCGTGTTTTATATGTCACCTTCTACCCAGGCTGAACTATGTTATAGGCTAGTGAGCATCCTATAGTGTGTATATATATATATGGACTATTGTAGATATTGCCGAACTATCAAGGATGTATCTGCATATCGGGTTTATGTACGGATTGTAGTAGATTGGAACTTGCATGTGGGCCTGACCCACTTCTATTTTTCAGGTATTCGCCAGTACCAGGCTTAGAGTTTGATCGCGTTGATGCAGATACAGACACTCACTCTTCCGGTTACATAGGATTTCCTTTCTATTTTGGTTTTGGATTTTAATTCTATAAATTTATTTAAAGTTTTGGAATTAGGGGTCCACTAGGTGGATTCCCGAGTTGTACGGATTTAAATTATATTAATTTATTATTTAAGATGCAAGGATTTTTATTTTAGTATGCTTTCTGTTTATTATTATTTAAATCTTATTTCAGTTTTTCCTGCTTGTTTACATATTGATTGTTTGGTATCCCTCGGATCTGTACTCGGACTTGATCACCCGTGGCTCTAGAAACGAGGGGTATCATAGTTGGTATCAGAGCACTCCAGGTTCTAGTGTCTTTAGGAGTGTCTTTCATTAGAAGTCTTCCACGTTGCGTCTCTTAAACACTTAGAGCCATATTAGGATTCGTTGTACTCTTTAAGGGTTCGTTAAGAGAAGCTGATGTCAATTATATTCCATAATTATGGAATGGTTGACACTAGAAGAAGGATAGGGTCCAAAACGACAGTGAATTAGACCCGAAAGAGTAGAGGAGTACGTTATCAAGTTCTCTATCAGAAGCAAAACTTGGGATTGAAGGTTTAGTTTTGGTTGGCGTTACTTTTAGAAGTATAAGCCAAAGAGGGATATAGGAGTGTGTTTTAGGTCACCGCATAACAGGACCAACACGATTTCAGTTGTTCTCATAAAGGAGACAACCGAGGAATAAGAGTCCAAAGAGGATTCTAGTGGAGGAGATTTCAATATATCCAAGAAAGAGGGACTTGAATGTAAAAAAAAAAAAAAAAAAAAAAAAAAAAAAAAAAAGAATCGAGGATCACGCGAGAGTGATCTTGTTCGCTTATAATATAGTGAACGATACTCGTAGCGTTGAGGTGGATAGTTAACCTTGTGTATTACCTTTAAACGAGGTCGATAAAGAGAACTCTTTAGGGGTTCAGGAATTGGATGGAGTTCTTCTCAGAATGAAGCAATGATTTTATATCACATTCCGGGGAGTATGGGGAATTAGGTAGGGACGTTCTAAGCTGCTTTGCATTTCGTGGATAAGGAGGGTGAAGGTTAAGCCTTTGGAATTGGCTGAAGCAAATGGATTTTATTTTGAGCTACGATTTGAGCTTATATTTCGAGGTTGGATGATTTTCTCTGAAACTGTAAAAAAAAGGAGATTGTGAACCAATTAGGTAAAGTTGATTTCTAAAAGAGATTTTCTCTGCTAGGAGGAACGATGTTTTACATAGGATTCTATTGTGTTTTATTGTGTGTGCTTTAGGTATTTCATTTTTGGTTAATTAGTCAGGATTGGGATTACGGTTTAGTTAGGGGCACAAGTGTGTGATCAATCAACTACCGTTTGAAGGAATAACATTAATTACGCTAGGATTTTGGGCATGGGGTCCAAGGATTTGGTAGTATACCTACCCTTAGCCAATTTAGTGAACTTAGATATATGTAGTTATAGTACGTTTTCAGGATGGGATAAATAAACCAGCAGTTCGAGTCAAATGATATGGATTCATTTGATAAATTGTATCGTCACGATGGTTTATCGGAGGAACTGACTTGGTTGAATATTTTCTTGAAAATTTTTAAACAGGTGTTTCCAAGTCAGTAAGAGGATTTTGGTACTGGTTTAAGTACTTGGGAAATGACACCGACTGAGGATAGTACGCAGATCAACTATTCGTCAGTCTATCCATAAATCACGAATTTGGTTCGTAAAGGTGTGTCGTTAAGAGGAGTTACCGGAGTTGCATATCGAGGATGAAGTAAAGTCTCTTCATTTGCACAAATAATATGGAAAAAAAAAAATTTAGGTAATGGTTCGCAACAAATAGTTGTTGCTCGGAAATTGTTGACTATTTGGAGGATGAAAAGATTTCCATATGTGGTTGCAGTTAGACGGGATGTCTAATAGACACTTACTTGTGTTAGAAAAGTAAGATGTCAAAGACTTGAAGAGGAGACCGAACATCTAATATCTGTCTCAAAGTCTGATATCTGGTAAATAATCTAAATGGACCGTCAAAGATCATTAGATCCTTGCGGCCACTTCTCATGCTAGAGCGGGATTGACAGAGTAGTTTCCACAGATCTAGATGAGAGATTACAGATTTTACACAAGGGTCAGGATTCTGGTTGGCATATCGTTGAACTGATAAAATTAAATCAATTTCACTTTGTCTATTTTGGAACTGGTAAGATATCAATTCCTACAAATAGCACGGATCACGAGACGGCTTAGATGGATAGATGTGGTGATTCATACTTTGCATTAAAATTCGTTTGGTGAAAGTAACAGGAAGGGGGATGATCTTATTAACCGATATGGTAAATGAACCTTCGGTGGTTATTGCGCAATCCGTTGTGGTTTAGCATGTGGAAATAATACCACTTGCTATTACCAGGGAAATAGAAGTGGTCAACTTAGAATATTTGAGCTAATTCCACAGGAGGTAGTACCTTACTCAGATGAGTTTAGGGTACTGAAGGCGGATTGGTTGTTGTCTTACTAATTCCAGGATGGTCGAAGTGACTGAGATGTAAATTAGTAAAATTTTACAGTGCAGTCAAATAGTTATGAGTTGCATCACGAAATACAATGTTAGTTTTGTTGCGGTACAGATAGGGACATGTACATAACTGTCTCTAAGAGTATCATCTGTTAGTAGGGTGGAAAATTGATACTTGGATATCACTGGAGGTTTTAGCCCTTTCCCATAACGAAATGGGATTAGGACTAATCAGAAGGGGATGGTTGGTAGAAACTACCGACATTGGTTGGAAGTTTACATCTCTCTGGATTAAAAGTCGTGGTTATGGAAGTTCAAGGGTGGACATTACTATTAGTGGTGTTTGTTTTGGCATGTTGTGTCAGTTCTACAATGTGCTGATAATGGAGTTGTAGTATGTGGTTATCTCTTACAAGAGGAAAACACTGTTATGTCAACGGAGTTTTTTGAAGATGTGGGAGCAACAATTGTGTTTTGCATCTCTAGACGGGACATTTGGTCGAAATATAATATTTGATCATGGCAAATATGCTTAGGATATACCTCCTAGGTGGGCGTGGGTAATTAAAAGCATTATTTAGCTTTTCCGATATTATCTATGCTATTGTTGGCACAAGGAGGTTCGTGCAACAATGTTTGGGATTTTGGATAGTAGGTTGTGCCGATCTCTCATTAGTTGGTCTAGCATGGAAGCGAGGTTATCTGATAAGACCTTGACTTTATGTAAGGATACATCGGAGAAACATACTCTCTTTTGGTAATGAGTGCGCACAGTTTGGAGGCGACAGTCGGATTTTGTGGATAGTTGAACCCGTACATAGGAGTTCTCTATCAGGAAATGGTTGTTTTGGAGGAAGGTCAGTTTTCTGTATTACACAGCTTTTTCACAGATTTTGTTAATCAAGTTAGGCAGTTGTTTATATTATAGCTTTACCAACTTGTTAAGCGCTGGATGCATAGGGATTTTATGTGTTTGTTCTATGGAACTTGAAGGAATATAGATTGTTACCCTTCGCTAAATATGGGTATGATTGGACTGTTGATACATACAACCTAGGAGTTGTACATTTATGCTATATATCTTTTACATGGAAAATTAGTATATTGTTGGTTATGTTGGGAATTCGGTAGAGCTCATCTAAAAGAGGCTCTACCACACGAAAACGGAAATAAATTTTTAAAAGACATTAATTCAGAGTTTTGTGAATTCCGAGGACGGAATTCCTTTTGTTAGAGGGGAAGAATGTAATACCCCTAGTTTTCAAAAGGATAAAAAAGGGAATTTAAATTTAATTATGTGACTTATGTGGTTTTTTTTTGCTTAGTTGATTTAGTGTGAATTTATTTTAAATTAATTGGTTATTTGTTATTATGTATTTAAGTGATTATTTGTGTTTGTTTAATTGATTTAGTTAATATTTGTGTAATTGATTCTATTTGCATTCATTGTTTAAGTTAATTATTTATTTGGTCTATTTTAATTAGTTGTCTTAATTGTTTTAATTTAATGATTTTAATTGAATTAATTTTGTGGGATTTAATACTTTAATTGTTTAAATGACTGGCTTTAGTTACATGGATTTGGTTTTCAACGTGACTGTTATATATATTGCTTTTCATAGGTAGCCGTCATTAATTATCACTTAGGTTTACCTATGGGCCGAGTTATATGTGGATTAGGGTTTAATATCTAAACCTATATATATGTATATTACGGTGGACTAGGGTTTAAGTCATCGCAAAACAAAACGTAGGTTTTCTGTAGAACAAAGATACAGTGAGGTATTGAGAGACACAGAGGCAATAAAAACTAGAGAATGGTCTAGAGAGGAAAACACAGAAGGAGAATCATAGAGTGTCTTAAGAGATTAATTAAGGGGTTGCTTCGTGATGGAACTAAGAAGCAACAGTGGAATGAAACAGTGATCAGAGGAGAAACGGTCTTGATGAATTCTGGAATTTAGCAATGGCGTTAAAAGATTTCAAACCGGAATCTTAAGGCAAGTTTCATTCTCTCCTTCCTGTAAACTTGTGTTCTGTGCATGCTTAATAGTCTCCAGGAACCTAATTAACTTTTAAAACAGACTTGTATGAATATTAGATTGGGTTGCAATCTGTTTGATGCTTTTAAAACTAAAACTGTGTTTTCTTGCATAAATTGCTTTGAATCGGTTATAGTTTTAAATGGAAATTGAGGAGTTGTTAGGATTGTGAAGGCTTAATTTAATTCTAATTAGTCTAAAAACAAAGGGGACAGAAGGTTGAACCTCGCCGGAAACACAGATGACAGCCAGACGAAACAGAACGAAGTCTTGGATGCAGAGACAGCTCTCTAGGAGAGGGAGCCGTCTCCCATAAATGTAGAGCCAGCTCTCCATGAGGGAGAGCCGGCTCTGGATAATGAAGAGGCAGCTCCCATGGGGGGGAGCCGGCTCCCTAGAACAGATACCCCTTCGAGGGTATTTTCGGCATTTTTCTGCCTCTAAGGCCCTAAATGAAGTTTATGGAAAATAAAGGGGGTTCTAAATAATTAAAAATTTACCTATTGGAACCTTTAAACAGACGGTTTATGCTAGGGTTTAATTCTAAGGGGCATCACGAACATAAACATTATTAATGTGTATGCTGTCCGGAAGAAAGGAGGGGAGACGGAAAGGCTAGTTGTTTCCGCAAATTCAATGAACTTATATAACGGATATTGTTGGGATTTTATAGCAATGATATCTAGGATATATATGAGTCTCAAGAGGGTTGGTTGGGTTGTGGTTGTGGTTGACAGGTAATTTTAAATATATTTAGTTGCATGTTGTGAGGAGTGGAGGAAGTTCTAACTACTGGGTTGTTTTCACCAGTTAAATGGACTAGTACATTGTACCATTGGGGACTTATATGAGGTACAGTTTGACTTCTCTGTGTTATACTATATCAAGCACAGGTTTTAAGTTGGAGGATTAAAAGGACATCATATCATGCAAACATAAATTTTTATGCCGTCAGGGGGTTAAGGAGGTTTGCATTACTAGTCTTTGTTTTAATGATTTTTATGAACTAGTATGAGGGTGGTTTGGGTTGAATGGTATTTTGTGCTCAGTTCATAAGTCTGATAATCATTATACCCTGCTATGGTTGTTAATTGATGAACTGATTTAGTTTCTGTTTTGTCAATTGAATGGATGTGGATAATTTAAATTGTTTAACAGTATCATAACAATTTAACAGGAGTTTTATGATTATAATCATATACTGGATGCATAATAGGATGTTAATAATACCTGTTTTCTTAAATGCTGGTTCATGGATATACTTGATGTTCTAATGAATGTGCATCACTGGTGGATCATTTGCATTATATGTACCGGTATGGGACGGTTACATATCAGGGATGGATTAGATCAAAAAGCTAAGTCCTACCCCTTCATACATACGGAATGGATTAACTAAAACAGTTAAATCCTACATGGATGCATGTCCTGTCAACTAAAACAGTTGAACGACATAACGGATGTTTGTTTTATCTTTCTGCATTATGAAGGAATTTATATATATATTTATGATACCGTGATACGAGCTTGAGTCTCTTGATCATGGTTAGGGTGCATATATTGCAAAGGTTGGGTAGCTAGATATAGCTAATGTTCCCTGGTAGGTCTAGGTACTTGGCCGCTGAAAAGCGTGTTTTATATGTCACCTTCTACCCAGGCTGAACTATGTTATAGGCTAGTGAGCATCCTATAGTGTGCATATATATATATGGACTATTGTAGATATTGCCGAGCTATCAAGGATGTATCTGCGTATCGGGTTTATGTACGGATTGTAGTAGATTGGAACTTGCATGTGGGCCTGACCCACTTCTATTTTTCAGGTATTCGCCAATACCAGGCTTAGAGTTTGATCGTGTTGATGCAGATACAGACACTCACTCTTCCGGTTACATAGGTTTTCCTTTTTACTTTGGTTTTGGATTTTAATTCTGTAAATTTATTTAAAGTTTTGGAATTAGGGGTCCACTAGGTGGATTCCCGAGTTGTACGGATTTAAATTATATTAATTTATTATTTAAGGTTCAAGGATTTTTATTTTAGTATTCTTTCTGTTTATTATTATTTAAATCTTATTTCAGTTTTTCCTGCTTGTTTACATATTGATTGTTTGGTATCCCTCGGATCTATGCTCGGACTTGATCACCCGTGGCTCTAGAAACGAGGGGTATCACACATGCAACCAACCCTACGGTCACGTTAAGTTTAGAAAACAATTATATTTAATAAAACAAATACATTTAAACAATTCATCAGTTAAACTTAAATCAATTAAAACAACCCTCTAATTAAGTTAATTAAAACAACCAAATAATTACTATAATTACACTAACAAAAATAGAACAATTTAAATAAGTAAATTCAGTTAAACTCACAACAAAAACCCCAACAAAGAAAACAAGTAAATAATAAACCACAATTAAAGCAATAAAATTAACACATATGCACGTCAACAAGTAAAAATGCATTAGAAACAATAAAATAAATTCCAGGACTATCCTTTTAAAATTAGGGGTATTACAAAGCTTTTGAAGTTGGGCTAAAAAATGACCTGATTTGGATTACAAAAGGTGAGATATGACCCACTGAAGTTGGCTCAAGAAAGTTGTCCAAGAAATTGAAAAAAAATCAAGCTTCAGGGAGAATCAGCCGACCGACGGCAAAGATCATTCGGCCAAAAATGCATCATCAGCCGGCTGATGGCAAGGATCAGCCGGCCGAAACGACCTGTTTCATATGCAAACTCACTGAAATTGGTCTCGAAAGGCTATTAGTCGGTTGACAGCTTTTGTCAACCGACCTACGCATCAGACAGCAGCAAAATCTGCTATTGCAATGTGTGGAAATGGTGCTTGGTCCACACCTAATGCTATACATGCATCCTAAGTGTCCCAAAACAAGTTTAAAAGCATCCCTTAGCTTCATACGAGCATACACAACATAATAAACTAAGAGGAAACTTTAATTCGTACTCCAATGCATGAATTTTGCATAAAAACTCATAAATCGGCCCCATGAAAGTTTCAAAACAGAAATTTAAGGTTTTTGTGAGATGTGGACATGCACGCAAATGTAAAAAGGATTTTAAGACGCGTTCCAATGGCTCACAGCTTCAAAATACCCCTAATGCAAAATATGACCTCTCAAACCTCAATTTTGCATAAAATTGCCTAAAAAGGTGAAATACAACACCATAGCATATAAATGAAAATGAAATGGTGTTGGGCCCTTGGCCACACCTATAATGACCTGGTCATTTTTCCTCCTTTTCTTTTTCTCAAACTTTACGGATAATTTTTTTCCATTTAATTTTCTTTTCCAAGTTTTGTTTCTCATCACTTGGTGTCATCTTGAGTGATTGGAAATGTTTTCTGATACTCTTTCATTTGGATTGACAACTTTCTTTAAGGACCTAGTCATTTCCATATTTTCACTTTTTGGACACTATTCACTTTTTCGTTTTTTTTCCCGTTTGTCACTTTTTGGCACAACCTCACTTTTCATGCTCAAAATTGGTTTTTGACTTCACGTACCTTCATCCTAAGTGGTTTCCACAAAATACGTATCTTTACTTTTGTAGAAAAGCTCTCTGGTTGCTCTCGGTGTCCATAGGGGCATGGATGTAAAGTTCTTCGAAAACATTTCCTTTTCTTGGGGTGTTTTTCACAAATATCTTTTAGAGATATTTTATTTTGGGAGATTTTAAGAAAATATCTTTTGGTCTGGGTAGTTTTATAGTTATACCTTTTTGTAGGGGCCATTCTGCAATTAACGAAAGTTATTACAAAATACTTCGTTTTGAGCCTGAATCCTCATACGGGATTCATTTTCACTTTTTGCCAAGTCGCGAACTCTTAGAATTTCCTCCCAGTCGTTTTCCCCAGTTTTAGGGATTTCTGACCCTAGTTGCCGCCGAACTTGTTCAAGGCATATCTCTCTGCTCGGGATTCAATTTTTGACGTCGTTTCTTCCATTGTTTGAATTTTCTCATTTTGGTTCTTTTTTGTTCACATTGTTTTATCGTTTAAGCCCATTTGCGCAAATTCCACTTTTTTGGACCTGGTGGGGCCCATTCAGGGCAATTTTAGGATTTTACTATAAATAGAATGACTTAAAGTGAAAAATTAGATTTTCACCATCTTCTTCCCCTCTTTGGCCGGCAGCTATGGCAGCCCCTTGGGCTATTACCACTCTTTCTTCCTCTCCACTTGATTTACTTTGTTATTTGTCTCGTGCCTTAACGTTTATCGTAGGCCTTGGCGTGCTCTTCCTTTCCCCCTTATTAGAAACCATTTTTGAGTTCGGGTTTCGAGTTCAGATTTGGTTTTTCATGGTACCTCAAAGGTTAAAGTTGTTCCTCTCGTTGTCCCCGACATAAACTAGGAGTATTGTCGGATTCGGAGCACTTTTCTTTCGGTGGAGATTTGAGATTTCATCTCAAATTGAGGTAGGGAATGTATATCTTGGTTATATTGAGTGTATTCCATACTTACACAACTTAATCACATGCCTTTGTATTAAATCTAAAAACTTTATTTATGTATTTTCTTGTATGAGATTTAATTCTCCCGGTTGGTTATAACTTGGTTTAAACTTGTGGCATGCTATTCGGAGATGTTTTAAAATTTAGGAATAATTAATTAATTATATTAATTAATTTATTCCAAATGTACTATTCACTTCATTGGATTTTCGACTTGATATTGTCAATGAGCATGCCATATACTTTCACTTCTATTAAATCGGGGATATTTCATTAGGTTTTGAAACCTTTCATTTTATTATTTTCTTGTATGAAGGTTTAATCATCATGGTTGTATCTTGCATGGAAATTTCTTGTATTATGCTATTAAATCAAGTCTTAACAATGTTTTATAACTTACTTTAATTTGAGAGCATTTGGATGAGTTTTAAAATCTATTCAATGGTTCCATGGGCTTGATTAAGTTTTTAACTTGGCATTCATGATTTCCTTAACAAGTTCTTTCACGTGTATTAAATAGAGAATAATCGGATAAGTTTTAAGACTTATATTTAATTATTTCCTTTGTATGGAATTTAATTCACATGGTTGCATCTTGTGTGAAATGAACTTGCAACTTGATATTAAACTTGCCCTTGACATGATCCTTGACATATCTTGTTCGTAGAATATTTAGAATTGAACCCTTGTCAAACTAATGAATTAGACTTGTATTTCATGGGACTTTTGCCTTTTTATCATGTATCATGACTTGTTGCAACTTAACTTCATTAATGTAGTTAATGAACTTACACCCTTACATTGGAATGATTTAATTGTTCAAGTGTTGTTAAACAAATAATTAAATCATTAATCTTATACTAGTGGTATATCTACATCAATGGGTTCCTTGTGCTATAAATACTAGTTTGTAGTCTATGTAGATGCATACTACAAGTTCTTGACATTTCACATGCCATTATAGTTGAGGACTTAGGGCATGACTTATGTGTTCTAATATCTTGGTTGTGCATGGAATGTGGTTTAATGTATTACTTGTATCTTGATACACTCTTGGTTGCACAACATATTGATTTTGGAACTTGGGATACCAATCAAGAATTGACATGGCTAAGACTTGGTTCTAGTACGGGAGATAGAGAGCTTCCTACATTATAGTGCATACTAGGGGAAGGTACCCATGGTTTAGTAGCCCTAAAGTGATCCCAGAAGTACGGTTTTAATCCGGGCGATATCTGAGTATCCACATTGGTTGATTTTACTCTTTAAATTTCAAGTTGCTATTCCTTGAAGATTTAAAACTTGTCGTGTTATGTGGAATGTTCCAACCTAGTTTCATTGCATAGATATTATGCTTTATCTTCAATTTCACTCCTTAAATTTCAAGTGTTATTCTTTGAAGATTTAAGAAACTTTTCGTGTTATATGATTTGTTCCAACCTTGTTTAAATTACATAGACATCATGTTTTGCCCTTGATTTCCCTCTTTAAATTTCAAGTAGTATTTCTTGAAGATTTAAATCTTGTTGTGTTGTGTGGAATGTCCCAACCTTGTTTAATTTCATAGATATATTTATTCATGTTGCTAGCTTCATGTTGATACGACTTAGGAATGATCCTATGTAAGCATCTTGACTTAGATTCTTGGTGGCATGAACCGTTTTAGTAGTATCGCATTCTAGGTTAAAAGTTGATAACTTTGGATACTTATGTCTTGTTACGTTACACTATGTGCTCTTATATTGTTTAAATTGCATGAATGATGTGATTTATGCTAGAAATACTCTAAGGTAGCTTAGGATGCTCCCTGAGTCTCATTTTGACATAGACGTTAGGTGGCATGAGCCCTTTTGACTTGTTTCACCTTAAGGTGATAATTTTGTAAAATGCTAGGTCTATGCATGTTCATTCCCTACGAATAACTTGTTTACTCACCCAGAAGTTACTGGGTTATTTTCAGGTATGGATACCTTGGTTCGAGACGCACATTATTCCTTGGATGACTTGTAACTTTTAAGTTTACATTTCATGCAAATGTTAGCATGGAATGCCATTTTGTAGCTTTATATGTCAAAACTTGTATCTTTGATTCCATATATGTAACATGTACATAAGTACATCTTTTGCAATGTATTGACATGTATGAGATAAGGCCGGAGGCCAATGAAAATTATTTTGTATCCTATGTAACTTTTAACTTCATGAAATATTATGAAAATATTAAAAACTCACAAGTCATTGTTTCACCATGGTTGCATCGGGTGTGGGAATTCCAATTTTATTCTTCCATAGGGTCTCATTAATTATGTATGAAGTGTGACCAAGGGCCAAACGGTAATTTGACTCCATTTTATATTTTTGGAATTCAAATTTTCCAATTCAAGTCTATTTTTCTCATTTTTGGCCGTTGGGGGATCGGATTTTGAGTCGGGGCTTCTCGGGAGCTGCGGACCATTTCCGCACACTTAGAATCATTTATTACACTTGTGTGCACATTCGTTTCAACCTAGAAATGCATTTAGGGTCAAATGTATATTTGGTGCAAAGTTGCATTTTCTGAGTTTTTAACCCTTTACTGATCTAGGGGCATTCTAGGTATTTCACAGTGTGTTTTTTTTGTTTTCTTTCACGCTTCCGGGTAGAAAACTCGATTTTAGGGAGGGTTTCTTATTCATGTTTTTTCATAAAATGTCATTAAGGGCCTCGTTTTTTATCTCTGTTCTAACAGATTTCAAAAAAGCATGTAGCAGTTTTTTTTTTTTAACCCTCTTGACCTATGCTGATCTAGGGGCATTTTAGGGATTTTACAGCTCTTTTTTTTTTTCCCTTCGTCGTAGCCGGGGAAGAAATGTGATTTTAATGGTCTTCGTGTTTTTCCAGAAAAATTCGTTTAAGAGTCCGTTTTTAGCCTCAGTTCTGGAAAATCAGAAATGATGTTTGCGGTCAAAACATTATTCACTGCCCATATTTGTAACCCGAAATGTTCATTTTTATAAAACTTTGGAGCTTCATATATTCTTCATCCGGATTCAGAATCAAGTGATTCTTGAGTCTAGATTTATTAATTTTTCCTTGTCTATCCAATGGTATGCACGGTTGCATCCATTTCTTCCTAAAAAGACCATTTTACCCTTTATCAAGTACCCTTGCCGCACTGATTTGAAAACCAAAAGGTGATTTTTATGAAACTATGGAACTTCATATCTTCTTCATCCGGACTCCGAATCAAGTGATTCTTGAGTCTAGATTTATTAAGTTTTCCTTGTCTATCTAATGGTATGCAAGGTTGCATACAATTCTTTCTGAACAGACCATTTTATCCCTTGTCAAGTACCCTTGCTGCACTGATTTGAAATCCAAAAGTTAATTTTTATAAAACTTTGGAGCTTCATATCTTTTTCATCTGGACTCCGAATCAAGTAATTCTTGAATCTAGATTTATTAATTTTTCCTTGCCTATCTAATGGTATGCTCAGTTGCATCAAGTTTTGTTTAAAAAGACTATTTTATCCCTTGTCAAGTACCCTTCCCATTTTATAATCTTAGCTTCCGCATTTGATTCTTTTAAGTTCTGTGACTTAATGGAAGGTCACTTGGCGTCTTAGGGATGTCGTATATTCCTAAAGACCTTGTTTCTATTTTCGCTTCCGCATTCTGAATCCGTTTTGGGTCATTTTACGGTTCATCATAGGACGCACTAGCCTGAAAAATCAGGGCTGCCACAACACCTCATACATATCAAATAAGTCCTAGTAAATGTGCTCGTGCACACTTTGCACTACCCGATTTGGAAATAAACCCTTAAAGACTCGGATTTTCCTATTTTAGGCCAAAAATGCAATATATGAAACTAAAATGTGAAACCTAAAACAAAATGGTGTTTGACCGTTGGCCACACCTCATAAATGGTAAATGAATTCCAAAAGATAAATTTCATATACAATGCACACTCCGGTACAAAAATGACATGTTAAACATTTATTCACATTAATGGCAATATTCAACATTTACGAGTATACATGGATTTTAAATGAAGTTTAGCCCTTGGCCACATATCATATACATAGAATGAGTGTCAAAAAGTGTGCTTAGGCACACATTACAAGTTTTAAGGCAAAAATGACATTTTGGCCTAACTATACAATACAACTTAAAGAGTGAAACTCGAGCATTCTAACACTTGCATGTGAACAAGAATACATTTAAAAGAACTTCAACTCATCGAAACGTCCTAGGGATATTGTGCATCCCAAACCAAGGTATCCGTACCTGAAAACAACCCAATAACTTTGGGGTGAATAAACAAGTTACTCGTAGGGAATGAACATGCATAGACCTAACTGATGGATGTATAATTTAAATATCCATAATTAAGGGAAGATTGCTAAATTAACGCACTATTGAGATAGGCTCTGCAGATTACGATAAGGATTACAGATTGAGATAGGCTTTACAGATTACGATAAGGATTAAAGATTGTGATAAGGATTAAAGATTACGATGAGGATTAAGTCTACAGATTACAATAAGGTAATTCTACGTGACATCTTAACCTAAGCCCTATAAAAAAGGCGGGGTAATCAACGTTTGGAGGTACACAAAAAACCCTAACTCAAGTTCTTGATTTCTCTTAAGAGATTAGTTCGCACACTGACTTATTCGTCAGAGCCTACTCCACCGGTAACACACCGGTGCTTGTAGGATCACCTTTTCTTCTCTCTGTCCAGGAAGTTAGATCAGATTTGGGTTGCGCAGAATCCATCATCAACAGTTGGCGCCGTCTGTGGGAACGATTTTAGTTCTCTAAATAAAGTATGGTTCGATTGTGATCTGGTCTGGTTGCTGGCGAATACGAAGCGTTGCAAACTTCTGATCAAAGGGACTCGACGAGGCAACCCCCCGCCGTCCCAAACGATTAGGAACGCGTCACAGCGTTGGAACAATAGGTTTAAACCTTAAATAAGGGAATGAACCAATTAGTCCAGAAAAATTCAATGATTCTACAACACTTAGCCTACCTTAATGAGGTGGAGAATAATGAAGTACCCAATAATGACTCCTGTAGGATTGACAACAACGCTGAGCTTAGTCAAATAGGGGGTCAACAGAGAAGCCATCACCATCGGTCTCTTGAACGGAATAATACCAGGCTCCGTGCAGGTACCTCTGGTTGTGTTGGTGACAAGACTGAAGACGTCACTTATTTCAATCTGTAGATGCAAGATCTGAGAACTAGGGTCAAAGACGTCATGCAAGCAATGAAAGGGAAGGGCCAGGCCACAGTAAACGATTTGGTACAGAAGACCAACCTAGCATTTAGCCTCGCTGTTATGTTATGAGTTGTCCTCTACCTAGCAAATTTAAGATGCCAACTCTTGAGAGCTTCGATGGGACGTGGGACCCTCTCGATCATCTAGAGACCTACAAAGCTCTTATGTATTTGTAAGTCGTACCGGATGAGATTATGTACAGGGCTTTCCCTACCACACTAAAGGGTTGGGCTCGTTTTTGGTTTAATAAATTAAAGCCAGGCTCCATTGAAATCTTTAATGAGTTGAGCAAACAATTCATTGGACACTTCATCGCTGGGCAGAGGCATAGGAGACAACAACACACTTATTGAATGTGAAACAGCAGAAGGGAAAGCCTCTCCGTGGTTACATAAGTCGTTTTAACGCTGATATACTGCAGGTAGAAGAGGTGGACGACAAAGTTGCCCTCACAGCCTTTATGGGAGGACTACAGACTTCTAAGTTCCTATTTTCCTTATCAAAAGAAGCCCCTACAAGCATGACAGAGGTTATGGTTAGAGCGTGGAAGCACATGAACGCTGAGGATGCTATGAATGCACGAAAAAACAAAGATGATGAAGATAAGAGGTCGGAGAAGAAGAGGCCAGCACCTAACACTAGGGAGGAAAAGGAATCGAAGTACAAGAAATTCTCAAACAATCAGGCTGACAGATCGTCACGCCGCCCAGTGAGCCCAGGCAGGTATAATAACTATACCCCCTAAATACATCTGTAGAGCCAGTCTTTCTGCAGATTCAAGATGACGCATCATTGAAATGGCCGCCAAAGCTAAAAGCTGATCCAACAAAGAGGTCTCTAGGTAAATACTGTAGGTTTCACCGGGACCATGGACATAACACAGAAGATTGTTTCGACCTCAAAAACCAGATCGAGAACCTTGTTCGTAAAGGTCATTTACGCAAATTCACAACTAGAAATGGAAAAGGAGGCTCTAACCCAGCCCGGGAGGGCCAAGATGATCGCCCTCCTCAACACCAACCAATGGGTGAGATCAAAGTTATATCGGGTGGCTTCGCTGGTGGTGGTGAGACAAGTTCGGCTTGGAGGGCTCATGCTAGGAGAATTCGGAGTTTTTTAGAGGTGAATGAAGTTGGAATGACAAGTCCTCCAACAAAATTACCTCGAGTTGAGGAGCCGGTCATAACCTTTTCTGAAGAAGATGACAAAGGAATTCACCAGCCCCATGATGACCCTCTGGTAGTTTCCATGGTCGTTGCTAATTTCACTGTTCGACGAATACTGATAGACAATGGTAGCTCGGCTGACATACTATTTCTTAGGGCGTACGAGAAATTGAAAATTGGCCGAGAGAAGCTCCGACCCATGAAGTCACCACTGGTGGGATTTTCAGGTGACAAAGTATATCCGCTGGGGGCAGTTACCCTTCAAGTTACTGCAGGAGCCAATCCAAAGCAGGTCACTGTAATGGTGGACTTTGTAGTGGTGGACTGCCCATCATCATATAATTTTATCCTGGGGAGGACAACATTGAATGCCATGAAAGCAATCACGTCCACTTACCATCTCTTGATGCATTTCCCAACTGAATATGGTATGGGAGAGCTAAGAGGGGACCAAACAATAGCTCACGAATGTTATGTCGCCTCTCTCATAAAACAAAATCGCAAGAGGCATTTACGATTGAAGGGCTGGAAGGGAAAGATAGACCAGACTTTCATAGAGCAGAACCTACAGAAGAGCTAGAAGAGGTCATCCTTGGTGATGGTGAGCCCGAGAAAAAAGTGAGTATAGGGTCTTTACTCCCCCCAGGTATCAAAGATGAACTTACTCAATTCCTCAGGAAGAATCGAGACGTATTTGCATGAAGACATGCCGGGTATAGACCCCACTATCATGGAGCACCGCTTAAATGTAAATCCTGACTTTAAACGTGTCAGACAAAAGAGGAGGACTTTCGTTCCAGAAAGGAATCAGGCTATATCAGAAGAGGTGAAAAAGCTCTTAAAAGTCGACTTTATTCACGAGGTGTACTACCCCGACTGGCTGGAAAATGTGGTCTTAGTGAAGAAGGCAAATGGAAAGTGGAGGCTATGTGTAGATTTCACCGACCTTAACAAAGCTTGCCCGAATGACAGCTTTCCTCTCCCAAGAATCGATATGCTCGTTGAGGGAACGGCTGAACACGAACTATTAAGTTTCATGGATGCATATTTTGGATACAACCAGATATCTATGTACACCTCAGATAGAGAAAAAATGGCCTTCATCACTGATAGAGGTTTGTACTGTTACAAAGTAATGCTGTTTGGGCTCAAGAACGCTGGTGCAACATACCAAAGGCTAGTGAATGCAATGTTTAAACATCAAATTGGTAGAAACATGGAGGTATATGTTGATGACATGTTGGTGAAAAGCTTAAAAGCTGAAGACCATTTGACTGACCTGTAGGAGACCTTCGAGGTACTTAGGAGGCATAAGATGAAACTCAACCCCAGCAAGTGTGCCTTTGGGGTTTCCTCAGGAAAGTTCTTAGGATATATAGTAAGCAGAAGAGGAATTGAGGCCAATCCAGAGAAGATCCGAGCAGTCATTGACATGAGATCGCCAAGATCAACCAAGGATCTACAATGACTAACAGGGAAGATTGCTGCCTTGAGTAGGCTAATCTCTCGGTCAACTGACAGGTGTCTACCTTTCTTTCGTGTGCTAAGGAAGGCATTGAAATGGACCCCAGAGTGTAAGCAGGCGTTCAAAGAACTAAAGCAATACCTTAGTTCTCCCCTACTAGTGTCTCGAACCATACCGGGAGAGGAACTATACATATACCTTGCAGTCTCTACGACAGCTGTCAGTTCAGCTCTGATACGAGAAGAAGAAGGGGTTCAAAGGCCAGTATACTTCGTGAGCAGAACACTTAGGGGTGTGGAGGAAAGATATCCAAGGACGGAACAGTTGGCCTTTGCTTTAATTATGTCCACCAGGAAACTGAGACCATACTTTCAAGCGCATACGATAGTGGTCCTAATAGATCAACCCCTTCGACAGGTCTTACACAAGCCAGAAAGCTCTGGTCGACTGATGAAGTGGTCAGTAAAGTTAGAAGAGTTCGACATTCAGTATAAGCCAAGAACAGCAGTAAAAGCTCAGGTGTTGGCTGATTTCTTAGCTGAGTTTACCCCTCCAGAAGAGGAGAAACAACCCCAATTTTCGACAGAACCAGGTTTAAGTGAGCAGATGGGCCCAGAAGTAGTCTGGGACTTGTTCATGGATGGGTCATCTAATGTTCAGGTTAGCGGAGCCGGGCTTGTTCTTGTCTCCCCAGAGAGAGAAAGCATACAGTACGCACTTCGGTTTGGTTTCAAAGCAACCAACAACAAAGCAGAGTACGAAGCCTTGATAGCAGGATTAAAAGTGGCAACTGCCCTAGGGGTTGAGCAATTAAATATGTACACCGACTCCGAGCTGGTCGCTGGACAAGTTCAAGCGGAATATGAGGCACGAGACGAGAAGATAAAGAGTTACCTACAAAAGGTGAAGGAATTAAAGAATCACTTCCAAAGATTCTCAATTCATCAAATAACACGAGAAGAGAATGGGAAAGCAGACACTTTAGCCCGGCTAGCTACTGCATTGAACCTGAGATCAATAAGAATATACCACTGGAATATTTGGAAGAACCATCTATATCTCAAGAGAGACAAATTGAAGTGCAACAAGCGATATTGAGTGTGGAATGGGCAGATCCTATCATCAGATATATCAAGGATGGGGTGCTACCAACAGACCGAGCAGAAGCTCGAAAGGTCAAGATGCGGGCAGCTAGGTATACGCTTATCAAAGGGGTGCTCTACAAGAGAAGCTTCTCCATGCCGCATTTACGATGCGTTTCTAGCGAGGAAGCTGACTACATTTTAAGGGAGATCCACCTAGGAGTTTGTGGAAACCATGCTGGGGGTAGGTCACTTGCTAACAAGGCCATCCGACTAGGATACTATTGGCCCACCATGCAGAAAGATGCACTTGACTTCGTTAAAAAGTGCGACAAGTGTCAATGATTTGCCAACATCCCTAGACAACCATCAGAGGAGATGACTCCCATGTCAAGACCATACCTCTTTCCCCCTTAAAAGAATGAAGGGTCAGCTTCATCTTCTTCCCTCGTAAAAAGATGAGGGGTTAACTACTTCCCTTGTTAAAGGGTGAGCTGAGTGAAGCACATATAAACCTACTTCCCCTGTTAAAGGGTGACCTGGGTGAAGCTCGTATTAATCTACTTCCCTTGTTAAAGGGTGAGATGAGTGAAGCTCATAGTAATCTACTTCCCTCGTAAAAAGATGAGGGGTTGACTACTTCCCTTGTTAAAGGGTGAGCTGAGTGAAGCTCATAGTAATCTACTTCCCCTATTAAAGGGTGACCTGGGTGAAGCTCGTATTAATCTACTTCCCCTGTTAAAAGGTGACCTGGGTGAAGCTCGTATTAATCTACTTCCCTTGTTAAAGGGTGAGCTGAGTGAAGCTCATAGTAATCTACTTCCCTCGTTAAAAGGTGAGCTGGGTGAAGCTCATAGTAATTTACTTCCCTGATGAGTGAAGCTCATAGTAATCTACTTCCCTCGTTAAAAGGTGAGCTGGGTGAAGCTCATAGTAATCTACTTCCCCTGTTAAAGGGTGAGCTGAGTGAAGCTCGTATTCATCTACTTACCTTATTACGAGCTACGTGAAACTCGTCTTAATCTACTTTCCTTACTAAAGGGACGAGCCGACTAAAGATGTCAATAAAATCAAGTATAAAATAACGGTAGCATGCCAGCAGGGCAGCTTGCCAAATAATGGGAGCATGCCAGCAGGGCAGCTTACCAAATAATGGGAGCATGCCAGCAGGGCAGCTTGCCAAATAAAGGCAGCATGCCAGCAGGGCAGCTTACCAAATAATGGGAGCATGCCAGCAGGGCAGCTTGCCAAATAAAGGCAGCATGCCAGCAGGGTAGCTTGCCAAATAAAGGCAGTATGCCAGCAAGGCAGCTTACCAAATAAAGGCAGCATGCCAGCATGACAGCTTGCCAAATAAAAGCAGCATGTCAGCAGGGCAGCTTACCAAATAACTGCAGCATGCTGGCAGGGCAGCTTGCCAAATAACGGTAGCATGATAGCATAACAGCTTGCCAAATAAAGGCAGCATGCCAGCAGGGCAGCTTGCCAAATAAAAGCAGCATGCCTGCCAAATAAAGGCAGCATGCCAGCTTGCCAAATAACGACAGCATGCCAGCATGACAACTTGCCAAATAAAGGCAGCATGTCAGCAGGGCAGCTTGCCAAATAACGGCAGCATGCTGACAGAGCAGCTTGCCAAATAACGGCAGCATACTAGCATAACAGCTTGCCAAATAAAGGCAGCATGCCAGCAGGGCAACCTGCCAAATAACGGCAGCATGCCAGCAGGACAGCTTGCCACGGCAGCATGGCATAGCAGCTTGGCACATAACGGTAGACTACCAGCATGGCAGCTTGCCACATATACGAGCTGCCAATGTGGCACTACGACAAATATACAAGCTTGCCAATATACGACAAATATACGAGCTTGCCACATATATGAGCTGCCAATGTGATGCTATGACCTCTGACTGTATTCGCGAAATGACAATATAAGTCAGGCTAATGGACAAGGCTCTGCAATTCTAACTATATATTATTGTGTGATATTTTGGAATTAACGTTCCGGTGGTTTGACAAGCAATCCTCCGAAATGGGGGGCAACTGATGGATGTATAATTTAAATATCCATAATTAAGGGAAGATTGCTAAATTAACGCACTATTGAGATAGGCTCTGCAGATTACGATAAGGATTACAGATTGAGATAGGCTTTACAGATTACGATAAGGATTAAAGATTGTGATAGGGATTAAAGATTACGATGAGGATTAAGTCTACAGATTATAATAAGGTAATTCTACGTGACATCTTAACTTAAGCCCTATAAAAAAGGTGTGGTAATCAACGTTTGGAGGTACGCAAAAAACCCTAACTCAAGTTCTTGATTTCTCTTAAGAGATTAGTTCGCACACTGACTTATTCGTCAGAGCCTACTCCACCGGTAACACACCGGTGCTTGTAGGATCACCTTTTCTTCTCTCTATCCAGGAAGTTAGATCAGATCCGGGTTGCGCAGAATCCATCATCAACACTAACAATTTACAAGGTTTTCACATTAACGTGAAGCAATTCAAAAAGGTCATACCACCTAACGTCTATGTCAAAAATGGGACTAAGGGATCATCTCAAGCTATACTAGCAATTGAAATGAACTACGGCATACAAGTATACATGCTTAAGTATACTAAATAATGTCAGAGCATGTTATACGGCATACAAGCATACATTTTCAAATATACTAAGCCATATTAAAACAAGTTATGCAACGTCTAAGCATATCTACACAAGTATATATTACACCCACTATCAATTTAAGTGACTAAAACACTTAAAAATAAAATTAATTAAACTAATTAATTAATTTTCTCTAGATTCTTAAACAACTCCAAATGTCCTCAAATTAACATAAGTTAAAGAACATACCAAGGCCTATTTTAATATCACATTACCAGTTGATTTCATGCTAGCTACAACCATGTGAATTAAACTTTTATACAAGATAATTATTAAATAAAATTTGCAATTCTTATTCAAATAATTCTAATTTAATATATGTTAATAAACATACCAAGGCCTAAATTACTAGCATGTCACAATTTTAATTCCAACTATATACAATCATTAGAATTAAATCCTATACAAAAATAATAATTAAATTAAATTCTAATATTTGAACAAAAGCATGCATACAAGTTATATAAGCTTATAAAACAATCAATACAACTCAAATATAAACCTATGACATCCCCTATCTCATTTTAAGATGAAAATCTCAAATCCCCACCGAAATAAAACCGCTCTAAATCCTATGAAACTTCGGGGTGTTGTCGGAGATAACAAGGTGATCACACCAAAATCCTAACTTGGTTTCAAACCCGAACTCAAAAAATGGCCAAAACGGGATTCCAATCGGTTGGAATCGAAGGCCTCGGCGAGACGAACAATAAACACTACGGCATCACTTACATAAATTATACACTTGATTTGAAGAGGTGTTGGTTAGATTTAGTCACATGTTGACCACACAATATAAGCACTTGGATTTCCCACTAACATAGATTATACACTTGATTTGCTCCACAAGATCTGTACTACGAAAACAAGAAGACTCCTACAACACTATTAGCACAATGGTTAATTATTTATACCCTAAATAAATATATATGTGTATATATTGCACATGCACATAACTACAAACCTCTTACCTTAAAAAACAAAAAAAAACAAATAAACAAACAAATAAACAAACTTTAAACCTTTTACAGTAATTTTTCCTTTCTCTAGGTATTGTCATTAACCCATCAACCAATATTCATCTTAACCATTAGATATCTTTTTGTACAACGATGCTTTACTAATGTTAAGGGTAAAAAATGAACCCTAGAAGGAGGAGTCAATCGCGGCGGCCTCTTCAGCTCGATCTATAGCATGTATTGTCGGTAACTCAGCTTCACAACACAACTCTTTCTCTCTCTCTCTCTCTTTCTAATGAACCATCTCCATAGCATGAATCCGCCAACAACCTTCCACAACACAACTCTATCTTGTCTTTTTCTCTCTATTTATTGTTAAAATCTAGTAATGTAAAATATTTGTAGATAATAAAATCAGGTTTAATTTCAAATTCAAATTTTGTTCTTTATTTAATTGATAAAACCTTGAATATGTATGTGTTCTGCATTTTTTTCCCTTTTTTGTCAGCGATATTTTTCCGTCAGAGATGGAGATCGGCGGTTATGAATTTTTTTGATTAGGTGAGCTGTAACTGAGCCGAGCCTGAGTCTTCCTGCAAGAAGCACTACGCGTAATGCACAAAATTGTTGATGCGAAGAAGAATGCAAAGGTAGAGAACCAAAAGCTCTATACATATGATTTGAATTGGGATATTGTTGTCCTTTATTTTTTATTTTTTTTATTTTAGTTAAAGGGTAAGCTTGTATATAATAGGGAGAATTTACATGGTGCCCCATCTAGGGGAGAAAATACAATGATACTGCAAAACCAAAAAGGCTACCCCAATATGCAACCTCCACCCCAAAAGATACAGTATTTAACAGAGCCTCCAAAAGATACAACATTTAATATATTGTTGTACTTGCTGTTGCTATTGGTGTTCACTCTCCGAAAAAGGTAAGGGTAGACCTTAGCCCAAACCCCTTCCTTATCTAGGCCAGCCCGTAAGGCTCATGCTGGCTTGTTAAAAATTTAACGAACCGAGCCTGAGCCCGGTTAGGCCAAGCTCATCCGAGCACCTCTGTGAAGATGACGAGCTGAGCCCGAGCAACCCAAATTTCAGCTCGGCTCGGTTCATTTACAGCTCTACCTAAACCGCTAAAAAACTTAAAATTTTGTTCTTTCTTGAATCGATAAAACCTTGAAGATGTATGTGTTCTGTATTTTTTTTCCTTTTTTGTCAGCGATATTTTTCCCGTCAAAGATAGAGATCCACGGTTATAAATTTTTTTTATTAGGTGATCTGTAACCAAGCCCAAGCAATGATGAGCCGATCGAACCCGAGCAACCCAAAATTCGGCTTGACTCAGTTCATTTACAGCCCTACCTAAAACGCTAGAAGACTTCAAAATCCTGCTAGCTAGGTGGATTTGCAATTTTGAGATCTTACTGAGATGCGCACACACACACACACACACACACATATATATATATATATTGTACAAACTAACAAAAATGATGCCGTAGTATACTTGAACAAACAAGTGATTTCATTTTCATTCATAACCATCTAGAGTATATATAGACTGGTTAATCAATAACAAGCACACTAGCAAGCTTTTATTTAATATTACTTAAACGGTGCTTCAAGGAGATCACCATGAGTGATAACAACGACAACATAAAACACAACGCGGTGCTCAGAAACCCAAACCTGAACAAAAGCAACAGTGCAACACTCGAAAAACGTATACACACATATAGAATATCATTCTTGTGACAACCGCAACAACAAATAACAACTGCTGAAACACTAACTGCAATACGTAATATAGAAAACGTTAGGTAGCCGGTGGGTTGATTCTTCGTCATCATATATATATATATATATATATATATATATATATATATATATAGTGTAGGATGATAGCAGGATCGAGTACGGACCAACAAGCTGAAATGTTGTTATTGATCCCAACGAAGACAAAAGGCAATCTTCAATTTTCGAATTAGGGTCAAGAATATCTGGTTTTTTATGGTACCAGCTCTAACAGGAGTAACAAAGGAGTACATGTTGATGTTTCTGTTGTTGGTGATTGAAGATGTCTTTTGTGAGTTCATGGTGTTCTTAGGGTTTTGCTTGCTTAAGCAGAGAGAGAGAGAAGTTGATACGAGAGAGAAAAAGAGAGAAGCTGTGTGACCTAGTATGAGAGAGAGAAGCTGTGTGAGGAAAAAGAGAAGGGGGGGAATAGATAGTAACCAATACTATTATGCATGCCTAGTACCAACTAATTAGAGCATCGATCCCAACCCGCACAATTCGGATAATATGCAACTCTGTACCCAATGAGTTGGTTTTTTGTGCACATTATACACTTGTGGACCCCACTAATTTTTTTACATTTCATACTCCAAATCATCTGTAGGCGAAACGCAAACCTCTCCCAGAATATCTAAGATGCGAATACAACAAAGACGCGATAACATCGTATACAATATCTATCTATATATATATATATATTTCTGTGTAAAGTTAATAAAATAATTTTTATCTAGTTATATTGTTAATTAATTATTACTTCTATTTCTATAAAATAATCATAACAAATAATATTAGAGTTGAAAGTTCTCGCAGAATGAGTTTAAATAAATTATAGAAGAGTTATGTCTTTCTTATTGGGAGAGTTGTAAAGTTGAGCGAGCTTACCGCATTCAGTAAATTGCGACAGTAATATATTGTGTGAACAAACCATGAACCATATTAGTTTTAATATATTGTTGTAGTATTTCAATTCATCATTTTTATTAACCATAATTACATATTTTTTAGGTGTGGAAAGAAAATTAAAAGTGTTATATATATAGTTGGTACACTCCAATTGGTGGTATATATGAGACATTTTCCAACAACAATAATACAGTACAATTGTTAAAAATAAAAATAAAATTAATTTTTTTTAAAAAGTATTTTTATGTATATAAAAATGTATTATTAATATTATTATTGTCATATCCCCCACCGTATTTGTGTCGGTAAATTGTTTTGACATGCTCTGAGGTTTCGGTCAATGTCACTCAAATGTAAGTCAATGATTTTTTTAACAATGACACCCATGTGGTTTAAAATGTCAAATTTGCCTCTGATTATTTATTTAAATTAATTTACAAAATATCAGCCCTATTAATTAACGAAATTATTCTCACCATTAAGCCTCTTTCTCTACCCTAATCTCTAACTCCCCCCCCCCCCTATTTATTTATTTATTTTAGTACCTAACCCCCGACACTCCTTTTCTCTCTTCTCGATCTCTCTCATTCCCCTCGTTCTTACTCTGTGTATGTGTTTTTTTTTTTTTTTTTTTTTTTTTTTTTTTTGTGGGGGGGAGGGGGGAGGGGTGTAGATTGCAACCCTTGTCATTCTTCTAGTTGGTCGAGAAGCTAATACACCCTTTGGAATCGCTAAGTCAGCTACATAAATTCTTTCTCTAAGACATTCTATTATATGTAGGATGGCAATTTCCTCCAACCTGATGGGTTTTTGTCCCGCTCTACTCCTAATGGGATAGATATGAAAATATCTTTTATCCTATAACGGCGGATTTGGTATTTTAGATCATAACCCGAGCTAGGTTCGAGGCGAGGTCGGGGTCAGGTAGAATACCGCCTCCCTCTACCCTGATCGATTATTTAGTATTATTAATTATTATTATTATTATTATTACACACAACGCTAAATCTATATTAGACCTTGCCCTCTTTCTCTTCTAACGATTCTCTTCTCACCTCTTCCCCACACTGGTTCAACCCTACTTTTCCATAAACATCAACGATAAAGAGGACTGCAATTTTCAATGAGCAAGAAACCGGCGAGCTCCATAATCAAATCCCGGTGTTCTTTTTTTTTATAGCAAAAACTCCCTCTTTCCATTTCTTTCTTTCTAGCTCTAGCATCAGCCTATATCATTAAGGCCTATTAATTAACGAAACTATCATCATCATTAAGCATCTTTCTCTACCTTAATCTCTAACTCCCTTTTTTTTTTTAATTTATTTGGTTCATTTTAGTACCTAGCTGCTGACACTCCTTCTCTCTTCCTGATCTCTCTCTTTCGCCTCTTTCTTACTATGTTCTTTTTTCTTTTTTATAGTTGGTAAATTGCACCCCTTGTCATTCTTCTCGCTAGTCGAGGAGCTACCGGTGGCTGATGGAGGGAAACGAACTGGCGATGGAGGAGATAGCGACTAAGGCAAGTTAATTCATAGATTTTGGGGGGACAATGCTGCGGTGTAGTGGTTGTGGTAGTGTTGGATTTATGATTGAAATGAGTAAGTAAAGGAAAGTGGGTGTAAGAGGAGAGAAGAGAATTGGTGGGAATGGTGAGATAAAAACAGTTATTTTTCTGTTCTATTGTGGTGGTGGCTGCTAATGATGGAGTTTGGGTTGGAAATAACTGTTTTTTTTTTTTTGGTGGGTATGAGCTGGTCATGGCTATTTTTAAATTTTTTTTAATACAATGGTGGTGGTGGTTGTGGTGTTGTTTGGGTGTAGTTGTGGTGGTGTCTTGGTTATCGGTGTGCTTCAAAATTTTTATTTTTATTTTTTCTATTGCGGTGGTGGTGGTGGTTTGGATAACATCTGGGTGTGTTGTTGGTGATGTTGTCTTAGTGTGGTGGTGGTTCTGGTGGCGTTTGGGACGTATAAGTATGGGTTGGTTGTGGGTTTTTCCAAATATTTTTTCTACTGTCGCGTTTGGGTGGGGGTGATGGTGGTTATACTGGTGTACAGTTATCTGACTATATAAAAAAAATTTGATTTTCTATTTTCTTTTTCTTTTTTATTTTTATATTGTGGTGGTGGCTATAGTGGTATAAGTATTGTTATATATAAACTATATCTATATATATAGAGATATAAAGATGTTAGTTTGGTCTAGTAAATTCAGGTATGAGGTTACATTTGTAATTTCATGATTTAAATGGAGTTATTGACTAGTCAAAGGGTTAAAAGGTTAATTTCATATGGTTTAAAAGGTCTGGAGGAGGTGTCAATTCACATTTTTGAAACCTCAAGGTGTCAATGTAAAAAAAGCCATTAACCGTTCGCTAAGGGCGTTGACGCTAAGGGCGTTGACCAAAATCTTAAAGGGTGCCAGTATAATTTACCTTTTTTTTTATTTTATAAATGCCGTATTGCTATATTCATATCATATCGTATCTACACATCATAGTTCTATTTGTATTTCCTAGGTGTTATGATGCTAACATACCTTTTGTTAATTTTACTTAAAATTTGATGTTCAATACTTGTTTAATATGTGCTTGAAATAGCTATGACTCGTATGAATTGACAAAGTCAACCTTTTTTATTTTATTTGTTGTACCATCATGTCCTTATCATATCGTATTTACACACTCGTATTCGTGCTTCCTTTGTGCTATATATGATGCCATCATACATTTTGTTTTATTATTATTATTATTATTTGATACTCATGTAGACATGTGTTAACTGAAGTTTGAACTTTTGACCTCTCTTTGAAAATAAGAGTCTGGTACTGCTAGCCTATTAACCGTTAATTATTTATTTAAATATTTTTGTATCGAAAAGTATTGTTTTATTTAAATATTGATGTTCAATACCTTTTTAATATAAGCTTAGCTAGGAGCATCCATAAAAAGGGAGAGGAGTAATAATATAAAATTAAAATTTTAAAAGTAAAATAAAGTAATTGTAACAAATTTAGTTTCAGTCCACGAAAAAGTATAAATGGAGAGAAGGTTAGTTAACACTTGTTGAATGATTTTTTTTCTTGTTAAATCATAACAAATAATTTATATAGTTTATATAGAGAGAGCTAGTCTAAATATGTTGCAACAACTAGCAAGTAATTTTTTTTTTTTTTTTTATTTGGCAAGAAACTCACATACTTCATTTTGTTCTTTTGAATTCTCACCACCGTTAACGGATCAATGGCATAGCAGTATCGGTCTCTTGTTTCTCAAAGGGAGATCAAGAGTTCAAGTCTCAGAAGAGACGTGTGTATGAGTACCAAATAGGAAAAAAATAATAAATAAATCCTCACCACTACTGGACCACTGTGACGGCCTAAGTTTTTCAACCCGGTGCGTCAGTGATGAACCGGAAGTGATCCGATAACGGATCCGAAATGCGGAAGCTAAAGGTAAACCAAGGTCTCTAGAGATAGGAGTCACTCCTAAGACACAAATGTGACCCTCCATGAGGTCACGGAACTTAAAGAGGACAAAAACGGAAACAAGGGTCAAAAAAGACAAAATTTGCTATCCAATGGGCAAAAAGGTCAATTCACTATTAAAAGGAGAAATTTGACTCTAAACAAGTCAAATAAGGTTAATACAACCTAATCTAATCATTTTGAAATATTCTAAGAGGTTCCATAGACTTTGGCTAAGAATCCCACAAAATGCCCCGTCCCGGTTGAAGTGAAAACTGACACTGTTTCACTAAAACATACATAACTCCCACTGTGTTTGGAATTTTGGAATGGGATTGGTACCATTGGAAATTTGACTCAAAATTATTGAGTTTAGGCTCAAGAATCACCCCATTTGGATTAGAAACGAAGAAGTTATGACCCGTTAAAGTCGGATGATCAGTGTTGAAACTCAACAGAAGCAAGGCTTGGGTTCAAGCTATTTTGGTTGACCGAAATGGACTTTCGGACGACCAAAATGAAAGTGCTGAGAGCTGAAAATAAGAAGGAAAGTGCCTGCTTGTTTCGGTCCACCGAAATGGTCATAAACAGTAAAAAAGGCTACTGGAATATGATGTTTACTGTTCATTGGCAATTCCATTTGCCATCGGTCGACCGAAATGAAACACCACGAAAAGCTGCTGATGAACTTGCTAACAGCCTAAGGTGCTAAGGTCTAAACTCAACTTTGAATCCTTTCATGAATTGGTTCATAATGCATGTGTAAGACTGATTTTTCATGAGTTTTGAGAATGTAAAAATGTCAACAACTTTGATATGAGTAAATGAATATAAAACAACGGCCAATGGCCCCATATACGTCATTTACAAGATTTTGACCTCTCAAATCTCAATTTTCGTTTAAAAGACAATTGAAGCAAAAGTGTTATACCAAAAGTGTCTAAGTACCAAGGTAGACATGCTTGGCCCTCGGCCTCTTTACATACATGTTTCTAATGTCAAAAGTGATTACTTAAGCATCTTACACATCAAAGAGGTTACATAATCTTCAAAAGTACCATACATGCTATACAAAATTATAACTTCAAAAGTTAAGCATGTTAAACACTTGCATGTTAATATATAAAAATGCTTCAAATAGCTCAAAAACTTCTAAGGATGATGTGCATCCAAGAACATGGTCTCCTTACCTGAAAAACAACCCAAACCACTAGAGTGAGTAATCAAGTTACTCATAGGAGAAGCATATGCATATACCCTAAAATTTCAATATCATTGCAAGATCAATATAGACGAATACAAGAGAGCATTCCACTTAACGTTTATATTCAAGGTGTGCTAAGGGATCATCTTAAGCTAACTTGAATGATTCTTTAGCTAATACAAATCAATATCAATGTACTTAACAACATCAATTCGCCAATAACAAGAATTTCAAGCTATAATTAAGCATTGGTTGTCAACTTGAAATTTAATGCGAAAACAAGTAATGGAAGACTTGGACATCATGTCTCGGACTTAACCAAGATCAATACGGTTATTCCGGGTATTAACCAACTGGGAAGACCACCCTAGTGCGCACTATCTCAATTGGGAAGAACTCATACCTTCCGCACTAAAGCCGAACTTTAACTATGTCACATGTAACAATATCCTAAGAGATTCCAAAATATATATCAAGTTCAAAACTTATATATATATATATATATAATAAGGCATACAAACCACCTTCCATGTACAAGTATATTGAAACCATACAAACTATGTCTTAGGGTTCCAAATCTAGAATAGCATGCCAAATGACAAATTCACATCATGATATTACAATATCACAAATTTATCAATTCAAGTCATGCCTCAATAACAAGCTCTATATACTAATTATCAACATTTAGCAATAGGCTCATAAATTAATCACAATTTGTAATTCACAAGAATATAGAATTATTATCACAAAAATATAGCAATTCAAGTCAATAAGAATTGCATATAACACTAATAATTCTACTAGAGTTCTATATTACTACTACATGTGAATTTACTAGAATTTAGTATCTACTAAATTATATAATCCTTCTACACATGGTTTACACATATCATACATGCTTAAATCAATAAACCTTAAGTCAAGAAGTGAAGGTTTCCTATAATATGCAATACTATCATATCAAAAGCGTGTATACAATATATATTAAACCACAAGGATTATAAAACACTTAGAATATAAACATACTACCACCCCTACCTCAATAGAGAATTGTATCTCTTACTCCAAGCTACTAAGCACAAAATGGAAAACAAGCTTAGGATTCTTGAAGAGGAGAGTGGAAGGAATCTTTTCTCTCCTAAGGTCAAAAGTCTAAGGTGAGTGGAAGAGTGTCAAATGTGAAGTCAAAGCTCTATACCAAGCTTTCCTCTAATGGAGTCTTTGCTAGGGTTCATGAGAGAAAATAAAATGAAGAAGGTAAAGTGTAAAATGGTGAGTGGAAGGGCTAGAAATCCTCCACTCACTATGTGCTCTTGCACTATCTCTCTCACACACACAATGCAAGACTAAATCTTGATCCTACACTTGTCACTAATCCAATGCTCCATCCTAGGCTTAATTTTAAGCCTACACTTGTTACAAATCAATGGCTACATGTGCACCAATCTTAGGTCAACATGTGGGTGAATCTCCACCTACCAAATGTCAAGAAGTCATGGTGCCAAGTCTCTTCACCTAAATGCCAACAAATAGCTCCATGAGAGTGTGACACTTGTCACACTTTCCAAAAATTACAAAATGGTCCTTTTTTAAAATATCTTCCAAAATAAATTGTAAAAAGATCCCCAAAACGAAAAATAACTATTTTACATAATTACACTAAAGCCCCAAAAATTATAAATAATTATACTAAAGTATGCATTCATGCCCTTTACAAGAAAAATACTAATCTAGCATGCTCTTCAAGAAAAGTAAAAATACCAATGTCATGGAAATCAAATACCATGAATGCATGCAAAACCGAAATCAAATCTGAGCACAACAAGTGAGGTTATGCGAAGAAAAATGAAAAACGGGAAAAAGACGAAATAGGGAAAAGACAAAATAGGAAAAAGACAAAAAAAGAAAATCGCCGAAAATGAATAAGGAGGAAAAAGACCGGGTCATTACAACCACAAAGCCCTTGATAGCAACTAGCAATCATAGTTTGTCGTATCATGTGATACGCGAATGATACTGCGAATCATGCTAGCAAGTATTACAATACCAATTAATACTTTCTTTTATTATATTTGAATTATTAAAAGTAAGACTAAAGAGTTCAAAAGGGTCACAATTAAATATTTACACAAACCACCTTTAATTACCATATAAATTGGAAAAAAAAAAAATGGAGGCCAACTTTATTATTCCTACAAAATCAACATTAATTATGAATGGAATTGCTCAATCAGCCACATAAATTCTTCTCTAAGCCATTCTATTATATGTTTCCTCTGTCGTTTCTACCCCACTCTATATTAGGGACGGATATGAAAATTCCTTTTATCCCATAAGGGCGGATTTGGTATTTTAGATCATAACCTAAGCTGGATTCGAGGCGGGATCGGGGTCTGGTAAAATACCGCACTGCCCCGCCCTGTCCTGCCCTGATTAATAATGTAGTACTCATGGTTCGTAATATCATTCGATACACGACGTGTCGGCTAATACGTGACCTCTTTTTAAGTTCGATACGTAATTTGTATTGGTCAGTTTATGCGATCTTTTTTTTAAGTCCGATATGCAATTCGTATCGGTTAATTTACACTGACTTTGTCCAAATCTATTACACTACGATCGATACCAATACCGTGACCTATACTGTGAACCATTATTAATTATTATTATTATTATTATTATTATTATATATGTGTGTGTGTGTATATATATATATATATTACACACACAATCCTAAATCAGTATTTGACCCTACCCTCTCTCTTCTAACGATTCTCTTCTCACCTCTTCCCCTCACTGCTTCAACCCCTCTTAGCAAAAACACTCTCTCTCTTTCCCTCTCCATTTCTTTCTTTCTAGTTCTAGTTACTTCCGATATCATTCAGGCCACTAACGTCCCTTACATTGTCTTCCTTGTGCGTCTTCTTATTCTCCTCTAATATCGGCTGCCGAATTCAAAGAGGGGGTGTGAGAACAGGGCGGGAGGAGGCAGGGAAGGGATGTGAATGAAATTTGGAACCCGTCGGGGGTTCTTAATGGGTCTGGGTGGTGTATTTCTTAACGGGGCAGGATAGTGGGTATCCTTCCATCATTGATAATTGACATGTAACAGGTAATTGATAATTGATATATAGTGCGTCTCCAACTCAATTATTGCAAAGGATACATATTGAAGAATTGAGAAATATTGTGCACTTTCTATTCAATGTTGGTAGACGAAATTGTATAGCAAACTACAATGTGAAGGAGTGTTTGGGTATGAATGGTTTAGTCCATACTAGATGTGACCATGGGAGGGTACACTAATTCACTGGTACAACTGCAATCAAAATTGATGATTAGGGATTTATATATACTTTATTTTTAATAGTGGTATTTCTTTATATAGTAGTGGGGGAGTTTTTTTTTCCAATTTACCCATAAATGACATAGTTACAGTGACGGGCTACAAGTTCTTGTTTGAGGCCCGAATGTATAGGAAAGTTTTTTTGGTGTTCAAAAGCAAAGACAACCCAACCCAACTCACATATGGGGAATGAAGCCCAGAAATTAGAATTCAATCCAAGGCAAACAAGAAGTAACCGTTAAAACAACTAAATTCAAACATTCCCGGCCGTTGCGGTGAAGATAGTGGTGGTTATAAGAATATTCTAAACAATGAGTAAAATTTTAAGACGGCGGTGAAGACAAATTAAGGGGTGAGAAAAATTAAAGGGTTATTCTCAACAGCAAGAGTTAATAAGATCACTTAATTTCATGCTTCTATCTATCAGCTCATCTTGATTTCTCATCATTAGACTCCAATTGAAGGTCTGGTTCATGGTCAATGACATCGATAATTGATGACACGATCCTAGTACACTGGTACGTAGGCATCTTGGTGGCTAATTTATTCCACGATCCAATATATATATATATATATATATTTGTAAAGATGGTAAAGTGCTCGTCTCAAAATGATAGAAGTGTGCTACTGTGCTAGCATCAAAAGTACTCATTGCATCCTGTCAGTGTCACCAAGTGTGATTGTAAAGAAAAGTTTTGGTCCTTGTCAGTGTCACCAAAGTGTTTGTAAAGAAAATTTTTGGCCCGTTGCCACGGAGTGGTTGCAAAAGAAAATTTCGGCCCGTCGTTAGACCGAAGCTGTCGAGAAAAAATCTAACTCGCGGCCAAGGTATCTTTGAAAAAATAAATGGCTCATGTCTAAGGTATTGCTGAAAGAAAAAAAAAAAAAAAAAAATTTGATGCATTGTCTATGTGTGGCTGAAAGAGAAATTTGACTTTCTGTAAAGGAATTATCAAACAAAAATTATCTCGTTATCAAGGAATGCTAAAAAAAAAAAAAAAATAGGCTCGCCATCGACGTTTGGCTGAAAGAGAATAAAAAAAAATAAAAAAAAAATTTGGCTCGCTGCCAAGATGCTGTTGAAATGAATTTTTGGCTTGCTGCAGAAAGAAAAAAAAATTAGCTCATCGAGATTTTGCCACCAAATTGTAGCTCTGCAAAAGAATAATTGCTATCAAATTGTAGCTCTGAAAAAGAATAATTGGCATGCCGCCAAAGTGTAGCTGCAAAGGAAAATTCGACATATTTTCAAAGTGTTGCATGAGATAAATTGGCTTTCCATTGACGTATTGCACAAAGAAAAATTCATGTCAGTGCCAAGATATTGCTCTAAGTTAAAAAAAATTCAACTTGTCGTCAAGGTTTGCTAAAAGATTAATTGCCTTTCCGTTGAGGTATTGCATTGAGAAAAAATCATGTAGGCATAGGCCTGCAAGCTTTGTCTTCACCTCTTCTCACAATGTTGTAACAATTTCTTGCTCGTCGAAATATCGTCGGAAAAAAACATTAACTCATCTCTTAAGAAAAT
Source organism: Cornus florida (assembly GCF_030987335.1). Lineage (NCBI taxonomy): Eukaryota > Viridiplantae > Streptophyta > Magnoliopsida > Cornales > Cornaceae > Cornus > Cornus florida. The sequence continues at coordinate 36,571,535 of NW_026775573.1, forward strand.
TGCCACTTAAGCCACTCGATTTCATTCCCAGTTTCGGTTTACAAGATTCTAGTCAATTATTTTTGAAAAATCCTTAGAAAAAAAAAAACTAACAGAGCTCGACGGACATCATCTTAGTTTTGGTATTCTGTATGTGTTGCAACAATCATTAAAATTTGTTCTGTGAGAGTGCATGCAAGTGAGAATGATTGAAAAGAAAAAAAGGAAGAAAAAAAAAAAAGAGACGCATCAATTGGAGATCAGTGATGGCTGTGTTGCGTTTCTAAGTTTAACTTGGAGTTCACATATGAATGAGTCCAACAAGTTATCAGATTGGTGGGGTCACTAAAAACATTATTTTTTATTAAAAATAAAAATTTGCACAATCTAAATGTGACGGTACTCGGCGTACTCAAGGAAATCAAGAGGTTGATACTTAAACCTGTTTATTAACACTTTACTTTCTTATTTTTGCTTGCTTTAAAAGTAAAATTATAATTTTGATTTCTTAGACATAAAACAGAAAGTAAAATTATATTTATTAATTACTAATTCTTTTCAAAACTTGAAAGCAAAACACAGAAAGTGTATTTAATAAAAAAAAAAATTCTGTTACATGTACATAAAGATTTAAGCCTCTCTGTGCTATAGTTCCAATTGAACCAGCAGAGATGAAACCACTTCATCTTCTCCCTTCACGTGAACCAGCAGAGATGAAACCATTTCATCTTCTCCCTTTACGATTCCCTGATCCGACCTGGTCTGGTGTCCCATAATGTTCGAAAAGTACCGTATATATTGTACATCACAAAATTGGAAGATTGATTAGTATATATAGCAGATAAAAATAAACCATAGAGAGATACAGAGAGTTAGGGTACAGATCGGCAATCAAACCAGAAATCTCAACCCATTATCTTCAAACCCATAACTTTCACCGAACCCCTTCGCCGCAACAACCACGTCAGTGAGTCTAGGCATCGTAACACCATCATAGCACTCATAGCCATCGCCAATTGGATGAGCCTTTTGCCGTTGTCGTCACTGTCATTGTCGACGTCGGAATCTTTCGTCGTCAGAATCGTTGTTGTTGTGTGCCTAACTCTATGATTTTGTGACAAGGATTTAAGGGTAAGAAAACAGAGGGAGGAAGAGAGGGGATTTTGTCCTGAGGATAAGAGAGATAAAAAATCAGATATGAGGAAAAGATAATTTACCTAAGTCCCATCATCACCGATATGTTGGTCATCAGCGATGCCGATCGGCGAGGCGAATCATCTTTGTCAGGGTTGCCCATGTGGTGGCCATCGTCGTGGGACATGGGAGAGAACTATGGGTATTGTTATAAACGACTGAACACATAACGTTGTTTAAGTTCCGCTACAGTAGTGGAAGTAATTCCTCCGCTACAATGGAGAAAACAAGAAAATGAGGAATCTGTGCTTTCTTTTTCTTTCATAAAATGTGAAAGTACTTTCTAATATGGGAAAAGCAAAAATAGGTTAATAAACATAATTTTCACTTTTACTTTCTATTTTTAGAAATTGACGGTAGAAATCAGAAAATAAAAACGTTAGTAAACAGGTCAGGAGTTACAAGTCAGGAATGCAAATTCAAAGTGGAAAAAAAAAATGATAAGTCTTATGTCTATTTGAAATTGTCCAGTTAGCTCAAATTTAGTCAATTTAAAATGTTCAGTTAATCCGATCCAGTTAGTTATATAATATAATAATAAAAAATATATATATTATTATGATTTTGTGTTTATCAAGAAAGTACATGTGTCATCACCTTATTCATCTAAGAAGTCTATAAATAAGGGCACAAAAGGAGGAAGAATGACATTCAAAAATCTCTGATAAAGACTCAAAAAGAATACAAAGTCTCTGTTAAACATTCATTCTCTCAACACCCAAGTCTGAAAGAAGAAGAACAACAAGCACATCTAAAGCTATGTCGTTCTTTCACAAATTCTCTGAAGGCAATGAACTAAAAAACACATCCAAAATTGTACTATTCTTCCTTAAATTTAACAAATTCTCTGAAGACGAAAAATAACAAACATATCAAAAGTCATGTCGTTCTTTCTCAAATTCAACAACAAGCACATCAAAATCGTGCTGTTCTTTCTCTGTAATTCAATAAGTTTGAAGAATTACCAAAAAACATTGTTCGAGATCAAGTTTTGTCAGCCCTCAATTAGAAATCATCGGTGGTCTTCCTCAACTAATATTTGAAAAAGATTATCAACAAATCGATTTAAGATTAAGCTCCAACAGCTCTTGAATCTTATCAACAAAGAAGATCGAATCAGAGGATAAGTTATTTCTTTTGTAAAGAATTTTACAAAGGATATATAATACTCAGCAATTTTTATAAATTAATAAAATTATTATTTGCTCCATATTTCGTTCTTTAATTTGCAGATACGAAATTGGTATCGACATCTCTACAAGTCTAATGTTGCGAAACATAGCCCAAGCATCCATTCCCACCAAAAGGCAACACGATGTAGTGTGAGTCAACTCCGCCAAATCCATCAAAGTAACAACTCAAACTCATATCGCCTTCGCCTCGCTGGGGCAAAGAAGAAGGTGCTCTAGTCACAAGTCCGAACTCAAAACTAGACTCACCAAGAACCTCAACTCTCACCCGAAAAGCTGAAGAATAGTTAGAAGTTCAAGTACTCCCCAATATGAGCCTAAACTGTCGATAACACGCGCGCCTTGACACGAGTAAAAACTGTCTACCTGGAAAAAAAAATTAAATAAATAAAAGTAAAAATAATAAAAACCTCCTTGATATGAGTATAAACCTTGACACGAGTATAAACCATCTCCCTAAAATAAAAAAAAATAAAAAACTACTCTATGATATGAGTATAAAAAAGTATAAACTGCTTGCCAAATATATATATATATATATATATATATATATATATATGATGACACTCCTTGACACGAGTATAAACTATCTGCATCAAAAAAAAAAAAAAAAAAAAACAACAACAACAACTCCTTGATATGAGTAAAAACTATAAACTGTCTTAAAAAAAATAAACATAAAAATAAAAAAAAAATTACCCAGGAAAAAAATAAATAAATAAAAAATCTTTAGCATGAGTTTAAACTGTATTCCAAAAAAAAAAACTTGATATGAGTTTAAACTGTCTCCCCCAAAAAAAAAAAATTTGTGAACTACGTGATAACTGATCCCTATACACATGTACGTAGGCATCTTGGAGGTTTGTTCCAAGTTTAATCGAAAAAAAAAAAAAATTTTGTAAAGATGGTAAATTGCTTGTCGCATGATATCAAAAGTCCTCATCGCATTATCTGCTTGGCTTGCTATCAAAATGATAAAGTGTGCTCATCATAGCATCAAAAGTACTCATTGCACCCTGTCATTGCGCTCTAGCCTGTCAACAAAGTGTGGTTGTAAAGGAATTTTTTGGCTCATCGCCAAGGTGTGGTTGGAAAAGAAAATTTCGGCACATCGCTAGATAGTAGCTGTTAAGAAAAATTCCTCGTCGCCGAAGTGTCTCTAAAAAAATAATTTGCTCATTTTCAAGGTATTGCTGAAAGAAAAAAATTTCAGTTTGCTGTCGACGTGTGGCTGAAAGAGAAATTTGACTTCCGTCGAGGAGTTGCATCAGGAAAATTGTATCTCGTCGTCAAGATAATGCTGAAAAAAAAAAAAAAAAAAAAAAAAAAAAAAAAAAAAAAAAAAATTTCAAATCGGCTCCCCATCTACATGTGGCTGAAAGAGAATCAGAAAAAAAATAAAAAATAAAAAATTTGGCTCACTGCTGAGGTGTTGTTGAAAGGAATTTTTGGCTTGCTACTGAAAGAAATTTTTTTAGCTTGCCAACAAAATGTTCGCCACCAAATTGTAGCTCTGCAAAAGAAAAATTCGGCTCCTTTCCAGGGTGAATGATTTATATAGATCTAAGCTTGTAAAGCTATACAAATAGGAAGTCTGTCCAAAGAAAGCCCATGGGTCTATAAATGGTAGAAAACAACGCCACAAGCCCAGGCCCGAACTAGATGAGACATCAAACAATTTCAAAGCTTTACAGTTAACATTAATTCATTGGTTAACCTTGTTGAATAAACATTGATATATATACACACAAACACATTGTTTTAAACTCTCAATATCAATCTTTTTTTTTTTTTTTTTTGGGGGGGGGGGGGGGGGGGGGGGGTAGTAAATCAATCATTTTTTATGTTAACTATTGATAAGTAGTTTTCATATATATATACACACACACTAATACACACAGATAGTGGTTTGAAACTTTTAAAATCAATAATCTTTTATGTTAAGTATATATATATATATATATAAGTTAAGGGTAAGCTTGTATTGATGATAGAATAATTACACGGTGCCCTCAATGTGGAGGAGAAAACAAAAGACAACATGAAGACTGACAAAACATGACAACAATAAGTCCAAGGCCATACACAAATCACAGCAACCATTGAAATATGGTAGTAACTAAAACTTGCTGATAGTGAACAAAGCAAAGTGACCGACCCAATGTGCAACTGCTACCTTCCAGTCCATCCAATCACAACTTCTTGAATCATCCAATACCTCAATTATCTCTGATATCAGCTGCTCTACAAGCTTTCTAATATAATTTCCTTTCCCAACAGAACTGGACCAATAATCAGAAAATATATTGAAGTCGTAGAGTAAATCAGTTTGAAACCAATAAAAAACTCTACAAGTATTATATAAAGATAAAATAAAAAATTGCATTTAACAGACAATTTTGATGCTGAAAATCAATGAAACAGATCAGTACGCTTATAGAGATAGATATGTGAGACAAAGTGAGTGATGACGCGGTGCCTGGGTGGACGGTGGAGGCAAGGGCAGATCCAGGATTTCTCAATGGGGTGGGCTAAATCAAAATATATCAACCAAAATCAACTGTTGTTTAATTCAATTTTAGTTAATTAACAATGTTTCTTTAGACAATTGACTGATTAAGGCATAGAAAATCCTATTTGGGTAATTAATAAAAACAAAATTACCAATTTATTTGTAAACAATTCACCAGTCAGTACCCTATCTCTTCTTTTGACCAATTTACTAATCCTATTTGAGAATCTACTAGTGGAAGCGGAGTGTGACGTAGTTCATGGCAAGCCCCTTCCAACACTAATGGAAGAATTCACTCAAAAGCATGCTTTTTGTAAGTATTTTAATTTTCAAGAAGCAACTACCCTATATTAAGTACTTTTGCTTGTCAAAGTTCTTGTTATGATTTTTTTAGTTCTGAAAAGATTTCCGTCTTCAAAAAGCTTGGCATGTTGATAAAAATTGTTACAGATTCAATCTCTGCAGATTTCTAATCCAATTCAGATTTTTTTTTTTTTTTTTTTCGCTTTTCATGCCCAGCTTCAAATTTTCTTGTAGACATAATTGACAACAACCAAAAAAAAAAAAAAAATCCAAACAGAAATAGAAGTTATAGAAACAGAAACATATATATTTGTTTTGCTGAAATAAAATGTAGATTACGTGATTACCTCAAAATGCAATGCAAATTTTGTTACTTTATATTGTAAAATATATATATATATATATAAAAGATCATAAAAAATTTCACTAAATAGGATTTAGTTTGCAAAACAAGAATTACAGACCTTGATTAGTTGATTTAGAATAAAATTTAAAACAAAACTCATACATACAAGTTAGCAGTTGCAGAGAGAGAGGGGGGCAAGTTTGACCTCAAAGATATAAACGTTGATAAAACAAATCAAATCCAAAATCAAGAACAGAGCAAGACCTCAACCAATGCAAGCCAATCAATACCAGATCAAGCCAAGAAGATTCCGTTGCCCATGGTATCACTTTACTATTTCAGGACACTGCAAGTAAGTAAACACTCCATTAGAATGACTCATCTATACTAAAATAAAAAAATTGACCAGGCAACAAAACTTCAACTCAAACAAGTATAGAACAGATCTCATATGTTAAAAACTTTTATGGTCGGATATCGGACTGAGAACCTAACAATTCAAGCTAAGTAAATGAAGAAAAATATCAAAGCATATAAATTGCGTAGAATTTAACCTCCAGTACTCTCAGTTTTTCCCTTTACTTCTTTGGGGTAGGTAAGACACACACCCATTACCCTTGTCTAGGCCCTTTTATGGTCGGATATCAGACTGAGAAACTACTAATTCAAGCAAGTAAATTAAGAAAAATATCAAAGCATATCAAGGAGATACCCTTGGTCTAGGCCCTTGGTGGTCTCTCAGTTCATTTTCATATCTTTATATCTTTCTTCTTTTCTATATTTCTACTTTTGGGGGGCAGGGGGTGGTGGCGGTGGATAGGCAATCAGGGATGGGAACTAGGACAAGCTCAAACTTCGAAGACTAAAACCTGTCAACCAACATGCCTTACCATCCAGACATCTAACCCTAAGCTCCAAATTAGTGAAATGAGCAAAAATTATTATTTACATATATGTATAATAATATATTATGTTATTGTTTTTAGGCATATCATACTGGATCCATGTCCTATTTTTTTGAGATTTGCCATATCATACTGGATCTATTTTCGTATCCGTGTCCAAGTCCTTGTTTCCTTGCTTACCAAGTTACCACCAGTTAAGCTACTAGTTGCCATCTTCCCAAGTCAGATGATTGCTAGTGCTCATTAATTCACCCTTCCATGCACGAGATTTTCTACTAAATTTCTCTAAGCAGGTCAATTTTTTGCAAAATTATATCTTTTCCTTCCATCGATGGAGAAAGAAAAACGTACTTGTATAAATAGGCTGCAATTCCCAGAATTATACACAACAGAATAATATCAATGCAGAAATTTCGACTTGACCTCAGCTGGAACAAAATTACAGAACTTCTTGTTAAATCCAGGAAAGGAATCCACAACAGAGCACAGCTGAATATAGATGGAAATTTAAATTAAACATAGTTGCAACATAAGTACCTGATTAACAGTGTCCTTGAGTCTAGCGTTGGTATTCTTAAGGTTAGATGTTGCCCTGTCCACCTGTCAGATAAGAAGAAAAGCACTGTGATTTTTTTAAAAATCGTTGCAGCTTCAAAAACTTTCAAGAAAAGAACAAATTTCTGACCTTAGTGTCTATCTCATCCATCAGAGGGACTTGCTTATCCATTTCCTGCAACCATTGCATAACATAATGATCTAACATGATGTAATTGTAAGGAAACAGAAAATAAAGGAAAAGACATTAAACCTCATTCATATCCTGGGCCATGCTTTTTAACGTGTCTAGACCTTCTGCTATCACATCTAAACCTTGGTCCTGTGAAACACCAAAAAGAAAAACGATAGGAATTCAGGATCCACATTAAAAAAAATGCAGTATAAATACCAAAAAGAATGTTAATTTCCTTCTATACGAACAACACAAAAATGCAATATTGCAAACAAGCACATACCTGTTTCATTTTCCGCATTTCATAGTATACAACCAAATTTACCTGTAGAGTTCTGTAATTTTGGTCGATTACTGATCTTCAAGTCGTTACTCAACCTCATCCTTATGAGAGAGTAGAGAGGGCTTGAGAGTTGAGAGACAACGGGCCTGAAGCTAAAGCTTTCGAACGGCGAACCCGAACTGGAACAGCGGGCGATGGAAACTGAAGGATATGGGTTTTGATTTTTTGAACAATCTGAAATGATATGCCGATATGGGTTCAGATTATTGTAGATTTTGTAGTTTGTAGTTGCAGAGACAGAGAGAGGGAAAGTTCAGAGTTGAGAACGAGAATAGAGATGGAGGCGATTTGGGAGGCTGATCTGATTCTTGTAGATTAGGGCAAGTTCAGAGTTGAGAACGAGAATAGAGATGGAGGCGATTTGGGAAACAGAAATGATTTGCCCTAGCATGTGTGGCCTAAAATGATTTGCCCTAAAATTTTAAGAAAGCAGCGGGAATGAGACCCGCGTACAGTCTTAATCCAAATTCACTCTCTACCACCGTGCCTGAACCGTGATAGAATAACTTCCTATCACGGTTAATGAAAAATCGTGATAAAAAGAGCAGTATAAAAGTCTGAATAAATACGCCCTAAATTTAAGTAAAATAAATTCACTTTCTACCACGGTTCTATTATAACCGTGGTAGAAAGTATAATTACTACCACGGTTTTTCATTAACCGTGATAGAAAGTTTTTCTACTACGGTTTTACAATAACCGTGATAAAATATATTAATTTCTACAACGGTTTTAAAAAAACCGTGGTAAAAGACACTTTTTACCACGGTTATTTTAAAACCGCGATAAAAAGGGCGTTCTAAGAAACAGTTTTTCTTGTAGTGCTTAAAGTCTTACATTCATGTTGTCCATCTAAGAGCTCCTCCAAAAGAGTCATTCACATGGAGCAAGACATTGAAGTCTCCCATCAAAATCCATGGCACACTTGAAAGACAAAAAAAATTAAGTGTTCTCCACAGAGATTTCCTATCCGCTGAGGTGTTAGCAACATAAAAAAAATGAAGCCAACATTCTCTTTTTGAGATCAATAAGTTCAATTTCACAGTTGATTACCTGACCATGCTCCACTGCACTGGTCATTGAAATTTTCTGAGGATCCCATAAGACCCAAACCCTTCCTAAAATTGAGGATAGGTAATTACATCAAATTTCCCACTATGGGGCAATAAACTGATGGATAGACTGCATATTGTTACTGCAAACTTTGGATTCCAAGATTGCTAAAAGACTTAGCTTTGATTCTTTAATGAGACACCTAATCTTTATTTGTTTGAGGGTAGAGTTAAACACTCTTAGATTCCATGTCAATTCATTTGGAAGAGGATGAGAGGCTATACAGACCCCTAAACCCCTTCAAGGAAACACTGTTGGCCACTGGTTTGGTGACTTTTGGCCTTTTTGCAATCTTTGAATGCTTGGTATGTGATGGTTTTCTAGGTTTCATCAATTTATCCATAATTAATGGGGATATATTAAGTGTCATGATGGTTCTGGGAAGAATCTCATCAGATGAAGAAGCTAGGTTTTCTGAGTAATCTTGGACCTCATTGTTATCATCATATGAAAGGGCAGGAAATGAATTAGTGATCTTAACTTCTGAAGAGGGAGCAATTGTAGGACTGTGAGGTTTTGGATTATGAGGTGAGAGGTCAATGACCAAGTTAATAGCTTTCATCATTCCATTCTGGGGTGAAGGTGAGGGATTCACATATTACTTATGTGAGTTTTGATGTACATCAGTCAAATGTGTCTTAGGATTTGCTTTCAGCTGACAATGATGGGTTAAGGTTTGGTTTCAAAGCTAACTGAGGTATGGTATTTGTGGCCTTTGTCCTCTGAGCATTGAGGCTATGAGGCACTGCTTGTGGAGGTACTACTATGGAGCAATCAACAATGATTGGAGTAGCGTTTTCAGTCTGCATATTAAGAGCAGATTGAAGAAGGACAGGGATAGGGAGAGTAGGGTTTGAAGGCAATGCCACAATTTGAGGGTTTGAAGTTGATGCATCCAGTTGTGTGTTGCAGTCAGAGTTTGGGAAGGGGTTAGGGACTGGTTGACAATAGCTTTTACCTCTATTTTTTGTGACAATTTGCCATTCTTATGAGTTGGGAGGTACAGGGATACTCTGAACATTAATGGGCTGAGAGATAGTAATTTCACTACATTGATCATTAGAGTGCCCAAAAAAGGAACAATAAGAATAGATAGCAGGAATCCATGGATATTGGACCTTCACAGTAGTAGTATCACCATATTTAAGGGTTACAGGGAAGGATTTAGGGAGTGTATAGTGTGGATAGATTTCAACACAGACTCTAGCATAATCAATTCGATCTACTCCTTTCTTGGGTGGTGGAGTTTGCTAGCAGGATAGGTTTCCCTACTGCACTAGCTAAATAACTGAGCCCCATAGAAGACCAGAGCTCAAAGGGGACATTAAACAGTTTTACCCAAATTGTAAATGATTTCACAGCATCAGAGTGAGGTTGTGCAGAGGGATCGTCATTCCAAAGTCTAAGAGAGACAGCCTTACTAGCAAGAAACCGTTGTTCCCCAGCAAGGATTGAAATGCAGCTATCAATAGAGTCAAATTTGAAATAGAAAGTACCTTCAGAATTGGCAACAACATTCCTTAGGACTCTGGAGTCCCAAAGCATGTGAGCTTGATCTAAGATAATCTTATAAGGCATTCTTCACTTGAATGATCCCACCAAGCAGGATTCCCAATACTTCAGGCCACTGCTCCTAATCTCTTCCGGTGGATCCGCAAGAATCGAGTCATTCTTGGTTGAGGGTTCGAAGGATTGAAGCTCCCAGTTAGAGGGTTGAGAATGTGCCACTGATGCCCAACTCTTTTGTCCATTTCCGTGCTGTGCTGCGAACTTAGGCCGAAGAGAGTTCACCAAATTGTTCTCCTTTGATAAATAGTATTCATTATGCAATTAAAGAATTGGGATACTTTTGCGCAGCATAGTTCTTTGAAAGTGTAATCCATAATGGGAATAAATAAATAAATAAATAAAAGTCATTTTCAAGACTTGTGATTGATATTGATTTCACTTTATCGAAATTCCGATACTACTTTTCAAAAAACATTATTTGAAAGTGTTTCATTTTCATTATTTGTGAATGATTTTGGTTTCACATAACTCAACACTAAGCGCATTGTTTCAATATTTCATTGAACGTGCAATCAAAATGGAAAAAGAAAAAATGAAATTGCAATAATGATTTGGGTTTCAATTTATAGTAATTCAACACTAATAGTGTCATTTTCAATATTTCTTTGAAAGTGCAATCCAGATGGAAAGAGAAAAAATTGAAATTCCAACATTTTTTTTTAGTGTTGTTTTCAACTCTCGCGAATGCTTTTGTTTTTTATTTATCTTAATTCAATACTAAATGTGTCATTTTCAATCATGGAAAAAGAAAAAAATAATGAAATTTCAACATTTTTCATTGTCATTCTCAAGACCTGTGAATGATTTTGTTTTCGATTTATCATAATTCAATACTAAATGTGTTAATTTCAATATTTATTTGAAAGTGTAATTCAGAATGGAAAAAGAAAAAATAAAATTCCAAAATTTTTTATTGTTGTTTTAAGACTTGTGAATGATTTTGATTTCAATTTATCGTAATTCAACACCAAATGTGTCATTAATTTTCAATAATGGAAAAAGAAAAAATGAAATTCTAACATTTTTTAGTGTCGTTTTCAAAACATGTGAATGATTTTGTTTTCGATTTACCTTAATTGAACACTAAATGTGTTAATTTCAATATATATTTGAAAGTGTAATTCCAGATGAAAAAAGAAAAAATGAAATTCCAACATTTTTTAACGTCAGTTTTCAAGATTTGTGAATGATTTTGGTTTCAATGTGTCATAATTCAACACCAAATGTGTCATTTTCAATAATGAAAAAAGAAAAAAAATGAAATTCCAACATTTTTTAGTGTCATTTTCAAAACGTGTGAAAGATTTTGTCTTCAATTTATCGTAATTCAACACTAAATGTGTTAATTTCAATATGTATTTGAAAGAGCAATTCCAGATGCAAAAGAAAAAATGAAATTCCAACATTTTTTAGTGTCGGTTTTGAAACTTGGGAATGATTTTGGTTTCAATTTATCGTACTTCAACAACAAATTAATGTGTCGTTTTCAATATTTCTGCAATTCAAAATAAAAAAGGAAAAAAGAAAATTGTAATATTTTTTAGTGTTCTTTTCAGTACTTGTGAATACTTTTTGTTTCAATTCGTTATTCAACTCTAAATGTGTGGTTATTAGTATTTCTTTGAAAGTGCAATTTAAAATGAAAAAGAAAAAATAAAATTATAATATATATTTTTGTGTCATTGTCAAAACTTTAAAATGATATTATTCAACAGAAAAAGGGGTTCCAGGAAAGGTGATGGATACTTCCTTATCATTTTTATCTGTAACGTATGCATTACACATTATTTCATCACCCGTACATGTACATCGACAATCACACTTCGAATAATAGAATTCATCCAACGCAACACGTAATATAATTGTTGCTTCTTTTACAATACTACAATTTCATAATACCATCACTAATGAAAAAATTATTATATGGTATGGGACTACTTCACTTCCTTAATTATAATAAGTGATAACTTTTCAACAGAAGATTGAATTATTATTTTTAATTTTTAATTAAATCTTTTTTAATTATTTAAAATCGCATTGTAAATTTGTTGTATCGAATCAAAACTCGTGCAAACCACCTGTTTATTTTATCTGCATTAATTAAATAATCTTTTGAATAATTAAATAACCAAAGGCTCTTTTTTTTGGTATGTCTCTTTAATTTCAGGTTTTGGTTGACTGATGTGGTTTTTTTGTTTGTATCTCTGTCAATAATTTTTTTAATTCATAAATTTCTATATATCAAACATGAAAACCTTTCAAATCACGTATTCTCTTTCTATATATATATATATATATATATATATATTTTCTCTCTTTCTATGGCGTTAATTCTTTCTTCAAAGAAAGCCCGCCTAGTCAACAATCCACCATGCGGTATCACTTGGACTCACTATTCTTTGTAAAAATCAGATTACGCATGCCATATATAGTGTCGATCAAATTACACATACATATATATAGTGTCAATTAGTAATACATATATATGTATAGTCTCAATACTCCCTCCGTTTTTTTTTCATTGTTGGCTCCTCAATTGTGACTCACTGAGTCTCACAGTGAGTCACAGTTTACACTCACAATGAGTCATAATTTACGAAACAAACATAAAAAAAAAGACAAAATAAGTACTAGTTAGAGTACACACTCTCTCTCCCCCCCTCTCTCTCTCTCTCTCTCTCTCTATATATATATATATATATATTTGAGGTGTGTATGTGAGAGAGGACCAGCCTATATATGGTAGTCTTGTTGGGAAGAACATATATACTAAATAGGATGCAGCTCAAACCAACACCTAAACACACCACTAAAATATGACATCAGAAATTTAAAAATATTAAATAGTACTCTTACTTTGTATCTTACAGAATTTAAGAGAAAGTAGCAGCACTCACAACAAACTTTGAGGAATTAAAAGATGACATTAATTAATTTGACAAACCAATCATATATATATATATATATATATATATATATATATATATATATATGAAACTAATTAAGAACAATTAATCTAATTGTTTGTTGTGAAAAGAGAGGCCAAAAACCAAAAATATCAACTTTGATGATAGGAAACTTGTGGAATATTCCTCTGGTTCAGTGATTGACTTTTCAAGGAGAAATAGTGGAATCTTTAGCAAATTTTTCTTTCTGGTTTTGCAATTTCAATTCCTTAGAACAAAGATAGGTTTAATGAATGGTACAATTTGATTCATCACAACCAACCTGTTAGATGTAAACTGGCAATATAATCAATGGTGAAATATTTGCAATTTTTAGATCTGATCAACTTACCGCGACTTATCACTCAAGACACACACATATATACATATGTGTGTGTGTGGCTATAAGAACAGCAAAAATAAAGTAGTACTTGACCAAAAGAGTACTTCAATTATTCCATGTTCACAACCTTTGGTCAATCATTTTAGTAAGCTTTTATGTAATATTATTCAAACCAAATGATGATCATACTGATAACAACAACAGCAACTCCCTGTCCAAGGGAGTTTCGAGTCCCAAAAAAATAAAAATAAAAAGCCCAACAACAAATGCCACACAACTTGGTTGTCAGACACCCAATTAAAGTATATATATATATATATATATTACAGGACTACTGTAATAACGGCAAGGGACTGCAACGTACCAAAAACAGCCGGAGGAACCTACAATAGCCGAAACACTACCTGCAATACGTAATATAAACAACGTTAGTTAGCGAGTGGGATGATTCTTCCTTAATTATTAAGAAAGATTATACATAAATAGGTAGGGATGACAAATTACGACACGACGGGGTCATCACGACTAACTCGTTTATTTAACCGTATCGGGTTAGGGTTAAGAGGTTTAACCCGTATAATCCGTTTATGACCCATTTAACTCAACATATTATAATCATGAATATGATATATGTAATACGTATGTTACATGTTTAAACTCAATTATTATATATGGATACTTAAGTCAGTTCAACATAAATTTTATTTATGTTTTATGATTTATCTTTTTATTTTGAATATTTTGGATTAATTATGACAATTTTTTTGTACTGCTTAGTATTTGATTAAATATTAAATGTCTCATTTTGATAATCAGGTCATTAAATGGTTAATATGTTTACCTATTTAATAAACGAGTTGGGTTAGTATTGAGGATTCTTGATACGATTATTAAATGGGTTGAATTTGAATTTACTTATTTAGTATAATACCCTTACATCGACACGACACGAATACGACCCACGAACACAAATTATCACCCCTACCTACAAGTTGAAATGTTGTCACTGGTCCTGTAATGTATATATATGTATATATATAGGACCAGTGTGGAAACGGAAAGAACAACAATGTAATTAATATATATATATATATATATATATATATATATAATAAACAACAACATAGAAAAAAACTGAAATGATATTTGTTACCGATCATCCTCAGGAAGACAAAAGATGAGCTTGAATTTTCGGAGTAGGGCCAAGAATATCTGGTTTTTGATATTGTTACCTCTAACAGGAGTAACAAAGGATGGGGAGTACATGTTGCTGATGTTTCTGCTTTTGGTTGAAGATGTCTTCTGTGAGTTCCACTTCAAACACACTTTTGTTGCATCCATTCTTATATTTTTGGTTTGCTTAGAGAGAGAAAGAGAGAGAAGTTGATATGAGAAACAAAGAAGCTATGCGATCGTGGAAAGTGGGTACAAATGATTTGGTTTATTCATTTTGAGGGAGAGAACGCGTTTTTTTAACGCGTCATATATTGGCGTAATAGAAGAAGCCTCTAGACTCATGGCTGAAGTGACTGAGCCCCTGCCTGGTCAATGCTTTACCACCAACTTTGGACGTTTTTTGAGCTAAGATGCGATATGAAAAAATGAAACAAAATGGAGCAATTGAATATAAACGACCCTATTTGTAACTTGTTGACACTGTGTCATCTTCTATAGTAGAAGCAATATATAGGATAATTTAGAGTGACATTCGTTGATGTTTAAGTTTATCACTAACAATAAAAACCTGACTTCTTTTTCTAACAATGACATTCTGTGTTGGAAATTGAATCCAAACAATTCATAAAAAGATATAGTTTCAATTTGGTTCATTTTCATGAATGGGACCGGGCACAAACCCATGAAGTGGGGGGCAGCCGCCCCCACTGTAACTTTTTTTATTTATAAAATTACCTATAGGTTTGGTGAAAATCTTACAAATGTCCTTATTTTTATGTAAAAATTTGAAATATGCCCAACTCAATTTCTAATAATACCCCACCATGCATTATTATTGTTCAAAGCCGCTCCCTTCTCATATAATTCTCTGAATGCATCACTGAATGGGACTGTGTATGGGACATATATATGCCCATTCCGTTCCCTTGACTCGAGTAAGCCACCAAACTACTACAGTGGTAGTTGATTTGGAGGATTAGTGTGAGAGATAGAGTTTGTGTATGGTGATTGAAGAAGAACGAAAGAAAAAGCAGAGGAATGGGGGGTAGTGGTAGGGTTCTTATTTATGCAGATGGTATTTACAACTTAATCCATTTGGGTATGCCCGTTCCCTCAAGCAAGCCAAGAAACTGTATGTACTATTCCAATAATTAACTTCCATCAATTTTTACTTTTTCTTTCATTTTTCTCTCTCTGATTCATAAAACTAGTCGCTAATATATAAGTTCCTTTGTGTTATATATACATGTTGAGGATGTGAAGGCTATTTTACTTAGAACAATTACAAGTCAGTTGAAGCAGTTCAACTTTTTATTGAACCAGTTGGACATGGTAACTCCAATTGAAGCAGTTCAACTTTTTATCAAACAAGTTGGACAAGATAACCCCAATCAAACTGGTTCAAGAATTTTCTAAACCAGTTCATCTGTGCTTGGAATTACCAAAAATTAGTTTCCAAGTAAATTTTTTACTCTCCAAAAGGCTTAGACTTGTGGGGCAAGTTGGGTTTCTTCGTGTGAGACTATTAATTTATACCAATCCTAATCAGATGGAATTGCAAAAATAAAAAATAAATAAATAAATAAAACTTTAGGGGGCGTGAGAGACACATGGTGTGCAAAATTGAGTGAAGCTTTTGTGAGAGACAATTGAGGGATAGTTGTGAGTGCCTTAATTGTTAAGTGATTTTGTGCCTACATAAGAGAGAACAATTGAGTTGAGAGTTTGAGAGGAATTCTCCATTTTAATACTTCATTCTTGTATAGTTCATAAGTTTCCAGTTATCCTATTAGATCAATTATCTTAATTGCGTCTATATCTTGTTTTCTTCAATCGCAATGACTTTTGCTTGAAACATTTCTGGTACGGATTTAAGAATTTTTCTAACCACCTTAGATTCAAGAATTGGTTTATCAAGCATGCAACAATTATTAACTATCTCCATTATTTTGGAATATCACCCACTAAAGGTTTCACTATCATCCATACTAGGATTTTCAAATGTGTGCGTGAGTCTCTATATCTTAGCCTGTTTAATAGCTGTAGTGCCTACGTGTGTTTTCTCTAATATATTCCATGCCTCTTTCGCGGTTGAACAATTCATAATCCTATTATACTCATAAGGTATTAGGGCATAAGCAATGATATGTAAGGTTTTATTATTAGCGTTCTTTTCTGACTTTTCTTTTACCGTATAGTCAGAAATATGTTGACCTATGCCCGTTTCAGTTGTAGGAGGAAAATTATCCTGAATATTTAAGTAATTCAAATTCTAATTAATACTCATTGAAGTATAATAAATGAATTTGTTAAATAAATCAGCTTAGCACTATTTGATGTATTTTTATCAAATATGCAAAATAAATAAATAAACCATTTCCGACACTACTAGTTATGGAGTATCAGAATAGAGTTGATCGGTTAGTATAACAATTTAAGCTCTTTATTTAGGATTACCTTTTCTTATATTACTTGACAATATTAGATGAGGTATGCCTAATGAATAAATCCCCTCTCATATCATTTGATGATACGAGTTCTATCAATGTAGCTTAGAAGAGAGTCTAACTGAAGAGGTCTCAACTGAGACTGTAGCGAATGCAAAAGGTGAGGAACTTGAGATAAGACTCACCTAAAGGAAGGTGAATAGGTAGATTCTCACTTTCCACTTACATTTTGACTTGACTTCTTCATTCACACAAATTTCTTTTTTATCTTTTGAATGTGGAATATTATTAATTTAATCGTAAGTTAATGAATCTAAACAACTTTCGTTATCACTTACTTGATTGACCCTTAAATAATTAAATAAACAAATAAACAAAAAGATTTCGTTGGAGCAGGCCCACATCAAATTCTCATTCCAATGATAAGATTAATCTTCCGGACAACCAGCGATTGGGAGTTTTTCCTTCCTCTGAAGATGCGAGTAGATTTTTTCTTTTTTTTTGCTTCAATATTTTTGATACGGTCCTTTATGAGCAAATAAAATAAAAAATTAGACATATTGAATTATGTGGTCAAATATAAAGTATACATAAACGTTCTATTTCTATTATAACGCCTTGTCATTTTCCTTTTGTTATTCTTTTGAAATTTCTTTTAGTTGTTAGATTGACAAGAAGTTATCTATTTCAATTGCCTTGAAGAATCTAAATTCTTTAATTTGCTTTGTTTGCAACAAAAAGGGTTAGGATTTCAGTAATATAAACTGTAATTAAATAAAAAATAAAAAATAAAAAATAAAAACTAACTTACAATATGTCAACTAATAATTGAGAGACAAGAATAAAATACAGTGAAGAATAAAATAAAAATCTCACTGGGTAGCAGAAATTGAAGTATATTGAAAGATTTCATTAATTTCGCTTTCTAAGATTTTTCATATTGAATAAATGAAAATGTTATAAGAAGAAATAAAACTCTTAAAATATTTGCAATACATGTAATTTATTATTATTTCCTTTTGATTGTTCAACAGTAATGTTTAATTTTTAACTTTATACGAAGGCTTAAATCTTGATATTCAGATCAAGTATAATCAAGAATTAAAAAAAGGGTTGCTGAAAGTTTTTTAGATCGGAAAATGAACGGCAATAAAACACTCACTACTTTCTCTCTCTTCTTGTTTCCGACTAATGGTTTTGATTCATTCTCAACAAAACCCATATTGGTCCATACATATCCATCAATATATAATCACTATAAGAACAGCAGTGATATAGTACTACTTGAACAAAAAACAATATTGTCAATCAATAACAATCACACTAGCAAGGATCACCATATATGACTACTGATAACAACAACATGTAACACAACGAACTTGGTGCTCAGACACCCAAACCTCAACAAAAGCAACACTCAGAAAATGTATACATACACACATATTTATTACAGGATCATTATTGTGGCTATCCCAACAACAGACTAGCTGCAACAAGAAAAAGCGGCAACAAACAGCGTACAACAAAGCCTTAAACTTTACCTGCAATACATAATATAAACAACATTAGCTAGCGGATGGGTTGATCCTTCGTTATAATAGACATATATATATAGTGTGTGTATATATATATATATAAAACGTAGGGCAATATTAGGAATACGTACCAACACAATCTGAAATGTTGTTAGTGATCAGGAAGGAAAAAGACAAGCTTCAACTTTCGGAGTAAAGCCAAAAAAATCTGGTTTTTTATGGTACCAGATCTAACAGGAGTAACAAAGGAGTACATGTTGTTGATGTTTCTGTTCTTAATCGAAGATGCCTTTTGTGAGTTGTACTTGAAGCAGTCTCCTGTAATGGCCTCCATGGTCTTCTTAGGGTTTTTTGCTGAAGGAGAGAGAAGTTGATATGAGTGTGTGTGAGAGAGAAATCGATACGAGTGTGTGCGTGAGCTAGAGAGAGAATCTGTGTAATAAATTTGGGAGGGTTTGCTTTAGAGAGAGAGGCTGGGGGGGGTGAAATGGGTATTTAGAAAGGGTTTGCTTTCAAGAGAAGGTGTGAGGAACCTCCAATTAAACTTCTCCCCAACGCGGAAATGAAAACGCGTCCCAAGTCTCAATAATTACAGTAGAACCACTGAACCTCTCGTCAATGCCTTATCACCAACTTTGGATGGTTTTTGTTTTTTTTTTTTTCGAACGAGTGTGAATAAAGTGACGGTGGTATAAATAAGAAAGATGTACAAAAAGGGGTGGGTGGGGGACTGTGACCCCATAACTCTAAATCAAAGCCCATTTGGCCTACAAAAGACAGGCCCGTAGGAACCAAACCGAGGAGCTCAATATACAATTAAAAAAGCCCCATTTAATTCATCCAAATACTATAGTCCAGCCCTAATAGACCTCCATTTCATAAGCTCATTTCCTCGCATTAGTTACAAATAGAGATGTAAATGAATCGAATCGCCGCCCACTCCGGCGTCAACGTCGCTGGAAGAGAACTCAGTGTCGGAGGCACGATACCGGTGAAAAGAATGCCCCGGAGCTGCAAATCGAAGAGATTCACACACTGAGACATGTCCGGGATCGGACCCGTTAACCTATTTTGATGTATCCACACCTGAGAGAGCGGACAACACGTCGATCGTACCCGACAATCCCATCAACTGATTGTTCAGCCAGAGGTTCTGAATCTCCGATGACCCGAAATACGCCGGCAACGGACCGGTCAGATTGTTGTAAGACAGCCGGAGATTCTGCAAATTGGGGAAGTTATTGAAAAAGTCCGGTATCAAACTGGGGTTGTCGCTGAGACTAAAAGTCTGCAAATTGGTGAAACCCACAAAGAAATCTGAGGGAATCGAAGTGAATTTGTTGTTGTCCAAGAAGATTTGTTCGAGGGAAGTGAGATTGGCGAGAGATGGGAGAGACCCAGAGAGGGCGTTCTTCTGGAGAGAGGGTTTTGAGCTGGGTGAGCTGGTTGAGATCGGAGGGGAGAGAACCGGAGAGAGATTTGGAATTGAGGTTGATGCCGGTGACCCAGTTCTAGTTGTCGCAGTCGAGGCCGGACCACTTGCAGTAGTCGGCGCTTGTCCAGTCGGATGGGACTGGGGAGAGGCTGGTGGCGAGCTTGGTTATGACGGCGGCCTCGTCAGCTGAGGAGAGAGAAAAGAAACTTAAAAGGATTTTTTTTCCAACCGGCCGGACTTGTACAGAACGCCGCACGTATTGCAGAGCGTCTTTGGCCCCAAAGGTCCGGTTCGCCATTGCGGAGTCTTCTCCGATTGGCAGTGCGTGCACCTACGCGCCACCGACTGCGACGTCGTCGACGACGACGAAGATCTGTCTTTGTCCCCAGTAAGCGCCGACGAACTCGATGAACTCTCTCTCTTCTTCGCACCGTTACTGTTAATAGTATTCGTCTTTGGTTTCCCGATGATTGGGGTTTCAGATTCCAGAGAGGAAGTCCATCTTTTGTAGCCGAAGCCACCCTGGACCTCTTGCTCCGTGTCTGGTCAGAAATTTCCAATTCCGGCAAGCTCGTTCTTTGTTAGCGGCGATGGCGCGCATAGGGCTCTGACTTGGACCTTCTTCCACTTGATGCCCGGCATGGCGGCCAATCTCTTCGAAAACAAGGAATTGGCAAAAGAAATCCACCTTGGAAATTGACACTAGAGAAACTAGAACTCACACCAAACTACAGGAATTAAAAGAGGAAATTCCACAAATCTTGTCAAAAGTAAATCTAATTGTTTGTTGTGAAAATAGAAGCCAAAAACCAAAGATATATAGCAACTTTGATGACAAATCATACAAACCTAAACCCATAACTTTGTTCTAAAGACATTGCTGTAATATCTCTCATTACTAGTAGAAAATCACGTAACCAGAAGCAAAGCAAAATAAAATTGCTAAAGATTAATTCCACCTTTCCTAGAAAAATCACTGAACTAAGAAACACTGCCTTCCTAGCTACGAATTCAATCAAGTTTGCTGCTAATGGTACGCTTTGATTCATTCTCAACAAACCCATAATCTATAGGTCGGACACAAATCCATCAAAATTAATGAGTCCATAAGTCTGATTGATTGCATTAGGCTGAATTGCAACCATCAAATTTTTTGGCCACCACTTTTCACAAATTGCCATGAGACGAATTTGATACAGCCTCCATAGATACTTCAAAGAAATCAATAGAAAATCAGTAGGATTTCAGGCGTACACATATATGACTGATTCACCCAGAAGAAAAATCAGGAAGATCAGAAAGAATTCAATCTTGCAGGGAAAGAATTGTGGACTGAATAATCGAATTTAGATGAATCTAGTGAAGAAATTGATGAATGAAAAAGTAAAAAGAAATTATCGAAAAATGAACAGCAAAAAACGTTCACACAGCTCTCTCTCTTTGTTTTTTTTTTTTTTGAAAAGTGAAATAAATATTATAAATAGAGAAATGGATTACAAAACCGGACCAAATAGCGGAGTTAGCCTAGGCTAACTTCAAGAATAAGACCCAAAGCCCAACCCAACAATTACATTTTCCATGCCTTCATCGAACAAAGGCACAAAATTCCCAAAATGGAAAACAGTTATGAAATGGCCGATGACAGCCAACAATCCGGTAATCATGGCTTTGAGCCCCAACCTCTTCTCATTGAGGTTCGCCTTGATTGATCAGGAGGCTTAGCTAGTGGACGCAGACATGATTCAAGAACCTCCCATTCAATTGCTATTCTTCTGCAATTGCATGCACCCTTGATAGATGAAACCAAAATCTTCTCTCGAACAGATTCTAATGTGAGATGAAGGATTGAATTGGCTGAAAGAAATTTCTTTTTGAAAATTCGCCTATTCCTCTCCATCCAAATGTTGTAGACCAGTGACGCCAGGCATAGCTTGGAGATTGAGTTGCTTGTGATTCCAGATGAGCCTCTCGTGGTGCACAGCCTAGTGAACAAAGTTGGACCAAGAAGATGGGAGGATATGGAATCCACAACGTGCTTGAAGGATTGTCCATAAGGGTTTGACAAAATCACATTCGAAAAATAAGTGGTTGTGGGACTCTGCTTTACAGTTGCAGAGGGGGCAAATTGTTGAATTAATTAATGTGCGTTGTGCATCTTCTGTCGAGTGTGGGGAGTCTTCGTTAGATGGCAATCCAAAGGGTAAAGGCATGTTTTGGTAATACGGGATTGGACCAAACCAGGTGTGGCCAAAGAAGGGATGGGATGTCTTTTTTGAGGTGCTTCATTGTGTGAGCCACTGAGAAGAAGCCTGATGGAGATGGGATCCAGATGTATTTGTTTTGATTCATGGAGTTGGGTGTGGGAAGGTTTTCAGTTTGGAGAAGCTGAGGAATGATTGAGGTGATGGAGTGTGGAAAGCACCATGTGGAGTTGATGATAAAGGTACCTAAACTGGTCTTGCTATCAAAGTTTTATTTTGTAATTTGAAGTGGAGTGACAAGAAGGTGGAGTGGACCTAGGTGACACCACTTGTCAAACCAGAAATTGGAGATTTTCCCATCTCCAATTTCAAGCTTGACAAGGGGGAAAAAATCATCCCTGAGGCTGAGCAGCTTCCTCCAGCTCCATAAGCATTGCCCTGGTGTTTTGACCTCCCAAATGTTTCTTCCTTTAAAAAGGTAAGCATTAATCCACTGAACCCACAATATATCTTTAAAGTTGATAATCCTCCAAAGCTGTTTCATGATTGCTGAGCAGTTCCACTTATGCAGGTTAGGCAACCCAAGGCCACCACATCTTTTGGGAAGACAACATTTCTCCCAACCAACCTTTCCTCCAAGTTTCTTTAGATCAAGTCCAAACCAAAAAAAGGATCTAAAAATCCCTTCAAGCTCATGGATTATACCCATTGGAAGAATGAATTTGGAGCTCCAAAACATTTGAATAGAATAAAGGACTGCCCTTATGAGCTGTAACCTGTCGACAAATGAGAGGCATCTACTAGTCCAATGTGAGATCCTTGAAGTAACCTTGTCAACAAGCAGTCTACAATCATTAGCTTTGAGCATGGTGGAGACAAGAGGCACCCCAAGGTACCTCACAAGTAAGGATCCTTTCTCAAAGCCCATGAGGTTGATGATAGACTCTTTAAGCTGACTATTAACACTTGATAGAAAAATGAGGCTTTTGTTTTGATTAATTTGCAGACCAGAGTGTGTAGAGAAGGTTGTGATTGCAGTTTTGAGGGTTTGCAGTGAGGTTAAGTCAGCATGTGAGAATACTATAAGGTCATTGGCGAATATGAGGTGTGTCAATGAGAGTTCTTTTCATCTTCAATGGTATTTAAAGGGTTGGTCTTTGGTGAGCTTGTTTGTGATAGATGAAAAACCTTGCATAACAATAACAAATAAGAAGGGTGAAAGAGGGTCCCTTTGTCTTAGTCAATTCAAGTAGGTAGTAGCAGAGATAGTGAGTCAAAAAGAAACTCCCAAGACACTGAATCAAAAGCCTTTTTGAGATTAATTTTCAGAGCACGCCTTAGTAATGGTGAGTGCCTATGGTAGCCATTGAGTAGCTCTAGGGCAAACAAGATGCTATCATTAATTTGCCTATCTTGGATAAATGCAGACTAAGAATGGCCAATGATATGAGGTAAGATGGGTTTAAGCTTGTTTGTCAACAGTTTTGAAATACATTTGTAAATTGTGGAGCAGCAGAAGATGGGTCTATAATCATTGATGGAAGTTGGGTTGGGTTTTTTGGCACAAGGGAAAGGTAAGTTGAATTCACTTCCTTAAGTAATTTTCCTGAGGTGAAGAACTGTTTGACTACCAAAGTAACATCTTTGCCAATGATAGGCTATGTTTTCTTTCTTCAAGAATTATACCCATCAAGCCCAGGAGCCTTGTCAATGTTGATGGAAAACATGCTTATTTGAATGTCCTCATCAGAGGGAATAGAGCAAAGTGATTCATGAAAAAACAGTGGCACAGTTGGTTGAATGAAGGGGGGTAAGTGAGATATACCTGGGTACGGGTGTGGGTTCATCCCAAGTGTGGATTGAAAATGAGATACAACCTCTCTTTTGATGGCTTCTGCAGTGTCAAAGACTTCACCATTAGCTGCAGTGATGGATGAAATTTTGTTTCTATTGACTCTTGAGAATATAGAATTAAAGAAGAAAGATATGTTGTGTAACACCCCCACAGTTTCCACGCATAAGTTGATCAGGCTTATACACGAAAAACGAGGGATATAAAAAACAATTGGCAATATACAAGCATGGAATACAAAATGATGGAAATAAAAGAATTTAGACAGGAAAGAAACATTAAATAATACAACATCCATCCATCCTTTATTTAATACAGTACTTCATTACAACTTGGAAATCCTACGTCAGGGATCCCTAAATATAACCCTGAGAGTTCAACGTCAAAAGTAAATAAAAACTGAAACTGAAGTATTACATAAAACTTCTACCCTGCACTGGATCGTAAGAGTAGATGAGTTCGGATGATGGTCCCACACTGCTAACCTCAGCCTTGAAACGGATACTGACCGTATCCTGAAATAACAACAATGGTGGGTCAACCCCACGAGCAAGTCCTCTCTACTATGACCCAAATCAGAGAATCAAATAAATTAATCATTATGAATCGGATGAGTACTATATCAGTATACATCCTACGGGAACTATCCGATGTATAACATGACCTCAACCAGAATAGACGGTGATCACTTAGACTCACACTAGGTGGTCAAGTGTCGCCTTTCCCTACCCGGGAAATCAGCTATTATACATGGTGCACGGTACTGACAACACAGACTATAACGAACTACACAGTGATAACACCTCGCAAAGTACTGATGAATATACTGAGCATATAAATTAGGCAACACATGCCAACAATATTAATAAATATACCGAGTATGTCAATTAGGCAACACATGCCAATAATATTAATAAATATACCGAGTATGTCAATTAGGCAACACATGCCAATAATATTAAACCACATACCCCGACAGCCACACATCTGTCTATCGCAACGAATGCATAAGGTATAAATGAGTCTAAACTTATTAATCAGCTCACATGGTTCTATATGGCAACACATCCATATAATATAAATGCGACATAATAAACAGTCCATTTATTCCCTGAAATGCACACAGCATAATAATCATGATTTATATACGATTAACAGTATAAACATCCCGTAAGATATCATGGATAATTTATCTGACTAAAACCATGGCCTTATTTAATTTAACAGTAATGTTTGATACCATTTAATACGATAATAACACTATTTATATTTAACAATGTCGTTAAATAAACCACATTAGTATCCGTACTGAGAACGAGCCAATAAATGCTTAGAAAAGATTAATCGGTCATAAGAATAAGTAACGGGTGTTAAAATAATAATTTCGTGGCCCGTTAAACCCGTAATTACCAACACAGTACCTAAAAATCCAAGTTTAAGGTTCTGGAATTTACAAAACAGGCCCTAGGGGTATTCTGGTAATTTCCAGCAGCTGTAGGGACCCCACACGCGCCCTCACGCGCCTCCCAGAGCCTCCCCACGCGCAGCCCAACCTTCCCCACTCTCCCACGCGCCTCCACGCGCGTCTGGCATCAGCCACGTGCTCCCACGCGCGTCTGGAGAGTCCCACGCGCGCGCACGCGCTGCCACGCGCGCGTTGATGGCTTCCTGCTGACGTGGCGTCCTCCGGTTGGTTGACTGCATCACCTTTCCTACATGCGCGTCACACCGGATCATCTCACCCTATCTTCCCTCCATCCAACGCCCACAGATCCGGGTGTACCGCGGTATCATGGACCGCGATGCACCGGATCAATCAGACTCCATTAATGGCCAGGATGCGCGCGTACACCCTCCTATGGTGCGCCGCGTCGCACCGGATCACTCCGGTCGTCTCCCCCACTGCCGGCGACCGGAAAACTCGCCGAAAGGTCGCCGGAAATTGTAGAAAATGCTCGGAAAAATCTAGAAAATTCTAGAAAAATCCCTAAAGTCTTATTTAATTATTTTTAGCCATTATTAATTTCATAGGACATTAAATAAATATATACCATCCTATATAATTAAAATTCCATTAATTTAATAAAATAAAATTAATTATTTATTAACCTCCTAACCTTGGCTCTATGCATAAAAATAAGCTAAACAATTAATTTATTAATTCAAAGGGGAAAAGTAGATAATAACTTGCCTTTTTGGATTTAAAATAAATCCGCCGGTCTGCGCGTAGTCGGGTAAAATTGCCTACACCGGTCCAAGCTTCTTTCTCTTTCTCTTTTCCTTTCACTCTTATAAAATAGCTCTCTAGAATTGATACTTTGCTTCTAACTCCCTTTATTTTCTTCTAAGGCAAGCTAGTTAATTTATATACAAAATATATAATATAAATATTACAAATATCTTATTTTTTTCATCAACTAACCATCCTCCCAACCATAAGGCTTCAATTCCAACCATAACCATTGATGCAATCCTATCCTAATCTCTTATTTCATCATGACTTTGGTTTAATACTATTATTATTATTATAACTATTATTATTATTATTACTAATATTATTATTAATAAACTTTTATAATAATTATTATTATTATATTATTATTATTATTATTAAACTAATATAATTATTATTATTACAAAATAATACATTATATCATCATAATACTATATAACACAAATAATATTTTAATTAACTAATATTGATTAATATAAGCATAACCAACAAATAAAAGTATTAATAATAATACATGCATAATTCAATGAATAAATTTACTATTTTAACATACATAATTAATTTACATGCACAATTAAATGAACTTAATATAATAATGTAGTATGCACAAATAAATAAAATTAATTAACCTAACACAAGATTAATTTAAATACATTCTTTAAAATTACGGGGTATTACATGTTGGAGTCTCCATTCCTTAGCCATTTAATCCTTAATTTCTATCAGTATGATTGCTCTTCATCAGATTTGAGCTTGTCGTAGGATGACAGGAGCTGTTTCTCAAGATTCCTCAATGGAATATCATGATGGGTAGCATTGAGTTTGATTTGGCAGTCTGAGACAAGGTTTTTAACATCTTGAATCTCCTTCTTGATGGCATTGAAGTTTTTAGAGAATTTTAACTTGAGAGGCTGCTTGAGGTTTTTGAGTTTGGCTACAACTTGAAACATGGTGAATCCTTGAACATCAATCTTCCAGTGCTCAGTGATCAGAGGTAAGAAATCATCATTGGCGCTCCAAAAATTAAAGAACCTGAAAGGGACCTTCCTTGAAGGCCTCGGATTACTAAGCTTGATGATCATTGGTGAATGATTTGAAATTCCAGGTTGGAGGAAGACACAATGGGATAGGGGAAATGATTGGCTCCAAGATTCATTAATGAGAACTCTGTCCAACTTCTTGGATATGTTGTAGACTTTAGGGCTCTTGTTTGACTATGAATGGAAGATTCCTGAGTAGTTCAAATCCTCAAGATTGGAGTTGTGAAGGCAGGTCTTGAAATCAAGCATTGCTTTGGATGTTTTCTTTGAGCCACCATAGTTTTCTGAAACAGCTTTGATTGTATTAATGAGATGTAAAAGGTTGTTCTGCAGTTCAGAATGGTTACATGACAGTGGATTGTTTGTCTTGATTTCTGCAACACCTGAATGTTGATAGAGGATGGATTCCAAAGTATCCAAATTCTATCAAGGTCAGAAAATTGGTAATTATGGGTGATGTCCCAAGAACCAGCAATGAATTTGTGAATTCTATCAATGATGATTGGATTGACTTTGGTCTCAATGATGGAAGCAATGTTTACCCCATTTTGTGAAAGAAGTTGCTTTACTTCAGCCTGTTTTAAGGGACAATTGAGGCGCCTTATTTTCCAAATAGCTATTGATAGCATTTGATTGTGTTGAAAAAATTACCCCTTTGGAGAAGATTTCCCTTCTATGCTACTGTGCATTTCCTTGAAAGGTTCCTCTTGATTTTACTTGATCCTTTGGTTTTAGGTTTGGATAGGTCAGCAGGTGTGATACCCTCAGATTTCAGGATACGGGTTGGCCAGGCCCATGCCCGAATACCCGAGGATATCAAAACAAAATAGCAATAATCGAACAAAGAATACAAATATGATAAATAGGAATAAATAAAATTTCTGAAAGAAAACTAAAACGATAATTTATTAACAAAACCCTAGAATAAATATTCATAAATAAATTATTTTGTTACAATTAATCCTCCAACTTATACAACTCAGGAATCCATACTATGTGGACCCCTGGAAAACCAAACTAACCAGATGACAGCAATAACTGTCTACATTAGAAAACTGAAACATAAAGAAACTCTTAAGTAACACAATCCGGAAGAGTGAAGTAGATGATCCCTACTCAACACGAACAAACCCTACTCCTGATGAATACCTGAAAAATGATGGTGGGTCAGGCCCACAAACAATTTCTATTCTAACTACAATCTAAACAGAGACGCGATATGTAGATACATTCTAGATAACTCAACAATAACTATCTAGTCCATAAATATATATATATATATCCACACTAAAGGACTCTCACTGGACTACAAAGGGGGTCTCAACCTGAATAGAAGGCAACATGTAAAATGCACCTGAAGTGTGCAGTACCGCTCAACTATTCGTTGCCATAACATGAAATATAAGTAGGATTTAAATGTTATAATTAAATCCATTTCCTTAATCCAGAATAGGTAGGAGTTAGCGTTTTGATCTGATCCATACCTAATATGCCACTGTCCCATACTGGTGCATATAATCCATAAAACAAACCAATAATTGATAGAACAGATAAAGCAGTTCAACAATTGAAATCCAGAATAGGTAGGAATTAGTGTTTGATCTAATTCGTATCTAATATGCCACCGACCCATACTGGTGCATATACTACATAGAATCTAAGTAATTGATAAAATAGATAAAACAGTTCATCAATTTAAAATCCAGAATAACATCCATGTAATTGACAGAACATAATTTAATGGTTCATCAATTAAAATCCAAAATAACATCCATGTAATTGATAGAATTTAATGGTTCATTAATTAAAATTTAGAATAATCATAATAAAATCTAATACATATATGACCCTATTATGCATCCAAAACAAGGTTTAAAAATCATGTTGCAGTCCGTTAAATTGCTAAAATAAAATTAAG
This sequence comes from Cornus florida, assembly GCF_030987335.1. Classification (NCBI taxonomy): domain Eukaryota; kingdom Viridiplantae; phylum Streptophyta; class Magnoliopsida; order Cornales; family Cornaceae; genus Cornus; species Cornus florida. The sequence goes on from NW_026775573.1 coordinate 36,600,844, forward strand.
CAATTATATCCTTTATATCTGTTAACAGCATGCACAATTGTTTAAACTTTCATACTGTTAAATCCATTAACATATAAATAATAATTATAAAATATGGGGTTTAATATTACATGAAATAATATTTACAATCCTTAATATTAACCCAGAACAGTCCAGGAATCCCAAAAAATATCAAAACAGTACTAAAAACCACGTCCAGTAGACATTTAGGCATGAGAGCAAGCTCTCAAAAGTTGAGAGCCAGCTCTCAAGCAATGGGAGACAGCTCCCCTACCTTGGGTGCCGTCTTTGTGACTTTGGGAGCCGGCTCCCTCAACCTATGGAGCCAACTCTCTCTCTCACAGAGAGCCGTGGCCAAAAATCTTTGGGAGCCGACTCTGTCTCTGCTTCCTGTCATCATCTTCATCTCTGACGATGTTAAAAACCCTCTGTAATGTCTTAGTTTAAATTCCTAAAGGTCCAACTATGTTCCAAATCATCTAGAAAAATTATAAAACCCAGTACGCATCGTAACAAGAAATTTAAAACAGAATTGAAACAAGTCATACAGAAAAAAAAATTTCAATCATTCAACACATATATTAGAGTTTAAAATCTGAATTCACATGCATACTTAATCAATTTTAATATCTGTTTAGTTCCTAGAGACTACCTAGGCATGCACAGAATACAGCTCAAAGGAAAAGAACAAGAAGTAGAACTTGCCTCTGATTTCTATTTTGAAACCTTAACGTCGTCTTCCTAATTTTTCCAGCAATCTGAGACTATTCTCAACTCCTTTATTGCTCCTGGTTTAACCCACAAGCAAACGTTCAATACCTCTCCTCGGTTCAGCCCTTGTTCTTGGCCAAACCCTAACTTGTTCTCTTTGTTTTCTCTCAAACCTCATTGTTCGTGAATAGGGCTTGTGTTTTAAACCCTAAGCAAAACATAATACGATATATATATAGGCAAAATAGTTTTAACCTAATTCTAGTCATGTGAGGAGTCGGCAAAGAAAACACAGAAATAAATATAAAATACATATATGTATATAAACCAGCAATAATAATGAAGCTAATTTAATTATTAACAATTACTAATAATTAAACTAACCCAAAATACATATATACCCATATATACATGTATATCCATCCGTGGGTAAAAACTGTACCCATTTACACTATCCAAATAGTCCATTGATCCTATCTAAGTCCAACTCCGTTTAAAAATAAAAATAATATAAACATTTACTTTTAGTTAAATAAGTAAAGCAATTTAAACACTTATACAAAATAACAATTAAACAATTAAACAATTACAACTAGCCAAATAATCCATTAAACAATTAATTTATTTAAACACATACCATCAAGCCACATAGCCACATAAACCATTAAAAATACACAAGAAAATAAAAATTAAATTTCAATTATATCCTTTTGAAAACTACAGGTATTACAGCAGGCAAGCTTGTTAATGAATTGGACTCAAGTAGATTTGAAGATTCAGGTTCAACAACTTAGAGTGATGATGATGGTTTATGAGGTGGATTTGGTGGAAGCTCAAGTGGTTAGGTGACCATAGTGCACTATAACGTGGAAGTGGATGGTTCAATAGGTGTTTCAGGAACCATTTGGGTGGGTTTGTAAGGGCTAAGATCAATAGTGAAGCCTTCATTATTGTTGAAGTAATGGGTGATAATGTTCTGTCCTGAATGAGGTGAGATTGGTTTTGGTGAGGATATGAAGGAAAAAAGCTGGTATGGAGGGAGATTGGGTGCAATTGTTAAGGTTAAGTGTTGGTTTTTTGGTATGGACAATTTGTCATTCATGGTTGGGCTATGGTGTCCTGTTTTGGGGTAAGGAAGATAACATGTTTTCTTGGTGTGACCAAAAACTTTGCAATGGGAGCAAATGGCTGGACAGTTTTGGTACTCCACTAGGACTTTGGGCACTTTACCAGTGCTAAGATGGATCTTAAGCTGCGAGGGAAAGTCGGATGTGGCACTGATGTCAACACAGACTTTTGCATATCTAGTTTTTTCATGTTCTTTGTTTCCGTTTTCTCTAAGAATATCGTGACTTGTTTATAAAAAAATGCAAGAATTATGGACTAAATAATTGAATTTGGATGAATCTAAGAAAGAAATTGATGATGGGAAAAGCTAAAGAAATTATCAAAAAATAAACAGCAAGAAGACTATCAAAAAATAAACAGCAAGAACACTACCTTCAGTGCAAACCATTCTTGATGCACTTAATGCCTTCTTTTCTTGCTATGGTCTTCATATAAACTTTTCAAAGTGCAAAATTTTCTTCTCAAGAGTGGATGGCCAAATAAAAGCTGCAATTTTAAATCTTTTGCAATTTAATGCTAGTACCTTGCCTATCACTTATCTTGGGTTACCACTTTCACCATCATCAATCACAGCAAGAGACTGTCAAACCTTGGTTGAAAAGATTACTAGAAGGGTGGGATGTTGGACATCTAGATTCTTGTCCTATGCTGGTAGGGCTATTCTCATTCAGGCTATTCTTTGCTTTATTCAATCCTATTGGTCACAGGCTTTTGTCCTTCCAAAGAAGGGTTTTAAACAAATTAACCAAATACTAATGAGGTTTTTCTGGTCTGGTGTGGAGCTCAAAAATAGGGGAGCAAAGGTTGCTTGGCAGGCTATTTGCAGGCCAAAAATCCATGGGGGTTTGGGGTTTCCAGACCTTAAACTCTCAAATATCATTGTCAATCTAAAGCATTTGTGGAAATTGTGCTTGAGAAAAGACAGCTTATGGGTGGCTTGGACTCATAATTATTTAATTAAAACTAAGAGTGTGTGGTCTATTAGGCTAAATGCTCTCAGCTTAGGATTTTAGAGGAAGCTACTGAGGTTAAGGGATATAACAAGAGGCATTTTAAGAAATAAGGTGGGGAATGGGGTTAACACAATGTTATGGTTGGATTTCTAGTTGCCTGATGGTCCTATTGTTAGACAACTTGGTTTAAATGATATGGAAATTTTTCAACTGGACTTCTTAGCCACAGTTGATAGCCTAATTTCCACACCTCATTGGCTAATCCCCACATCACTGCAATACTCATAGTTCCTCCAATCCCAAGGGTTCTTAAACCAGCTACATTCTCTTTCTACACCTTCAAGTGACCAAGACAGTATTGTGTGGCTACCTAGTCCCACTGGTGAGTATTCACTCTCTCACACTATCTCCTATTTCACTCCACCATCTCCCTCATTTGCTTGGAAACATCTCATATGGTTCAAGCACCACGTACCTAAGTATAGTTGTATTTTCTGGCTTACTGTGAGAGGAAGGTTCTACACCTTTGATGCCAAACTAACGATTAAACAACATTATGTCAATAGGTGCTATCTTTGCTGGACAAAGTGTGAATATATGAACCACCTTTTATTTAATTGCACCTATAACTCTCAAGTGTGGAGTTTTTAATGCACACGGCTGGTGTCTATATCCTTCCTAATTGTTGGAGTGACTTAATTCAATAGTGTTCTCAGTATTGGAACTCCTCAAAGTTTTTAACTCACAAACTGTTGCTATCTGCTGCAATATACTTTCTATGGCAGGAGAGAAATGCAAGGGTTTCAGAAATGTTGTTTCTCATCCACAACTTATTATTTCTTAGATAAAATCATGCACCAGAGTAAGGCTTGCTGCTGTTACATTGCAAAAATCTTCACATTTGAGACATATTACCAATAAACCAGACCTTTACAACCTCTTTGTATAGGCCTGCTCTACTTCTTCTGCTCAAAGTTGGCTACTGGTATGATACTCTCAACTTAGAAATACTTGAGTTATGCTCACTGTGAATTTAGAATGCAAGATTGGAAGTGTTGCTCGAAGTTTCTGTTCTGATTTACCTGTTATCCAAATATCACTGTGAAGACATGGTTGTGTTCCTTTATTTGATGACTGTGAAGACATAGTGGATAGTTATGCTTTTGAGCTATGTGAGCTTTGGGGTTTTATTTTGGGTTTATTGCCATTATGGGATGGCTTATGTTTGTATGATGTTTCTCCCCTCTATGGGGCCCCTTGTACATTCTTTTCAATTTATACACTAGCTTACCTTTTAACCAAAAAAAAAAAAAACTTGTCCCTCTCCTTGCTTGTTTCTCCAAGGAGAGAAGATGCAAGAATTGCAAACTGAATAACCAAATTTATTGAATCTAGGATAGAAATTTATGATTGAAGAAGCTAAAGAAATGTTCGGAAAATGAGCAGAAAGAACACTCTCACAACTTTCTCTCTCTAGCACTCTCTTTCCCTCCCCCTCCTTGTTTCCGGCTTCTCTAAGATTGAAACTTTTTCATAGAGAGATAGAAGAAGGTTGTAGGTGCAGAATTGTGGATTAAACAATCGAATTTAGGAAATAAATTACTGATTGATCGAAAACGCAAAAAAAAAAAAAAAAAAGAAAAAAAAAAAAAAAAATTGAACTGCGCGCAAGAAAACACTCAAACATTCAAACAAATACATAAATAACTCTCTCAAACTCTCTCTCTCTAGCTCTCTCGCTCCTTGTTTCTAGCTTCTCTAAGGGTGGGAATTGTTTTGAATAATCGAATTTAAATTGCTGAAAGGTTGAAAAAGCTAAAGAAATTATCAAAAAATGAATAGCAAGAATAGTTTAATCACAACTTTCTATCTAGAGCTAGCTTTTCTCTCTTTGTTTTCAGCTTCTCTAAGATTGGGACTTGTTTATAAAAAGATATATGGAAGAAGGGTGTGGATGCAAGAACTATGGACTGAATAATTGAATTTAGATGGATCTAGGAAAGAAATTGCTCATAAAAAGCTAAAGAAATGATCAAGAAATGAACAAGAACCACTCAAAATCTCTTTTTAGCTCTCTTTCTCTCTCTCCTTGTTTTCGGCTTCTCTAAGATCCGGACATGTTTACAGAAAGATGGATGAAGATTGTAGATGCAAGAATCATAGAGTAAATAATAGAATCTGAATGAATCTTTGAAAGAAATTGCTGATCAAAAAAGCTAAAGAAATGACCCAAAAACTCATAACTTTCTCTTTCTAGAGCTCTCTCTCTCCCCCCAATCCCAATCTCTTTCTAGCTCTCTCTCTCTCTCTCTCTTTCCCTCCAAGGAATCATAGAGTGAATAATAGAAAGAAATTGCTGATCAAAAAAGTTAAAGAATGATCTGAAAACTCACAACTCTCTCTCTAGCGTGCGCTCCATCTCTCTCCCCACCATCGAAAAATCTATTTCTAGCTCTCTCTCTCTCTCTGTCTTCGGGATGGATAAAGGTTGTAGATGAAAGAATCAAAGAGTGAATAATAGAATTTGAATGAATCTATGAAAGAAATTGTTGATAGAAAAAGCTAAAGAAATGATCCAAAAACTCAACTTTCTCTCTCTAGCGTTCTCTCTCCCCCTGCCCAAATCTTTTTCTAGCTCTTTTTTTCTCTTTTTCTTCTTGTTTTCGACTTCTCTAAGATTGAGACTTGTTTATAAAAAGATGGATGAAGATTGTAGATGCAAGAATCATAGAGTGAATGGTATAATTTGAATGAATCTATGAAAGAAAGTGTTCTAGCAACTTTAGATGATAATAAAAAAGAAATTTCTGATTGAGAAAGGTAAAGAAATTGTTAAAAACAAGAGACAGAATTGAACTCTGTATATTGATGTAAATTATAAGAGATGCAAGAGGGGTTTATATAGGGAGGGTTATGAGTAATGAACAAGTAATCTTATACATATAAGGTAACTGTAATCCTATATGTATAAGGTAACTATATATTGTAATCCTATACAAGGTAGAAGATATTATATAATATAGTAAGAATATATAGAAGATATTATATAATACAGTTGTAGTAGGCAGATGTAATGAAGAAACTCCCATGTCTTGAAGGAGCCAATATAACCATAAAAGCTCGAAAGTAGTATCAGTAAGCGTCCGGTACTCAACTTCTGTGCTGGATCGTACAACCACAGTCTGTTTCTTGTTGCGCTAAGAGATAAGTGAATCACCAAGAAAGAAACAATATTCGATGGTGGAACAACGATCAGTAGGGTCTCCTACCTAGTCTGTATCGGAATAGGCACGAAGAATAAGTGATGATTGGAAAGAATAATGTAATCCATGAAACATAGTGCCTTTGAGATAAAGAAGGATACCATGAACAGCAGCAAAATGAGTAGACCGAGGGGCAATCATGAACTTACTAACGATGTGAACGGCATGAGAGATGTCGGGACGAGTGACAGAGAGATAAACCAGACTACCTACCAATTGGCGATACAAAGTACTATCTCGAAGAGATTCTCCATCATGTAGATTAAGTCTGGTATTACACTCAAGGGGGGTATCAACAATCTTACTGTCAATGAGACCGGATTTTGAGGGAAGATTGGATATGTATTTCACTTGAGTAAGATAGTATCCATCTGTAAAGGTACTTATCTCAAGACCAAGAAAATAATTGAGGGGTCCAAGATCCTTCATCTCGAACTGACGATTGAGAAATTGTTTAAGCTCCTGAATTCCTATCAAATCATCTCCAATAATGATCATATCATCAACATAAAGTAAAAGGAGAATGATACCTCAATTGGTGCATCAAACAAATAAAACAGAGTCATATGGACTAGCAGAGTAGCCAAGTCGAGAGATAGTCTGACTGAATTTGGCAAACCAAGCTCGCGGTGCCTGATTGAGACCATAAAAAATACGTCTAAGGCAGCACACCTTTTTAGAAGGATGAGGATAACCTGGAGGAGGCTGTATGTATACTTCCTCGAGTAAATCACCATTGAGAAAAACATTCTTAACATCCATTTGAAAAAGTCCCCAATGATGAGAAGCTGCCACGGCAATAAGAGTTCGAATAGAGGAAAGACGTGCAACAGGAGCAAATATCTCCTCAAAATCAATGCCATATTCCTATGTGAACCCTCTAGCAACAAGTTGAGCTTTGTAGCACTCTACAGACCCATCTAAACGAGTCTTGATCTTGTAAACCCATGTGCATCCAACAGCAGACTTTCCAGGAGGTAGATCAACCAGATCCCATGTATGAGTTTTGGATAGTGCATCTAACTCTTCTTGTATTGCATGTTGCCATATGGAGTCAGAGGATGCCTCACAAAAATTTTGAGGTTCATATAAGGTAGCAAGAGCATGATAACAATGAAAATCACTGAGATGTGCAGGTGGATTTCTTACCCGGGTGGAATGAGGGCGAAGATGTGTAGTAGGCGCACTATCAAGAACCTCGGACTGAGCAGATGAGTGGGATGCAGCCGGCAAAGGGTTGACTATATCAGATGATTTGTGGAATCAGGAAAGAGATCTGCAGAGGTGTCAAATGGGGGAAAAGGAAAAGCCTGATCATGGACGCCACTAAACTTAGATAATGTATGAAACAGTTTATGCTCCCAGAAAATGACATGATGAGAAATTCTGAGGCGTTTCTCAACAAAATCATAACATCTATACCCCTTTTGTTCAATTCCATAGCCAAGAAAACAACAAAGTCGAGAACGTGGTTATAACTTATTTCGCTCATGAAGTTGAAGAAGAACAAAACAGGCACACACAAAGATTCTAAGATGACTGTAGTCAGGAAGTTTTCCATAGAGACGTTCAGAGGGTGTTTGAATTTGTAAAAGTGGGGTTGGAACATGATTCATGGTATAAATAACAATAAGAGATGCTTCACCCCAAAAAGAGGAATGCACAGAAGCAAAAAGAGTGAGTGAACGAATTAAATCTAAAATATGTCGAAGTTTTCGTTCAGCTCGACCATTCTATTAAGATGTGCCAATACAAAAAGTGTGAAAAATTGTACCGTAATGTTGAAGAATTTTTTAAAATTCATTTTGTCGGTACTCTTGAGCATTATCAGACCGAAACATTTTGATTGGTTTAGAAAACTGAGTAGCAATCATTTGAGTAAAATCACGAAATATTTTAAGTAATTCAGAACGATTTTTCATTAAAAAAAATCCATGTGAATCGTGAAAAATCATCAACAAAAACAACAAAATATCGTGATCCTCCCATATTAGATATAGTTGAAGGTCCCCCAAACATCAGAATGAATAAGATCAAATGGAACAGAAGCAAAAGACTCACTTTTATTAAATGGTAAGGCAGGCTGTTTTCCCAATTGACATGAAATACAATCAAAAGACTCAAGTTTAACCTGACCTAACAAACCCGTAGATGCAAGGGTTTTGATACGAGATAATGACGCATGACCCAAACGAGAATGCCACAACTCAAGTGTAGGAGTTTAGGATAGTGTGGAGGCAGCAGAAACAGTGGTAGTAGGCAGATGTAATGAAGAAAGTTCAAATAGTCGTCCTATCTTATGGCCTGTCCCAATGATCTGTCCTATCCGAGGATCCTGTACAACACAACCATTAGAAGAAAAAGTTATGGTTAATCCCAACTCAGTTAGTTGTCCAACAGATGCAAGATTAAGGGAAAGATTTGGAACAAGATAAACATGAGGCACAAATAACTAAGATTGTGAAACAGTTCCTATGTGACTAATAGGCATAGTGGAACCATCGGCTGTGTGTATAACAGGAGAATGAGAAGTATAAGTCTAAGATGTGAGGAAGGTAGGATCAGGTGTCATGTGATTGCAGTAAGTAGAGTCAAAATACCAAGAACCATGTTTACCTGGTGTATTAGAAAGAGCAGTGGAAGATGCACCTTGATAGCGAGATAAAACCTAGTTGAGAACTGCCTCAAGGTCAGTGGCAGAGAAAACAGATGGGGCAAATGTAGATTCGCCAAAAGAGTTGTTAACTGGTGTTGAAAATGGTGGTGACAGATATTCTGTGTTAGCCACAACTGCAGTAGAGAGTCTAGCACGAGTACGACAAAAGTCAATACTATGCCCTAGAATCCGACAGAAAGTATAGTAAAAACCTGAACAGTCCTTTTTGTTGTTGGATTGCTGAGAACCAGAACGATTGTTATTGTTACGTCCCTTGGAGCCAGACTGATTAGTATTGTTGCGTCCATTTTGTTGAAAAAATGAGGCAAGGCGATCTGCTGCGGACTGAGATGGCACTGACTGAGGAGCAGAAGATGGTGTGGCTAAAACAGTGATATGATTCTGAGAACAACGAGTCTGTAAACGTGTCTCTTCTCGAACAAGTTCATTAAGAGCTTGATCAAGTGATGGAAGAGGTGAGCGATGAAGAAGCTGACTGCGTACTGGTTCAAAATCATCATGAAGACTCATCAAAAACTGATAAAGTCGAATGTGGTTGTGATACTCGAGAAATTTCTTTGCTTGAGAATAATGCTCCCATGATGGTTCGGAAAAAGCTAATTAATCCCATATGCATTTCATCTGAGAGAAAAATTCATTAATTCGCTGACCTGATTCTTGTTTAAGAGTAGAAAGTTGAACCATTAATTAAAATTAGCGAGCCCCATCAGAACCAGAGTAGCGAGAAACAAGCATATCCCAGATCTCCTTGGCTGTCTCGTAACTCCCAAATTCTATACCAGTAGAAGAATTGGATGTCTTGCATAACCATGTGATGATCTTGTGATTGTTACTATCCCAGTCTTCAACACGTGTGGCATAGGCATCTAATGTCTCTTCTGGGGCTTGAGTAGGTGCATAGCTTGCGATCTTTTAAAAAACTGCGCATAGATTGACTCCAAAAGGAGTAATTGTCACCATTAACAATAACCAAAATAGGGTGAGTTACCTCGTTTTGGGCCATTTAGAAATTCCAAATACAAAAACGGACTGCGAAATCGGAATCAGCATGAAAAACTGGGCTGGATAGGTGTTTTGAGAAAATTTTCTGACACTGCTGACATGGCGCTTGCTGATATGGCAGCTGATGTGGCACTTACTAATGTGGTAGCTAATGTGGCAGATGACGTGTCTGATGACGTGGCAATCTGAAGTGACATGGAAGCTGACGTGGCGGAACGTGTGGATCTGACGCACCTAAGCACGTAACAAAGCATGCCGACGCGTGGGAGGCGCGTGGCAGCGCGTGGTGGTGCGTGAAGGCACATGGCTTGACGGAAAAAGTGGCTGAACCTTGTGGCGGCGCGTGGGGGCGTGTGCAAAGTGTTTTTCGGTCCTTTTTGGTGGTGTTGGGATGATCTGAGGGTGTTCTTTCACCTGGTATGCTTAGAAATCGAAAAGACCTTTTGAAACTCCCTTTCAAACCCCTAACAGTATATGAGGAGAAAGAAAAAAATATATATATATAGATATACATTTAAAATAAAATATACAGAGAACTTGGCTCTGATACCATGTTAAAAACAAGAGACAGAATTGAACTCTGTATATTGATGTGAATTATAAGAGATACAAGAGGGGTTTATATAGGGAGGGTTATGAGTAATGAACAAGTAATCTTATACATATAAGGTAATTGTAATCCTATATGTATAAGGTAATTATATATTGTAATCCTATACAAGGTAGAAGATATTATATAATATAGTAAGAATGTATATTAGTATATTCTAACAGAAATGATCAGAAAATTAACATAAATAACACTCTCACTACTTTTTCTCTCTTCTTGTTTCCAACTAATGGTTTTGATTCATTCTCAACAAACCCATATCGATCCATACAAATCCATCAAAAGATATATATATTTATAAATATATAAGGAAAATTCACAAACTTCTTATCAGAGCCAGGGTGTTTTGGTATCATAGTTCATACTCATCTTGGGATTTTGCTGAAGAAAGCTTTGCTTGGGCCTGGCTTTTGGATAGGAGGAAAGCCGAAGACTCTCTTAAGCCAGAACATGATATTGCAGGGTGCTTTGAGAACCATTCAGAAATTGCTTCTGGAGTAACATCTTTGATAGAGAATTGGTCCCACCATTTGACTTTGAAAATCCTTCCTAGAAGAGGAAGATTAGAAGGGGTTTTGAGGATTTGGAATTGCCATAGAACTATCCATGACAATGCGAAATTTTTAAAAAATAAGAATGATTTGGGAAATTCGGAAAGCTCAGGAGGAGCATAGAATTTTTCATTGAAAATTGAAAATCCCTTGGACACCGTTTCAGGGATGATTTTTTGGCAGGGACCAAACATATGCCACCAGTCAATGAACCATCTGGGGACATTTAGATTGAAATTCTTTTGGAAAAGGATAAGCCAGGAATGGCTATACTCCTGATTTTGGAAATAAAAGGTATTGTACCAGGCATCTTGATAGTCCCGGTAATTGAAAGTTTGAGGGTTGCGAGGCTGAGAAAATTGCCTCGGAGAATTGATGTTTTTACCCCAGGCTGCTGGAGTAAGGGCTTTTTGAATGGTACATGTGGTGTGAGAAATGAAAGACTCATCACCTGGTTTTGAATGAGTTCGAATTTTGATGGAATCAGTGTCCACTAAAATAAACTCATAAAAATTTTGTGTTTTCCGAAAATTTGATGTTGGATAATGAAAACCTTTGACAAAATGATTTTGAGAAAGTAAAACTGGGTTTTGGTTAAAAAGCTCTTTTTCAACCACACAAATGGTTGATGTATTTGGTTTTTGAAAATAACGAGATTTTTTGAGAGTGGGGTTGTTGACCACCACTTGTTGTGAAGCAGATCTTGAGAAAATTTGTTTATCTGATGCTGAAGAAATTGCAGCATAAGTTTTTTGAAGGGGAGGAAAAACTGGTTGTTGGGATTGTAAATATGCTTGGATGGGGTCATACTGGATTGGGGACATGTCTTTGGCATGTTGGGGAATTGTGGTTAGGGCTGAAAACTGGTTTGTAATTAATGGAGGTGGACTAGCACACATAACTTCTTCATCTTCCTCGACTTTATCATACCAGGTTTTTTTGGAAGGGTTCTGAGAAGAGGATGATTGAGCATATGCATCTTTTGTTTTGTGGGGTTTTGTGCTCGCAACTGAGGCTCCTCTACCTGTCTTGGGAGGCATAGTAACCACCCCTAAGCTCCTGCTTTTCCCTGCAAAAATTCCCTGTTGAGAAAATCAGGAAGAGAATTGTTTTCGCCTTTTATATATTCAATATCAAAGTCAAATACAGAAAGAATAGCTTGCCATCTAGCGAAAATTTGTTTTGAGGCTATGTTATGAACATCTTTCTTTAAAACAGTTTTTGCAGATTGGCAATCAACACGAACTAAAAAATTTTGATTTAGTAAGTCAGTTTGAAATTTTGAAATGCATAAAACTATAGATAAAATTTCCTTTTTGACTGTAGAGTAATTTTGTTGTGCTTAGTTCCATGTGCCAGAGGCGAACTGAACTAGTTGTTCCTTGTTACCTGTTTTTTGTTTTAGGATACCTCCATATCCTAATTCAGATGCATCAGTTTCCACAATTTTGAAGGCTTCTGGATCAGCAATAGATAGGCAAGGAAGGTTTTTTGCTTTGCTTTTAAGGATTCTGACTGTTTTTGTATGCTCATCGGACCATGGGGGAGGGACTTTTTTAATCTTTGGCGTAGTGGAGCACAAAGAAGGGAAAGATCCTTAAAAAACTCAGAGAGATAATTTAGGCACCCTAAAAATCTTTGAAGCTGGGTTTTGTCTTTAATTTCATCAGGGAATTTATCAGCAAATTGGATGGATCTGTTGATTGGGATGACAGTTCCTTGGTGGATCTGGAAACCTAAAAACCTAATCTTGGTCTGAAACAAAGTTAACTTTGATAAAGAAAGGACTAATCCATTATACTTGATGGTTTGAGCAAAGACATTGAGATGTTTCCAATGAGCATCTATAGAAGAAGAAAATATTAGTATATCATCAATATAAACAATTGAAAAATTCGTAAGATGAATAAAAATATCATTCACAATTTTTTAGAATTCTGAAGGGGCATTTTTTAATCCGAAAGGCATCACATTCTATTCGTAATGGCCAAAAGGAACCGTGAAAGCTGTTTTGTATCTATCTTTTTCAGCAATTTGGATTTGCCAAAATCCTGACTTGAGATCAAACTTTGAAAAAACGGTTGCATGAACGAGACGTTGGATTAGGTCCTTTTTATTGGGCAGGGGATACCTGATCCATTGAAGAACTTCATTGAGGGGCTTGTAATTGATAACTAATCTGGGAACACCTCTTTCTATTTCAGCATTCTTTTGGACATAGAAAGCGGCACAGCTCCATGGGGAACGGCTTTTTCGGATGAGGGATTTGTTTAATAATTCCTGTACTTCCTTCATACAGTAATTAAGAAGTTCTTGACTCATTTGGCTAGGACGGGCTTTGGTAGGGATATCCTTTTCATTAAAAGATTTTTCATAAGGTAATTCAACAATGTGTTGTCTTCTGTGCCAAAAGGCGTTTGGGAGCTCAGAGCAAACCTGACTTTCAAGTCTTAATCGGAACCTTTGAATAGAGTCTTGGAGACTTTTTTGACTGAGTCGTTCATCAATCTGTTTGAAGATTAGTTTTTGTTTGAGAAAGTCTAAATGCTTTGTTTTGCTTTCAATTCTGTTGACAGCAAGGACTTGAGTAACATAGGAATCCTTAATGGTATTGAGATCCTTGGTGTCTATAGGATGAGCAAAAGGAAAGCAAATTTCTTTTCCAACTAGACTTGTTGAAATGCCTTGGCTATCAACTTTGAACATGTAAAGAAGAGAAATAAATGGAGTTCCCAAAATAACAGGTGTATTGAGGTCTTTGACAAGGTTGAAAGGTGTTTTAATACAAAGACCCTGATTACAAACATGGGCTTTGGTTAACTTGTACTGAATAGTGAGTCGTGAACCATTAACACCTTGAAGCCGTTCTTTGGTCTTCTCAAAGTATTTCGTAGGGACAAGTCCTTCATTGATACAATTGAGATCAGCACCGGAGTCAATGAGAGCCACTGTATGAATGGTATAGTCTTTGTTGATGACAATTTTTAGATTAACATGCCATTTCTGGAATGTTATCTGGGTTAGAAGGTTGATGTAAGTTTCATTGTCCTTGGCGGGATTTTCAGAAACTTGTTGTTCAAGTTTTGCAGAGGACTTGGGTAGTAAGGCATCTATCTGGGATTGTTGAAGAAGGATTTAGCTTCTGAGGGTAAGAATATCATGAGCAGTAGAATCTTTCAAAACCTTGCCCTCTTGCTTTAGGAGTGAAATCTCTTGCTTGGTTTGTTTGATTTCTTTATGGAGATCTTGAATCGTAATCGGCATCTGGGGTTGTGTACCAAATCTTTCAAAGATATCAGTAAGGTTGTAAGTATTTTGTATAACAACGGGAGCTTTGTCATTTCTTTGGCCAATGCTATTGGTGAATTTAATCTAGCATTCCTTGCGTTGATCAAGATCTTCTATTTCGTCAATAAGTTCCAACATGAACTCTTGATCTTTAGTAATCATACAGATGCATTTGGTTTTGATAGGTTGGTCATCCAAAGATGGGTTGGAAGAATCAGAATCATAATCTGTATCAGCATGATAGTCATCTTCTTGAATACCATTGATATCATGGTCGGATTCGTCATCAGAGGAGTTTAAAAGAATTTGCATCAGTTGGCTCCTGACGGTTTCAGGGAAATCAAGCTCATTGATCTTCTTTTTGGCTCTACAATCGCGTTTGTAGTGACCCATCTTGCCACACTTGAAGCATTTTATATCTACTTTTGAGGTGGCAGGTTTCTTTTGAAAATGTTTTGGAGGAGGGGTATTTTTCTGTCTATTTTTCTCAGAGGAGAGATATTTATCTGCAAATGAGGGTTTGCCCTTGTTATACTGTGACCTGTTTTCGTATCTCTTGGGAAAAGGCTTGTAGTAGTGGGTGTGACTTTTTCGTTTGGAAGGAGGGGTTAGGTTTTCGAAGTCGAATTGTTGGCAGAAAGTTCCTAATTCTTTTCGACTAGTGGTATTCTCATGCTTGATTTGCTGTTGGAGTTTGAAGTCGGTGCAGAGAGCAATTCCTTCAGCTGTGATGGTACTAATGATGTCACCATAGGTGAGGGAGTCATAAGGAATGTGGCCATTATGTTTTGATCTGAAATGCTTGCGAATTCTCTCAGCAAAAAGATTGGGGAGTCCAGCAATGAACTTTTCTTTCCAAAAGGCTTGGTTACAATCAGTCCTGGTGAGGACCTTTGAGAGGAAGACATCCTTGTACCATCTGAAATCCTGAAGTTTACGACATCAAAGGTTGGCTAGAATTTCTGAGGTCTTGTCTCTAAAGATTGAGAGGTCACCGAGGAATTGTTTGGCGATAGAGAAGATGAGAGTAGCAACTGCATCTTCTATATCTTCACCTTCTTCTGTTTTGATAATTGTTCCTTCAGGAGTTGTTTTGACAGAGTTAAGAATGGCTTATCGTTTATCTGGAGTGAGGATGTTGTCCCACCATCCTTTGAGTTAGCCTGTGAATCCTCCTACAAGGTGTTGTGCTATAGCATGATCAGAAGAGTCATTCTTGGTTTTGTAAGCAGTGCTGACCATTGTCATCTCTTGAAGTGTATTGAGAATGAGATACTCAGTTTTGCCATCTATGTTCCATTCATAAATGGTACCACCATGATAAGAAGCTTGGGAAAACTGGCCTCGTTCTTCGATCTGGAGGTCAGGGAAAGTTGGCCCGGGATAATAATTTCGGGAAGAAGTTGGTTCTAAAGTATTGATGTGTTGGTTCTGGAAGACCTCAGTAATTTCATCAATTTCAGTATCATTACCAATTTCTTGGTCAAGAGTATTGATGGCTCTAAGAGGTCTGTCTGGCATATCAGGAATCGTAGTTGTGGAGGTCATAAGGGATTCGATACGCTTAATCCTGTCATGTGCTTCTTCAATGGCACTACGTTTTGATAGTTGTTTGGACAAGTGTAAGGGGATTTCATGGGGTATGAAAGGGGGAGCATTATCAGATTGAATGGGGATAATTTGTTCTTTCTGAAACAAGGTTTCTACACGAGAAAGTTGATCGCCAAGTGTCTGGAGGTGTTGGTTTGTGTAGTTATTTTGTTCCATTATGCTTTTGACATCACGGGACGTGGATGTGGTTGTGTCATTGGCGCCTGCCTTCGTCTTGAAAGGAGAAGCAGTAAGTGTGACTGTTCCGGACGCCTTTGTCTTGAATTCGATTGCCTCGGCTGGGGGATGGATGGCTTCAAGAGCCTCACCACGTGATGTTTGCCAGGTAATGGTGGATTTGGTTGTGACATTTAGGGATTTGATTGTGGAGAAAGGAAAATCAATATTGTTGTCAAGACAATATTTTTCAAACCATGTGAAGAAAGGGGCTGAGAACTTGTGTTGTATGCAGAAAGCATACCACTTTTCTCTAATAAGGATGGTTTTTTGAGCTGAAAAGGTTTGGAAATACTATTGTCTTTTCGAATCATTGGTCGCAGAGTAGAAATCTTTGCGTAAAAAGTCTTTATCGATCTCATAAACCTTTTCTATCATGTAGAGCTGATGAACCTGATGATCGGGATCTTCAAATTGAGAATCATTTGGGGATGGAGGGGAATCATGATGATCTTCATTTAGGGGAGGGTTTTGCAGACCTTTGTTTTGAGAACTAATTTGTGTAGGTAAAGGGGTGCTGCGAAGAGGATAGATGTCTTCTTCCTCAGTCTGTACGCTAACATTGTCCTGGTAAACCGGGTTAGCAACTTCTTTGTTTTTGACACCAACGAGGTTTGGATACCTTGTAGGCATTCCTGAAAATGATTTTCGGGAAGGGGCTTTTGAATAGTTTGAGGGAGTAGCATGAGAGAAAGAGGATCTAGAACTTTCTATTTCTTGGATAGAAGGTCTAGATCTTTCTATTTCTTGGATAGTAAGTCTATTGGGCCTGTTGGAGTTAAATCTAACCTTTATCGTGCCATCTGAAAATTGAGATATTTGTTCCAACCTTTTATGCTCGATCTTTGAAGGAGGGGCTGCATGCTCGAGAGTCCACTCTGTCGGGAAGGTGACTTCATTCCAAGTGATGGTCCTCAGAACATAAGTTTGTGAATTTTCGTCACTAGCATGAAGAAGAATGGTTTCTCCTTTGGGAGACTCACGAAGAGCATGGGGGCTGACTTGGGTTGTATAGACTTTGTAGTGGATTCTATAGACAACATTGAAGGGTATGGCTCCATCCATTATTTTGTAACCACTACTTGAAACATTGAAGGTTAAAGTATGGAGGATTGTTGGGTCATCAAGAGCTACTGAATAATTTGGAAAACAATTGAAGTATTGTGGGCCATCAAAAAGACTAGTTTGGCAAACTCCTAACAGAGAGGTTTCAAAATCGAGATGCCTACAATCCCTTAGGGTAAGCATGATAGCAGTGTTAAGTCCTCTTGATGTAAGAGGTTTAACTGCAACTTGGACAAGCCCTATATATAGGAATTTGTACTTCTTTTTGTGTTCAACTATGGCTCTTTTTTGCAAAAGTTGGATAATTTCAAAAGGGTTTTTGAGAGAAATAGTTTGTTCAACAGTTTTGATGGAGTATCCTATTTTGAGATTGAAAGTCGAAGATTTGTAAATATCCCTAATGGGAACCTTGGGTATATTCCAAGTATCCCATTGATCATTCTGACCACTATCAATATGCTGTTCTTCTTGGTTAACTATCACTCTTCCTCCAAGAGGAGCTGACGATGTCGAAGACATGCTACGGTTGAAAAAACTCATTGAACCTTACCTAAATGACCATCCGTCCGACCAACCCAAAGCGGCACACCTAGCCTAAACGGGATCCAGGTCCGGAAACAGAAATGAAGAAAGGTTAAATGAAATAATACAATGAAATAATATATATATATATATATATATATATGTGGAAATATGCAAGTTAACAACAGAACATGAATAACTTTGAAGAACATTGATTAAAATATGGAACTTACAACTTTGATCTTTGAATACAACACTTTTGTTCTGAGCCGAGCTCCTTGGATGAAGTAAAACTAAAAACTTAAACTTAAAAATTACAATTTGAACTGAGAACTTTTGAAACGGAAACTAAAATCTAAACTTGAAAATGAGCCTGCCTCCAATGTCTAGAGGAGCTGTTATTTATAGTGCCTTGAAGGAGCCTTGGGGAGCTTTGGATTCCTTGGAGATAAGGATGCAGCAGGAGGCCATGTGCTGAGCCTGAAAGGCTGATTTGAGGTGATGTCTTCTGAATGATGCTGGAAGCCATGTGCAAAGCCTGAAAGGCTGAATTGAGGTGATGGCCACTGACTTGCCTTGGATTCCTTTTTTTGAAAAGCTTGTCTGTCATGAACACCAAAAGGTGCTAAAAGCCTGAAAATGGAGAACTGTTGAATAAAATTTTAAACTGTAGTTTTTAACTTTTTTTTTTTTTTTTTTTTTTTTTTTTTTTTGTCACTATACAGCGGCATTGAATGACCGAGGTCAGAAGCTTTTTTGAAATGAAATGATGATTTTTGAGAATAATATTCACTGGAGCTGTTGGGTGAAAATACCAAAACAGTCATCTTCATTGGGTTGGGCCAGATCTGTTTGGGAACCATGGAAAGAACCTGAGCCTTCACTTCTGTTAGAGCCCAATTTCTGAATAACTTTGAATAACTGATAATGAACTATGAGAGAAACAGGAATTGCTCTCTGCACCGACTTCAAACTCCAACAGCAAATCAAGCATGAGAATGCCACTAGCCGAAAAGAATTAGGAACTTTCTACCAACAATTCGGCTTCGAAAACCTAACCCCTCCTTCCAAACGAAAAAGTCACACCCACTACCGCAAGCCTTTTCCCAAGAGATACGAAAACAGGTCACGGTATAACAAGGGCAAACCCTCATTTGCAGATAAATATCTCTCCTCTGAGAAAAATAGACAGAAAAATACCCCTCCTCCAAAACATTTTCAAAAGAAACCTGCCACCTCAAAAACAGATATAAAATGCTTCAAGTGTGGCAAGATGGGTCACTACAAATGCGATTGTAGAACCAAACAGAAGATCAATGAGCTTGATCTCCCTGAAACCGTCAAGAGCCAACTGATACAAATTCTTTTAAACTCCTCTGATAACGAATCCGACCATGATATCAATGGTATTCAAGAAGATGACTATCATGCTGATACAGATTATGATTCTGATTCTTCCAACCCATCTTTGGATGACCAACCTATCAAAACCAAATGCATCTGTATGATTACTAAAGATTAAGAGTTCATGTTGGAACTCATTGACAAAATAGAAGATCTTGATCAACGCAAGGAATGCTTGATTAAATTCACCAACAACATTGGCCAAAGAAATGACAAAGCTCCCGTTGTTATACAAAATACTTACAACCTTACTGATATCTTTGAAAAATTTGGTACACAACCCCAGATGCCGATTACGATTCAAGATCTCCATAAAGAAATCAAACAAACCAAGCAAGAGATTTCACTCCTAAAGCAAGAGGGCAAGGTTTTGAAAGATTCTACTGCTCATGATATTCTTTCCCTCAGAAGCCAAATCCTTCTTCAACAATCCCAGATAGATGCCTTACTACCTAAGTCCTCTGCAAAACTTGAACAACAAGTTTCTGAAAATCCCACCAAGGACAATGAAACTTACATCAACCTTCTAACCCAGATAACATTCCAGAAATGGCATGTTAATCTAAAAATTGTCATCAACAAAGACTATACCATTCATACAGTGGCTCTCATTGACTCCGGTGCTGATCTTAATTGTATCAATGAAGGACTTGTCCCGACGAAATACTTTGAGAAGACCAAAGAACGGCTTCAAGGTGCTAATGGTTCACGACTCACTGTTCAGTACAAGTTAACCAAAGCCCATGTTTGTAATCAGGGTCTTTGTATTAAAACACCTTTCATCCTTGTCAAAGACCTCAATACCCCTGTTATTTTGGGAACTCCATTTATTTTTCTTCTTTACACGTTCAAAGTTGATAGCCAAGGCATTTCAACAAGTCTAGTTGGACAAGAAATTTGATTTCCTTTTGCTCATCCTATAGACACCAAGGATCTCAATACCATTAAGGATTCCTATGTTACTCAAGTCCCTGTTGTCAACAGAATTGAAAACAAAACAAAGCATTTAGACTTTCTCAAACAAGAACTAATCTTCAAACAGATTGATGAACGACTTAGTCAAAAAAGTCTCCAAGACTCTATTCAAAGGTTCCGATTAAGACTTGAAAGTCAGGTTTGCTCTGAGCTCCCAAACGCCTTTTGGCACAGAAGACAACACATTGTTGAATTACTTTATGAAAAATCTTTTAATGAAAAGGATATCCCTACCAAAGCCCGTCCTAGCCAAATGAGTCGAGAACTACTTAATTACTGTATGAAGGAAGTACAGGAATTATTAAACAAATCCCTCATCCGAAAAAGCCGTTCCCTATGGAGCTGTGCCGCTTTCTATGTCCAAAAGAATGCTGAAATAGAAAGAGGTGTTCCCAGATTAGTTATCAATTACAAGCCCCTCAATGAAGTTCTTCAATGGATCAGGTATCCCCTGCCCAATAAAAAGGACCTAATCCAACGTCTCGTTCATGAAACCGTTTTTCAAAGTTTGATCTCAAGTCAGGATTTTGGCAAATCCAAATTGCTGAAAAAGATAGATACAAAACAGCTTTCACGATTCCTTTTGGCCATTACGAATGGAATGTGATGCCTTTCGGATTAAAAAATGCCCCTTCAGAATTCCAAAAAATTATGAATGATATTTTTATTCATCTTACGAATTTTTCAATTGTTTATATTGATGATATACTAATATTTTCTTCTTCTATAGATGCTCATTGGAAACATCTCAATATCTTTGCTCAAACCATCAAGCATAATGGATTAGTCCTTTCTTTATCAAAGTTAACTTTGTTTCAGACCAAGATTAGGTTTTTAGGTTTCTAGATCCACCAAGGAACTGTCATCCCAATCAACAGATCCATCCAATTTGCTGATAAATTCCCTGATGAAATTAAAGACAAAACCCAGCTTCAAAGATTTTTAGGGTGCCTAAATTATCTCTCTGAGTTTTTTAAGGATCTTTCCCTTCTTTGTGCTCCATTACGCCAAAGATTAAAAAAGTCCCCTCCCCCACGGTCCGATGAGTATACAAAAACAGTCAGAATCCTTAAAAGCAAAGCAAAAAACCTTCCTTGCCTATCTATTGCTAATCCAGAAGCCTTCAAAATTGTGGAAACTAATGCATCTGAATTAGGATATGAAGGTATCCTAAAACAAAAAATAGCTGATAAGGAACAACTAGTTCAGTTCGCCTCTGGCACATGGAACCAAGCACAACAAAATTACTCTACAGTCAAAAAGGAAATTTTATCTATAGTTTTATGCATTTCAAAATTTCAAACTGACTTACTAAATCAAAAATTTTTGGTTCGTGTTGATTGCCAATCTGCAAAAACTGTTTTAAAGAAAGATGTTCATAACATAGCCTCAAAACAAATTTTCGCCAGATGGCAAGCTATTCTTTCTGTATTTGACTTTGATATTGAATATATAAAAGGCGAAAACAATTCTCTTCCTGATTTTCTCACCAGGGAATTTTTGCAGGGAAAAGCAGGAGCTTAGGGGTGGTTACTATGCCTCCCAAGACAGGTAGAGGAGCCTCAGTTGCGAGCACAAAACCCCACAAAACAAAAGATGCATATGCTCAATCATCCGCTTCTCAGAACCCTTCCAAAAAAACCTGGTATGATAAAGTCGAGGAAGATGAAAAAGTTACGTGTGCTAGTCCACCTCCATTAATTACAAACCAGTTTTCAGCCCTAACCACAACTTCCCAACATGTTAAAGACATGTCCCCAATCCAGTATGACCCCATCCAAGCATATTTACAATCCCAACAACCAGTTTTTCCTCCCCTTCAAAAAACTTATGCTGCAATTTCTTTAGCATCAGATAAACAAATTTCCTCAAGATCTGCTTCACAGCAAGTGGTGGTCAACAACCCCACTCTCAAAAAATCTCGTTATTTTCAAAAACCAAATACATCAACCATTTGTGTGGTTGAAAAAGAGCTTTTTAACCAAAACCCAGTTTTACTTTCTCAAAATCATTTTGTCAAAGGTTTTCATTATCCAATATCAGATTTTCGAAAAACACAAAAATTTTATGAGTTTATTTTAGTGGACACTGATTCCATCAAAATTCGAACTCATTCAAAACCAGGTGATGAGTCTTTCATTTCTCACACCACATGTACCATTCAAAAAGTCCTTACTCCAGCAGCCTGGGGTAAAAACATCAATGCTCCGAGGTAATTTTCTCAGCCTCGCAACCCTCAAACTTTCAATTACTGGGACTATCAAGATGCCTGGTACAATACCTTTTATTTCCAAAATCAGGAGTATAGCCATTCCTGGCTTATCCTTTTCCAAAAGAATTTCAATCTAAATGTCCCCAGATGGTTCATTGACTGGTGGCATATGTTTGGTCCCTGCCAAAAAATCATCCCTGAAACGATGTCCAAGGGATTTTCAATTTTCAATGAAAAATTCCATGCTCCTCCTGAGCTTTCCGAATTTCCCAAATCATTCTTATTTTTTGAAAATTTCGCATTGTCATGGATAGTTCTATGGCAATTCCAAATCCTCAAAACCCCTTCTAATCTTCCTCTTCCAGGAAGGATTTTCAAAGTCAAATGGTGGGACCAATTCTCTATCAAAGATGTTACTCCAGAAGCAATTTTTGAATGGTTCTCAAAGCACCCTTCAATATCATGTTCTGGCTTAGGAGAGTCTTCGGCTTTCCTCCTATCCAAAAGCCAAGCCCAAGCAAAACTTTCTTCAGCAAAATCCCAAGATGAGTATGAAGCCTTCCTCATGGAAGCTCTAGCCCAAGTCAATCCCATAGCCTTCTCAAAATTGGGCTCCAACAGAAGTAAAGGCTCAGGTTCTTTCCATGGTTCCCAAACAGATCTGGCCCAACCCAATGAAGATGACTGTTTTGGTATTTTCACCCAACAGCTCCAGTGAATATTATTCTCAAAAATTATCATTTCATTTCAAAAAAGCTTCTGACCTCGGTCATTCAATGCCGCTGTATAGCGACAAAAAAAAAAAAAAATAAAAAAAATAAAAAATAAAAAAAAAAAAAAGAAGTTAAAAACTACAGTTTAAAATTTTATTCAACAATTCTCCATTTTCAGGCTTTTAGCACCTTTCGGTGTTCATAACAGACAAGCTTTTCAAAAAAAGGAATCCAAAGCAAGTTAGTGGCCATCACCTCAATTCAGCCTTTCAGGCTTTGCACATGGTTTCCAGCATCATTCAAAAGACATCACCTCAAATCAGCTTTTCAGGCTCAGCACATGGCCTCCTGCTGCATCCTTATCTCCAAGGAATCCAAAGCTCCCCAAGGCTCCTTCGAGGCACTATAAATAACAGCTCCTCTAGACATTGGAGGCAGGCTTATTTTCAAGTTTAGATTTTAGTTTCCGTTTCAAAAGTTCTCAGTTCAAATTGTAATTTTTAAGTTTAAGTTTTTAGTTTTACTTCATCCAAGAAGCTCAGCTCAGAACAAAAATGTTGTATTCAAATATCAAAGTTGTAAGTTCCATATTTTAATCAAAGTTCTTCAAAGTTATTCATGTTCTGTTGTTAACTTGCATATTTCCATATATATATATATATATATATATATATATATATATATATATATATATATATATGTATTATTTCATTGTATTATTTTATTAATTATTTAACCTTTTCAATATCATAAACACCCAGGATGAATAACTGATAATGTATGTATATATATATGTATATATATATATATATATATATAATCACTATAAGAACAGCAGTGATGTAGTACTACTTGAACAAAAAACAATATGGTCAATCAATAACAATCACACTAGCAAGGATCACCATATATAAGTACTGATAAAACCTTAACTTTACCTACAACACATAATGTAAACAACGTTAGCTAGCGGGTAGGTTAATTCTTCGTTAGAATAAACATATATATATATATATATATATATATATATATATATAGTACATATATATTAGGAATACGTACCAACCACTACAACAGTTTTGGTTTTTAAAAGCGCTAGTAAAAGCCTTAAAAAGCGCTAGTAATTCAATTACCAGCGCTTCTTTAAAAGTGCTGGTAAATCCAGTGTCGGTAAGCCTTTACCAGCGCTTTTGAAGAAGCGCAGGTAAAGGGTTATTTGAAATTTTTTTTTTAATATTTTTTGTTTCCCTATGCCAGCGCTTTTTGAAAAAACGCTAGTAAAGGGTTATTTAAAAAAAAAAAAAAAATTAATATTTTTTTTTCCCTATGCCAACACTTCTTAAAAGAGTATTGGTAAAATTATTTACATTTTTTTTCCCCATTATTGTTTTTGAAAAAAAATTTCTTCACGGCTACTAAATGCATCCTAACAAGTCAATATAAAAATACCATCCAAATTGTTTTTACAAACAACCACAAGTTAACCCTACCAATATGAAAAATACTATCGAAATTGACTACTAATACCACAAGTTAAGCTAGTAAAAAATGTATACTAATACAACCACAAGTTAACCTACCAATATGAAAATACCATCCAAATTGTCTAGATAAAGATACTAAATGTCACACAAAAAGAATTAAGAATTTTTAACAAATGTAATACAAGTTTTTCAAAAAGAACCCATCCAAGGTGAAGGAAATTCAAAAAGCACCGACCCCATCTTCAACTTCAACAAGTCTTCTTGCCCATTTGATTTGAATTACCTTACATTTTTTATAAATTCATTAAGCGCACATTATAATAAATGAAAATTTAACATATATATAAGAGAAATTAAAAGTTCATAACCTTAACTGAATTGGCATCACGACTAGAAAATGGATTTGGGAATACTCTAGGAGGAGCATTTAAAGAATCAGAATCCTTCAAAATAACAAAACAAAATACATGAAATATTGGCATAAGTAAACATATATTTAGTAAAGAGTAAAACTAATAATAAATATACCTGTCCACTACAATTTTGTTGTTGCATCTGCATTAGCATAGCCACCTGTTGTTGTAAATTTTCCAACTTGTCGTCGTAGTTGGCTCGTAAATTTTCCAACTTGTTGTCATAGTCGGCTTGCATTTTTGAAATTGTCTCCTGCAACTCTACACGTGTAGCACATGCCTCCTCCTAAGATTTTTTAGCATTATTAATCAGTTCAGATTTACTAGGAGAGGGCCCCCAAACATCGCTTAGTGTAGGCCCGAAGCCAAGCATCCGCACACGACCAGTTCTCTCTTCTCCCCTCACAATGAAGAACAAATCATTGGAGCTGCCAGTAGGCGAGTCAGAGTAACTTTTTTGAAGTTCTCTTATGTTTTCCTGCCAAAAAAAAAAAAAAAAAAAAAAAAAGTTTGAACTACCATGACATACTACTATGAAACATCCGGAACTGAAAACCCTAGATTCTAAATAAAGCACAAAAGAACTGAAATCCTAACAAGCTATGAACATGTAATGCTTAAATATACATGTGCATGTCTAATATATATATATACCTAAGCTTTCATGACAAAAACAAAAGGATTTAAATGAAGTAAATAGAGAAGAAAAAAAAATCAAATTTTTATCAAATTGGTAGTTCTTTTAATACATTGTGCTAAAGTATACACTTAATAAAAAATGTAATCGAGTCGTTATAAAAGAGGAAAAATCAAATTAGTAGTCTTTCGAGGTACCAGACATTGTGCTAAAGTATACAATATGATTAAAGAAATTGCCAACTTATGAGTACTGTTGTTTATGTCTAAATTTGAATGTCCCATCTAATTGAAGAATCTTATATAGGTAATTGGACAAAAGACTTGGTGTGCAATTAAAATTATAGGACACATAATTCTATGTCTTTAATTTAATTAGATTCACTAGGCAAAAGTTTTTGCACCTAATATTATATTTTACTTTTTTCCTAGGTTATCATTTGTAGTTTCCTAAGCATTTTCTATCCTCAAATGGGAAAAAATGTAGAAACCAAATGTGCTTCCTGATTCAGTAGAAAATAATTAGTATAAGATATCTATATTGCAATACAAGAAAAAACAAGTAAAATTGTTAGCAGAATAATTTCTCTGGATGCATTTATTCTTCCAAACACTCACTATCCATAGAAAGAAGGAAAAAAAGGTGAAGGGTGAAATTGAATTTGCGTAATTTACTAAGGAGATGTGAAACCTCTTCTGCAATTGTGTTTCTTTCTGCCTTTAAGTTTGGTATACTTTGATGTAAATCAGCATAATTTCTTAGTGATCATGATTCGTGTGTGTGTGTGTGAGAACTACTAATTTGATTTTCATGCCAAGCTTTTTGAAGATGGAAATCTTTTCAGAACTGAAAAAAAAAAAAAAAAAAAGAATCTGAATTGGATTAGAAATCTGAAGAGATTGAATTTGAAACAATTTTTATCAACATGCCAAGCTTTTTGAAGATGGAAATCTTTTCAGAACTGAAAAAATAAATAAATAAATAAAATAAAATAAAATAAAATGATTCTGAATTGGATTAGAAATCTGCAGAGATTGAATCTGAAACAATTTTTTACCAATATGCCAAGTATTTGAAGATGGAAATCTTTTCAGAACTTAAAAAAAAAAAAATTCTGAATTGGATTAGAAATCTGCAGAGATTGAATTTGAAACAATTTTTATCAACATGTCAAGCTCTTTGAAGATGGAAATCTTTTCAGAACTAAAAAAAAAAAAAAAAAAAAGAATCTGAATTGGATTAGAAATCTGCAGAGATTGAATCTGAAACAATTTTTATCAATATGCCAAGCTTTTTGACGATGGAAATCTTTTCAGAACTGAAAAAAAAAAAAATCCCATCAAGAACTTTATAGATCATGAACAAGTGTTTAGTGGCCTTTACATAGCTTGTATATAATAGTTGAAGTTGTCTACATTCAAAAGACTATTGCCACAATATATGAGTAACAAATTAATACAAATAACAAACAACAAATAGAAAATACTTCTTCTCCACAACACAAATCAATCAACAAGAAGCCTCCACATACAATAATCCCATACTCCCATGCTTTTTAACAAATACAAGAAAGTAAATTGCCTCCACACGGGCCGATGATTTAAAAATTGGTCACTTCAAGGCACGTGACCCCCTAATACAGTGTAAAGAGTTTAAAAATTGGTCACTTCAAGGCACATGACCCCTTTTTTGCAAAATGGAAGCGTGAAAACTTACAATCATCTCCGAAGCAGCAGCATCAGTAGCTTTGCCATCCTTATTTACATGTGCGCGGATGAATAAATCTGCACGAGAAAGCTGAATACCTTCGTCTTCCTCAATCTATAAACGAATACATTGTGATATATATTATTTAGCACTAACATTTATAATCATTCAACGACATAAGAATTGATATAATTTAATTTTCCATAAAAACTTCAACTAACCTCGGCAGAAACACGTGCAAAGCTTTTTGTCCCTGTAGTATGCATCATTGTCTACTTCCCACGACGTTCTTTATTTTTTTTGCTGACCTCCTACAAAAAGTGAGAAAAAGTAAAAGTTCTTTGAGTAAAGAACATTCCACCTAAAATAATGACTGAAAGCAAATAAACTATAAATTCATCTCATTGACTTCAAAAAACATTGTGATAAATGGAGGTTTACCTTCGCCATAGGCGTACCCCAATGCCTAACCAAAAATTCCCAATGCTCCTTTTCAACATTAGGTGGTGGGTTTGCCAATCTTTCTTCATCTGTATCCCTAACTGAGTAATATTCATTTTTCAACTCACACTTGTACCCCCTCTATTTTTTTCCAATGGAAGATATTGTCCACTGTTTTGTCATGATTCCCACATCATATTTTCCCTGAAAATGTGATAATTGTTGTATGTTAGTCCACTTTTTTCATAAAAATTATTTTAATGTTATTGAAGGGTTTTACCTTTACAATGTTCCACATATCCTCCTTTAGCCATTTAGGCATCTCCCACCAAGTTTTGTAGCACAAAGGACCTAATTCACCCTTCCGGGCAAGTGTTCCTAGATAATTAGTATATGTACCACTCCCAGGACCGATCGGCTGTCCAAACTTATTAACCCTAAACAAAAATTAACAATTGTAGATGTTTAGTACAAAAATAAAGATAGAAATCCTTTTTTCTCCTTCATATTGAATATAGTCTAATTATGTAAACTATATAAGATGATCTATATATATATGTACCTTAAAGGTAATAAGGTTTTCGCGTCTATGACATTCTTACATCGTGTCGGACCCCGTCTCTTCTTCGGCGGTGGTTGGGATGATTTTGAAGTTGAAGCTTCGGTATTTTGTTCACTCACTTTTTCCACTTCACTAACTGTTCATTTCATTGTCAACTTATTATTTATCTTTCCTAGAAAAGCAAACAAAAAAGTGAGAATTCAGTTAAGAGAATGCAACCAAATTGTTAAAAAAAAGACAATAAAATTGTAATTCAACACAACATCTAAACATCAGCACGGGCAATTTAATAACTATGACACAGTGGTAATTATTGACTACTCTTGTTCCAAGTCAAAGTATTAAGTTGGATCCAATGCAACTGATTACAAGCCAATCTATAATGCCATCGAGAATTGATGAATAAAATAGCTAATGGACGATAGATATATAGTTGAGCAAGATCAACAATTCAGTGAATTGTCCCTCATTGGACTAAGTCTCTAGTTTTCCCCTTTTTATGGTCTTTCACATGAAAATATTGTGTCCATACTATATTTTATGCATGAATGTTGCGGTTGTGTTGAAAGAATTCAAAACCTAACGGATATAAACAAAAATCCAAATCACAGTAATCATAACTAACTAGCTAAATTTTAAAGAGTTTAATTGTAATTCAAAAAGTTACTTTGTTGCAAATTAATATCTATAAGACCTATTCATTCTCTCTCTAGGTCTAATTTACCAATATGCATCAGAGTCTTGGGCAACAATTTCACGTACTAACAACTTTCTTTTTCCTTTTCACTTTCTGTTAATGTCAACATGCTCAGCACATGCATCCTTTGTAAAACAGCATCCCTATAAAACACTATTTTGTATGTTCCATCATTTTACATACCATCGCAAAACTGACTGCATCGACATAGAGCCAAAAATGGTTCTCCTCTTCAATCTTTTTCAAAAAAAAAAAAAAGAGCGCTGGTACTGTAACACCTACACCAGCGCTTTTCCTTAAAGCGCTGGTACTGTAACACCTACACCAGCGCTCTTCCCAAGAGCGCTGGTAAAAGACTAATCTGTTGTAGTGAGTGGTCATCTCTTAATAGTATCCATTTTCATTCTGTAAGATTTTCATTCAAGACAATGTGCAGACTGCTATTATAAATATGTTCTAAAAGCAACAATTATTTTTATTTTTATTGTCAATTCTATACATAACACCATCTGACCCAAGGAGTATGTTTACATATAAAGTCCAATGTGTCTCCTCATAGAGGATTTACTTCAATTCAGAAGCCTTTTCATACCCAAACACCCTTCTGATTCAGGATTAATTGGATATAGCATCCCATTCGACTTCTCTGCTACTTGGTGCTTGAATTCTGAACCAGTCCAAAGGAAAGATCACAAAATTTACTACTCCATAACTCGTATGAATATTTGAATACTAACTAAAGTCGAGCAGAATTGTTAGGTCAACTTAGTTCTAACTCTTGTTGATAATTTTGTCCAATAATTCCTTGCAATATCAGGCCAAAAAAGCCTACCAGAGATTAATGATAGTCCAAAACATATTATTGGAAGTTTACCAATTTCTATATCATGAATAAAAACTGACATTGACACCACTAAGGATAAATAGGTCATCCCACTTTGAAGACAATTAAGGTGAAATGTGAAATTATTATATGCAAAATTGCAGAGAAAGCTTCATGAAGTAGGTAAGGAGATATAGGATCTACTCACCTAAGCCCTCTAGATTGTTAATATATATATATGTGTGTGTGTGTGTGTGTGTAATATATATATACACACATAGCACCATTTAAGCTCACTGAAAATGTAGCAGTAGTTACACACTGTAATATTATCAGGGAAATAATAGGTTGTTAATAGATATATCCATGAAAAAAAAAAAAAAAATCTAGCTCACAATATAATAGGATTTCATAAGATCAACATTTATATAGAGCAACAGGAGAGCCTATGTCCTAATCTTAGTTCCTCACATGCTGTTGTATTAAGGGGATATTGTCAACTATGCTTCTTTCTTTCACAAAGGCAGCCTGTTTGAATTAATGATAGACAGCAATATATATATATATATATATATATAAATAGATTTAGGTTTGCTTTTCGTAAAACGAAAAATTTGGCAATAAATTTGTAGGTGGTGGTTTATTTATTTATTTATTTTTACCTGAAAGAGCTTTGTAGGCATTGTTACATCAAGGCATGCGTCTGATTTTTTTTGAAAACTTGGATTTTGCACTTTTGATGCAATGCGCAATGGTTATTAAATTCCTTTACTTCAGCATCCAACCTCATTCAAAGAAAAATTCAGTTGCTAGCATACCATCACCACTCACCAACCATTTTTTCTGCCAAGTATGGCTCAGCCAAGAAGCATGAGCTCCCCTGCACAAGCCTTATTGTATTAGTTTCGTAAAGCCAAGCTTTGGCTCTCAAAAGACTAGAGAAATGGATTACTTGGTACAGTTTGAATTTACTATCATATTTTTACTGATTATTAGAGCTCAATAGATGCGGAAAGATATTGACAAATTCGTTCTTCGCATCACTATACTTCTCCAACCCCGTCTGTCCTGAAAATTAATAAGATTTTGTTGCCTGTTCTAATGTAGTTTACCCTTTCCCAAAAAAGGAGAAGTTGTGATCTCCCAAATATTAACCATTTTGGCCTTAGTTTCTACCTGTAATATGCTACCTTCGCAGCACTTAGTTTAACAAAGGCCAGAATAATATATTTTTCTTCTGCTATAAGCTCACTGTTTTGGGGATTATTATATGTATGCTTTTGAATTTTCTTCAATTTAATTATCCCTAGCTTCGATCAGCAGTTCAAGAAGAGATATTACTAATTAGTCTTTTATAAAAAAAACTTTGAGATCAGGTCTTAAACCTTTCCAGTTTTTTTGATATTAGGTTACCTTTGAAAGACTGATTCTATTAATTAGTACTGCTCCATAACTAACCTGAACAGTGTATGGTGCTTAAGGTGTGCCGTTTACCATCGTCAGCTCAAAATACAATTTATTTGTTTGTTTTAGTGAGGTAAAGGCGTAAAGCACACACACATGCATCGCATGCACATTGCCCCACTTGGGACTCAAACCCTCACGTTTTTGGGAGGAGAGGTGGTACTACCCAAGCCAATGACCTAATGGTCAATTGCAAGCCAATGATGTAAATACTCAATTTTGTAAAATATTCAACTTAAAGTGGTAAAATGAAAGTAGTCTGTGGATTGAGATTTTTAAAATATCGAATCTAGTTCAAGGGTCTTGGTTATCTATTGGAAATTGGAAGTCATGCAATTTCGGAGGACTGAAAATTCCTCATAATCTTGGATGAGTTTAGTGAAGGTGATGAACTTCCTAGTCTTCATGATATTTCAGTAGCTAATGGTGATTGGACATAGTGTAACAAGCAGAGAAAATTTTGGTGTATTTGTGCCAAACTTAATAGCCTCAAAGTTTGTGGCTGAAACTTTCCAGCATACCAAGATTATGGCATGATAGTTAACTGCCTCTTAAATGCAGCTTCAGTTCCAAAACCTTTCTAGTTCATAAAGTTCCCAAACCTTTCTAGTTCGTAAAGGTTTGTGCCATGAGAAACACATTGAAGGCATTACTGAAAGGACTATAAGGAATAATTTTAAATGAATAGATAAAAAATTAAAAAGCAGGAAAAGCAATCTTCAATACCTTCAAATAATATTAGCCAATCAAATGCGAGTTATCCCCTTCTTGATTGCTAATGTTTAGGAAACCGGGACAAAGGCTGAATTATAATGGCCACACTGTCAGCAATAGCAAGAACATAGCAAGCTTAGTGTCTTATAGCATACAAAAACAAAAAAAATTTGTTCAAGTAGGAGGCAAAAGATCTTTAACTTCCATTTCAATATTCTCTCAATGTTTGGTTTTCAAAGTTTCAGAGAGTTAAGAACCCTTTTTGCAATTTGCAGTGGGTCGGTTAGTCGCTTAAGGGGTGAGGTGATTCGCTGCTACATTTAGGGAAGAGAAGACAACATAAAGTGAAATTTTTTAAAGACAACATAATAGACCTCCAACCTCAATCTAATCTGTTTAGAAAACTGGTCATAAAGCTGGTCATCTAACTTAGCATTAGTTCAAGTAAGAAATGATCATTACTTATAAGATAATGTTATGATTATCCTAAACAGGTCTATGAATTAGTTTATGGTCTCTGAACTTTGTTGAAGTGTATTTTTTTTAATAATAATAATTAAAAATAAAAATAAACCTTTATTGAAATATGTACTTATTTTGTGACTCGGGTGGAAGCAATAATATCACAACATCCAGGAGTATCTGGTGTAGTTGTTGTTGGACTTCCAGACACTCGATTTACGGAGATGGTTGTTACTTGTATTCAAATAAGAGACAATTGGAAATGGATTGATTTGGGATCTCATATCTCAGCAAAGAACATTGAATTTTGCTTATCCAGTGAGATCCTCCAGCACTTCTGTAAAAAGAAGAACTTAACTGGGTATTTCTATTAATCTTTATACTGTATCAATGCTTACTTTCAGCCTTTTTATTTCATCTTCTCTTTCTTTATGCTATAGGTATTCATACAGGATTTTTTTTTTTTTTTGGCAGGTTTAAAATACCCAAAACTTTTGTTATATGGAAGAAGTCATTTCCATTGAAAGCAACTGGAAAATTAATAAGAGATCAAGTTAAAAGAGAAGTTATATCTCATGTTCAATATCTGCCTAGCAATCTATAACTACAATTTATTTATTTATTCGATTAATTAATTAATTTCATCTAAGAAGTGGGTGTGGAACATTAAAAAATAGTAATAATAATATTATTATTAATTTTATCTACCGTAAATTCCAATTCCTATTCCTATTCCAATTTCCAATTCCAATTTGGTATTATTATAAAAAGGTTGTGCTATTTTCTAATACTCCTGGCTTTCTCAACTCTTTCCCAATCCAAAAACACTAGAAGAAGGTGCAGGAAGGAAGGATGGTCTCAAAAACTCTCTACTTTCGCATGCAAACTTCAATGGATAATTACAGGTACAATTCTTCAACTGAGAATGTGGGGATTGAATGTTACCATGTTAATTTATCAAGCAACTACGACTAAGACGATTGGGACAGTGACCACAACTTCGACCCCTACAGAAAACAGAGAACAAGGGAAACTAAGAAGAATAGAGAAGAAAAGTAGCCGATGCCAATCCAAGCTAAAGTTTAAGAGTTAAAATTTTCTCAATGTTGGAACACAAAAAAAAAAAAAAAAAAAAAAAAAAAAAAAAGAAAAAGAAGAAGAAAGAAATTACCTGAAAAACGAAATCAGACAAAACTTGTTCCAACAATCCAAGCTAAGATCGATTATTTCCTCTTGTACAAAGAAAAAAGAAATTGAAAACAACAATCTTAAGTACAGAATGAGATCAAATAGTGGTTGCAGAATCATTGAAATTAGGAGGATGCGTTGTCGCGTGAAATCAAACCCACCTGATCTCAAATCAAACCCACTCGAAGCACTTCTTCCCCTTCGCGTGAAATTAGGAGGATCTCGTTTACTGTTTTGGCTGTTTCCGTATTCCCGGCTAGATGACGGCATTCTTCCCTTACGCACTCGAAGCCGAATTGCTTCAAAATCTGCTTTGGCTGTTTCCTCCGAATTGCTGTTTCCGCATTCCCGACTAGATGACAGCTAGATGATGTCTGGAATAAGAATGGGAAGTGGAGAATGGCTGAAGGATTAGGGCTATTGCAAAATGAAAGGATTAGGGCTTTGCAAAATGAAATGGGAAAGTGGAGAATGCAATGTTAATTCTCCACAAAATGACGTAGTTTTAGGGCTCAAATATTCTCTGTATATAAAATCGACGGAGGGAAAAAATAGAGGGAAGGGAAAAAATGGGGACACCTATACCAGCGCTCCTAAAAGAAGCGGTGGTATACTAGCGCTCCTACAAAAAGCGTTCGTACTATTACCATTACACTTATACCAGCGCTTTTAAAAAAAGCGCTGTTATTACACCTATACCACTATTAAAAGAAGCGCTGGTATTACACATATACAAGCGCTCTTACAAAAAGCGTTGGTACTATTACCATTACACTTATACCAGCGCTCACCAGTGCTCCTACAAAAAGCGCAGGCACTATTACCATTACACCTATATCAACGCTTTTAAAAGAAGCGCTGGTATTACACCTATACTAGCGTTTCTAATATTTAGACCTATACCAGCGCTCCTATAAAAGCGCTGGTACCATTACACATATACTAGCGCTCCTATAAAAAGCGTTGGTACCATTACACTTATACCAGCGCTTCTAAAGAGCCCGCTGGTAATATTAGACCTATACTAGTGTTTTTTTTAAAAACGTTGGTAAAAACCTAATATGTTGCAGTGAACACAAGCTGAAATGTTGTTAGTGATCAAAAAGCTAGGCAAAAGACAAGCTTCAACTTTCGGAGTAAGGCCAAGAATATCTGGTTTTTTATGGTATCAGATCTAACAGGAGTAACAAAGAAGTACATGTTGTTGATGTTTCTGTTCTTAATAGAAGATGTCTTTTTGTGAGTTGCACTTGAAGCAGTCTCCTGTAATGGCCTCCATGGTATTCTTAGGGTTCTTTTTTTTTCTCTCCTGTGTCGATTATTCAATAAAGTAATGTTATAAACTTGGAGACTTTCCACATATACTCAATTGAATAATTGACACAGGATAGAGAAAAAAAAAATGGTATACTCAAAATTTTATACTCAAAATTGTATACTTAAAATGGTGTCAATTATTCAATTGAGTATATGTGGAATTTTAACATATACTCAATTGAATAATTGACACAGGAGAGAAAAAATAATAAAATAAATAATTGACACAGTTAAAACAATTCATGTATATAATAATATATTCTTTCGATTTTAAAATAAATTTCATGCTTTATTTTTTTGTCTGTCTTAAAATAATAGTTGACTCTTCTTTTTCAAATAATATATTTCATATTTTTTATATATGTTATTTGAGTTTAAAATTTTAAATTTGAATATTTAAGATTTAAAAGGAAAAATTAATAACTTTTTAAAGAGATAATACATTTCCCAATGTCAAAACTAATGCTCCCCATTTACACGATTCTATGCCCCACTCTAGCGTACCATGTGACCCGTTTTGATATTTTTGGACTTTCTATGAAGTTTCATTGTATTTTTTCTTAATTTATTTTTAAATAGTATTGCAATATTATAGAAAGAGGTGACGGATTTTGATGGCTTCTTTCTTAATTCACACCATAAATTTCGGTGTTTTCCAATGTCATCTTTTTGTTTGGTAATGAAAAAAAGTTTAAAAGTTTTTTGTTTTTTTAAAATATATATATATATATATATATATATATATATAACAAAAAAAAAAATGGTTAAAAATGGTTTTTTATTTAAGTAAAAGGGGAATTCCTTGGAAGTCATACTATAGGGAATGCACTTCCCAACCACTCGTTAATATTGATTTATTTTCCTTTTTAATTAAGAACCAAGCGAAAGATCAGCGGCCGTCAAAATTTAAAATGGATTTCACAACCACTCGTGGTGTTCAGTAAGAAGGGGTATTTTACTTGTTTGGAACACGTATACCATTTTGTGGATAGGTGGTCACGTGGAAAAGAAAGTTGTATTGAGTTGACGCTTCTGATATTTTATAAACACAGCTACAATTGACATGTCCAGTATATTCGCAGGATGTTAAAATACTGTTTTTTTTTTTTTTTTTTTATTTATTTATTTAAGATATACTCATCATCAATGTACAAAATTATGACCAAGAATGACATTGATTAGTTATTATTAGGGCAAAAGGTATAAAACAATCACTAGAACTAAAAATAAATAATTTAAAATTTTTATGTAAATCTATTATGATATATCATATTTACAAATACTAATGACTAATCAACCGTTAACTACGGTTATCTGTTTTGATAATTGGGATGGGCTCTCATAAATGTATCTGGGTTGTTAATCCAAAATTGCTCTTTTGGGCTTGTGTTTCCAATTTATTGTTGGACTTTTAGGCCTAACGCCCACATTTGTAACTTTATTTATATATTTCAGTAGCATAATTCTCCGGTAAGAAAAAATACATCCGCCCACTGTATCTTAGTTGTGTGCAATCAATAGCAAATCATTTCATTCTAATTCCCGTCATGCCCACCATCACGTTATTCAATGATGCTTACACTTCCATTTCCTAGATGTTTGCTTGAATACATTAACTGATACTTAGGATCCTAAGCTATGGTTTTCTAATCTATCAAAGAACACCATAAAGCTAGACTCATCATGAAACAATGGACAGAAGGAAAAAACATAATTAATTAAAGTAAAAATCTAAGGTAATTAGTTCTCTGCACATTAAGACGTATATATGTATATGTACAAGGAAAGAGAAAAATTCTAAATATCGCGTATCACACCAACTGTCACTTCCATCCCAACTCTATGTAATCTTTGTTTTTCTTAAATTTATGGGGAAACAAACAAACTTTTATCATTTAAAAATATAATGGAATTTTTGTCATTAAACATCACTTAAAGAGGGTTGAAATAATATTTTATTCATTTAAATAAAAGAATAATACTAAAATTTCAATTTTGTTAAGTGCATAACATCAACATTTTTCGTTCACTATATTTGACTGTTAAAATGGGACGTCTTTGTAATAAGGTTTTAATTTTAGAGGAGGACATAGTAATTTTCAAAACAATAAGGATATCTACATAATTAGAGCAAATCTTGGGGAAGGCCAGTGTAATTTACCTCCCAAAAACAAACTCATGTGTTCTCTATTGACCTTAAGGTTTCAAACCAAGGGTGTATGAGATATTCTCTGTTGGCCCGCCCACTATACATATGGTAGTATTTTTATTTTTTACATAGGAATTTTTTATATAATGCATGTACCTCCTAAAATTATTACTTTCTAAAATTATCTCTTAATTTTTTTTGTTTTTTGCTCTTTAAATTTCTTTGAAAAAGTTAAATTTTCCTTATTAAATTGAACTCTAATTTTTTTCTTTTTGAGAGTTATGTCATTTTTCTTTCCTTTAGGGTTTGTTTGGGTAGCATGAAGTAGATAGAAAGGAAAATAAATGGAAAATATTTAAATTTGTTAGGAGTTTAGTTAACTTGAAAGAGAAAATTTTCAGAAAAGTAATTTTCTTGCAATTGCTTAATTTTCAGAAAAATTTGTCTAACATAAAACAAGGGAAATTTTACTTTCTCGTGAAAGTGGTGCCTTCATATCTTAGTTTTGTATTATGCCAATGTCACTCTTATAAGTACTTTCTCCACAAACTTCTCTAACAAGTGAGTTTCCTTCTTTTGTAAATTGCTTATAAGATAATGTAATACTAATTTAATTGTATATAGTTTTATATGTGCATAAAAAATTAAATTAAGTTAGTGTCTCTGCTTATAAATTTTTCTTAATAATGAATATAAACAAGTTTTGAAATTATAATTTAATTCATACATGTATTTTTTTATATATAAACTTCTTATGACTTTAGGACTTAACTACTCAAAGTATATTAGATGTACCAAACTCATTTAGTTTTAACTCTACATACCAAACTAATTTAGTTCCAAGTACTTTATTTCGATTAGACTGGAGTTTTTTTTTCTTTTTCTTTTTTTTCTTTTCTTTCTATGACTAAAAATATATATATCAACTTCAATCTTTTATCATTTTTCTAATCAAAATCTTTTATTAATTAAACTTGCACCTATAATCACATAAATCTAATTATTAAACAAATACAATAATATTCATTGTTTCATCTTTAAACTTAAAATTTTAATTTTGTTCAAATTCTAGAGATATGATAGTGTCTCAAAAGAGTACAAAGTAATCTTATAATTAAAAGAATAGTTTTGGGAATTACAATCACTTTATTTTCACTTTTATTCTTTCCAAACTCATAAAACAATATTTTCTCAAAACTTTCTTGAATATTTTTCTTGTTAACCAAATACATGATGAAAACTTAATTTTCTTTTCCTTTCCTTTACTTTCTTTCACTTTTACTTTCCATCAAAAATTTCTATCTAACCAAACGGACCCTTAAATAATTTTTTTATTCTTAACACTCCCCCCTAAACTAAAATCCTAGCTCCGCCCATACATGTGTGCATGAATTTGTTGTGCTTTCAATGTGATGCAAGTTGATTTAGGCAAAATCTACAGCAAAAAAAAAAAAAAAAAATTCATCGATGTACACACATGCAAGGGTAGAGCCATAAATTCAATTCAAGAGGCACAAAGTAAAAAACTAAATAAATAAATTCAATGAACATGATAACAAATATAAATTCTTCAAATCAAGAAGCAAAGAGGAAAAAAATTATTTGCAAAATAATATGTCAATCTATAAGGCTTTGTTTGGATACATAGGAAAGAAAAGAAAAGAAATGATAATATTAGTTATGAGAGAAAAGAAAAGGAAAAAAAAAAAAAAAAAAGGTAACAATAATCTCTATTTATATTTGAATATATAGAAGAGAGAAGAAATAAAATGATAGTATCTTTATTTGAATATGATAGAGGGGAGAAAATAAGAGAAATGATAACAACCGAATTATTATCATATCTTTTTCAATAGAAGAGATATGAGTGGAATAATAATTTTTTCTTTTTAATTGTTGAGGACAGTTTTGAGATTATGAAAATACCATTTAAACGCTATCATTTCTCTCCCTATTTTCTCATTTTTGGAGAGATAGGAAATGAGGGATCAGGAAGGATAACTGTCCTTCCCTATCTCTCCCTATTGTTTCTTTTCCCTCATTTTAAACCACCCTAACACAATTAAACTCTATTTTTTTTTTCTTTTCTTTCCTTATCCCTTCAAATCATCTCATCCAAACGCACTCTAAGAGTGATAAATTACTTGACAAAAATAATAAAAAGAAAAGAAAAATGAGAGAATTTTGAAAGGGAAAAAAAAATAGTGTTTCATTAAAAGAAAAAAAGAAGAAGGAAATTGAACACTTAAAATTAAAAGAATTTAAAAGGTAAAAGAGAAAACAAATAAAAATTAAGAGATATATAATTTTATAAAATAAAAATTTTAGGGGGTATTGGGTGGGCCATGTCGGGGGACGCGTACCCCGACCATACGTTGGCTCTGCTGTACACACTGCTATTAATTAATTGTACGTAGAATTTCTATATGTTTGTGAATAAATTTTTTATATATTTGTTAGATATTATTTAATTTAATTCAAAAAATATTGATGCATACCATAAGCATACGCAGAATTTTATAAAATTTTAAAATACTATATTATATAATTTAGTCCAAAGATATATAAAAATGACAAAATAAAATTGTGCTAGACAAAAGCACCTCTTTAATTTTTTATTTTTATTTTATATATGATGCTATTTAAAGGGATAAAAACTTGTGCCAGTAAAATCTAGTTGGAGTTTTAAGTTAATGATCCATTATTGAGAAGATTGTATTCCTTTCAAAATAAAATGAGTTACTACTCCACTGTTCTAAAGTGTTGCATTTTATAAACTTATAGAGTGCAACGAATGAGTGGAAGATTGTTGAGAATTATTAAAAATAAAAGTTATTTTGTGGTCTTTTTTACACTAAGTTTTTAAAATCGAGTTTTTAAAATCGATTGCAATGTGATTACTAAAATTGGCGGAGTCAAAATTTTAATTTAATGGAGGCAACATTTAAACATTGTCAAGATATTCTTTTTACCAAAATAAAAAAATGAAAAAATTAAATATCGATTGATACTTTTTTATTCAATAGATTTATCATTGTTCTTGGCAAATTTTTATGTTTTGAACATTGCATGATAATTTCTTTTGATATACTGTATGAAATAATCCTATCTAGATAAAACAAGACTCTATGTTAGTTTTTTTATTTGAAAAACTAATTCATAAAATGAATAAAATAAAATAAAAATCAATCTATTAATGTTAACCAAAAAAAAAATCTTTATTTTATAACCTAAAATTGAAATTTTGATTCACAGAGAGTGAGATTGGGTGAGAAAAAAAAAAAAAAAAAAAGAGTAATAAGATTTTTTTTTTGATTTTTTTTTTTTTCAGTAAATTTGTATGAATGGTATAAAAGAAAATATGGTATATACACATAAGTAATCAGTAGCCATTCTCTAACACCGAGCAGGATTTTTTTCCTCTCTCCAAACCCATCCTAACCCTATAGGGCTATAGGCCATTGAGGCAATACCTAAGAAAGGCCCTATAAATTTTTTCGTGGTAAATTATTTACTTTTTTTCTGAAATTCAAGATCATTGTATATATATATATGAGCTAGGTGTTGGGCTGGCTTCCCTCCTAATTTGAGAGGCCCAAGTGAAGCCAATGTGGGTACACACACATGTATATACTAGAAAAAGGCACGTGCAAACGTGGTGAATATTTTGTAACTTATAAAATTTTTGTCTTCATATTGATTAATAAAAATTTATTTTATATTAATAAATAAATACTGAAATATTTTGAAATTGGTGATAGAGTTTAAGTTTCGTAAATTAATAATTTT
Source organism: Cornus florida (assembly GCF_030987335.1). NCBI lineage: Eukaryota > Viridiplantae > Streptophyta > Magnoliopsida > Cornales > Cornaceae > Cornus > Cornus florida. The sequence continues at coordinate 36,641,592 of NW_026775573.1, forward strand.
TTTTATGTTTTTATATTAATACTGAAATATGTATATTTTATTTTTTATTAAATAATAATTTTTTATCTTAATAGTGAAATATTTGAGTTTTGCAAAGTAACAAATTTTTTTTAGGTAATTTGAATTTTATTAGGTAATTTATAATTTGAATTTTATTTGATAATTTGAAATTTAGTATAATTTTTAATTTACAATTGAAATTCAATTATATTAATTTTTAATTAAATTTTAAAATAGAAATTCAATTATACTAATTATACATTAGATTGAAATTGATATAAAAATTTATTATATGCAGTTTGTGGTTTTTGGAAGACCCTAGGTTATATTTTATTTTTTTAAATATGTAATATGTGACAAAATTTTATAGAAATTATTTTATTTTATTTAGATATATCTTTGTAAAATTAGATTTTCTTTTATTAAAAAACTCATAAAAAATAGATAAATACAAGGGTTATATACTTATATGTGATAGAGTTCTCTTTTTGTATTAATTAATAAATATTTTTTATATTAAAAAATAAATACGAAAATGTTCAAATACTTTAACATTTATATTTTATTTATATGTATTATTATATTATTATATATTTTCTTTAAATATATCCTTGTCTAATGTGATAGAGTTATAAAAATTATTTTATTTTTTTAAATATATCCTTATTTAATTAGATTTTATTTTATTAGAAAAATCATAATAAATAGATAAATACATGTTATATGTGATAGAGTTTTAAAGAAATTAAATACTTAATTTGTGGTAAAGTTTTGGTAATTTGTATTAGAGTTTTATAAAAACTATTTAAATATATCCTTATCTAATGTGATAGAGTTTCATTGCAAATAAAATAGGTAATTTGTGTTAAAATTTTATATAAATTATTTATTTTCTTTAAATATATATATCCTTATCTAATTAGATTTTTTTTATTTATTAAAAAACTCATAATAAAAAATAATTTGTGGTAGAGTTTTAGAAAAAGTATTTTATTTTTTGTACCAATTATTAAATATTTTTTATATTAATAATTCTTGTCTAGTTATATTATATTTTATTAAAAAATTCATAATAAATACATAAATAGGTAATTTTTATTAGAATTTTATATAAACTCTTTTAAAAATATATTTTATCTTCTTTAAATATATCGTTGTCTAATTAGATTTCCTTCATAAAAGAATTCACAATAAATAGATAAAAACAAGTTATATGTAATAGAGTTTTAAAGAAAATAAAATAGATAATATGTGGTAGAGTTTTATAGAAATTATTATATTTTCTAGAAATCTATTTATAATAAATAAATAAATAGGTAATTTGTGTTACAGTTTAATTGAAATTTAAAAAAAAAAAAACATTTTTTATATCAATTAATAAATATTTTTTTATATTAATAATTCTTGTCTAATTAGATTTCATTTTATTAAAAAACTCATAATAAATAGATAAATAGGTAATTTGTGTTAGAGTTTTATAGAAACTCTTTTCAAACCTCTTTTTATATTAATTAATAAATATTTTTTTTATCTTAATAATGCTTGTCTAATTAGATTTTCTTTTATTAAAAAAAACTCATAATAAATAAATAAATAGGTAATTTATGATATAGTTTTATAGAAACTCTTTTAAGAACTATTTTTAGATCAATTAATAAATAATTATTTATATTAATAATACTTGTCTAATTAGATCTCCTTTTATTAAAAAACACTTAATAAATATATAAATAGAAAATTTGAGTTAAAATTTTATAGAAACTTTTTAAATATTATATCTTTGTCTACTGTGATAGAGTTTTATTAAAAATAAAATTTGTGATTTGTGATAGAGTTTTATTAAAATTATTTTATTTTCTTTAAATATATCCTTCTTTAATTAGATTTAACTTTATTAAGAAACTCATAATAAAAGTTAATTTGTGGTAGAGTTTTAGAAAAATTATTTTATTTTCTATATCAATTAATAAATATTTTTTATATTAATAATTCTGGTCTAATTAGATTTTCTTTTATTAAAAAATTCATAATAATAAATAGATAAATTGATTAACTTAAATTTTATTAGATAGATTTTAGAGTTTGATTGACATTTTTTTTTTTATATATAAAAACTCTTTGCATATCAATTAATAAATATTGTTTTTTTTATAAAAATAGATAGTTAAATACTGAAACTCTTTGCACATGTAATATAAAAACTTTTTTTATATCAATTAATAAATATTTTGTTATATAAATAAATAAATACTTAAACACCTCGGCACAACTTTTGTATTTTACTCAGAAAATTAGATTTTCTTTTATTAAAAAATTCATAATAACAAATGGGTTAATTTGAATTTTATTAGGTAGATTCTAAAGTTTGATAGAAGTTTTTTTCTATAAAAACTCTTTTCATATCAAAAAATAAATATTTTTTTATATAAATAAATAAATACTGAAATACTGAAACTCTTTCCACATTTAATAAATATTTTTTAAATAAATACTGAAACTTTAGATTTATTTTTATTAAAAAATTCATAATAATAAATAAATAAATAGGTTAGTTTGAATTTTATTAGGTAGATTTTAGAGTTTTATAGAGTTTTTTTTTTCTTTCTTTTATTTATATTTTTTTATAAAAACTCTTTTTATATCAATTAATAAATATTTTTTACATAAATAAATAGAAACTGAAATACTGAAACTCTTTTCACATTTCATATTTTATTTTCTTTAAATATATCCTTATCTAATTTAATTTAATTTTATGAAAAAACTCGTAATAAAAGTTAATTTGTGGTAGAGTTTTAGAAAAATTATTTTATTTTATATATCAATTAATAAGTATTTTTTATATTAACTTGTCTAATTCAATTTTCTTTTATTAAAAAATTTATAATAATAAATAGATAAATAAGTTAATTTAAATTTTATTAGATAGATTTTGGAGTTTGATACAGTTTTTTTATAAATAGATAAATATATATTTTTATAAATAGATACTTAGATACTGAAACTCTTTGCACATTTAATAGTAGTATAGATAAAATCTGTTTTTATATTAATTAATAGATATTTTTTTATATAATTAAATAAATACTGAGACACTTTGGTAGAACTTCTGTATTTTACTCTGAAAATTAGATTTTCTTTTATTAAAAAATTGTAATTTGTAATATGTGTTAGAGTATTATTGAAAATATTTTTGAACTCTTTTTACATGAATTAATAAATATTTTTATATTTTAATAATTCATATCTAATTAGATTAGCTTTTATTAAAAAAAAAAAACTCAAAATAAAAGGTAATTTGTGGTAGAATTTTAGAAAAAATATTTTATTTTTTATATCAATTAAAAATATTTTTTATATTAATAATTTTTGTCTACTTAGATTTTATTTTATTAAAAAACTTATTATAAATAAATAGGTAATTTGTGTTAGAGTTTAATATAAACTCTTATAAAAATTCTTTTTATATCAATTAATAAATATTTTTTATTTTAATAATTATTGTCTAATTACATTTAGTTTAATTAAAAAACTAATAATAAATAGATAAGTAGATAATTTGTGTTAGAGTTTTTTAAAAACTCTTTGAAAACCTCTTTTTGTATCAGTTAATAAATAATTTTTTATATTAATAATACTTGTTTAATTAGGTTTCTTTTTGTTAAAAAAAAAAACTCATAATAAATAGATAAACAGGTAATTTATGTTAGAGTTTTATGAAAAATAAAATATGTAATTTGTAATAAAGTTTTATTCAAATTATTTTATTTTCTTTAAATATATACTTGTCTAATCAGATTTAATTTTATCAAGAAACTCATAGTAGAGTCATATAAAAATTATTATTTTTTATATATCAATTAATAAATATTTTTTATATTAATAATTCTTGTTTAATTAGATTTATTTTATTAAAAAATTGATAATAATAAATAGATAAATAGTTAATTTAAATTTTATTATATAGATTTTAGTGTTTTATCATATTATTTAATAAATATTTTTTTACATAAATAAATAAATACTGAAACTCTTTACACATCTAATAATAGTATAGATAAAAACTCTTTTTATATCAATTAATAAATATTTTTTTATATAAATAAATAAATATTGAAATACTCAAAATCTTTGACAAAGTTTCTGTATTTTACTCTGAAATTCAACTCTTTTTATATCAATTAATAAATATTTTTTTATATAAATAAATAAATATTAAAACTCTTTGACAGAAATTGTGTATTTTACTCTGGAATTCTAGATTTCTAGAAATTTCAATTTCTGTACCCCTTCCTCCTTCCTCCATGTCTCTATTTATAGATTTCTTGGATGAATAGGATAATGACATGTGTCCTTTTCTGATAATGACATAATCATAACTGGGCCAGACCAGTTATATTGTGATAATTATCCATAAAAAATAACTAAAAATAAGAGTTTTATATAGAATATGATTGATTTTATTAGGTAATTTTTAGATTTTTATAAAAATTATAATTATCCATAAAAAAAAACTAAAAATAAGAATTTTATATAGAATGTGATTGGTTTTATTAGGTAAATTAGATTTTCTTTTATTAAAAAACTTGTAATAAATAAATAAATAGGTAATTTGTGTTAGAGTTTAATATAAACTCTTTTAAAAATTCTTTTTATATCAATTAATAAATATTTTTTATTTTAATAATTCTTGTCTAATTAGATTTACTTTTAGTAAAAAAAACTCAAAATAAATAGATAAATAGGTAATTTGTGTTTTAAAAACTCTTTAAAAACCTCATTTTGTATCAGTTAATAAATAATTTTTTATATTAATAATACTTGTCTAATTAGATTTCCTTTTATTAAAAAACTAATGATAAATTGATAAATTGGTAATTTGTGTTAGAGTTTTATACAAACTCTTTAAATATATCTTTGTTGATAGAGTTTTATTGATAATAAAATAGATAATTTGTAATAGAGTTTTATTAAAATTATTTTATTTTCTTTAAATATATACTTGTCTAATTAGTTTTAATTTTATTAAGATACTCATAATAAAAGATAATTTGTGGTAGAGTTTTATAAAAAATATTTTATTTTATATATCAATTAATAAATATTTTTTATATTAATAAATCTTGTCTAATTAAATTTTCTTTTATTAAAAATGGATAATAATAAATAGATAAATAGGTTAATTTAAATTTTATTATATAGATTTTACTGTTTTATAGATTTTTTTTTTTTAGTAAAAACTCTTTTCATATCATTTAATAAATATTTTTTTATATAAATAAATAATGAAACTCTTTATACATCTAATAATAATATTGATAAAAACTCTTTTTATATCAATTAATAAATATTTTTTTATATATAAATAAATAAATACTGAAAACTCTTGACTGAGTTTTTGTATTTTATTCTGAAATTTAACTCAATTAATAAATATTTTTTTTATAAATAAATAAATACTGAAATTCTGTGGCCGAGTTTCTTTGTTTTACTCTGGAATTCTGGATTTCTAAAATTCTCAATTTCTGTACCCCTTCCTCCTTCCTCCTTGCCTCTATTTATAGGATTCTTGGATGAATAGGATGATGACATGTGTCCTTTTCTGATAATGACATAATCATAATTCGGCCGGGCCGGTTATATTGTGATAATTATCTATAAAAAAAAATTAAAAATAAGAGTTTTATGTAGAATGTGATTTATTTTATTAGGTAATTTTTAGAGTTTTATAGAAATTATAATTATCCATAAAAAATAACTAAAAATAAGAGTTTTATATAGAATGTGATTGATTTTATTAGGTAATTTTTAAAGTTTTATAGAAATTATTTTTACAAAAACTATTTTTATATCAATTAATAAATATTTTTTATATAAATAAAAAAATACTGAAATACTGAAACACTGAAACACTTTGCACATTTAATCATAGTATAGATATGTATGCTTATGCTGAATTGAGGAGAAGAAGAAAAAAAGTGGCAGTGGTGTTTTTGCTGCTGCTGAAAAACACAGAGGAAAAATACCCTACAATCAGATTATTCCAAGAGCGACCAGATTTCATCAAGGGATCCGATCAGTAGGTGTTTGTGGTCCGATCGAGTTGAAATTTGGTAGGTGGGTTCGCAATACAAGGCTCTACATTCTGAACGGTAGAGATTGGATTTCAAGCATTCTGGATCAGTTTTTGGGTCTGTAAACAGTACCTCTGTTTTGGTGAGATCTCTCCTTAATCTTTTATTAAAAGATATTTGTTGCCAAGAAAGATTATTTCTTGAGATTGATTACATCTAGTTCTACATAGAGAGAACTTTTGTACACATATTATTTTCTTAATAATGGAGATTTAGTGACTACAGTCCCGTGGTTTTTTGCTTCCCACATCGGGGAGGTTTTTTCCACGCTAAAATTGATTATGTCAATTGTGTGTGTAATGTTGATTATATTTTTTAGATTATTATGCTCTATTTAATTGCTTCTTAACGGATTTACACATAGAGGGAGAATATATTTATTGCTGATTTAATTGTGAGAGATTCAAGTTGCTAAAATCAGTCTTTGAATTCTCCCAACAAGTGGTATCAGAGCCTAGTTATTATTATTGCTTAATTTTTTGTGTTAAATAATGGAAGCTAATTTAAGTAGAATGGTCATTTTAAATGGTTCAAATTATCACACTTGGAAAGGAAAAATGGAAGACCTTCTCTATGTGAAGCAATTTCATTTACCGGTGTTTACATTACTACATCGACAAGTGTGTGGATATATTGGACAGTGGGTTGATGATAATGTTTGGAACCATATTGTTGAAGAGACACATGCATGCATACTTTGGAATAAGCTTGAGCAGTTGTCCCGGAAGACTAGAAATAACAAGATGTTTTTGATAAAACACTTGATAACTTTGAGATACCAAGATGGGACTCCAATAACAGATCACTTGAACACTTTCCAAGGAAAAATTAATCAGCTGGCCAGAATGGGTATTTAGTTTGATGCTGAGGTATAGGGGTTCTGTCTACTTAGTACAATGCCGAATTCATGGGAGACCTTCAGAATGTGATTGTCTAATTCAGCTTCAGATGGCTTAATTAATATGGATCTGGCTAAGAGCAGTGTTTTGAATGAAAAGATGAGAAGAAAATCACAAGGATTCAGTTCACAGTCAGAGGTTTTGGTTACAAAAAATAGGGGGAGAAGTAAGAACAGAGGTCAGAAGAATAAATCTAAAGGCAGAAGCAAGTCCAACAAGTTTGCTAATGTTGAGTGCTATCATTGTGGCATGAAAGGGCACATCAAGAAATATTGCAGAAAGTTGAAGAGAGAGAACAAGGGGAAAGGGAATGAGAAAAAGAATGACAATGACAAGGATGATGATCGAGTTACCACCATTACTTTTGAAGACTTCCTCATTATTTATGATGATGATACTATTAATATTGCATACCATGAGACCAGCTGGGTTATTGATAGTAGCGCCTCTATTCATGCTACATCTCGAGAGAATGCCTTCAGATCCTATACACCAGGTGACTTTGGGACAGTACAGATGGGAAATGATGGATTGGCCAAAATCATTGGTATTGGAGATGTATGATTGGAAATGAATAATGACACGAGATTGGTCCTTAAAGATGTAAGGCATATTCTTGACATCCGCTTGAACTTGATTTCTGCATGCAAACTTGATGATGAGGGTTATTGCAGCTCCTTTAGTAATGGCCAGTGCAAGCTCACCAGGGGTGCTATGATAGTTGCTCGAGGCAAGAAGTTTTCTAGTTTGTACATATTGCAGGCAAAAATCTCCGAAGGCATTATTAATGCAATGGAGGATGAGCACTCAGTTGAGTTGTGGCACAAAAGGCTTGCTCACATGAGTGAGAAAAGCTCGACAATTTTGGCTAAAAAGAATCTTCTGTCAGGAATTAAGAGTACATCTTTGAAAAAGTGTACTTATTGTTTGGCAGGGAAACAGAATAGAGTTTCTCTTCAAGAGTTCCCCTCCTTCAAGAAAGCCAGGTATACTTAACTTGATACATTCAGATGTCTGTGGCCCTATAAAAACGATGTCACTCGGTGGCTCTTATTATTTTATGACCTTCATAGATGATCATTCAAGGAAATTGTGGGTGTATACCTTGAGAAGAAAAGATCAAGTGCTGGATGTGTTTAAACAGTTTCAGGCTTTAGTTGAGAGACAGATTGGAAATAAACTGAAGTGCATCAGAACAGATAATGGGGGAGAGTACATAGGTCCTTTTGATGACTATTGCAGACAACAGGGTATTCGACATCAAAAGACGCCTCCCAAGACTCATCAGTTGAATGGTTTAGCTGAAAGGATGAACATGACACTAGTTGAGAGAGTGAGATCGATGCTTGCTTTCACAGGGACAATTGCCAAGATCCTTTTGGGGTGAAGCTTTAAGTATAGTTGTACATACTCTTAATATCACACCATGTACTTCTTTTCAATTTGACGTACCTAATAGAGTTTGGACTTGCAAGGATGTTTCTTATGATCATTTGCATGTCTTTGGGTGTAAAACTTTTGTGCATATTTCCAAATATGAGAGGTCTAAGTTTGATGTGAAGACCCGACAATGCATCTTTCTAGGTTATGGCCTAAATGAGTTTGGCTACAGGTTATATGATCTAGTTGACAAGAAACTAGTGAGAAGTAGAGATGTTGTGTTATGGAAGATTAAATCATACAAGATATTGAGAAAACAGAGAAAACAGTGCCTCAGTACGATGATGATTTGATTGACTTGGATCCAATTTCTTCAACAGATGTTCCAGCATATGTTGAACATGATGCTTAGGATGACCAGCAAGGTCCAGCTGACAGTAATGCTCCTTTATAGATTGAGATTGATCAGTTGTCAGTACCAGAGACACCACCAGATGTTCCACTCAGGAAGTTTATCAGAGAACGACACCCTTCTACTCAGTATTCTACAAATGAGTATGCGTTACTAACTGACGGGGTAGAACCTGAGTGTTATGCATAAACTGTGGAAGATGATATGATACCCCTTGATTTTAGAATCACGGGTGATCAAGTCCAAGTACAGATATGAGGGATACTAGACAATTAATATGTAAACAAGCAGGATTACAAAATAGAATTTAAGTAAATAAATAATAATGGCTGAAAGAATTCTAAATATTAAATCCTCAAAATTAAATAAATATAAAAATCTGCCAATCCAAAACCTCCAAGAGAACAACTCGGGAATCCATCTAGTGGACTCATAAATAAAATCCCAACTGGAAATAAATAACTGAAAGTAAAATCCAAATCTAAAACATAAAGGGAAATCATACGTAATCGGAGGAATGAGTGACTGTCTCTATTCAGCACGATTAAGCTCTAAGGCTAGAACTGTCGAACACCTGAAAAATAAGAGTGGGTCAGGCCTACGAACAAGTTCTATTCTAACTACAATCCAAACAGAGACCCGATACGCAGATACATCCTAGATAACTCAGTAATAATTACAATAGTCCATATATGTATAAATATACACTATCGGACGCTCACTAGCCCATAGGTCTATCTCAGCCTGAGTAGAAGGTAACATACAAATTGCACATAACGTGGGCATGTATACCTAGACCAACCAGGGGACCAGGTATCCACCATGTCTAGTTATCTATCCTAGGCGATATACGCATCCTAATCATAATCCTAAGACTCAAGCTCATATCACGGTACCATAATCGTATATATATAAAGTCCGTATAAGCCAAATCCATAAATGTCACCCATCTGATACAGTAGCCTGACGTAAATAAGTAGGACTTAACTCTATGGTTAATCCATTCCGTTATATATCCAAGTAGGTAGGACTTAACTTTTTATTAGTTAATCCATATAAAGATGCATACAATTATAAATACATCCATTGATTCCATATTGACATTATATAAAACATGGGTACAATTATTGCATATTATTTAGCAATAATAATAGATCTAGATAGCATGCATATAATTTATTTTATACAAATTATCAGGCATCTCAAATAAACTATATAACATCTACAACATGATTAAACTATTTGAATTCAGTTGATTGATTTAAAACAGTTTAAAACAATATCCATAAATTAACCATTATATTAATTTTATCCCAAACCTAGCATATTATTGTATATTATGCATTCCAGTTAATTGTCGGGTCACAGAAATCCATTAAAAATCATTTAAACAGACCCAACCATCCCCAGATACAAACCCACGTGCCAAAATCCTACACTAGACAACACAGATGATGGTTACAGGAACCGGTTGACATGTTTTCTCCAGGTGTCAACTGGTTTACACAAACCGGTTGACGTAAAATAAGTAAGTGTCAACTGGTTTTCATAAACTGGTCGACATGTTTTCTCTAGGTGTCAACTGGTTTACACAAACCGGTTGACGTAAAATAAGTAAGTGTCGACTGGTTTGCATAAACCGGTCGACGTAAAATTCGAAATGTCAACTGGTTACTCCAAACTGGTTAACATCTAACCCGTAGACGTCAACGTGAAGCCTCATTGTCTGTCTCTTCTTCGACTCCGGCGACTCCGTTCTCCTTCGTTAAGGTTCCTAATGGTTTTGTTTTATGTCCCAATCAACCCTAAACATTGTTCAAGTCCTTTGTGTATAATTTATACAAGTTAAAATAACAAATCATGTAATATACTTCAACAGAATTCAAACATATACACATACAATTAACATACTGTAATTCAAGTTTTAGCATGTATACATGATTGATTTTAATAACTTAAAGTTCCTAGAGTTTTCCTAAGCATGCACAGAACACAGATCAAAGGGGAGGATATAGAAATAGAACTTGCCTTAAGATTTCGGTATGAAAGCTTAACTCCTTCTTCTAGATTTTTTGACGACCCCTTGGCTGCCGTCAACCTTCTATTGCTCTGGTTCACCTACTAATAGCCTCCTTCCTTCGCTCCTAAGGTTTGGCCTTCAGTCTCATTTGGCCAAGCCTTTCTCTCTTCTTTCTCAGTCTCTCTTTCTCGCCCCTTTCTGTTGTCTGCGTAATGGGTTTTGTGAAAACCTTTGGCAAACACAACCTTATAAATATATACTATAAGCTAACCCTAATCCCAATTTTAATCCAACTTTGATAACTTAATGACAAAGAAAAGAATTTAAGGAAGATAATAATATATATATATATATATATATATATATATATATATATATGCTAATTTCCTACGTCCAGTATAGTTATATATATACATAATATATAACTTATAAATACCTAAAATTAGAAAATAGAAAAATATTAATATTTATAATACTCATGTATCCCCACACACACACACACACACACACACACATATATATCCATCCAAGGGTAAAATTCATACCCATTCATCCTTTCATCCAAGTAGTCCATTTGACTCAATTGGATGGTCCATTCCTATTATCCAAAACCATTAAAATAAAACAACAATTTAAATAATTTAATTCCTAACAAATAATTACAAGTAAGCACCTAACATTCAAACCAATAAATACACATCATTTAGCACACAATTTAATTTAAACAAATATCTCAAATTGAAAAAAACACTTAAATCAATTAAAACAAGTAAATAATTAGCCATATAAATAATTACTCAAATAAATTGCAATTAAAATAATTAAATAAATACCGAGACTATCCTTTTAAAAATTAGGGGTATTACAGATGAACATAAGACAGAGTGGGTTGATGCAATGCAAGATGAGATATAGTCATTACATGACAATCGCACCTTTCAGCTAGTGAAGTTACCCAAAGGAAAAAGAGCTTTGAAGAACAAGTGGATTTACAGGGTGAAACAAGAATAACACACTTCACGGCCACGGTACAAAGTTAGAATAGTTGTCAAAGGATTTAGTCAGAGAAATGGTAGTGATTTTGATAAGATTTTCTCTCCAGTTATGAAAATGTCTTCTATACGTGTGGTTCTTGGTTTAGTAGCTAGCCTAGACTTAGAGATTGAGCAAATGGATGTGAAAACTGTCTTCCTTAATGGTGACTTGGAGGAGGAGATTTATACGGAGCAGCTAGAGGGTTTCAGGGTGAAAGGAAAAGAGGATTATGTATGTCAGCTAAATAAAAGTCTTTATGGTTTGAAACAGGCACCTAGACACTGGTATAAGAAGTTTGAGTCAGTTATGGGGGAGCAAGGCTATAGGAAGACTACTTCTGACCATTGTGTATTTGTGCAAAAATTCTCTGATAATGATTTTGTTATTTTATTGTTATATATTGATGACATGTTGATTGTTGGCAGGAATCTTTCAAGAATTGACAAATTGAAAAGGCAGCTAAGTCAATCCTTTGCTATGAAGAACTTGGGGTAAGCAAAACAAATTCTTGGTATTCGTATTTGTCGAGACAGAAAAGAGAAGAAGCCGTATATGTCACAAGAGCAATACATTGGAAAGGTGCTTGAAAGGTTCAAAATAAATAATGCTAAAGTGGTTAGCTCTCCTCTTGCTACTCACTTTAAGTTAAGCACCAAGCAAAACCCTTCCACATATAAAGAGAAGGAATATATGGAAAGAGTTCCATATGCCTCAGCACTAGGAAGCTTGATGTATGCAATGGTTTGCACAAGGCCAGACATAGCCCATGCAGTTGGTGTTGTTAGCCAGTTTCTTTCAAATCCAGGAAGAGAGCATTGGAATGCGGTAAAGTGGATTATGAGGTATCTTCGAGGCATTTCCAAGTTCATACTCAGCTTTAGAAGTGGCAAACCAATGTTAGTTGGCTATGCAGATGCAGATATGGTAGGAGATATGGATACCCGCAAGTCTACTTCGGGATATTTGATCACTTTCTCAGGTGGGGCTGTTTCTTGGCAATCGAGGTCGTAAAAATGTATTGCACTTTCTACAACAGAGGCAGAGTTTATTGCAGCAACAAAAGCTTGTAAAGAGTTGTTATAGATGAATTTTTTTTTGAGAGAGTTTGGTTTTAAGCAACAAAATATGTCTTGTTTTGTGAAAATCAGAGTACATGCTATTCACTTTGTTAAGAATTCTACTTTTCATGCCAGATTGAAGCATATTGATGTGAAATACCATTGGAACTTAAAAAGATTCATACAGATCCCAATGGCTCAGACATGTTAACGAAGGCGCTAGCAAGGGAGAAGTTTGAGATTTGCTGCTTGATCGCTGGGATGGCGAATCCTCCCACTTAGTTGGGAAGGGGGAGATTTGTTGGGTTGGGTTCCCCCCTAATTTATGGAGCCCCAAGTGAAGCCTATTTGGGTATGAAGCCCACATATATATATATATATATATATATATATGCTTATGTTGTATTGTGGAGAAGAAGAAAAAAAGTGGCAGCATCTTTGCTGCTGCCTAAAAACAGAGGAAAAATACCCTACAATCAGATTATTCCAAGAGCGACCAGATTTCATCAAGGGCTCCGATTAGTAGGTGTTTGTGGTCCGATCGAGCTAAAATTTGGTAGGTGGGTTCATAATACAATGCTCTACATTCTGAACGGTAGAGATTGGATTTCAAGCATTCTGGATCAGTTTTTAGGTCCGTGAACAGTACCTCTGTTTTAGTGAGATCTCTCCTTAATCGTTGATTAAAAAATATTTGTTGCCAAGAAAGATTATTTCTTGAGATTGATTACTTATAGTTCTAACTAGAGAGAACTCTTGCACACCCATTATATTAATTGTTGATAGTGGAGATTTAGTGACTACGGTCCCGTGGTTTTTTACTTCCCACATCAGGAAGTTTTTTCTAAGCTAAAATTGACTGTGTCAATTGTGTGTGTGATGTTGATTATATTTTTGAGATTATTGTATTCTATTTAATTACTTCCTAACAGATTTACACGTATAGGGAGAATATATTTATTGCTGATTTAATTGTGAGAGATTGGGGTTGCTAAGTCATTGAATTCTCCCAACACTAGGAAGCACAGGTACAAATACGAGATATAGATACAACATGATATGTATACGGTGATACGAAAAATATCAAATAAACAGGATACGGGTACAGGTAGGATACGACAATAAAAAATAAAAAAAAAAATTTATATTTTTATATATATAATTAATTTTTGATCAGTTTTTATTTTTTATTTTTATTTTATTTTATTTTTTTATTTTTAATATTATGAATCTAAATGCAATTACTAATATAACGCAACATTTCGTTTCACAAATCATAAAATAAGTATCTCTAGTTATATATTTTAAATTTTTATTAATAATTATACTATAATATTATTGTCGAAAAAGTTACATTTTAAGTTCAAAATTTGTTAAAAATGTGTTTTGAAGTATGTAAATAATATAGGATACGTGGTAAAAGTATCTTAGAAATATTGGATACGTATTAAAAATTACAAATATATAATTAAAATTATAGATATGTTTAAGAAGTATCAAATACGTATTTGAGGAGTGTCAATATTCGATAATGATACTTCAACCTTGTAGAAATATCATGCTTACAAATATATAAGCAAGATAGAGATGATGTCATAATTACTGACATCATTTTATATAATAATGTCGTGATTTAGTAAAGTTTTTAAAATGTTTGATAACCCAAGTCTGTTAAACATCACAAATGACAGATTTTGTGCCAAAAAATCTTATAGCACTAGAGTAAATTCGTCACTTAAATTACTTTTTAGCACAAATAATAAATTTTGTGTCAAAACTAAAATTTTATTTCTACAATAATTTTAAATTTATATAAATATAATTATATCTACATAACATAGTCATTTTTGAAAGCCCAAACTATATGGGATGTTTAAGAGACTTGGGCTTCCAAACATTTTTGAAAGCCCAAAGATTTCATTTCAGAAGATCGCTCCCTTTGCTCTCTCTCCAGCAATGCCCTAGTGATGGGTGGTAACGAGTTGTGAGAGAACTTCCATTTCTTTGACAAAGGTTGGGATGTAGTTGGTCTTTGGTGGGGGTGTGGAGTTGCCATAGAAGAGGCTGGCCTCGAAGATTCGAGGATCGGACTGTGAGAGAGAAAAAATTGATCAAGATGAAGAAGAAGACCCATGTGAGATTTGAGGAAATGAGTGCCGAGAATTGCATAGAATTCAAATTGGGTATACTGGAAATCTCATCTCTATCTCTTGTTTCCATCTTTGGTTTCATTCTTTGTTGGTTGAGATCAATGTGGATGCTAAATAGAAAGCAGCAAATAAAAGACTAAAAAAGGCATCTGATGAAACTCAATTGGTTTCTTGTTGTTGTTTTAGTCTCTTCTTATTATTGTTAGAAACTTGTCATGCCCTTATTGGGCCACGTACCCAGATTGGACAAACTCCATCCAACAAGTTAAAATGTTGTTACTGATCCTCAAGAAGATACAAAAGCAAAGCTTATATATATATATATATATATATATATATATATATATATATATATATATATATATATATATTAGGACCAGTGTGAAAACGGAAAGAACAACAATGTAATTACTATATAACATAAACAACAACATAGGAAAAAACAACCCTAATATCTCATCTAACCTTTGCAGATGACATATTCATGTTTTGCCATGGAGATGTTAGGTCTGCACAGTCACTCAAATTAGCCATTGATACTTTCTCTAACCTTTCTGGCCTTACCCCTAACCCCAATAAAAGCAACTTGCTTTTTAGTGGAACTCCACCACAGACCAAGAATACCATTTGCAACATCTTCCAGTTTCCCTGTGCAGAATTACCAGTCAAATACCTTGGTCTACCACTGATCTCTACTAGACTTATAGCAAATGATTGCCAATCCATTATTGATAGCAAGCTTTCTAGAGTTACTAGTTGGACTGCAAGAGCACTGTCATTTGCATCTTGGTTACAGTTGATACAGGCCACACTCTTCAGCATGCATATTTACTGGACAAACCTTCTGATTTTACTAGCTAAAGTGTGTGACAAGATAAAACAAATAATGCAAAGATTCTTATGGTTAGGCAAAACAATGAACAAGTATAGAGCAAAGGTAGAATGTGAGCATGTGTGCAGTCCCAAACATGCAGGAGGACTGGGAATCTATGATATACAACTTTGGAACAAGGCTTCAATATTAAGACATATCTGGGCTCTGTGCTCCAATGACATAACAGGAATTTAGAAAGAATGGACACTCAAACATCTGGTAAAAAAGAGGAGCATTTGGGACATACCTATACCAAATGATAGCTCCTGGTTCTAGAGAAAGCTACTGCAGAATAGAAATTTGGCTCAACCTTTTGTCAAACACATCATCAACAATGGTTTTCTTTGACAATTGGCTTCCGTGTGGTCCTCTCTATTAGGTATTTGCTAACTCTAATCATAGACAAGGTTGGTTAATCAACAAATCCATGAAAGTATCATCATTACTCACCAACTCCCAATGGTCATGGCCTAGACATATTTCAAATATTATCTCACCACATTGTAATATCAGAAACCTACCATTCCCCAACATCAATTCTAATGATACCATCTAGTGGACTCCATCCCCCAACAAGACATATTCCCTTAAACATACACTTCTAGCCATTACCTAACCAATCCCACCTACTCATTGGCATAAACTCATCTGGTTTAAACATGCCATTCCAAAGCATTCTTTCTGCCTTTGGCTAGCAATTCAAGAGAAGCTACTTACCCAAGATAAACCTGCACTCCTCTACACAATGCAACCTAATGTGTGCATCCTTTGTTTAAAAGCTGTTGAGAACCATGATCATTCGTTCCACTATTGTGATTATTCAAAGATAGTTTGGGCTGGGTTACAACACAAATGTGGGTTCTACGCAAACCCTAACTCTTGGAAGGATTTCCTAATTTGGGCATTCTCCAATTGGAAGCAAAAACTAAAGAGAAGCAGGGTCATGGTATGGAAGCTAACATTGGCTAGCTATGTCTATCATATTTGGAAGGAGCGAAACAATAGAATTTTCAGAAATATTTCATTACCTCTAGTCCAAACAATGAATTCAATGATCAATGCAATCAGAATGAAGCTATTCTCAGTCAAGAAATTTGAATGCCCATTTGTAGAAGAAATTGCGGCAGATTGGAATCTCCCATCATCCTTTTATGAACTTACCCACTCAAATCATTTCTTCCATTTCATAACCACTCACCACGCACACCCTCCACCACATACACCACCACCTCTGACCGCTCAACCAACCTCAATCATACCCCAGTAGTGTTGATACTTTGGATTTGTTGGTTCATCCCACCCAAGGATGTGTTTGAAGGTAGTTACATACCTGTGTGCTGAAGGAAGTTTTTTTGTTCATCCATGGGATTAGTCATGGTTTGGGCCTTTAGTTGGGTTCTTTGGGCCACAATGGTGGACATTTGTTTTTTTCTCTTTCTTGCCCAGTTTTGTAATGTTTGGGCTGAAGAATTCCCTCCTTTTTTGTATCTACTCTTTCATTTATGAGAATTACTTAATTACTGAAAAAAAAAAACTGAAATGATATTTGTTACCTATCATCACCAGGAAGACAAAAGACGAGCTTGAATTTTCGAAGTAGGGCCAAGAAGATCTGGTTTTTGATGTTTCCTCTAACATGAGTAACAAAGGATGGGGAGTACATGTTGCTGATGTTTCTGCTTTTGATTGAAGATGTCTTCTGTGAGTTCCACTTCAAACACACTTTTGTTGCATCTATTCTTAGGTTTTTGGTTTGCTTAGAGAGACAAAGAGAGAGAGAAGTTGATATGAGAAACAAAGAGGCTATGAAAAGACGCGTTTTTTATGTTGGCGTGAAGAAGCCTCTAGACTCATGGAAGTAGAGTGCCACTAGTAGGGCTGTAAGTTATGTTGGCCCAATCCAGTCGAGTCTCAACCCAACCTTAACTTGAAATCAGGTTGAATTGGACCAGCCCGAATTTTATCTTAAATGAGTTATGTTCATAATTCAATCCGAATATTTTGGAAATTTTTTTTTCCTTACATTTTTCTTTTCCATGTTTGTAAATATCAAAATTTTTAATAAAATTTTATTTTAAAACATTAATATTTGGATGGTTTTTTTTGGCCCAATATTAAATGGGGGAAGAAAAACTTAGTGAACCATCTGATTTGGTTAACTAAATGAAAAAATTATGGAGCATACCAAATAAAAGAATGGAGGTTAAAGAGTTGAGATTAGTCTTAACAAGTGCCCCAAAGAACAAGGACCTTTGATGCTTGGCATGAACTCTATTGTGTTGCATCTAATTATAAGGGACCTTGTTCTTTCAATTCATTGTTTTGTATAAAATTAATTGAAAAAATTTAAAAATTTCAATTCGGAGTAAAACATCCAGCTCTCTGAAATGATGTATACCTCTTCAAGGGTCTACTTTGCCAGACTCTTGTGAATTTACTCATGTTAATCACATGTTTGAGAGATCCCGAATCATAACTCATATATACACACACACACACATTAATTATCACATCAGGTATAGTCGGCTAAATGAAGTCGTATTATAACATTTGGGTTAGAAAGATTCCTGCCTAAATAAATATAAGAACACAGTCCTCTCAAAAATGGGTAAAATCATACCCTTCAAAAAAAAAAAAAAAAAAAAATCATCTTTTCAACTTTGAATCCATCAAAACCTCTCAAATCACATATGTTAAGAAAGAAAATCCTAGTCAACAATACACCATGATGATAGAATTAGTTGACTATGTACAGCCGCCAGAACTTTTTCTCCCACCTCACTCTAACTTTCTCTCTTAACCCCCTTGTCTTCTTCGTCACTGCCTCCCTACTCCCTTCCATGAGAGTAGAAAGATGATGACCGCCTCTCACAACTATAATAAGTTTAGCATGTTTCAATTAGTACATTTCGTAAGTATTTTTTTTTATAATGTTTTTGTTTTTTTTCAGTTAGATTTGTTTATGTTCGGTTCATTTTCGGATCATATGAGTGAATCTATTTGTTTCCTTCGACTAGATCTCTGGTCTAGGTCGGTTTTGGTTTTTCTTGTCTCGATTTAATTTTTTTCCGTTTGATTTGATCTTGTGCGGGGTTTCTTGTATGTCGAAGCGCCTTTTAGTTGTAATATTGGAGCAGTTGCCGTGTTAATGGCCAGACCTTTCGGTCTCTCTAATTTTCTGCATTCTTTCACTGTGGTTTCGTTTGCAGAGTGTTGGGCTCTATTTTTTCTTCAAATCTGGAGTTTTTTTTCTTCATTTATTTGCTTTGCTTCAAGATTTGTATGTTTTTTTTGACTTGACTTTATGCCTTTGTATTGTCATTTTGACTTTTGACCCTTGTGATAAAAAAAAATAAAAAAAAATAATCAACCATGATTAATATGGGTGATTGGTGGACCCATTTTTCTTCACACACACAAGCAATGTAGTTAATTTCTTGAGGGTAAGTGCAAATAACCCCCCTGAACTATGGAGAAATTTGCAACTAACCCCCTGAACTACCAAAAATGCAAAAAACCCCTTAAACTATACAAAAAAGTTGCAGATCACCCCATCCGGTGACCGGCCGTCCAAAAATGAGCGCGTGATTCACACGCGACAGACAAACTAAGTTTTTTTGGACAATAATGCCCTTATATATATGAAAATACTAAATTATCCTATAACCACCACCACCGTCGTCTACGACCACCACCACCTTCTACAACCACCAACATAACCACCACCACCGTCCGCAACCACCAACATAACCACCACGAAACCCTCCTGAACTCATGCCAAAACACACCGTTAAACGAAATCAAACCCACCACCATCACTACCACTTCCATCGGCATCTCAACGGCACACCACTAAACCCAGTCGAACCAGTACATAAACCCACAGCCACCACCCCAATCCCGCCACCACCATCACCCGTCATCACCAACCACAGCCCAACCTTCTCTCTATCAAACCCATCACACACCGTGAAACCAAACCCCCACTAACCCACTGCCATCACCCCCTTCAAACACAATCTCTGGTTCTCCCTCGGGAACGAAGGCGGCATGGAACTGCTACTTGGTGGCGTCGGATTCCGGTCTGATAGCGGAGCACTAGTATGGGCGGTGATGGATCTGTACGCGAGCAACGAAGCTTTCAATTGCAGCAACAACGATCTGTTCAAGTGGAAGAACTTGTGGAGAATGATTGCGGAGTAATTTGGGGTCGATGAAAACGAGAAGTGGGTGACCGTCCCGATCGGAATAGGGAGGTTGGCGGATGAGGCGAAGCTCGGCCGCTGTGCAGCTAAGCCGCAACCAGCCCATAGTCGAGAGTTAACCATGGCCGAACCAACCCATCGCCGTTCAGCCCACCTTGCTCGCCGGTCCTCTCCACCATCCGAGCTCGTTTCAGCTGTCACCGCAAGAGACGGTGGTGGGGCAGGCGCAGGAGATGACGGCAGCGAGATCCCAGCGGCGACGAGGATGATTTGGGTTTTGACGCGTCGACTCCGCATCGTCACCATAATCGCCGACTTACCTCCTCTTCTGTCACCATAATCGCCGCCGCCGCCACTATCTTTTTCCTTCATTTTCTTCACGATTCAATCTCCAGCCTGATGCTTCTCTCTCTCTCTTTAATCTCCAATGTTATATATATATATATAAACACATATATATAAATTCAGTTTAAAACTAGAAATATATATATATATATATATATATATATATATATATATATATATATAAACGCATATATATTTATATACCTTATACAGTAGTGAATAATCATAAGGGCAATTCAGACTTTTTATTTTTCCGGTTAAGTCAGTCACCGGAATGGACTGAAATGCAACAAATTCATAATTTAGGGGGTTTTTTTTAGTTTAGGGAGGTTAGTTGCAATTTATCAATAATACAGGGGATTATTTGCACTTTACCTGTTCTTGAACATCTATACTTATTTATACGTGTGTGTCTGAGAGAGAGTATGTAAATTTGTATACGTGTGTGTCTGAGAGAGAGAGTATGTAAATTTGTATACGTGTGTGTCACGGAGAGAGAGAGAGAGAGAGAGAGAGGGAACCATTCTATATATGGTGGTCTTGTTGGGAAGAATAAGACAAGAAAAGGAGATTGATTCCTGCTATAGCTGAAGAAGAAGATGGTGCTTTCTGTCTCTTCCAAGCCTACTCAAATTTATTACACAGAGAATATTGGGTACCCGTTAGCAAGTCTACCAGCTACCCCCAGGCCCCATTCAATAAAAACATTACAACTAACTAACTTTCCACATCAGCATCATACTCACCATAGCACAAATTCAACTTTCTTTCTCTCTCCTCAGCCCTCCATCCCCTTATCTCTCTTTTTAACACCTCCATCCCCTTCTCTCTCTTTTTCAGAGAACCAAATTAGGAACCAAGTTAGGGCAGAGACGAAATTCTTATTTCCCACATAACAATGGTTACAATGAGTCCCGTTCTCTCTGTTATTTCTCTCATGAGTTTTTGAGGTTGATTTGCAAGGCTTCCCAACAGTTGGGACAGACGGCGAGGATGGCGGGTTGAAACGGCAGTGAGTCAGCCACTGCGACGGACGTGGGCGGCGGCGGCGAAGGTAGTGGGTGGTGGCGGAATCGTGAACCAGCAACTCGAGAACGTTGTTATCGATCAGCGCCTGCGAGATTTTGAGCTTCTCGATCTCGTCGCGGAGCTCGAGTTTGGAGTCGACGACTTCGATGGCGTTGTCGGCGGAAAGGGTGCATTGGGAACTTGTTAGATTTGTTTCCGAGGGTGTCACAGAAGTATGTTGATTGCTGAGAATCCGGAGAAGAACGATGATGGCGACGGCGAGACAGAATCGGCGGCAAGGACTGAATCTGCGATGTGCAATTTCAGGCAAGGATTCCTGGTTCGGCTGGCTGGTGCAGCGATGGCGATGGCTGCATGGGCCGGCGATGGGCTGTGGAGAGGACACGTTAGGTCGGCTGGTGCAGTGATGACGATGGGCTGTGGAGAGGTCGGTTGTGAGTTGTGACCTTGCAGCGTGGCACCGGCGGGCAAGGAGAACTCGGATGTGAGCTTCTCGGGGTGAGTTCGGCTGTGATGAACTCGCGGCGCGGCACCGGCGGGAAAGAATTGGCCGGCTGGCTTTACCAAGCGGCCGACAACTGATTCACTTACAAAACCTATACTGGTTCAAAAATGGGTTTGGGGTATTGGGTACCTTTTTGGTGGTGGTGGTGGCGGCTGCTTCTGTTCATGATTCAATCGAAGAGAGGATTGAATCCATGGTGGTAAATTATAAGAATCCAAAGGGAGATTGCACGGGCTATCAATTCAAAGGCCTGATCACATGAATGGGAGAAAGGGATAGATTGAATTGATCCCATTTATCTGTCATTTCGAGAGACGAAAGAGAATATTGAAATTAGGTATTGAACCATACCAACCTGAACTTAGTATTATATATATACTAGAATAGAGGATTGCTTCATCTTCAAGGATTGGGTGGAAAAACAATTTGAGGAAGGTAACATCACTCTCTCTAAGTCAGTTGGAACCTCCCCAAACAAACTCATGCCAGTAACAGGAGAAGAGGGGAACAATTCTTGGTGCAGTTTCCTTATGAGAGGGTTGAAGAAACTTCAATGGAGATCCCAAAAAATAACTAAAGATAGATCTTGGGAAATACTCATCTCCAAAAATACCAAAAAGCTTTCGAAGAGATTGGCCGCCATGCCGGGCATCGAGTGGAAGAAGGCGCTAGGTTCTTCCAGTTCCCAAGCCTCAGGTGCGAAAATAAGGAATTGGCAAAAGAAATCCACCTTGGAAATGGACACTAGAGAAACTAGAACTCACACCAAATTACGAGGAATTAAAAACACATAACTTTGTCAATTCTAAGGAAATTGCAGTAATATCTCTCATTACTAGTAGAAAATCAAGAAACCAGAAGCAAAATAAAATTGCTAAAGATTAATTCCACCTTTCCTACAAAAATGACTAACTCAGAAACACTGCCTTCCTAGCTAGGAATTCAATCAAGTTTGTTGCTAATGGTACGTTTTGATTCATTCTCAACAAATCCATCAAAATTAATGAGTCCATAAGTCTGATTGATTGCATTAGGCTGAATTGCAACCATCAAATTTTTTGGCCACCCCTACTTTTCACAAATTGCATGAGACGAATTTGATACAGCCTCCATACATACTTCAAAGAAATCAACACAAAATCAAGAAGAATTTCAGACATACACGTATATGACTGAGTCACCCAGAAAAAAAAATCAGGAAGATTAGAAAGAATTCAAATTAATCTTGCAGGGAAAGAATTGTGGGCTGAATAATCGAATTTAGATGAACCTAGGAAAGAAATTGATGAATGAAAAAGCTAAAGAAATGATCGAAAATGAACAGCAAAATACACTCGTACGTGCTTTGTTTATAAAAAGATGCAAGAATTATGGACTGAATAATTGAATTGAATTTAGATGAATCTAAGAAAGAAATTGATGATGGGAAAAGCTAAAGAAATTATCAAAAAATAAACAGCAAGAAGACTATCACAACTTTGTCTCTGTCCTTGTTTCTCCAAGGAGAGAAGATGACAGAATAACCGAATTTATTGAATCTAGGATAGAAATTTCTGATTCAAGAAGCTCAAGAAATGTTCGGAAAATGAGCAGAAAGAACACTCTCACGACTCTCTCTCTAGCGCTCTCTCTCCCTCCCCCTCCTTGTTTCTAGCTTCTCTAAGTATGGAACTTTTTCATAGAGAGATGGAAGAAGGTTGTAGATGCAGAATTGTGGATTGAATCAAAAAAAAAAAAAAAAATACATAAATAACTCTCTCTCGCTCTCTCTCTAGCTCTCCCCCTCCTTGTTTCTAGCTTCTCTAAGGGTGGGAATTGTTCTCAATAATCAAATTTAAATTGCTGATAAATTGAAAAAGCTAAAGAAATTATCAAAAAATGAACAGCAAGAATAGTCTCACAAGTTTCACTCTCTAGCTTTCTCTCCTTGTTTTCAGCTTCTCTAAGATTGGGACTTGTTTATAAAAAGATATATGGAAGAAGGGCGTGGATCGATGCAAGAACTATGGACTGAATAATGGAATTTATATGGATCTAGGAAAGAAATTGCTCATAAAAAAAGCTAAAGAAATGATCAAGAAGCACTCAAAATCTCTTTCTAGCTCTCTCTCCTTGTTTTCGGCTTCTCTAAGATCTGGACTTGTTTATAGAAAGATGGATGAAGATTGTAGATGCAAGAATCATAGAGTGAATAATATAATTTGAATGAATCTATGAAAGAAATTGCTGATCAGAAAAGCTAAAGAAATGATCCGAAAACTCACAACTTTCTCTCTCTCCCCACCCCCAATCTCTTTCTAGCTCTCTCTCTCTCTCTGAGGAATCATAGAGTGAATAATAGAAAGAAATTGCTGATTAAAAAAGCTAAAGAAATGATCCGATAACTCACAACTTTCTCTCTCTAGCGCTATCTCTCTCCCCTCCACCACCCACAAATCTCTCTTTCTCTCTCTCCTTGTTTTCGGGATGGATGAAGTTTGTAGATGAAAGAATCATAGAGTGAATAATAGAATTTGAATGAATCTATGAAAGAAATGGCTGATCAAAAAAGCTAAAGAAATGATCCCAAAACTCAACTTTCTCTCTCTAGCGCTCTCTCCCCCCCACCCAAATCTCTTTCTAGCTCCCTCTTTCTGTCTCTCCTTGTTTTCGGCTTCTCTAGGATCGGGAATTGTTTATAGAAATTAAGATGGATGAAGATTGTAGAAGCAAGAATCACAGAGTGAATAATATAATTTGAATGAATCTATGAAAGAAAGTGTTCCAGCAACTTTAGATGATAATAAAAAAGAAATTTCTGATTGAGAAAGGTAAAGAAATGATCGGAAAATGAACGTCAATAACACTCTCACTACTTTCTCTTCCTGTTACCGACTAATGGTTTTGATTCATTCTCAACAAACCCATATCGGTCCATGCAAATCCATCAATATATATATATATATATATATATATATATATATATATATAATCACTATAAGAACAGCAGTGATATAGTATTACTTGAACAAAAAACAATATGGTCAATCAATAACAATCACACTAGCAAGGATCACCATATATGACTACTGATAACAACAACATGTAACACAACGGACTTGGTGCTCAGACACCCAAATATATATTACACGATCATTATTGTGGCTACCCAACAACAGACTAGCAAAGCCTTAATTGCAGGTAAAGTACAACGTAAGGCAATATTAGGAATGCGTTCCAACACAAGCTGAAATGTTTTAAGTGATCAGGAAGCTAGGCAAAAGACAAGCTTCAACTTTCGGAGTAAGGCCAAGAATATCTGGTTTTTTATGGTACCAGATCTAACAGGAGTAACAAAGGAGTACATGTTGTTGATGTTTCTGTTCTTACTCGAAGATGTCTTTTGTGAGTTGCACTTGAAGCAGTCTCCTGTAATGGCCTCCATGGTCTTCTTAGGGTTTTCTGCTTGAGGAGAGAGAAATTTGGGAGGGTTTGCTTTAGAGAGAGAGAGGCTATGGGGGAAATGGGCACTAGAAAAGTGTGTGTTTGTGTGTGTGTGTTTGGGGGGTGAAAGAGTTTGCTTTCAAGAGAAGGTGTGAGGAACCTCCAATTAAACTTCTCCCCAACGCGGAAATGAAAGCGCGTCCCAAGTCTCAATAATTACAGTAAAACCACTGAACCTCTCGTCTGCCTTATCACCAACTTTGGATGATTTTTTTTTTTTTTTTTTTCCTTCGAACAAGTGTGGATAATGTGACGGTGGTATAAATAATAAAAGATGTACAAAAACGAGGGGTGGGTGGGGGACTATGACCCCAAAACCCTAAATCAAAGCCCATTCGGCTAACAAAAGCCAGGCCCATAGGAACCAAACCGAGGAGCTCAATATACCATTAAAAAAGCCCCATTTTATTCATCCAAATACTATAGTCCAGCCCTAATGACCTCCATATCACGAGCTCATTTCCTCGCATTAGTTACAAGTAAGGATGTAAATGAATTGAATTGTCAGCTCATTGTCACGCCCCGCCTATGGAGGTTGTGCCACGCAGGCGACACGCAGACGCTGAGGAGGACGCTGTATGGCAACTGTATGGCAAGTGGAGTTTCTAGAGTCTTCCGGAGTAGTCTAGAGTTGTGTGGAAGATTCTAGATATGTGTAGTATATTCTAGAGGTGTGTGGAAGGTTCTAGAATTCTCCAGAATTGTGTCGAGTAGTATGGAGGGTTCTAAAATGTTGTAGATATGTATGGAGATGTGTAGAAGGTGGAAGAAGATTCTAGAGAATCAATCTCCATCGTTGGTTAAAATGCATCCTAGCCATCCATTAGGGATGGGGATGCCTATAAATAGGAGTAGGACTTCATTTTGCAACCAACAAGTCCTAGAGTAAGTCTTGAGAGCCTTGTAGAGAGCTTGAGTGTTAGCCTTGTACAAAGCATTCTTTGAAGTAATAGATGTGTTCTTTCCTTGCCAACTTAAGTGCCTTAGTGTGTGTGAGTGTGCAAGCCAAGTGAGGAGAGGGCGAGGGCAACTACAACACTAGTAAGCGCACGAGGGGAGTGTGTTGGCTAAGGTGTGCACTGGAGTTAGGCTGACCAAGTACTTGCGAGAGTGAAAGCAACGTCTTGGTGCCGCACGGGAGCAGCTAGAGTGGTACTGAAACTCTAAGCCCGTGACAGTTGGTATCAGAGCCAGGTTCGTCAAGGGAGCTTTGTTGGAGTAGACATGGCTAGCGGAGGAGACCGCCAAGTCCACATCTTAGAGCAGAGCTTGGAGGAGAAGCTTGCCACACACTTGGTCTACACGGAGACTAAGTTTAACAGGCTCGAGAGAAAGATGGCGGAACTCTACGAGCTGATTGACGGCATTGCCAACAAGGCGCGAGAGAAGGAAAGGGACTTGCATGATCTGGTAGACGACTTGCGCGTGGAGATTGCTGAGTGCAAGAAGGAATTCTCCCAGGCGCGCGAGGTCGTGGTGAAGCCAAGGAAGAAGAAGGCGCCGGAGCCCAAGGAGTACGATGGGGCAAGGAATGCTCGCCAGATTGACAACTTCTTCTGGCACATGGAGCGGTACTTCGAGTGCATAGAGATCGAGGATGATGAGGAGAAGGTGCAGACAGGCACTATGTACCTCACGGACACTGCCGCTCTATGGTGGAGACAGCGCTTCACCGGTAGGGGCGCAAGAGCAGTTGATACATGGGAGGAGTTCAAGAGGCAGCTCAAGAGGCAGTTCTACCCTGAGTGCGTTGAGGACCTCGCCATGATCAACCTAAGGCGCCTGAAGCAGAAGGGCAGCATAAGGGAGTATGTGAAGGAGTACTCCAACTTGATGCTGGAGATCCCAGAGATGCCGGAGCAGCAACGTGTGTGCTTGTTCATTGATGGGCTGCAGTCTTGGGTGGCCACGGAGCTAAGGAGGAGGGAGCCTAGAGACTTGGCATCCGCAATGGCTATAGCGGAGCGCCTCGAAGACTTTAGGCGCGATGACAAGAGGGCCACGTCTCCCAGGAGGGACCACGGCAAAGGTGGGGGAGACCGGCGCTTCAAGAAACGGGGCTCGCCCAAGTCTAGTGATGATGAGCATAGCGATGAGGAGAGACGCCCACGCCATGATAAAGGCAAGGACCATGGAGAAAGGTCTAAGGCTAGTGGCAAAGGGGAGCGCCGCGATAAGGGCAAGTGGGAGCCGAAGTGCTACTTGTGCGAAGGGCCGCACATATTGCGACACTGCCCCAACAAGAAGACCATGAGCGCCCTTGTGAAGGATAAGGGCAAGGGCAGGGTGGACGATGCGGGCAGCGATGAAGATAGGTGCATGGGGGCTATGCAGATGCTGAGTAGCATGGCGCATGACACCAAGAAGAAGGGCAAGGCAAAGAAGGTAGCTGGGGTGCGCTATGTGGATGCGCAGGTTGGTGGCAAAGCCGTGCAAGCGTTGGTAGACACGGGTGTTACACACAACTTCATTACCTCGGAGGAGGCACAACGACTTGGCTTGGAGATGCGCAAGACGGAGGGCTGGATCAAGGCCGTCAACTCCGAGGAGGCACGCGTGAGTAGAGTGTGCAAGGAGGTGGAACTATGCATGCAAGGATGGAAGGGCAAGGCTGACTTCCAAGTTGCGGAGATGGACGACCACGACATGGTGCTGGGGCTGGAGTTCATGGACAGGAACAACGCCGCGCCACTACCATGCCTCGGTGCGTTGATGATACTTGGAGGCGAGGAAGGCAAGGCCGCATGTATGGTGTCGCTCGTGGGCAGGAAGGAGAGTCCAGAGGTGGCAGTCAACACGATGGAGCTCGTGAGGACTTCACATCTCCCGAAGGGCGCTCGTACGTTTGGGCCAAGGACATATGCGCAAGTGCTGATGACCTGCGAGAGGCTGGGTCAGCTGAAGAAACCGTGACGAGGGCATCACGGAAATGGGTGGGGGAGAATGTCACGCCCCGCCTATGGAGGTTGTGCCACGCAGGCGACACGCAGACGCTGAGGAGGACGCTGTATGGCAACTGCATGGCAAGTGGAGTTTCTAGAGTCTTCCGGAGTAGTCTAGAGTTGTGTGGAAGATTCTAGATATGTGTAGTATATTCTAGAGGTGTGTGGAAGGTTCTAGAATTCTCCAGAATTGTGTCGAGTAGTATGGAGGGTTCTAGAATGTTGTAGATATGTATGGAGATGTGTAGAAGGTGGAAGAAGATTCTAGAGAATCAATCTCCATCGTTGGTTAAAATGCATCCTAGCCATCCATTAGGGATGGGGATGCCTATAAATAGGAGTAGGACTTCATTTTGCAACCAACAAGTCCTAGAGTAAGTCTTGAGAGCCTTGTAGAGAGCTTGAGTGCTAGCCTTGTACAAAGCATTCTTTGAAGTAATAGAAGTGTTCTTTCCTTGCCAACTTAAGTGCCTTAGTGTGTGTGAGTGTGCAAGCCAAGTGAGGAGAGGGCGAGGGCAACTACAACACTAGTAAGCGCACGAGGGGAGTGTGTTGGCTAAGGTGTGCACGGGAGTTAGGCTGACCAAGTACTTGCGAGAGTGAAAGCAACGTCTTGGTGCCGCACGGGAGCAGCTAGAGTGGTACTGAAACTCTAAGCCCGTGAGGAACCTCCAATTAAACTTCTCCCCAACGCGAAAATGAAAGCGCGTCCCAAGTCTTAATAATTACAGTAAAACCACTGAACCTCTCGTCTGCCTTATCACCAACTTTGGATGATTTTTTTTTTTTTTTTTTCCTTCGAACAAGTGTGGATAATGTGACGGTGGTATAAATAATAAAAGATGTACAAAAACGAGGGGTGGGTGGGGGACTATGACCCCAAAACCCTAAATCAAAGCCCATTCGGCTAACAAAAGCCAGGCCCATAGGAACCAAACCGAGGAGCTCAATATACCATTAAAAAAGCCCCATTTTATTCATCCAAATACTATAGTCCAGCCCTAATGACCTCCATATCACGAGCTCATTTCCTCGCATTAGTTACAAGTAAGGATGTAAATGAATTGAATTGTCAGCTCATGCTCGATTCGTGTTTATTTGTTAAAAAACGAATAAAGAGAGTGAAGGGCATTCACTGGCGTCCCTTAATCACATAACCAGAAGCAAAGCAAAATACAATTGCTAAAGATTAATTCCATCTTTCCTAGAAAAATCACTGAACTAAGAAACACAGCCTCCCTAGCTACGAATTCAATCAAGTTTGCTGCTAATGGTACGTTTTGATTCATTCTTAACAAACCCATAATCTATAGGTCGGACACAAATCCATCAAAATTAAGGGTAAGTCTGATTGATTGCATTAGGCTGAATTGCAACCATCAAATTTTTTGGCCACCACTTTTCACAAATTGCCATGAGATGAATTTGATACAGCCTCCATAGATACTTCAAAGAAATCAATAGAAAATTAGAAGAATTTCAGGCATACACGTGTATGACTGATTCACCCAGAAGAAAAATCAGGAAGATTAGAAAGAATACAATCTTGCAGGGAAAGAATTGTGGACTGAATAATCGAATTTAGATGAATCTAGTAAAGAAATTGATGAATGAAAAAGTTAAAGAAATTATCAAAAAATGAACAGCAAAAAACATTCACACAGCTCTCTCTCTTTGTTTCCGTCTTCTCTAAGAATATCGTGACTTGTTTATAAAAAAATGCAAGAATTATGGATTGAATAATTGAATTTAGATGAATCTAAGAAAGAAATTGATGATGGGAAAAGCTAAAGAAATTATCAAAAAATAAACAGCAAGAAGACTATCACAACTTTGTTCCTCATATTATGACTTATGATGGAACAAGCTAAATAAATAAGAGAGAATGAGGAACCCGGCGAACCCTGAGAACTTTCACCCCAAGCTTCGCCACCGACCACCAAATCACCTCAAACCCCCATTCATCTCCCCTGCTAACGTTCAGACAACACCACGCTCTAACCAATCCAAGCTTAACTCGGTTGCACACATCCCACTTAAGCCACCCAGACCTCCATCCAAATCCCCATTGTTACTGGAGTTCAAGAAGAAAATTGATTCAAACAACACAGACAAAGCAAACACCATTATCACGCCTCAACGTCCACCCCTGCCTGCTCATTTCAGACCTCGACCTCTTACAGTTACGGGTGCCACTCTCACAAGGATCAAGAATGTTCTGCAACAGGATCGTTTACTCAATTCGGGCAACAAGGAAGTGGAGGATGTGGTTTATCTACCTGAAGGGATTGATGCTGCTATCATGGAAGCTTCTAAATTTGAGTTACTGAAGGAAGTTAACAGAGTCCAAGGACTGCTGGAGATAAAGGAGCAAGAGCTCAGGGCAAATGAGGAAGAGCTTGAAGCAGCACGGTGATCTAACAACTCTGCTCCGGCGCCGGCGGGGATGGTCAACGATGCTTGTATGTCTGGTCAAAAGTCTTCTGCTGATCACGTGAAGGGCAGTTTTTTGAATTCAAATTCCTTCGGAAATGAGTCCAAATCTTTAGATGGTGAGATCACTCCTGCAAGCCCTCATGCAAACACGCTACCTACTTTGAAACTCTCACGTCACAACAGTACCGATCCTGTCACAACAAGTTCAAAGTGAACCCTCCCAGTTACTTCCTAACTACAACAATCCAAACCCAATGAACCTGAACTTGGTGCCCACAGCTCCCCAAAATGAATCTCACGTAAACCTACCCCAAGATCACCCCCAAAACTCACAGCCAAATCTAATACCCACCCAACCATTAATTCATGAAACTTGTCATCCCCATGCAGAACACAACTCCACAGACAAGAACCCTAAAAAAAATGAGCATATTAACCCAACCAATATCCAGCATCTGCCATCTTTGTCTGCAATAGCAACTTCAGCTGAGTCAACCTGGAAATTGCAATACCATGAACCATCCTTGCAGGATGACACAGTATTGGTGAATCCTCCTGAGGAACCTAAATTGCACGGTATTCACTACTGGCAATGTTGTCTACTTGGTTCCTTTTAAAGAAGGATGTCTTTTAAGCCTGTCTCTGCAAATGCAACCAAGCTTTGGGAGCATAAAGGACTCAAGCAGGTGGCCGCTAATTCAAAAGGTACCTTCTTTTTTCGTTTTGATAGTATGGATTGTTGTAAGAAAATTTTGGCTGGAGGTCAATGGTACTTAGCAGGGAAGCCAGTGTCTCTTCGACTATGGGAGCAAGAGGCTCCAAAATCTTCAAATTCACCAACCACCATGTCAATTTGGAGTAGCTTCTTCAATGTACCTTTTGAATATTGGTCTGCCACAGGCTTAAGTTATATGAGCAGTGCTGTCGGAAAGCCCCTCTTTGTTGATGAGAACACTAAGAACAGAAGTAGAGTTGATTATGTACGCATGTGTGTTGAAATTTCACCTGTTTCCCCACTACCAGCCTCATTTCAAGTGAATTTGGGGGATAGGATGGAAAATGTGAGGGTACAATACCCTTGGATCCCACATAAATGTGCCAAATGTCTTCTTTTTGGGTACTCCTCCGAGGAATGTTGTGCAGGGCATATGGAATCAGAGCCTCCACTGAATTTTCCACCAGACTTAAACTCTTGGCAGCTTGTTACAAGAAGTAAATGAAGATCAAAATGCCACCAAATCCCTAACCCTTTTCCACCTTCTAAACAGCAGCTTAATCATGACTCTGCATCCACCTCAGGAGCTATTAAAATGTTACCAGTAACTCAGCCTCAAGTGAATGTTGCCAACACAAACAATGTCCCCATTTCCAGTAACCAAACTGCACTGACACCATTGCCTAACCCTATCCGTCTTCTTGTTAATGACCATTCATTATCCACTGCAACCAATATGAAAGCCATTAATTTTGTCATAGACCTCTCACCCTCTAATCTCAAAACCAGCAGGAAAAAACTAGTTACCTCACCCACAACAGCAGTTGTTTCAAACCAGTTTGAATTCCCCCAGAGGACAATCTCAACATTGATAATAATTACTCAGTGGATTTGGCATCTTCTTCAGAGGGGGAAACCTTCTCCAGTAGCAATGATCCAACCTTTTCTCCTGCAGTGGAAAGGCTGCTGAAACCAAGGAAACCAGTTCACACTAAGCATTCTAAAATTGAAAGGAAGGCAAAGAAGGCTAAAGGTTTGACTACCCTAAAGGGGTATAGGGGTATAGGGGTATGTGTAACCTCAAATCTTCTTCCCAATGATTTGGGGAGCTTGGAACTTTAGAGGGTTGAACTCTCCCCTCAAACAAGAAGAGATTAGGTTCCTCATCAAGGATTCAGGTTTATGTCTTATAACAATTTTGGAGACCAAAGTTTGCAGTGATAGGGTGATTGCAATTCACAGATTCATTGCTCCCCATCGGCAGATTAAGTGCAATTACACAACCTCGGTTCTAGGGAGAGTTTGGATTCTATGGGATCCACTCAAGATTGATATTTTATCCTCAAATGAATGCAGTCAAGCAATTAGTTGTTCAGTTTTCCTCAGAGACCTGAAACTGAGGTGTGGGGCTTCTTTTGTATATGCTGCAAACACTATAGTGGAGAGAAGAGCCCTTTGGAGGCATCTAAAGCTTCATTCATTGCCTAATGAGCCTTGGATTCTTCTTGGGGATTTCAATGTTTTGTCATGTTAATGATTCCTATGGTGGAACTTTGAGATGGACACCTGGAATGTTAGATTTTAAAGATTTCCTGACCTCAAATGGTTTGGAAGACCTAAGATTTAGGGGCATTTTTCATACATGGTCTAATGACAGCTTTGGGTGTGCAAATATTTCTTATTAATAAAGATTGGATGGTTAAATTCCCACAGGCTGAATGCCAATTCTTACCCCATGGAGTCTCTGATCACTCTCCAATGGTTATTACCTTTGGAACAATTGCTCCCAAGAGGAACCTGCCCTTTAAGTTCTTTAACTTCTGGGCACTTCATCCTAATTTTTTTAGCCATTCTTGCCAATGTTTGACAAATGGAAATTCATGGTTCAAGAATGTTTTCACTGGTTCAAAAGCTTAGAGCTCTTAAGCAGCCTCTCAAAATGCTAAATAGAAAGGAATTCAGTGCACTCTCTGAGAGGGTGGCATCATGTAGAGAATAGCTTTTCCTTTATCAAAGAAACCTTGATTCCAACCTAGCCAATGACAACATCAGAGTTGATGAGAAGGTACTATCAAGAAAGTTTAATGACTTTGTATTAGCTGAAGAAATATTCTACAAACAAAGGTCACAAGTCCACTGGCTCAGACTGGCTCAGAGAAGGGGATTGTGATACCCCTAGATTTCCGGATGCGGGTTGGCTAGGTCCACGCCCGAATACCCGAGACTATCAAAACAAATGGCAATAATCGAACACAGAATACAAATAGGATAAATAGAATAAATAAAATTACTGAAAGAAAACTAATGTGCTAATCCAATAATGAAATCCTTAGAATAAATTATATATATAAGAACTATTCTGGTACATCCAAATCTCCAATACAAATTTAACTCGGGAATCCATCTAGTGGACCCCTATTCAAAACCCAATTGAAGATAAACTAACTAAAAAGGAAATCGAAAACTAAATATAAATAGCAGTCCTACGCAGTCGGAAGGATGAGTGACCGTCTCTGCTCAGCACGAACAAGCTCTAAGATTAGAATCGTCCGATACCTGAAAAATAATAATGGGTCAGGCTCACGAACAAGTTCTACTCTAACTACAATCCAAACAGAGACCCGATACGCAGATACATCCTAGATAACTCAATAATATTTATCTAGTCCATACATATATATATATATCCACACTAAGGGACTCTCATTGGACTATGAAGGGTGGTCTCAACCTGAATAGAAGGCAACATGCAAAATGCACCTGAGTGGGCATGAGTACCTAAGCCTAACAGGGTATACCCTCACCATCATAGTCAGCTACGCATCCTACTGCATATGCGCGCCCTAACCATCGACTCTGAGACTCAAACTCATATCGCAGTACCATAATTATATATATAAATTCCATCTGAAACCAATGTAGTGTTGGTCAACTGTTCGTTGCCAAGATACGATATATAAGTAGAATTTAAATGTTTTAATTAAATCCATTTTCTTCATCCAGAATAGGTATGAGTTAGTGTTTTGATCTAATCCACACCTAATATGCCACCGTCCTATACTGGTGCATAAAATTCATAAAATAAACCAATAATTGATGAAATAGATAAAGTAGTTCAACAATTAAAATCCAGAATAAGTAGGAGTTAGCGTTTTGAACTAACCTGTACCTAATATGCCACCGTCCCATTTTAGTGCATATAATCCACAATCAATCCATTAATTGATAAAACAGATAAAACAGTTCATCAATTCAAAATCCAGAATAACATCCATGTAATTGACAGAACAACATTTAATGATTTATCAATTAAAATCCAAAATAAGCATAATAAAATTTAATAAGTAGATGACCCTATTATGCATCCAATACAGATTTAAAAATCATATTACAGTCCATTAAATTGCTAAAATAAAGTGAAGCAGTTTAAATCGATCCCTTATATTCGATAACAACATGCAAACTTGTTTAAACTCTCATACTGTTCAAATCAATAGCATAAAGATAAAGATTATGCATCATGGGATCCTAATATGTCGTGAAAATAATTTAGAATCCCTTTTACTAACCCAAGACAGTCCTGAAATCTCAAAAAAAATCAAAACCGTGCTTTAAAAGAAATTCCAGTAAGTAACTGTGCAAAAGAGCTTGCTCTCAGAAATGAGAGAGCAATCTCCTACACAAGGGAGCTAGCCCCCCTACCTTGGGAGCAGGCTCTGTGACCTAGGGAGCTGGCTCCCTAATCCCATGGAGTCGGCTCTCTTTCTCACAAAGAGCTGTGGCCTAAAAATAAAGGGGAGCAGGCTCCTACCCTTTGAGAGCCGGCTCTACCCCTACTTCCTATCATCTTCCTCACCTCTGACAATGATAAAAACCCTCTATAATGTTTTGTTTAGGTTCCCAGAGGTCTGTTTATGTCCCAAATTATCCCAGAACACATAATAACACAATATGCATCATTAATAGCAATTATAATTACAATCGATGAAACAACTAATTCGATAAATCAGTTTCAAGTAACAACATATAATTCTGTTAAAAATCTAAATTAATATGCATACAGTTCAATTTTAAAGTTCGATTTAATCCTAGAGATTATCTAGGCATGCACAGAACACATGTCAAAGGGAGAGAGCAAGAAATAGAACTTGCCTATAGGTTTCGATTTGAAACCTTTAACCGTCTTCTGCCTAGAATTTCTGGTGACCTATGATTGTCGTCAAACCTTCTATTGCTCTGGTTCTATTCCATAAGTAGACCCTCTTTATTCCTCCTTGGTCCGGCCTTTCCCTTAGCCAAAACCCTAGCTTTTGCTCTCTGTTTTTCGATCAGACCTCACTATTCGTGAAATGGGTTTGTTGCTTCTAAACCCTGAGCAGACATAATGTTATATTTATATAAGCTTAATGCAAAACCTAATTCTAATTCTAAGAGGAAACAGAAAAGCAAAAAGAAAGAAAATAAAATATAAACTAAAAATATATAAGTCGGCTACGGATTTCATATTTATATAAAACCCTAAAATTATATTAATTAGATTAACCCTATATACATATTGTTAAGGGGTTGGGACCTTGATAAGCCCCCTAACAGCCATGGGATGCTGTCAGTGTGCACTCGGGGTGCCCAGTGGCATTTTCGTAAATATGGCGAAAAAGTGAAGTTTGGAGTTTTGACTCGGGATTTTTATGGGAGGTACCTTGAGTCCATAGAAGATGGTTGGCATAGACGTCACTCGATTTGGATGTTGGGAAGGGTTTGGAAGGCCATTATGACTCCTCAAGCATCGGTAATGTCTACTCCTGTCAAAGTGCTGATTTTCCTTAGAACTATACTAGGGAGGGGTCTGTTGAGCACATCAATTGGGCTATGGCATGGCTTGCTTAGAGGGCTTAGCCAACGTGCATGGGCACGTGTTGCACCACTCCTAGATGGTTGCATAAGAGGGGAGCATCCGAACTACCGAATGGCAAACAAGTGAGCAGTGGCGCGCGCGGGTGTCCAGGCGGGCGCACGGGCAGGGGTTCAGCCCGATGTGCTCGCGGGCGTGCAGTCGCATGCACACGGGCGTTCAGGCATGGCGCGTGTAGATGAGCACCAGCGTGCGTGGCGGCGTGCAACAGTGCGCTTATGGGCGTGCACTCGGACGTGCACACAGGCGTGTATGGCTTGGCACGCTGTGCACTTTGAGACATTTATATGTGGGTGTAGATTAGTGGGCTTGGCACGGGCTAGGTTCACAAAGTTGGCCCAGTTAGTTGGGGGAAGTTACTAGCACTTTCCATGCATGTGGCATGAGCAGAGCGTGCCAACAAGCTAGCAGTTGGGCTTGTCAACTACATATGTAGTGTTAATACATTTAGAGGGTGCCAGCACGACCCTAGGTGGATGGGGGTGTCATCCACCATTTTAGTAGGTAGTTGTGGGCGGTTTTGAGAGTTTGCCTATATATTGCTAATGTGGGTTCTGTAGAGAGTGGAGATTGAGAGTGAGACACCAAGTTGTGTTGTGAGAGACTCTTGTATGCTTCTGCAGGTTGAGGCATTTCCTTGTATTGTTTTGTGAACAATAGTAAAAGGTTGGAAGCCGTGTGCTTCTGTAAATTCGTAGGTGTTATTGTCCTTACATTCTTGCAACTATACTTGTGTGTGAGAGTGTTTTACTTGTTGTGTATTCTAGGCAGCAAGTGTGAGTTGGCTGAGCTAAGTTAGAAATTTAGAGAAAAGTTATTCATATTTCTGGCTTAGTGCCATTACAGGCCACTAGATTCGTATTTAGAATTTACTCCTATGACAATTGGTATTAGAGCCCAGAGTTGGGTTCATTATGGCTTGTGGTAATGCTACAGAAGCTCTCAGAGATCGTGTGACTTGTTTGGAGGCCTTGGTGGGTGCTCCACAATCTGACAATGCTACTGTATTGACAGAACAGATGGAATTGTTTGCAGTTGAGTTGCAGACAATACGATCAATGCTTGAAGAGTTTATGAGGGAAACAAACTCGAAGATGCAGATTATGGCGGATGATGTGATGTTCATGACAGACCTCTTCAAAGAACATATGAAGGATTTGGAGGGCGAGGTGGCTCTGTTGAAAAGGGCCATACACAATCAAACTGTTGTGGGAGAGAAACCATCATCTTCCAAAATCAAAATTCCAGAACCAAAGTCATTCGGGGGCAAGAGGAATGCCAAAGATCTGGAGAATTTCTTGTGGGATATGGAGCAATATTTTCGAGCATCCTACATTCCAGATAATGATAAGGTAACTATTACCAGTATGTATTTGTTTGGTGATGCTAAATTGTAGTGGCGGACTCTGGTGGAGGACGAGTTACGCCCCAAAATTACAATATTTGCAGAGCTGAGGAAAGAACTGAAGGAGTAGTGTAATACCCCTAGTTTTCAAAGGGATAAGATTGGAATTTAAATTTTATTTTATTTGCAATTTTAATTTGATTTTGTGAATATGTGCTTAGGTGTCAAATTTTGAATTTGCATAATGGTTTGGTTTAATTAATTATTTTATTTAAATGGTTTGTTTTCTTTAATTAGGTTTATTTGAATTAATTAATTGTTTAATTGTAGTTTTTATTTTCTTTAATTGAATTAAATTCACTTTTAATTGTTTAAATGCTTTGTTATTTTATTTGAATGAGTTAATTAGGTTTACATTATTAGTATATTAAATTGTAGGGTTTTATATTACGTTAGCTAAGGCCGACTAGGATTAGGGTTTAATTTTTTCATCATGGATTAGGATTGGGCTTAGGGTTTCTTAGTGCCTTTATATATACTATTATGTGTCTTCAAAGGGTTTAGAACCCTATACACGTACACTATAACAGATCTGGCTTTTACCAGCACTCAAAAGCGCTGGTAAAAGTCTTAAAAAATGCTTGTAATTGAATTACCAGTGTTTTTTCAAAAGCACTGGTAAAGCTTGCGTTGGTAGGGCTTTACCAGCGCTTTTTCAAAAGCGCTGGTAAACACCCTGTACCAGTGCTTCTTCAAAAGCGTTGGTAAATACCCTGTACCAGTGCTTTTGAAGAAGCGCTGGCATAGGGTATTTGCCAGCGCTTTTTCAAAAAGCGCTGGTATAGGGGTTATTTTAAAAAAAAAATTTATTATTTTTTCCCCCCTATGCCAGCGCTTCTTCAAAAAGTGTACTGGGGTCATTTTAATTTTTTTTTTTAATTATTTTTTTTCCCCTATGCTAGCGCTTTTTGAAGAAGCGCTGGTACTAGGGTCATTTTAATTTTTTTTTTAATTAATTTTCTTTTCCCTGTCCCAGCACTTTTTCAAAAAGCGCTGGTACAGGGGTCATTTTAATTTTTGTTTTATTATTTTATTTTTCCTTATACCAGCGCTTTTCCAAGAAGCGCTAGTACTGGGGTTATTTTATTTTTTATTTTTTTCCCCCTATGCCAGTGCTTTTTGAACAAGCGCTGGTAGAGTAGTTTTTTTTTTTTTTTTTTTTAAATTTTTTTTATAGCTACTAAATGTCATCCAATATAACACAAATCAATATAAAAATACCATCTCAATTGTTTTTACATAATACAACCACAAGTTTACCTGCTGCCAATATGAAAAATACCGTCGAAATTGGCTACTAATTGATAAAGCTGGTAAATGTCAACCAAAAAACCAAAATGTATACTAATACAACCACAAGTTAACCTGCCACTATGAAACTACCATCCAAATTGTCTAGATAAAGCTACTAAATGTCACACAAAAAGAATTAAGAATTTTTGGCAAATGTAGTACAAGTTTTTCAAAAAGGACCCATCCAAGGGGAAGGAAATTCAGAAAGCACAGCCACGACCCCATCTTCAGCTTCAACTTCAACAAGTCTTCTTACCCATTTGATTTGAATTATCCTACATTTTTTATAAATTCATTAAGCGCACATTATAATAAATGAAAATTTAACATATATATAAGAGAAATTAAAAGTTCATAACCTTAATTGAATTGGCATCACGACTAGAAAATGAATTTGGGGACACTCTAGGAGGAGCATTTAAAGAATCAGAACCTTTCAAAATAACAGAACAAAATACATGAAATCTTGGCATAAGTAAACATATATTTAGTAAAGAGTAAAATTAATAATAAATATACCTGTCCACTACAATTTTGTTGTTGCATTTGCTTTAACATAGCCACCTGTTGTTGTAAATTTTCCAACTTGTCGTCATAGTTGGCTCGTAAATTTTCCAACTTATTGTCATAGTCGGTTTGCATTTTTGAAATCGTCTCCTGCAACTCTACACGTGCAGCACGTGCCTCCTCCTGAGATTTTTTGACATTATTAATCAGTTCAGCTTTACTAGGAGAAGGCCCCCAAACATCGCTTGGTGTAGGCCCGAAGCCAAGCATCCGCACACAACCAATTCTTTCTTCTCCCCTCACAATGGAGAACAAATCATTGGAACTGCCAATAGGCGAGTCAGAGTAACTTTTTTGAAGTTCTCTTATGTTTTCCCGCCAAAAAAAAAAAAAAAAAAAAAAAGTTTGAACTACCATGACATACTGCTATGAAACATCCAGACAAATCTAATGAAATGATAGAATAGGAATGCAGAAACAGCTGAATAGAAAAGTAATTAGATAACAAATTGATAATGACGAAAGCCAAGTGTTCTGAAACAACAGTGCATCACACAATGTGAAAATATAGTTGTGACATCCCTTTGAACTTTCATACAATCTTTAAAGCTTCAAAATGTGCTGAGATAGGATCCGTGTAACAACCCCTAAGAGACACTTGTTTTTTCCTTTTTTTTTGGGTAGGGGTTGGGGTTTTATTCGGTGACATTTTTAATCCTCAATTACTTGAACATTCATCTTTTCCGATGAAAATCAGGTGATAAAATGGCTTCCTTTTAAAGAAGGTTGTGTTTGGAAATTGGGATACCATGTTTGTAAAACTGCAGCAATATTAGAGTAATGTACTGTATTTTTAGCTTTTCCATTAGATGTAAATTTAGCTTTCAAAAAGTTTTTATTATCTACATTCTACCTAACTTTTGTTAATTACTCAATCTTGAACTTGTTTTAAAGGCTGCTTTCAATAAGATTGAGTACAGATCTAGCATTTGTCATAATTTGAACAAAATTGCTTCTTAAACTCAAATCCACATTTGAGTAATTTGAACTCTACCATTAAGGCTCCTCTAATGTCACCAAATCTGTTTTTTATTTTTTTATTTCCTTTTCTCCTTATAAATTATATAATTACAAATGTTCTTATCTATGTTTAAACAAATCACAGATCTTGTTTCTATATCCTGTTAAGAAAAAGAAAAATGAGGCATCAAATTTTGGATTATGCAGAAAACAAAGATACAATGTAGTGATGTTTCTAAAGAATTGTCAAGTTGGGTAACTGCTGACAAATTGTTCAGTGATCCGGAAAATGACTGTATTTCTTAGTCAGTTGTCTCAACAAAATTTTCAATGTAAAGCCAAAACTAATCCACCATATCCTCAAATTTTCTGACTGGAAATAGGTATTTTATTGAGAGACTACATAAGTGCCAATTATTTGAGCATGTAGTAGAATAATCTGAACATTCAGTTCTAGCTAAAGTCTGAACTCTACCACTTTATTTTATTTTCTCTATTTTAAAAATTCAGCTGCTAATTTTTCAGTTATGTTGCTCTATTGTTGCAATGATATTGTTCTGGTTGTACCGTTTATAGCATATCATGGTATGCTCTATAAGTTTGAACACAGGTTGGGAAGTATTTTTTAAAACCCTAGATTCTAAATAAAGTACAAAAGAACTGAAATCCCAATAAGCTATGAACATGTAATGCTTAAATATACATGTGTATGTATAATATATATATATATACCTAAGCTTTCATGACAAAAACAAAAGTATTTAAATGAAGTAAATAGAGAAAAGATGAATGTAGCTTCACAAACATCAACCCTTGCCCTTGGAGAGAGGGAGTCAGAGAGTCAGAGGAAAAGCAACTGCTAACTTGTATGTATGGGTTTTGTTTTAAATTTTTTTCTAAATCAACTAATTAGGCTCTGTAATTCTTGTTTTGCAAACTAAATCCTATTTGGTGAAATTTTTTATGATCTTTTTTATATAAATTTTTTTTTTTACAATATAAAGTAACAAAATTTGCATTGCATTTTGAGGTAATCACCGCAATCTACTTTTTATTTCAGCAAACAAAAAAAATAATAATAATAATAATAATAATTTCTATAAAAACTATTCCTGTTTTATTATTATTTTTTATTTTTTGTTGTCCATTATATATGTCTACAAGAAAATTTGAATCTGGGCATGAAAAAAAAAAAAAAAAAAAGAATCGCAAGAAGAATTAGAAATCTACAGAGATTGAATCTGAAACAATTTTTATCAACATGCCAAGCTTTTTGAAGATGGAAATCTTTTCAGAACTGAAAAAAAAAAAAAAAAAATCACAAGAAGAACTTTGACAAGCAAAAGTAGTTAATTGGTCAAAAGAAGAGATAGTCCTTAATCAATCAATTGTTTAAAGAAACATTGTTAATTAACTAAAATTGAATTAAACAAAAGTTGATTTTGGTTGATATATTTTGATTTTGCCCACCCCATTGAGAAATCCTAGATCCGCCCTTAGCTCTAGCTTTTACATGCTTCCATTCGTAAGTCTCTCTCTTGTTGATTACTCATCGCAGATTTGAGTTTCAAAGGAAGATGAACAGGGTGGAAATGGTTTTGGGGGAAAATCGGTGGGCACTTGGTGGGGGCAGTTCATCGACTTCACTCCAAAAAGAGTGTCATTATAATGTTTTGTTAATGTTTCTTCCTTATCCTACATCGACATTTGGTCAATTTGGACCACCATAGGGTACTTTATAGATCATGAATAAGTGTTTAGTGGCCTTTACATAGCTTGTATATAATATTTGAAGTTGTCTACATTCAAAAGACCATTGCCACAATATATGAGTAAGAAATTAACACGAACAACAAATAGCAAATACTTCTTCTCCAACACACAAATCAATCAACAAGAAGCCTCCACATACAATATTCCCATACTCCCATGCTTTTCAACAAATATAAGAAAGTAAATTGCCTCCACACGGGCCGATGATTTAAAAATTGGTCACTTCAAGGCACGTAACCCCCTAATACAGCATAAAGAGTTTAAAAATTGGTCACTTCAAAGCACGTGACCCCCTTTTTGCAAAATGGAAGCATGAAAACTTACAATCATCTTCGAAGCAGCAGCATCAGTAGCTTTGCCATCCTTATTTACATGTGTGTGGATGAATAAATCTGCACGAGAAAGCTGAATACCTTCGTCTTCCTCAATCTATAAAAGAAACATAGACATTGTGATATATATTATTTACCACTAACATTTATAATCATTCAATGACATAAGAATTGAAATAATTTATATTTTCCATAAAAACTTCAACTAACCTCTGTAGAAACACATGCAAAGCTTTTTGTCCCTGTAATATGCATCATTGTCTGCTTCCCACGACGTTCTTTATTTTTTTTGCTGACCTCCTACAAAAAGTGAGAAAAAGTAAACGTTCTTTGAGTAAAGAACATTCCACCTAAAATAATGATTGAAAGCAG
This sequence comes from Cornus florida, assembly GCF_030987335.1. Taxonomy (NCBI): domain Eukaryota; kingdom Viridiplantae; phylum Streptophyta; class Magnoliopsida; order Cornales; family Cornaceae; genus Cornus; species Cornus florida. The sequence continues at coordinate 36,684,828 of NW_026775573.1, forward strand.
GTAAACTATAAATTCAACTCATCGACTTCAAAAAACATTGTGATAGATGGAGGATTACCTTCGCCATAGGCGTACCCCAATGCCTGACCAAAAATTCCCAATGCTCATTTTCAACATCAGGTGGTGGGTTTGCCAATCTTTCTTCATCTGAATCCCTAACCGAGTAGTATTCATTTTTTAATTCACACTTGTACCCCCTCCATTTTTTTCCGATGGAGGATAATGTCCACTGTTTTGACATGATTCCCACATCATATTTTCCCTGAAAATGTGATAATTGCTACATATTAGTCCACTTTTTCCATAAAAATTATTTTAATGTTATTGAAGGGTTTTACCTTTATAATATTCCACATATCCTCCTTCAGCCGTTTAGGCATCTCCCACCAAATTTTGTAGTACAAATGAGCTAATTTACCATTCCGGGTAAGTGTTCCCAGATAATTAGTATATTTACCACTTCCAGGACTGATCGGCTGTCCAAACTTATTAACCCTAAACAAAAATTAACAATTGTAGATGTTTAGTACAAAAATAAAGATAGAAGTCCTTTTTTCTCCTTCATATTGAATATAGTCTAATTATGTAAACTATATAAGATGATATATATATATATGTACCTTAAAGGTAATAAGGTTGTCGCGTCTATGACATTCTTGCATCGTGTTAGGCCCCGTCTCTTCTTCGGCGGTGGTTGGGATGATTTTGAAGTTGAAGCTTCGGTATTTTGTTCATTCACTTTTTCCACTTCACTAACCGTTCGTTTCATTGTAAGCTTATTATTTATCCTTCCTTGAAAAGCCTCCAAAAAAAGTGAGAATTCAGTTAAGAGAATGCAATCAAATTGTTAAAAAAAGCGGTCCAGGAAAAACCAATAAAAAGAAATAAAAGTATTTTCATATTAAAAAATGATTGTCTAGCAAGTGCTGACCCCATTTACAAGAAGAACTGAAAGCTACTAAGATTTACAACAGTAAAATGAAAAAAGCAAGAGACCATGAGCAAGGAATAAAGGAGGATGGTATACCTAAAAGAATTAATCTAAATAGCAGGGCCAAGTAGTTGCTTTTCTATTTCATTCAAAGACTTGTTCAAGGAAGGTTTGGCCGAGTAATATTTGCCATCACTTGTGATGCATTAAATTAAAACAAATAAATAGAGACAATCCTGTTCTTAGTTTCATGCAATTCATGTTGATATATTTAATGGATTTATAACGCTCTCTTACTCCTTGATAACGAACTCCTAGAATTTACAAATCCAAACACAGTCCAAATTCATGTAAATATTTTATCAGTTTATATTACCACATATGATCTACTACAAGAATAATATACAATTATGATATTTTATGCTTCTGCTTGCACAACCAACAGGAATTTCAGGAATGACACCATTTATGTCAATTTGGATGACATGTGTAATATGAAGTACGGTACCTTTATGGATTTCGTCAATATATAGGATGGTTGAGGCTGTTGAGCACTTGTATAGAAAATATGATAAGCAACAAAAATCTATTTATCACAGCTTTTTAAAGTAGCATCATTATTCATTACCTGATCTATAAAGGCTCTCAAGCAAATGCTGAACAGAATAATTTTGATCAAGACAACACCCAGCCTGGCCTTCCTACCAAACGGAGCATTAAGCTCATTACTATAACACACACAAACATATATATGTATATGTATATAATGAACTTCTCCTCTTTTCGCTGTAAGATTTCTTAATTAGAGTTTATGTTCTTGTGTTATGAAGCACCAACTATTGTTTAAAAGCACCTTTTCTATTTTTTTTTAGTATTATGTATGGTGGAATAATTTTTTTATCTGCTTTACTTTAGAGGGTCAATTGCTTGATTATAAGTAACAATGAAGGTTTAAAGTTAATTAATTATATGGGATCAGTGTGATTAAAATAATGTCTGATATATTTTTACCTACCAATTGGCCAAGTCAAAAGGTCCGGAATTGTTTGTCTGTTTTGTTTTTGTTATTTTTCTTTTGTGATTGAAAAGCCAAGTGTTGGACATTTCTTAGTTCTGTAGTTATTCTTTTTTAGCTAGCTATTCTTTGAAATTTGAAATTTGAAATTTAATTGGCCATGGTAAGCAAGAGAAGTAAAAACAATGTTATAATTGGTTCATATTATTATATATAGTGATATTGTTCTTTTAATAACCTTAATAGTGTCAAAAACAAAAAGAGATACTATACTATGCTAATGGTAATGAACGCATCAAAAGCATATATCTATCTTATGCATGACAAGTAAGTGAATACTAAATGGAATTTGTGTGATAAAGCAAGTTGAATCTTTTGGCACACACACAAGCAACCCACCCAAAAAGGTAAGGTTTGAAGCAATTCATGGAAAAGTGATTTCTAGAATGAACTTCCTAAATAAACTTTAAGCCCTAACTTTTGCATAAAATACTAGATTTTTGTTCCATTTGACTAAAAATGCAAGTAGTTGTAATATATATGGTCTTTTCTGATTTAAATAAGTGCCAACCCTACACTTTGAGAGAGGTTAGGGGCTAATCTTAGATGTTTAAAATAGGTGTTCCAAAGAGAGATCACTCTTGGTCCACCTTCAAACTTTTTCCAAAAAGTGGCATCAGTAAAAAAATAATAATTCTATTGGTCATTTACACATCATTAGTGATTGAGGTTACTTCCAAGTGCACCCTTTTTACACAGAGATGTTCAGATACTGAAATGATCAAATCATAGTCCAGAAAATAATACATGATGTTTATAAGTTTTCAACCAATAAGAACTACATGAATGCTCATGATGTAGATAAACTATACATGTGTTGGCACCAAAAACTGGCAGTCATCTCAGCGATGACGTGGACCAATGAGAAATTGACAAGTGTTTATTATGTCTTAAGGGAAGTCTGCCAATAGAGAGACAAAAGGAGAAAATCTAGGCAAATATATTTCAGCCACTTTGTTGATAAGGTTGTTGCTAAATATATTTGTAGAGATTTGAATCAATTCAAATATGTCATCAATTCAAAAGAGAAGACTTAAGAGATTTAGTTACAATAAATAACTAAATCCCAATGAAGTGGGAATTTCAACAAGAAAGGAATAGCCGTATAAGTTCAAAAGTTACAAATGGCCATTAGGCCATTTAAGGGAATGAAACGGGCTGCTAAACTTAAGGAGGGGAGTTGCTAAAAATTAGCAACTTTTCAGCAACTTTCTAGCAACGTTTTAGCAATATCTCGGCAACTTACATGTGATTAAATCGAGGAAGGTTGTTTTTACAGAGATTTCCTACTGAAACAAAACAAGAAAGGAAGCGGAATAACAATAGGATTTGACTGAGTTCAAATTGTGAAGAGAAAGAATCAAAGAAGGAGAGATTTTCTAGCAATAACTTAGGAAAATAAGTTGAGATAGAACTTCTATAAATAGAAGTATTGTATTCCATTTCCAATTCGTCCAGCACCACCACAAAACATGCATTTCAACTAAAAATGTTTTCAATTGACTCTACGTCATTTTCCTATCAATTTCTTTATTTCAATTTAATGGCAATTGATTAGATCCTCGTCAACTATTTCGATTCAGCCATTTACTTTCTTTCAGTTTCAATTATGCCAATTTTAATTACGTAATTTTAGTTAGGCTTTCAATTCAATGGCAATTGATTAAATTCTTGCCATTGAATCGTAGTGACAATTGATTAAATTCTTGTCATTACTTGGCTGATGGCAATTGATTAAATTCTTGCTATCACGTTTCAGTGGCGATCGATTAAATTCTTGCCATTGTGTTTGGCTGATGGCGATTGATTAAGTTCTCGCCATCACGTTCGGCCGGCGATCGATTAAGTTCTTGCCGCCTGTCTTCACTCGGCCATTCCATCCATTCAAACATTCATCAGCCGTTGCATTTCTTTAGACACTCTAAAAAGTCCTTGCTACAAACAAGGCATAAAAGAACCTTGCTGAGAGTTCTTACTAGTCTCTCTCCCACACAATCGCCTGAGAGTCAGCCATCGGAAAAAGGGATAGGCTGGTGTTCAATTACATATTTTGGGTATTTTGTACAAATACTCTGGCACGCCCGCGAAGAGTCCATCGACTGGCGTAGGGAACAAAAACCGTGCGAACACGTTTTGGCACGCCCGGTGGGACCACTACTAGAGTGTTATAAAAGAGGCAAATATGCCGCGGCCCACAAAAAATTCTAAGGCCGTGGCTACTGATGAAGATTTGGAGGAAGGCGATCAGCTAGTACAGGCTGAGAACTCTGCAGCAGGTCCTACTGATGAGTTAGCCGTACTTCAAGCACAGGTTAGCTCCTTGGTAGATGCAATGGGAAGGATGGGAGCACGCTACAATGACTTGCATGAAAATATGTCCCAACTCTCAGCCTTTATTTTGAACAAGCCGACTCAAGCTAGCAGCTCCAACAATCAGGAATCGGCTTCTCAGCCGAATCTATCACAAGCTGCTCGGCCAGAGAGGGCAATTGAAACATCACAGCTATGGCCGCCAGTAGTGACACTCCAACCAGGTGCAACATCAAGTCAGCCGGTTCATACGCTACTCACCTGGGCAGAAAGCTATCCTCAGCCTACGTTGGCAGGTTCTAATCAGCCACCAGTAGCAGGTTCGTGGCCACAGGTAATTCCACCAACATGTCACAAGGAAACAATTAACAACCACATGTTAACATCACAACAAATACCTTTGGCCTACCATATCTATAACACCCATTATCAAAATCATTATGGATCACATGCTGCTATTGTACTGTTCTGAGGTAATCAACTGCTGGTAGACCTAATACAATTCACACTGGTGTGCTTACTTGTCTAAAGCATAGCCACAATATAAGAAAAAACACACACACTGCTGTGTGTCTACAAACAGATGCCTGAAATTTATTATGAGATAATACCAATCTTGTTTGTTTGTTTTTTTTTGGGTAAATAATCTTGTTGTTGTTATTTGTATCATGTGATAAAGATTAATCGATCCTATCTGAAGATTGCAGTCTTTCAAAAACAAAGAACTTGTTTTGTGTTTGGGAAGGCATATTATATAAAGGATATATATCAGCAAAATTGCATATCACACCACACAAGTGTAAGCTTGAAGGATGATTTGATTCAGTGGACCACAATTTTAGTACAAGAATGACAATTTGTATTGATTGAATTCATGTGCTTCCTTAGCGCCATTCAAAGAAAAAAAAAAAGAAGTAGCTTTTAGACCTGAACAGCAAAAGTATAATACTAGTAATCCTCATAGAATGAGTTAATCAACATCGAAATTGTGGGAGCTTTTCTGCTGCTACTACTAAATATTCTACTGGAAAATTTTCGTCTACCCAATTAATCAAACGATCAATGAAAGAATTTGTTGACACTTTTGCATCTTACATTGTCAATTTTAAGATGCCTCTTAATGGCTGCTTTAACACGTCTATGAAGCTTGAGTCTTAGCTCATTATATAAAAAGGGAGTTAGCTATCAAGGTGTTTCCGACCCATTTAATAACCCATTGCTCTCTCTCTCTCTCTAGACACAAAAAAAAAAGAAAGAAAGAAATTACCTGAAAAATGAAATCAGACTAATCAACGACAAAACTTGTTCTAACAATCTAAGCTACAATCGATTATTTCCTCCTGTACAAAGAAAAAAAAAATTGAAAACAACAATTTAAGGTACAGAATGAGATCAAATAGTGGTTGCAGAATCATTGAAATTGGGAGGATACGTTGTCGCGTGAACTAAATTCCAATCTCAAATCAAACCCACCTGATATTGTTTACTGCTTTGGCTGTTTCCATATTCCCGACTTGATGACGTCACTTCTTCCCCTACGCACTCGAAGCCGAATTGCTTCAAAATCTACTTAGATGATGTCTGGAATAGGAATGGTTAGGTTGGGAATAGGAAGACAGAGAGTGATGGTTCAAGCTTTCACTTGAAGAACTTACATTGTGAAAAGGAAGTTGGAATCGTTGACCGGTGATGGAAGGGCGCGATCGGTGATGGAAGGGCGAGACCGTGATAAAGGAGAGAGAGCTGTGATGGAAGGCGAGAGAACGGCTGAAGGATTAGGGCTATTGCAAAATGAAATGGGAAAGTGGAGAATACAATGTTAATTCCCCACACAATGACGTAGTTTTAGGGCCCAAATATTCTATATATAAATTAACGGAGGGAAGGTAAAAAAATATGGAGGGAAGTGGAAAAATGGGGACACCTATACCAGCGCTCCTACAAAATGCGCTGGTACTATTACACCTATCCCAGCGCTTTTTCTAGGAGCGCTACTATTACACCTATACCAGCACTCCTACAAAGAGCACTGGTACGCACTTATACCAGCACTTTTAAAAAAGCGCTGGTACGATTACACCTATACCAGCGCTTTTTTTATGATTACACCTATACCAGCGCTCCTAGGAAAAACGCTGGTACCATAACACCTATACCAGTGCTTTTAAAAAAAGCACTGGTAATATTAAACCTATACCAGCGCTTTTTTTAGAAGCGCTGGTAAAAACCTAATATGTTGTAGTGGTACAGCATAATATAGAGAGAAAACAGAGAGGTGGTGAGAAACAGACAGAACAACTTTGGTGAGGGTTTAGCCGTGGCTTGAAGAACAGACATAGGAGAAGGGAAGATTGAGCCCTAGGAGACTGAACAGTGAATTGGACGTCGTTGGAAAGCTTAGGAAGACGGTGACATGGTTTTGAATCCAAAACTGTAAAGGCAAGTTCTTTTCTTCCTCATTCCCTTTGGTTTGGTGTTCTGTGCACCTAGGTAGCCTCTAGGGTTTATTAATCATGAACTGAGTTTTAGGATTGGGCTTATGGTTTCTTAGTGCCTATATATATACTATTATGTGTCTTCAAAGGGTTTAGAACCCTATACACGTACAGCGTAATATAGAGAGAAAATAGAGAGATGGTGACAAATAGACAGAATAACTTTGGTGAGGGCTTGGCCGTGGCTTGAAGAACAGACATAGGAGAAGGGAAGATTGAGCCCTAGGAGACTGAACAGTGAATTGGACATCGTCGGAAAGCTTTGGAAGACGGCGACATGGTTTTGAATCCAAAACTGTAAAGGCAAGTTCTTTTCTTCCTCCTTCCCTTTGGCTTGTGTTCTGTGCATCTAGGTAGCCTCTAGGGTTTATTAATCATGAACTGAGTTTTACAGTTATATTAGATGCTATATTGATGCTCTGTATGTGTTGAAATCTGTTCAAGCATAGTTCGTGCATGTCTGATTTAAATTGTGTTCATAAAGCATGTTTAGTTTGTAGAACTTGTAATCTATGTATTGGATTTCAACTGCTATAAACACACCATGGGGATTGTACTGGACACAGTTAAGACTATTAGAAATAGTATAAAACTAGATAGAAAGGGTTGGAAGTGGCCAGCGTTGAAGAAGAAGGTCGCAGAAAGCGCAGACGCAAGAGACGGCTCTCAGAGAGGGAGAGAGCCGGCTCCAGGAGGAGGGAGCCGGCCCCCCCCATTGTAGAGCCGGCTCTACCGATCTAGAGAAGGCTCCAAGAATTTGGAGCGTGCTCTTTTGTTTTCTGGAGCCTGCTCTACAAGTTTTAGAGCTGGTTCTCCTACGGGAATTGTTTTCTGAAGTTTTCTGGGCAGTGTTTGGATGGTTTAATGTTCCTGAACTGCTTTGTGAGTGTACTGGGGTTCCTAAGTGAAGTTTTAAGAGTAATTAAAATCTCTTATTGCATGGTTTATGTTCTACGTAAAAGAATGGAACAGTATAAAAGTAAACAATTTAGCATACGGTTAATGGATGGGAGGAACTGAATTGTTTAATTTAATTTTAACAATTTGTCGGATTATAGCATGAATATAAATCTTGTTTAAAATGCATGATTTTTATTTTTGACTTTGATCATCTGTTATTTGTGAAAACTTATCTGCAATAGTTTTGTCATGTATGGCTTTTATCGTCTTTGTTTTAACATAGAAGTCACCACTGTGTTATTTTTGGTATTGAATTTTACTGCAATAAATCAAAGTCTGGATTAATACTAGATGTAATTTAAGACCTGTAAGTTCAATTTAGAGGAAGAACAGTAAGGTCGGATGTGCCGGAGATGAAGCAGAAGACGTGTAGTAGGGAAAAGAGAAGGCTCTTGAAAAACTTGGAGAAGGCTCTCCCTTAGTTGGAGACGTCTCTTGTAACTTAGAGCCTTCTCCAATTTTTTAGAGAAGGCTCTAGGTGATTTAGAGCCTTCTCCAGTTTTTTAGAGAAGGCTCTTTTCAATAGTGTTTTCAGAATTTTTTTTTACGAACTATATTGTTACTGTTGGAGCATGGAAACTGTTTTGTTGACTCTGGGGTTTTACAGAGGGATTATAAGGTTGGTTTAGGGTGTTATTAAATCTTTAAATTGAGTAAGGTTGACCTCTAAGTGAATGGAATTAACAGTACACTAATTAACAACTTTGTGTGCGGTTAACGGCTTAAAGGAAGTTTATTGTCTAGTTTTAATTTGACAATTTAGGGTGCTATATAATGATTCTAAATTAAGTTTAACAGCACAGTGAAGTATTTTAAATTAATAAATTGGACTTGGGGTATAGTGCATGGCTCTGTGCTAAAAGATAAGACAGAATACAAGTATACAACTTAGTACGCTGTTACCGGATGGAAGGAATTAAATTGCTTAAATTAATGTACCAATTTATTGGACTATAATATGATTATAGAATTTATTTTAAATGCATTATAGAGTCATTGATATATTAGATTTGATTTATGCATGCTCTGGATGGTAGTTGCTGAATTATTAATTGTTTCCTGTAACTATATGGTTTAACTCTTGGATTTAAATTGCTGAAATACTAAATACTCTTCTGCAATTATTTGGAATGGTTTTGGACTGTAAATTGCCAAACTATTATGTAATTGCTGTAATTTACACGGATATGGAGGATTGTATGCACCGGTATGGGACGGTGGTATACTAGGTTTGGATTCACACCAGTTGCTAAAATCCTACCTATTTTGGAATAAGGGTATGGGTTGTTAAATAAAATACTCCTTATATATATGAGTCGGTGCGGTTGAATACGCCGAACGACTTACTGGATTTCTTATGGATGAATGTGAACGGATTTTATATATATTATTATGGTACCGCGATCTGAGCTTGAGTCTTATAGTCGACGGTTAGGGTGCGTATATGCAGTAGGATGCGTAACTAGCTATGTTGGTTGAGGTATACCCTGTTAGGCTTAGGTAGTCATGCCCACTCAGGTGCATATTGCATGTTGCCTTCTGTTCAGGTTGAGACCCTCAGAATAGTTTAGTGAGAGTCCTGTAGTGTGGATATATATTTATCTATTACGGACTATATAGATATGGTTGAGACATCTAGGATGTATCTGCGTATCGGGTCACTGTTTGGATTGTAGTTAGAGAAGAATTTGCATGTGGGCCTAACCCAATCTTATTTTTACAGGTGTTCGTTAGTTCCAGTCTTAGAGCTGGATCGTGTTGAGCAGATATAGTCATTCACTCCACCGATGCTGTAGGACTTTGTTTCATGTTTTAGGCTTTGGTTTTATTTTCAGTCATTTGAGTTTAGTGGGATATTTTAGGGGTCCACTACATGGATTCCCGAGTTGTATAATTTGGAGAACGATTTGTATTTGTGGAGGATCAGTTGTAACAGAATAGTTTATTTATCAATGGCATTATTTATTCTGAGGTTTCAATTATTGGATTATCATTTTTAGTTTTCATTTCAGTAAATTTTATTTATCTCATTTGTTTTAATTGTATTCTGTGTTCGATTATTGCTAATTAGTTTGATATCCTCGGGTAATCGGGCGTGGGCCTGGCCAACCTGCATTCAGAAATTCGGGGGTATCACAGTTGGTATCAGAGCCAGGTTCTAGTGTCCTTAGGAGTGTCTTTCGTTATAGGATTTTCGCGTTGCGTTTCTTAAAAAAAAACTTAGAGCCATATTAGGGTTCGTTGTACTCTGTTTACGGTTCATTAGGAGGAGTTGATGTCAATTAAATTCTGTCGATACAGAGTGGTTGACACTAGGAGGAGGATAGGGTTCAAGGCGAAAACGATACGGACCCAAAGGAGTAACGGAATAGGTTGTCGAGTTCTTCGCCAGAAGTAGAACTTAGGATCGAAGGTTTAGTTATGGGATTGGCATTACTCAGACAGTATAAGCCAAGAAAGAATTAAGGTATAGGTGTTAGGTCACCGCATGCCGGGACCAACACAACTTCAGTTGTTCTTGAAAAAGGAGACAAGAGAAGGGTATGAGACCGAATAGGATCCGAAGGGAAGAGATTTCAGTGTATCTAAGAAAGAGGATACTGAATCTTGAAGATGAAGGATCGCACGAGGGTACTCTCATTCACCAGCAGTATAGTGAATGATACTAGTAGAGTTGGTGTGAACCAATCTGCATATAGTTAAATTTGCGTATCATCTCTCCGGGAGTTGTTTGAGAAGTACTCTTTTGAAGGGTCGGGAAATGGTGGAGTTCTTATCAAAACGAAGACGGGATTTTATATCACATTCCGGAGTGTATGGGCATTAGGTTGTGACATTCTAGGTTGCTTTATAAAGCTGTGCTGGACGGTTTAAATTTCGCGTATAAAGAGGATGGGTATTTTGCTTAGGCAAATGATTGTGCAATTAAGCTATGTTTAGCGGAAAGGTTTCAGGGTTGCATGCTTACCAATGAAATTATGATATGAACTTAGGTGAGAAAATTTGGCAACTTGAGTTTAAAGGAGGTTTTCTTCTCTGGAATGGAGGATGTTTTAAGTAGAATTATATTTTGGTTGTTTTGTTGTATTGTGTGTATCTACATGTTTCATTTTTGTTATTTGGTTCAGGATTTGGAATAAGGTTTAGTTGGAGTATAAGTATGTCAGCCAACTATTATTGTAATAAAATGGAGTAATAGCGCTATATGCGCTATGATTTGTGGATATAGGGTCATAGGATTGGATAGAGATACAAACTAGCCAATCTATTGGACCTGGATATACATCAATATGGTATGCTATTTAGGTTTTGATTGTTAAATTATCAACATGAGTCAAATAATCTAAAATCATTAGTTTGATATGCTATATGCTAGGAAGGGATTCGTTTGTACAACGCTATAAGAATGGTGGTTGTTAATGTTTTGGGGATTCGTGGAGGTTGTGGTAGGTAAAGATCACCGTAATGCCACTATGGTTCGGACGGAGGATTTTGTACTGGTAAGTACTTATTATAATGACGCCGGGAGAGGAAAGCTTCTTTAGTCTATTCGTAAACAAGACATTATTCTCGAGAGTGTCATTTGGAGGGGTTGCTGGAGTTGCACTTGGAGGAGGAACCACAGGTTCTACACTGTATAAAATGTGGAATTTTTTTTTTTTTTTTTTTAGGGTTATCTTTCGCAACAATTAGCTGTTGCTCCGACGATGATGGCTATAGAGAGGATGAGAAAAGTTTTGTATTTGTTTGAAACGAGACAAGGAGTTAACTTGGCACTTACCTATAATAGAGAAGTAGGGTGTGTTAAGGACAGGAAGGTGAGACCAAACACCTATATAAGGAAGTGGTGCACGGTGTGTGTGAAAAAGTCATAATAGGTTGACTATCGATGAATGGAATTCATGATTCACATTTTGTATTAAGTTCTGTCTGGTGGAAGGGTATAGGGAAGTGGACGTTCTCAACAACCGCTCTTTTCAATGCACTCGGATGATTATAAAGGTGCATCAGGACATCGACTGTCTGGTCACGTGAACCAGATGATGTAAGATAGGTTTAATTTGTCTATCTAGATTAGTTGTTTATTTAAAATTAATGTGATGCGTTTGATATGCATGCTCGGACTATGGGTGATTCAATTCTTTGTTCAGTTTCAAATCAGTATATGGTTACGTTAAGGCATGGTTGAGTTGTCAAGGTCTAACTAAATAGACTTAAGGTGGCATGGTTTATTTGTCAAAGGTATGGTTGAATTGTCGGCATGGTTGATTTGTCAAGTATAACTAAATATACTCAAGGCGGCATGGGTGATTTGCCACAAACATGGTTGAATTATCGGCATGGTTGATTTGCATAGATTTAATACAATATCCAAAAAAAGGGGCATGGTTTATTTGCCCAATGTAATACCCCTAGTTTTCAAAAGGACAAAACGGAAATTTAATTTTGCATTTTGGTTTTTATTTGATTATATGACTTAGGTGTTTAAATTGATTGTTTTATGTGGGAACTTTATTTTATGTGTATTTGCTCAGTTGCTTGATTATTAGTTGTGTGTATTTAATTTAAATTGTTTAATTATTATTTATGTGTTTAATTTAATTATTGAATTGAACTTTATTTTATGTGTATTTGCTCAGTTGCTTGATTATTAGTTGTGTGTATTTAATTTAAATTGCTTAATTATTATTTATGTGTTTAATTTAATTATTGAATTGAAATTGTTTTAATTTAAATTATCTGATTAGTTTGTGGTTTTAACTGTAATTGTTTTATTTGTGAGTTAATTTAATTATTTGATTAATTTATGGTTTAAATGGATTATTTTGTTTTTGGTTTTATATAGAGTGTAAATTTAGGGTTTTTCTTTTGTGAGTTTTAGCCGTCATATGTTAGGATTGGAAATAGGGTTAGGGTGTTATAGACGGCTATATATATGTGTGTTCTTTTACGTCTGTTAGAAAAAAAAACCCTATTCACGAAATAGTATTTTTAGAGTAAAACAGAGAGAGTTTCGGAATATAATCTGGGAGGCTAAAGGAGGAAGACTGGAGGAAGAACAGAGGGGTTGCTTCTGGATGGAACTGTGAGCAGAGCAGAGGGGAAACAGACTTGGAGAGTCCTGAAACTTAAACTTAGAGACGACGCTTAAGGTTTCACACCGAAATCTCAAGGCAAGTTTCCGTCTATCTCTTTCCTGTAAACTTGTGTTCTGTGCATTCTAAATAGACTCCAGGACGTTAATTAAACATTAAAAATGGATGTGTTATGCATAATTAAATCAAACTGTAATCCGTTGATTGCCTTTGTTTAAACTGTAACTGATTTGGTCTTAAAACTGTTCCTAGTGTGTTAAGTTTTTGTTAATCAATTCATAAGGGTTTTAAAGAGTTTCTAGGACTATTTGGATTTAAGGTAGATCCTAAGAATTTTAAAAACAATTCGGACAGAGACTTGGAATTTTGCCAGTTTTAAATAACTGAAATCGGTTCACGCATAAACTATTTTGGTTATGTATTGAACTTCTGTAATTTAATTCCTAATGGAATGTGAGGAGTTTCTAGGACTGTTTAGATTTAAATTAGACCCTAAGGATGTTAAAAGTGTTGGGACAGGGACTGGAAGTTTTGTCGGAAGCGCAGAAGGCAACCGGACGAAGTAGAAAAAACGCATGGAGTAGAGACGGCTCTCAGGGGGAGAGAGCCGGCTCCCTAAGTGAGGGAGCCGGCTCTCATTAAAGTAAAGATGGCTCTCCATGAGGGAGAGCCGGCTCTGGAAGATAAAGAGCCGGCTTACATGGGGGGGAGCTGGCTCCCTTGAACAGATACCCCTTTGGGGGTATTTTCGGTATTTATTTTGACCTTGGGGCCTTAAACAGAGTTTCTGGAAAATAAAGGGGGTTCTAAATACTTAAAAATTTACCTATTGGAACCTTTAAACAGTTGGTTTATGCTAGGGTTTAATTCTAAGGGGCATCATGAACATAAACATTAGTAATGTGTATGCTGTCCGGAAGAAAGGAAGGGAGACGGAAAGGCTAGTTGTTTCCGCAAATTCAATGAACTAATATAACGGATATTGTTGAGATTTTATAGCAATGATATCTAGGATATATATGAGTCTCAAGAGGGTTGGTTGGGTTGTGGTTGTGGTTGACATGTAATTTTAAATATATATAGTTGCATGCTGTAAGGAGTGGAGGAAGTTCTAACTACTTGGTTGTTTTCACCAGTTAAATGGGCTAGTATATTGTACCATTGGGGACTTATATAAGGTACAGTTTGACTTCTCTGTGTTATACTATATCAAGCACAGGTTTTAAGTTGGAGGATTAAAAGGACGTCATATGATGCAAACATAAATTTTTATGCCGTCAGGGGGTTAGGGAGGTTTGCATTACTAGTCTTTGTTTTAATGATTTAAATGAACTAGTATGAGGATATGGTTTGGGTTGAATGGTATATTGTGCTCAGTTCATAAGTCTGATAATCATTATACCCTGCTATGGTTGTTAATTGATGAACTGATTTAGTTTCTGTTTTGTCAATTGGATGGATGTGGATAATTAAATTATTTAACAGTGCTATAACAATTTAACAGGAGTTTTATGATTATAATCATATACTGGATGCATAATAGGATCTTAATAATACCTGTTTTCTATTATGCTGGTTCATGGAAATACTTGATGTTCTAATAAATGTGCATCACTGGAGGATCATTTCCATTATATGTACCGGTATGGGATGGTGACATATCAAGGATAGATTAGATCAAAAAGCTAAGTCGTACCCCTTCGTACATACGGAATGGATTAACTAAAATAGTTAAATCCTACATGGATGCATGTCCTGTCAATTAAAACAGTTGAACGATATAACGGATGTTTGTTTTATCTTTCTGCATTAGGAAGGGATTTATATACATATTCATGGTACCGTGATACGAGATTGAGTCTCCTGATCACGGTTAGGGTGCGTATATTACAAAGGTTGAGTAGCTAGATATAGCTAATTTTTCCTGGTAGGTCTAGGTACTTGGCCGCTGAAAAGCGTGTTTTATATGTCACCTTCTACCCGGGCTGAACTATGTTATAGGCTAGTGAGCATCCTATAGTGTGTATATATATATATATGGACTATTGTAGATATTGCCGAGCTATCAAGGATGTATCTGCGTATCGGGTTTATGTACGGATTGTAGTAGATTGGAACTTGCATGTGGGCCTGACCACTTCTATTTTTCAGGTATTCGCCAGTACCAGGCTTAGAGTTTGATCTTGTTGATGCAGATATAGACACTCACTCTTCCGGTTACATAGGATTTCCTTTCTATTTTGGTTTTGGATTTTAATACTGTAAATTTATTTAAAGTTTTGGAATTAGGGGTCCACTAGGTGGATTCCCGAGTTGTACGGATTTAAATTATATTAATTTATTATTTAAGGTTAGAGGATTTTCATTTTAGTTTTCTTTCAGCACATTCTTATCTTATTCTTAATTCAGTTTTATTCTTGCTTGTTTACATATTAATTGTCTGATATCCCTCAGATCTGTGCTCGGACTTGATCACCCGTGGCTCTAGAATCGAGGGGTATCACAGTTGGT
The DNA here is from genome assembly GCF_030987335.1 of Cornus florida. Taxonomy (NCBI): domain Eukaryota; kingdom Viridiplantae; phylum Streptophyta; class Magnoliopsida; order Cornales; family Cornaceae; genus Cornus; species Cornus florida. The sequence continues at coordinate 36,700,206 of NW_026775573.1, forward strand.
ATCAAAGCACTCCAGGTTCTAGTATCCTTAGGAGTGTCTTTCGTTAGAAGTCTTCCGCGTTGCGTCTTTTACAACTTAGAGCCATTTTAGGATTCGTTGTACTCTTTTACGGTTCATTAGGAGGAGCTGATGTCAATTATATTTCATCTTTATGGAATGTTGAAACTAGAAGGAGGATGGGGTCTACAGCGATAACGAATCAGACCCGAAGGAGTAGAAGAGTACGTTATCGAATTCTCTATCAGAAGTAGAACTTGGGATTGAAGGTTTAGTTTCAGTTGGCGTTACTTTTAGAAGTATAAGCCAAAGAGGGATACATGAGTGTATTTTTGGTCACCATATAAAGGGACCAACACGATTTCAGTTGTTCTCATAAATGATACAAATGAGGAAAAGGAGTCCAAAGAGGATTCTAGTGGAGGAGATTTCAACATACCCAAGAAAGAGGGTATTGAATCTTGGAAATCAAGGATCACGCGAGAGTGATCTTGTTCGTTTATAGTATTGTGAACGATACTTATAGAGTTTGTTTGGATCAACCTACATATAGTTAGACTTTCGTTTTACCTTTAAAAGAGGTAGATAAAAGAGAACTCCTTAGGAGCTTTGGATAGGATGGAGTTTTCCTCGGAACGAAGCAATGATTTGATATCATGTTCCGGGAAGTATGGGAAGTAGGTTGTGACGTTCTAAATTTCCTTATAAAGCTATATTAGACGGTTTACGTTCCGCGTATAAGGAGGATGAAGGTTAAGCCTTTAGAATTTGCTGAGGCAAATGGATTTAGTTTTGAGCTATGGTTAGAGTTTATGTTTTAAGGTTGGTTGATTCCCTCCTAAACTGGAAAAGGAGATTGTGAACTAATCAGGTACAGTTGATTTCTAAAAGAGATTTTCTTTGCAAGGAGGAACGATGTTTTACGTAGATTTTATTGTGTTTTATTGTGTGTGCGTTATATGTTTCCTTTTTGTTAAATGTTCAGGAGGGGGAATGTGGTTTAGTTGGGGACACGAGTATGTGATCAACCAACTATCATTTTGGAGGAATAGCGATAACTATACTAGGATTTTGGGCATGGGGTCCAAGGATTTGGTAGTATACCTACCTTTAGCCAATTTAGTGAACTTAGATATGCGTAGTTATAGTACGTTTTCAGGATGGGATATGTAAACCAGTAGTTCGAGTCAAATGATATGGATTCATTTGATAAACTGTAACGCTATGATGTTTTATCGGAGGAACTGACTTGGCTGAATATCTTCTTGGAGATTTTAGAAGAGGTAGTCCCAAGTCAGCAGGAGGATTTTGGTACTGGTTTAAGTACTTATTGGAATGACACCGACTGAGGATAGTAGACGGATTTACTAGTCATCAGTCAATTCTTAATTAAGAATTTTATTTTTATTAGGGAGTGTCATTAGGAGGAGGTGCTGGAGTTGCATATCAAGGAGGAGGCAGAGTCACTCATTTGCACAAATAATATGGAAATTTTTTTTAGGTTACTGTTTGCAACAAGTAGTTGTTGCTCGGAAATTGTTGACTATTTGGAGTATGAAAAGATTTCTATATGCGGTTGCAGTTAGACAGGATGTCTAATAGACACTTACTTGTGTTAGAAAAGTAAGATGTCAAAGACTTGAAGATGAGACTTGAACATCTGATATCTGTCTCAAGGTCTGATATCTGGTAAATAATCTAGATGGATCGTCAGAGATCATTAGATCCTTGCGGCCACTTCTCATGCTAGAGCGGGACTAACAGAGTAGTTTCCACATATCTAGATGAGAGATTACTGATTCAACACAAGGGTCAGGATTCTGGTTGGGAGATTGTTGACTGATAAAGTTAAATCAGTTTCATTTTGTCTATTTTGGGAACTAGTAAGATATCAGTTCCTACGAATAGCACGGATCACGAGACGGCTTAGATGGATTGATGTGGTGATTCACACTTTGCATTAAGCTTCATCTGATGAAAGTAACAGGGAGGAGGATGATCTTTTTAACTGATATAGTAATTGAACCTTCAGTGGTTATTGCACAATCCATTGTGGTTTAGTATGTGGAAATAATACCACTTGCTATTACCAGGGAAATAGAAGTGGTCAACTTAGAATATTTAAGCTGACCCCACAGGAGGTAGTATCTTACTCAGTTGAGTTTAGGGTACTGAAGGAGGACGACAGGTTGGTCTTAATAATGTTTGAAAGGTGGGAGTGATTGAAATGTAAAATTAATAAAATTTTACGGTACAATCAAATGGTGAGGAGTTGTAGCACAACAAACAAGGTTCGTTTTTAGTGAGCCGGTACGGATCGAGACATGTATATCACTGTCTCTAAGGGTATCACCTATTCGCAACGGTGGATAATTGATACTTGGATATTATTAGAGGTTGTAGCCACTTCTTATATCATCATGGAAGTAAGACTACACAAGAGTGGATGGTTGGTAGAAAGTACCGACATTGGGTGGAAGTTTACATCTCTCTGGATTAAAAGTCATGGATATGCAAGTTCGAGGGTGGACATCACTGTTAGTGGTGTTTGTTTTGGCGTGTTTTGTCAATTCTACATAGCACTAATAACGGAGTTATAGTATGTGGTTATCTCTTATAGGAGGTAAACACTGCTATGTCAACGGAGTTTTTGAAGATGTGGGAGCAACAACTGTGCTTCGCATCTCTAGACGGGACATTTGGTCGAAATATAATATTTAATTATGGCAAATATGCTTAAGATATACCTCCTAAGTGGGTATGGGTAATTAAAAGCGTTATGTAGCTTTTCAGATATTATCTGTGTTATTGTTGGCACAAGGAAATTTGTGCGATAATGTTTGGGATTTTGGATAGTATGTTGTACAGATCTCTCACTGGTTGGTCTAGCATGGAAACGAGGTTATATAATAAGACCTTGTCTTCTTTAAGGATACATCGGAGAAAAATACTCCCTTTTGGTAAGGATTACGCGCGGGTTAGGGGCGGTAGTCGGAGGTAGTAGATAGTTGAACTCGTACATATAAGTTTTCTATCAGGAAATGGTTATTTGGGAGGATGTCTATATAGGAAGTAATATGTTTCGGAGGAAGGTCTATTTTACGTATGACACTGACTTTTCACGAATTTTGTTAATCGAGTTAGGTAGTTGCCTATACTATAGTGTTACCAATTTGTTAAGCGCCGGATGCATCGAACTTTTATGCGTCTGTTCTGTTGAACATGGAGGAACCGGGATCGTTACCCTTCGCTTCATTTTGGGTACGATTGGAGTGTTAACAGATATAACCTAGGAGTTGTACATTTGTACTATTTTTTTTCTTTTCCATAGAAACTTAGTATGTTGTTGGTTATGTTAGGAATTTGGTGGAGCTCATCTACACGGCTATGCCACACGAAAATGGAAATGAATTTTGTACAGTAATTAATTCAGAGTTTCGTGAATTCCGAGGACAGAATTCCTTTTGTTAGGGGAGAAGAATGTAATACCCCTAGTTTTCAAAAGGACAAAATGGGAATTTAATTTTGCATTTTGGTTTTTATTTTATTTTTTTTATTTGATTATATGACTTAGGTGTTTAAATTGATTGTTTTATGTGGGAACTTTATTTTATGTGTATTTGCTCAGTTGCTTGATTATTAGTTGTGTGTATTGAATTTAAATTGCTTAATTATTATTTATGTGTTTAATTTAACTATTGAATTGAACTTTATTTTATGTGTATTTGCTCAGTTGCTTGATTATTAGTTGTGTGTATTTAATTTAAATTGCTTAATTATTATTTATGTGTTTAATTAAATTATTAAATTGAAATTGTTTTCATTTAAATTATCTGATTAGTTTGTGGTTTTAACTGTAATTGTTTTATTTGTGAGTTAATTTAATTATTTGATTAATTTATGGTTTAAATGGATTATTTTTGTTTTTGGTTTTATATAGAGTGTAAATTTAGGCTTTTTCTTTTGTGAGTTTTAGCCGTCATATGTTACGATTGGAAATAGGGTTAGGGTGTTATAGACGGCTATATATATGTGTTTTATTTTACATCTGTTAGAAAAAAAAACCCTATTCGCGAAATAGTATTTTTAGAGGAAAATAGAGAGAGTTTCGGAATATAATCTGGGAGGCTAAAGGAGGAAGACTGGAGGAAGAACAGAGGGGTTGCTTCTGGATGGAACTGTTGAAACTTAAACTTAGAGACGACGCTTAAGGTTTCACACCGAAATCTCAAGGCAAGTTTGAGTCTAAGGGTTTTAAAGAGTTTCTAGGACTATTTGGATTTAAGGTAGACCCTAAGAAGTTTAAAAACAATTCGGACAGAGACTTGGAATTTTGACAATTTTAAATAACTGAAATCGGTTCACGCATAAACTATTTTGGTTATGTATTGAACTTCTGTAATTTAATTCCTAATGGAATGTGAGGAGTTTCTAGGACTGTTTAGATTTAAATTAGACCCTAAGGATGTTAAAAGTGTTGGGACAGGGACTGAAAGCTTCGCCGGAAGCGCAGAAGGCAACCGGACGAAGCAGAGAAGATGCATGGAGTAGAGACGGCTCTCAGGGGGAGAGAGCCGGCTCCCTAAGTGAGGGAGCCGGCTCCCATTAAAGTAGAGTCGGCTCTCCATGAGGGAGAGCCGGCTCTGGAAGATAAAGAGCCGGCTCCCATGGGGGGGAGCCGGCTCCCTTGAACAGATACCCCTTCGGGGGTATTTTCAGTGTTTATTTTGACCATGGGGCCTTAAACAGAGTTTCTGGAAAATAAAGGGGGTTCTAAATACTTAAAAATTTACCTATTGGAACCTTTAAACAGTTGGTTTATGCTAGGGTTTAATTCTAAGGGGCATCATGAATATAAACATTAGTAATGTGTATGCTGTCCGGAAGAAAAGAAGGGAGACGGAAAGACTAGTTGTTTCCGCAAATTCAATGAATTGATATAACGGATATTGTTGAGATTTTATAGCAATGATATCTAGGATATATATGAGTCTCAAGAGGGTTGGTTGGGTTGTGGTTGTGGTTGACATGTAATTTTAAATATATATAGTTGCATGTTGTAAGGAGTGCAGGAAGTTTTAACTACTGAGTTGTTTTCACCAGTTAAATGGGCTAGTATGTTGTACCATTGGGGACTTATATATGGTACAGTTTGACTTCTCTGTGTTATACTATATCAAGCACAGGTTTTAAGTTGGAGGATTAAAAGGACGTCATATGATGCAAACATAAATTTTTATGCCGTCAGGGGGTTTAGGAGGTTTGCATTACTAGTATTTGTTTTAATGATTTAAATGAACTAATATGAGGGTATGGTTTGGGTTGAATGGTATATTGTGCTCAGTTCATAAGTCTGATAATCATTATACCCTGCTATGGTTGTTAATTGATGAACTGATTTAGTTTCTATTTTGTCAATTGGATGGATGTGGATAATTTAAATTGTTTAACAGTACTATAACAATTTAACAGGAGTTTTATGATTATAATCATATACTGGATGCATAATAGGATCATAATAATACCTGTTTTCTATTATGCTGGTTCATGGATATACTTAATGTTCTAATAAATGTGCATCACAGGTGGATCATTTCCATTATATGTATCGGTATGGGACGGTGACATATCAGGGATGGATTAGATCAAAAAGCTAAGTCGTACCCCTTCATACATACGGAATGGATTAACTAAAACAGTTAAATCCTACATGGATGCATGTCCTGTCAACTAAAACAGTTGAACGACATAATAGATGTTTGTTTTATCTTTCTGCATTAGGAAGGAATTTATATATATATATTTATGGTACCGTGATACGAGCTTGAGTCTCCTAATCACGGTTAGGGTGCGCATATTGCAAAGGTTGAGTAGTTATATATAGCTAATGTTCCCTGGTAGGTCTAAGTACTTGGCCACTGAAAAGGGTGTTTTATATGTCACCTTCTATCCGGGCTGAACTATGTTATGGGCTAGTGAGCATCCTATAGTATGTGTATATATATATGGACTATTGTAGATATTGCCGAGCTATCAAGGATGTATCTGCGTATCTGGTTTATGTACGGATTGTAGTAGATTGGAACTTGCATGTGGGCCTGACCCACTTCTATTTTTCAGGTATTCGCCAGTACCAGGCTTAGAGTTTGATCGTGTTGATGCAGATACAGACACTTACTCTTCCTGTTACATAGGATTTCCTTTCTATTTTGGTTGTGGATTTTAATTCTGTAAATTTATTTAAAGTTTTGGAATTAGGGGTCCACTAGGTGGATTCCCGAGTTGTACGGATTTAAATTATATTAATTTATTATCTAAGGTTAGAGGATTTTCATTTTAGTTTTCTTTCAGCGCATTCTTATCTTATTCTTAATTCAGTTTTATTCTTGCTTGTTTACATATTAGTTGTCTGATATCCCTTAGATCTGTGCTCAGACTTGATCACCCGTGGCTCTAGAATCGAGGGGTATCACAGTTGGTGTCAGAGCACTCCAGGTTATAGTATCCTTAGGAGCGTCTTTCGTTAGAAGTCTTCCGTGTTGCGTCTCTTACAACTTAGAGCCATTTTGGGATTCGTTGTACTCTTTTACGGTTCATTAGGAGGAGCCGATGTCAATTATATTTCATCCTTATGGAATGTTGACACTAGAAGGAGGATGGGGTCTACAGCGACAGCGAATCAGACCCGAAGGAGTAGAGGAGTACGTTATCGAATTCTTTATCAGAAGCAGAACTTGGGATTGAAGGTTTAGTTTCAGTTGGCGTTACTTTCAGAAGTATAAGCCAAAGAGGGATATAGGAGTGCATTTTTGGTCACCATATAAAGGGACCAACACGATTTCAGTTGTTCTCATAAATGAGACAACCGAGGAAAAGGAGTCCAAAGAGGATTCTAGTGGAGGAGATTTCAACATACCCAAGAAAGAGGGTATTGAATCTTGGAAATCAAGGATCACGCGAGAGTGATCTTGTTCGCTAATAGTATTGTAAACGATACTTATAGAGTTGGTGTGGATCGACCTACATATAGTTAGACTTTCGTTTTACCTTTAAAAGAGGTAGATAAAAGAGAACTCCTTAGGAGCTTTGGATAGGATGGAGTTTTTCTCGGAACGAAGCAATGATTTGATGTCATGTTCCGGGAAGTATGGGAAGTAGGTTGTGACGTTCTAAATTGCCTTATAAAGCTACATTAGACGGTTTACATTCCGCGTATAAGGAGGATGAAGGTTAAGCCCTTAGAATTTTCTGAGGCAAATGGATTTAGTTTTGAGCTATGGTTGGAGCTTATGTTTTGAGATTGGTTGATTACCTCCTAAACTGGAAAAGGAGATTATGAAGCAATCAGGCATAGTTGATTTCTAAAAGAGATTTTCTTTGCAAGGAGGAACGATGTTTTACGTAGATTTTATTGTGTTTTATTGTGTGTGCATTATGTGTTTCCTTTTTGTTAAATGTTCAGGAGGGGGAATATGGTTTAGTTGGGGACACGAGTATGTGATCAACCAACTATCATTTTAGAGGAATAGCGATAACTATACAAGGATATTGGCCATGGGGTCTAAGGATTTGGTAGTATACCTACCCTTAGCCAATTTAGTGAACTTAGATATGCGTAGTTATAGTACGTTTTCAGGATGGGATAGGTAAACCAGCAGTTCGAGTCAAATGATATAGATTCATTTGATAAATTGTAACGCTATGATGTTTTATCGGAGGAACTGACTTGGCTGAATATCTTCTTGGAGATTTTAGAAGAGGTAGTCCCAAGTCAGCAGGAGGATTTTGGTAATGGTTTAAGTACCTATTAGAATGACACCAACTGAGGATAGTAGACGGATTTACTAGTCATCAGTCAATTCTTAATCAAGAATTTTATTTTCATCGGGGAGTGTCATTAGGAGGAGGTGCTGGAGTTGCATATCAAGGAGGAGGCAGAGTCACTCATTTGCACAAATAATATGGAAATTTTTTTTAGGTTACTCTTCGCAACAAGTAGTTGTTGCTCGGAAATTGTTGACTATTTGGAGGATGAAAAGATTTCTATATACGGTTACAGTTAGACGGGATGTCTAATAGACACTTACTTGTGTTAGAAAAGTAAGATGTCAAAGACTTGAAGATGAGACTTGAACATCTGATATTTGTCTCAAAGTCTGATATCTGGTAAATAATCTAGATAGATCGTCAGAGATCATTAGATCCTTGCGGCTACTTCTCATGCTAGAGCGGGACTGACAGAGTAGTTTCCACGGATCTAGATGAGAGATTACTGATTCAACACAAGGGTCAGGATTCTGGTTGGGAGATTGTTGACTGGTAAAATTAAATCAGTTTCGTTTTGTCTATTTTGGGAACTAGTAAGATATCAGTTCCTACGAATAGCACGGATCACGAGACGGCTTAGATGGATCGATGTGGTGATTCACACTTTGCATTAAGCTTCATCTGGTGAAAGTAACAGGGAGGAGGATGATCTTTTTAACTGATATAGTAATTGAACCTTCAGTGGTTATTGCGCAATCCGTTGTGGTTTAGTATGTGGAAATATTACCACTTGGTATTACCAGGGAAACAAAAGTGGTCAACTTAGAATATTTAAGCTGACCCCACAGGAGGTAGTATCTTACTCAGTTGAGTTTAGGGTACTGAAGGAGGACGACAGGTTGGTCTTAATAATGTTCGAAAGGTGGGAGTGATTGAAATGTAAAATTAATAAAATTTTACGGTACAATCAAATGGTGAGGAGTTGTAGCACGACAAACAAGGTTCGTTTTAGTGAGCCGGTACGGATCGAGACATGTATATCGCTGTCACCTATTCGCAACGGTGGATAATTGATACTTGGATATTATTGGAGGTTGTAGCCACTTCTTATATCATCATGGAAGTAAGACTACACAGGAGTAGATGGTTGGTAGAAAGTACCGACATTGGGTGGAAGTTTATATCTCTCTGGATTAAAAGTCGTGGATATGCAAGTTCGAGGGTGGACATCACTGTTAGTGGTGTTTGTTTTGGCATGTTATGTCAATTCTACATAGCACTGATAACGGAGTTATAGTAAGTGGTTATCTCTTATAGGATGTAAACACTGCTATGTCAACGGAGTTTTTTAAGATGTGGGAGCAACAACTGTGCTTCGCATCTCTAGACGGGACATTTGGTCGAAATATAATATTTGATCATGGCAAATATGCTTAGGATATACCTCCTAAGTGGGCATGGGTAATTAAAAGCGTTATGTAGCTTTTCAGATATTATCTGTGTTATTGTTGGCACAAGGAGATTCGTGCGATAATGTTTGGGATTTTGGATAGTATGTTGTACAGATCTCTCACTGGTTGGTCTAGCATGGAAACGAGGTTATATAATAAGACCTTGTCTTCTTTAAGGATACATCGGAGAAAAATACTCTCTTTTGGTAAGGATTGCGCGCGGGTTGGGGGCGGCAGTCGGAGATAGTAGATAGTTGAACTCGTACACATAAGTTTTCTATCAGGAAATGGTTATTTGGGATGATGTCTATATAGGAAGTAATGTGTTTCAGAGGAAGGTCGGTTTTACGTATTACACTGACTTTTCACGGATTTTGTTAATCGAGTTAGGCAGTTGCCTATACTATAGCATTACCAATTTGTTAAGCGCTGGATGCTTCGAACTTTTATGCGTCTGTTCTGTTGAACAAGGAGGAACCGGGATCGCTACCCTTCGCTTCATTTTGGGTACGATTGGAGTGTTGACAGATATAACCTAGGAGTTGTACATTTGTACTATTTTTTTTTTCTTTTCCATAGAAACTTAGTAGGTTGTTGGTTATGTTAGGAATTTGGTGGAGCTCATCTAAACGGCTGTGCCACACGAAAATGGAAATGAATTTTGTACAGTAATTAATTCAAAGTTTCGTGAATTCCGAGGACGGAATTCCTTTTGTTAGGGGGGAAAAATGTAATACCCCTAGTTTTCAAAAGGACAAAATGGGAATTTAATTTTGCATTTTGGTTTTTATTTTATGTTATTTTTTATTTGATTATATGACTTAGGTGTTTAAATTGATTGTTTTATGTGGGAACTTTATTTTATGTGTATTTGCTCAGTTGCTTGATTATTAGTTGTGTGTATTTAATTTAAATTGCTTAATTATTATTTATGTGTTTAATTTAATTATTGAATTGAACTTTATTTTATGTGTATTTGCTCAATTGCTTGATTATTAGTTGTGTGTATTTAATTTAAATTGCTTAATTATTATTTATGTGTTTAATTAAATTATTAAATTGAAATTGTTTTAATTTAAATTATCTGATTAGTTTGTGGTTTTAACTGTAATTGTTTTATTTGTGAGTTAATTTAATTATTTGATTAATTTATGGTTTAAATGGATTATTTTGTTTTTGGTTTTATATAGAGTGTAAATTTAGTGTTTTTCTTTTGTGAGTTTTAGCCATCATATGTTAGGATTGGAAATAGGGTTAGGGTGTTATAGACGGCTATATATATGTGTGTTCTTTTACGTCTGTTAGAAAAAAAAAAAACCCTATTCACGAAATAGTATTTTTAGAGGAAAACAGAGAGAGTTTCGGAATATAATCTAGGAGGCTAAAAAAGGAAGACTGGAGGAAGAACAGAGGGGTTGCTTTTGGATGGAACTGTGAGCAGAGCAGAGGCGAAACAGACTTGGAGAGTCCTGAAACTTAAACTTAGAGACGACGCTCAAGGTTTCACACCGAAATCTCAAGGCAAGTTTCAGTCTATCTCTTTCCTGTAAACTTGTGCTCTGTGCATTCTAAATAGACTCCAGGACGTTAATTAAACATTAAAAATGGATGTGTTATGCATAATTAAATCAAATTGTAATCCGTTGATTGCTTTTGTTTAAACTGTAACTAGTTTGGTCTTAAAACTGTTCCGAGTGTGTTAAGTGTTTATTAATCAATTCATAAGGGTTTTAAAGAGTTTCTAGGACTATTTAGATTTAAGGTAGACCCTAAGAAGTTTTAAAACAATTCGGACAGAGACTTGGAATTTTGACAATTTTAAATAACTGAAATCGGTTCATGCATAAACTATTTTGGTTATGTATTGAACTTCTGTAATTTAATTCCTAATGGAATGTGAGGAGTTTCTAGGACTGTTTAGATTTAAATTAGACCCTAAAGATGTTAAAAGTGTTGGGACAGGGATTGGAAGCTTCGCTGGAAGCGCAGAAGGCAACCGGACGAAGCAGAGAAGACGCATGGAGTAGAGACGGCTCTCAGGGGGAGAGAGCCGGCTCCCTAAGTGAGGGAGCCGGCTCCCATTAAAGTAGAGCCGGCTCTCCTATTAAAGTAGAGCCGGCTCTGGAAGATAAAGAGCCGGCTCCCTTGAACAGATACCCCTTCGGGGGTATTTTCGGTATTTATTTTGACCTTGGGGCCTGAAATAGAGTTTCTGGAAAATAAAGGGGGTTCAAAATACTTAAAAATTTACCTATTGGAACCTTTAAACAGTTGGTTTATGCTAGGGTTTAATTCTAATGGGCATCATGAACATAAACATTAGTAATATGTATGCTGTCCGGAAGAAAAGGAGGGAGACAGAAAGGCTAGTTGTTTCCGCAAATTCAATGAACTAATATAACAGATATTGTTGAGATTTTATAGCAATGATATCTAGGATATATATGAGTCTCAAGAGGGTTGGTTGGGTTGTGGTTGTGGTTGACATGTAATTTTAAATATATATAGTTGCATGCTGTAAGGAGTGGAGAAAGTTCTAACTACTGGGTTGTTTTCACCAGTTAAATAGGCTAGTATATTGTACCATTGGGGACTTATATAAGGTACAGTTTGACTTCTCTGTGTTATACTATATCAAGCACAGGTTTTAAGTTGGAGGATTAAAAGGACGTCATATGATGCAAACATAAATTTTTATGCCGTCAGGGGGTTAAGGAGGTTTGCATTACTAGTCTTTGTTTTAATGATTTAAATGAACTAGTATGAGGGTATGGTTTGGGTTGAATGGTATATTGTACTTAGTTCATAAGTCTGATAATCATTATACCCTGCTATAGTTGTTAATTGATGAACTGATTTAGTTTCTGTTTTGTCAATTGGATGGATGTGGATAATTTAAATTGTTTAACAGTACTATAACAATTTAACGGGAGTTTTATGATTATAATCATATACTGGATGCATAATAGGATCATAATAATACCTGTTTTCTATTATGCTGGTTCATGGATATACTTGATGTTCTAATAAATGTGCATCACTGGTGGATCGTTTCCATTATATGTACCGGTATGGGACGGTGACATATCAGGGATGGATTAGATCAAAAAGTTAAGTCGTACCCCTTCATACATACGGAATGGATTAACTAAAACAGTTAAATCCTACATGGATGCATGTCTTGTCAACTAAAACAGTTGAACGACATAACAGATGTTTGTTTTATCTTTCTCATTAGGAAGGAATTTATGTATATATTTATGGTACCGTGATACGAGCTTGAGTCTCCTGATCACGGTTAGGGTGCGCATATTGCAAAGGTTGAGTAGCTAGATATATCTAATGTTCCCTGGTAGGTCTAGGTACTTGGCCGCTGAAAAGCGTGTTTTATATGTCACCTTCTATCCGGGCTGAACTATGTTATAGGCTAGTGAGCATCCTATAGTGTGTATATATATATATGGACTATTGTAGATATTGCCGAGCTATCAAGGATGTATCTGCGTATCGGGTTTATGTACGGATTGTAGTAGATTGGAACTTGCATGTGGGCCTGACCCACTTCTATTTTTCAGGTATTCGCCAGTACCAGGCTTAGAGTTTGATTGTGTTAATGCAGATACAGACACTCACTCTTCCGGTTACATAAGATTTCCTTTCTGTTTTGGTTCTGGATTTTAATTCTGTAAATTTATTTAAAGTTTTGGAATTAGGGGTCCACTAGGTGGATTCCCGAGTTGTACGGATTTAAATTATATTAATTTATTATTTAAGGTTCGAGGATTTTCATTTTAGTTTTCTTTCAGCACATTCTTATCTTATTCTTAATTCAGTTTTATTCTTGCTTGTTTACATATTAATTGTCTGATATCCCTCAGATCTGTGCTCGGACTTGATCACTCGTGGCTCTAGAATCGAGGGGTATCACAGTTGGTATCAGAGCACTCCAGGTTCTAGTGTCCTTAGGAGTGTCTTTCGCTAGAAGTCTTCCGCGTTGCGTCTCTTACAACTTAGAGCCATTTTAGGATTCGTTGTACCCCATAGTTTTGACTCGGGATCTTTATGGGAGGTACCTTGAGTCCATAGAATATGGTTGACGCATACGGCGCACGATTTAGATGTCGAGAAGGGTTTGAAAGGCCATTATGACTCCTCAAGCATAGGTGTTGTTTACTCCTGTCAGAGTGCTGATTTTCCTTATAACTATACTAGGGAGGGGTTTGCTGAGCACATCAGTTGGGCTATAGCATGGCTTGTTTAGAGGGCTTAGCCAACGTGCATGAGCACGTGTTGCACCACTCCAAGATGGTTGCACAAGAGGGGAGAATCCGAACTACCGAATGGCAAACAAGTGAGTAGTGGCGCGCGCGGGCGTCTAGGCGGGCGCATGGGCAGGGGTTCAGCCTGGTGTGCACGTGGGCGTGCAATCGCTTGCACACAGGCATGGTGGGCGTAGATGAGCACCAGTGTGCGCGCCATCGTGCAGCAGTGCGCTTATGGGCGTGCACTCGGACGTGTACACGGGTGTACATGGCTTGGCATGCCGTGCACTCTAAGACATTTATATGTGGGTGTAGATTAGTGGGCTTGGCATTGGTTAGGTTCACAAAGTTAGCCCAGTTGGTTGGGGGAAGTTACTAGCACTTTTCACTCATTTTGGGGAGTGGAGGTGTGCTGAGTAACTTCCCATACATGTGGCACAGGTGGTTGGAGTCGGTGTTCCTCCACTATGTTGATGGTTACAGAAGATGGTTAAGTGGGCTTAGTTGGTTGGGGAAAGTTACTAACACTTCCCCCACGTGTGCATATATTATGGGGAATGGGGGTGTGCTGAGTAACTTCCCATGCATGTGGCATGAGCAGAGCGTGCCAACAGGCTAGCAGTTGGGCTTGTCAACTGCATATGTAGTGCTAACACACTTAGAGTGTGCTAGCACGACCCTAGGTGGATGGGGGTGTCATCCACCACTTTAGTGGGCGGTTTTGAGAGTTTGCCCATATATTGCTAATGTGGGTTCTGTAGGGAGTGGAGATTGAGAGTGAGACACAGAGTTGTGTTGTGAGAGACTCTTATATGCTTCTGCATGGTGAGGCCTTTTCTTGTACTATTTTGTGAATAATAGTAAAAGGTTGGAAGCCTTGTGCTTCTGTAAATTCGTGGGTATTATTGTCCTTACATTCTTGCAACTATACTTGTGTGTGAGTGTGTTTTACTTGTTGTGTGTTCTAGGCAGCAAGTGTGAGTTGGCTAAGCTAAGTTAGAAATTCAGAGAAAAGTTGTTCATATTTCTAGCTTAGTGCCATCACAGGCCACCAGATTCGTATTCAGAATTTACCCTGTGACACATATATAGCCATAAATATATGTATAACAATCCATGGGTATTAACTGTACCCATTACCCTTCTATCCGAGTAGTCCATGAGACCCAAACGGTTGGTCGATCACTACTGTCCAAGTCCAACTCCATTAACAAATAAAAACATATATAAACATTTAATTTAACATTTACTTTAAGTCCATATAAATACCGAATTTTAACTAACAAGTAAATCAATTAATGCAATGCCACATAAGCACACAATTCAATTATAACAATTAATTCAAGTAAATAAAAACATGCAACCATATATACACATAGCCACATAAGCACCTAAAACACAATAAAATAAAATAATTAAATTCCAATTATATCCTTTGTAAAATTAGGGGCATCACATGGATCAAAACACTTCTTTTTTCATGAAAAGTTTCAGCTCCAAGGCAAATAGAAGGAAGGTTCACTCTATTACTGATCCAAATGGGAATCAACTTCATGGTCAAGACTTGCAGAGAGAATTGTTTAATCATTTCCACTCAATACTTGGTCAATCCAGCAGCAACTACCCAGGTATCAACTCCTTCTCATCCATCATCAATAAATCTGTACCAGCTCACCTTCTCCCATCTCTCACATCCATACCTATAGATTTAGAAATACAAACCTGCATACTCTCCTTTCACCCATATAAAAGCCCTGGGCAGATGGTTACAATTCAAGTTTCTTTAAGCATTCTTGGTCAGTAGTGGGGAATGATGTACGTAAATACAGTTGTTAAAGACTTCTTCATTTCAGGGAAAATCCTCACTGAGATCAACTCCTCCTACATTGCCTTGGTGCCCAAAACCCCAAACCCCTCACCAACTAATGATTTTAGACCTATATCTTGCTATAACCTAATCTACAAGACTATCTCCAAGCTCATATCAAACAAACTCAGTCTTATTCTCCTTATACTCATTAGCCCTACACAGAATGCCTTCATTAGAGGGAGACACATCTCTGACAACATACTACTTGCACATGAATTATTGAATGGGTACCATAAAGCAAATCATCCTCCAAATTGTGCTTTGAAGATCGACCTAAGAAAAACATTCGATTCCATTCACTGGCAATTCGACACACTCCAATTATTTGGCTTCCCTGTAGTCTTCATCAACTGGATTTCTTAGTGCATCACTACACCATCATTCTTAATCTCTCTCAATGGGGAACTCTTTGGTTTTTTCAAAGGTTGTAGAGGTATTAGACAAGGGGACCACTTGTCCCCTATGCTTTTTGTCCCTGTGATGGAGGTTTTAACTCTATGTATCAATGATCACATTCAGAATAACCCAATGTTTAAGTTCTACTGGAGATGTAAAAAGTTGTCCATCACACACCTTACATTTGCAGATGAAATACTGATGTTCTCACATGCCAGCTTGTCCTCACTACAGGTTTTGATGGGTGCATTGGATAAGTTTTGCAGTTACTCAGGTATGTAGCTCAATAGATCAAAGTCTAAGGTATTCTTATCAGGGGTTGACAACACATTGAAAGCTGTTATTGTTTCCCTCTTTAAATTTGAATCAGCCACTCTTCTAGTGATGTACTTGGGTTTACCACTCTCTTCTACTTCAATAAGGGCAAGGGATTGTCAAACCTTTATAGAAAGGATCACTGCTAGAGTTGGAAGCTGAACTTCAAAGTTCCTCTCTTATGCAGGAAGAGCTGTCCTTGTGAAATCGGTACATAGCTCCATCCAAGCTTATTGGTCCCAAACTTTTATTCTTCCAAAGTAGGTTCTTAAGCAGATTAATTAAATTCTTAGAAAATTCTTCTGGATTGGAGTCGATCTGAAGAACAATTGAGCTAAAGTGGCATGGCAGGCAAATTGCAGACCTAAAGTAAATGGGGGGGTTGGTTTTGCTGATCTTGAATTGGCAAATAGAGTTGCAAATTTGAAACACATTTGGAAGATTTCCTTAAAGTAAGAAAGCCTTTGGGTGGCTTGGTTTTACACTTACCTCATTAAAACTAAGAGCTTTTGGACATTTAAAGCTACTAGCATTAGTTCAAGCTTTCGGAGGAAGCTGTTAGGGCTAAGGGATATGGCAAGAGGACTACTGAAGTATAGGCCGGGTGGGGACTGGGAAGGACACAAGCTTATGGTTGGACTACTGGCTTCCAAATGGACCATTGGTGCAGCAGTTGGGCTTCTCTGGTATGGAAATTCTTCAACTAGATAACAATATTCTAGTTGATAGCCTAATTTCCAACCACCAGTGGGTTCAACTTGCCACCATCTAGCTACACCAATTGTTTCAATCTAGAGAGTTCATTTCTTAGCTACATGAATTACCCCAACCCTCTACTGAACCTGATTGTGTTGAATGGATGCCTAGCCCCTCAAGAACTTTCTCAATGGCACACACAATGAGATACTTCAACCTACCCTTACCAGTTTTCCCTTGGCACAAAGTTGTGTGGTTTAAACACCATATTCCTAAACACAGCCTAATTCTTTGGGTGGTTGTGAGGAGGAGATTGTACCCTTGATGCCAAACTTATTCTCTATAAGCAATACACAAATTCCTACTACCTACGTAACAAAGAATGTGAATCAATAGACCAAATTTTCTTCAAATGTGAGTTTACCTCACCCATTTGGAGGTTTGTCCAAGATACTGCAGGTTTCTACGTTTTGCCAACTAGTTGGAATGATCTTCTCCAATGGTGTTCATCTCACTGGTCCTCAAGTGCCTTCCTTTTCCATAAGTTACTTTGGGCTGCAGCTGTCTACTTTATTTGGATGGAAAAGAATGTAAGAGCTTTTAGGAACCAAAAATCTTCTTCTTCCAGCATCATTGCTTAAGTTAAGGGATGTGTTCGAGCAAGACTAGTATCAATTAAGCTTAGAAATAATTATGACTTGAAGAGGATCACATCTTCCTCTCAACTCCACCTTCTTTTTCAGCAGGGTTGTGGTCAAACCTTGTTGATCCCTTAGAATGAGGAAGTTGTTGTTGCTCTGCAGTACTCACTGCAGCTCATTCGACACATGGGCTGTCTTTGAAGTGCTACTGGTGCATGTTAGGGAAATTGTTTTGGCTGTTCAATGCTACTGGTGCATGTTAGGTAATTTGTTTTGGTGTACCATGTTTGTGGTATCTCTTTTGATGTTTCTTCTCCCTTAATTGGGACTCCTTGTACATTCTTTCTTCTCATATATACAAGCTTACCCTTTAACTAAAAAAAAAAAAAAAACTTTGTCCCTCTCCTTGCTTGTTTCTCCAAGAAGAGAAGATGCAAGAATTGCTGACTGAACAACCGAATTTGTTGAATCTAGGATAGAAATTTTTGATTGAAGAAGCTAAAGAAATGTTCGGAAAATGAGGAGAAAGAACACGCTCACAACTTTCTCTCTCTAGCGCTCTCTCTCCCTCCCCCACCTTGTTTCTGGCTTCTCTAAGGTTGAAACTTTTTCATAGAGAGATGGAAGAAGGATGTAGATGCAAAATTGTGGATTGAACAATCGAATTTAGACCAATCTAGGAAAGAAATTGCTGATTGACTGAAAAAAAAAAAAAAAAAAAAAAAATGCGCGCAAGAACACACTCAAACATTCAAACAAATACATAAATAACTCTTTCAAACTCTCTCTCTCTAGCTCTCTTCCCCCTTGTTTCTAGCTTCTCTAAGGGTGGGAATTGTTCTGAATAATCGAATTTAAATTGCTGAAAGGTTGAAAAAGCTAAAGAAATTATCAAAAAATGAACAGCATGAATAGTCTGATCACAACTTTCTCTCTCTAGCTAGAGCTAGCTTTTCTCTCCTTGTTTTCAGCTTCTCTAAGATTGGGACTTGTTTATAAAAAGATATATGGAAGAAGGGTGTGGATGCAAGAACTATGGACTGAATAATTGAATTCAGATGGATCTAGGAAAGAAATTGCTCATAAAAAGCTAAAGAAATGAACCAGAACCACTCAAAATCTCTTTCAAGCTCTCTCTCTCTCTCCTTGTTTTCGGCTTCTCTAAGATCGGGACTTGTTTATAGAAAGATGGATGAAGATTGTAGATGCAAGAATCATAGAGTGAATAATAGAATTTGAATGAATCTATGAAAGAAATTGCTGATAAAAAAAGCTAAAGAAATGACCCGAAAACTCACAACTTTCTCTCTCTAGAGCTCTCTCTCTCTCCGAGTAATCATAGAGTGAATAATAGAAAGAAATTGCTGATCAAAAAAGCTAAAGAATGATCTGAAAACTCACAACTTTCTCCCTCTAGCACGCGCTCTCTCTTTCCCCACCACCGAAAAATCTATTTCTAGCTCTCTCTTTCTCTCTCTCTGTCTTCGGGATGGATGAAGGTTGTAGATGAAAGAATCAAAGAGTGAATAATAGAATTTGAATGAATCTATGAAAGAAATTGCTGATAAAAAAAGCTAAAGAAATTATCCGAAAACTCAATTTTCTCTCTCTAGCGCTCTCTCTCCCCCCACCCAAATCTTTTTCTAGCTCTCTCTTTCTCTCTCTCCCCTTGTTTTCGGCTTCTCTAAGATCGGACTTGTTTATAGAAAGATGGATGAAGATTGTAGATGCAAGAATCATAGAGTGAACGGTATAATTTGAATGAATATATGAAAGAAAGTGTTCTAGCAACTTTAGATGATAATAAAAAAGAAATTTCTGATTGAGAAAGGTAAAGAAATGATCGGAAAATTAACCTAAATAACACTCTCACTACTTTCTCTCTCTTCTTGTTTCCGACTAATGATTTTGATTCATTCTCAACAAACCCATATCGGTCCATACAAATCCATCAATATAAAATCACTATAAGAACAGCAGCGATATAGTACTACTTGAACAAAAAACAATATCGTCAATCAATAACAATCACACTAGCAAGGATCACCATATATGACTACTGATAACAACAACATGTAACACAACGTACTTGGTGCTCAGACACCCAAACCTCAACAAAAGCAACACTCAGAAAATGTAAACATACACATATATATTACAGGATCATTATTGTGGCTATCCCAACAACAGACTAGCTGCAACAAGAAAAAGCGGCAACAAACAGCGTACAACAAAGCCTTAAACTTTACCTGCAATACATAATATAAACAACGTTAGCTAGCGGGTGGGTTGATCCTTCGTTATAATATATATATGTGTGTGTATATATATATGAATACAACGGAGGGCAATATTAGGAATACGTACCAACACAAGCTGAAATGTTGTTAGTGATCAGGAAGGCCAAAGACAAGCTTCAACTTTCGGAGTAAGGCCAAGAATATCTGGTTTTTTATGGTAGCAGATCTAACAGGAGTAACAAAGGAGTACATGTTGTTGATGTTTCTGTTCTTACTCGAAGATGTCTTTTGTGAGTTGCACTTGAAGCAGTCTCCTGTAATGGCCTCCATGGTCTTCTTAGGGGGTTTTTTTTTTTTTTTTTTTTTTTTTCGTGTCAATTAGTCAATTGAGAGGAGACTTTCCACATACACTCAATGGAATAATTGACAACATTTTGAGTATACCATTTTATTAATTTTTTTTTTTTTTTTTTATTTCTCTCCCGGGTCAATTATTCAATTGGGTATATGTGGAAAGTCTCCAAGTTTATAAATAATTGACACAGGAGAGAAAAAAAAATAATAATAATTGACACAACTACAACAATTCACATATACAATAGTATATTCTTTCGATTTTAAAATAAGTGTCATACTTTATTTTTTTGTCTGTCTTAAAATAATAGTTCATTTTTTTTTTTTTAAATAATATATTTCATATTTTTTTATATATATTATTTGAATTTAAAATTTTAAACTTAAATATTTAAGACTTAAAAAGATAAATTAATAACTTTCTAAAGAGGTAATACATTTCCCAATGTCAAAACCAATGCTCCCCATTACACGATTATATGCCCCCACTCTAGTGTACCATGTGAGCCGTTTAGATATTTTTGGACTCTCTATGAAGCTTCATTGTTTTTTTTCTTAATTTATTTTTAAATAGTATTGCAATATTACATAAAGAGGTGACGATTTTGATGGCTTCTTTCTTAATTCACACCATAAATTTCGGTGTTTTCCAATGTCATCTTTTTGTTTGGTAATGAAAAAAAGTTTAAAAGTTTTTTTTTTTTTTTTTTTGTTTTTTTAAATATATATTAAAAAAAAACTCCTTATAAAAAAGAAAAAGAAAGTTTAAAATGGTTTTTTTTTTTTAAGTAAAAAGTGGATTTCTTGAAAGTCATCCCGTGGGTATTTTCCTTGTTTGGAACACGTATACCATTTTGTGGATAGGTGGTCACGTGGAAAAGAAAGTTGTATTGAGTTGACGCTTTTGGTATTTTATAAACTTGGAGACTTTCCACGTATACTCAATTGAATAATTGACACAGCTACAGTTGACATGTATATTCAGATGTTAAAATACAGTGTTTTTGCCTTTTTTTTTTTTTTTTTTTTTTAAACTTCAACAACAGTTTGTTAAGATATACTGGCACATTATCAATGTGTAAAATTATTATATATTTTACACAATTTTTTTACACAGCCACATCATCATATTTCTTTTTTTATTCCTCTTTCCATTAACGAATCAACAGTTTATTAAGTAGTTTGTAAAAATTATGTGAGGTCCAATAGTAACCTTGGTTAGTTATTATTAGGGTAAAAGGTATAAAACAACCGCTAGAGTTAAAATTAAATAATCTAAATTTTTTTGTATAAATTTATTATGACACATCATATTTACAAAAAGTAACGGCTAATTAGTCGTTAATTATAGTTATCTGTTTTGATAATTGGGATGGGCTCTCAAAAATGTATCTGGGTTGGTTATCGAAGATTGCTCTTTTGGGCTTGTGTTTCCAATTTATTGTTGGACTGTTAGGCCTTAGGCCCACGTTTGTAACTTTATTAATATATTTCAGTAGCTTAATTCTCCTGGGAAAAAAAAAAAAAAAAAATACATCCGCCCACTATATCTTAATTTTTTATATAACCCTCCTAAAATTATTAATTTCTAAAATTATCTCTTAATTTTTTAATTTTTTTCTCTTTTGCTCTTTAAATTTATTTTAAAAAGTTAAATTTTCCTTGTTAAATTGAACTCTAATTTTTTCCCTTTTAAAGTTATGTTATTTTTCTTTCCTTTTTTCCTTTTTCTTATTTTTTTTCTCTTCTACTCATTTAGAGTTTGTTTGGTTAGTATGAAGTAGATAGAAAGAAAAATAAACGGAAAATATTTAAATTTCTAAGGAGTTTAATTAGCGTGAAAGAGAACATATCCATGAAAGTAATTTTCTTGCAATTACTTAAATTTCCTCAAAATTTGTCTGACATAAAACACAGGAAAATTTTACTTTCTCGTAAAAGTAGTGCCTTCATATCTTATTAGTTTCCTATTATGCCCATGTCGCCCTCCTCACTTTCTCCACAAATTTCTTTAACAAGTGAGTTTCCTCTTTTTGTAAATTGCTTATAAGATAAAGTAATACTAATTTAATTATATATAGTTTTATATGTGCATAAAAAATTAAATTTTTATTGTATTTTTTCTTAATAATGATTGAAAGTGAGATATATATATATCCGAATATTTAGTAATAGAGTGTTACGCGTATATAAGTTGTACCAAGCTAATTTAGTTCCAAGTACTTTATTTGGACCGAAGTTTATATATATTAACTTCAATGTTTCATCCTCACGATTTTTTGGATCAAAATTTTTTATTAATTAAATTTGCACCCATAATCACATAAATCTTATTATTAAACATCATAACACAAATATTATAATGTTCATTGTTTCATCTTTGAACTTAAAATTTTAATTTTGTTCATAATTATGAAGATATGATAGTGTCTCAAAAAAGTACAAAGTAATCTTATAATTAAAAGGGTAGTTTTGGGAATT
This sequence comes from Cornus florida, assembly GCF_030987335.1. Taxonomy (NCBI): domain Eukaryota; kingdom Viridiplantae; phylum Streptophyta; class Magnoliopsida; order Cornales; family Cornaceae; genus Cornus; species Cornus florida. The sequence goes on from NW_026775573.1 coordinate 36,722,676, forward strand.
ACAATCACTTTATTTTCACTTTAATTCTTTCAAAACTCACAAAACAATATTTTCTCAAGACTCCCTTGAAAAATTTCTTACTAACCAAATACATGATGGAAACTTGATTTTCTTTTCCTTTTTTTTTACTTTCTTTTACTTTCTTCCACTTTTACTTTTCATCAAAAATTTCTATCTTGTTGGAGTTGCTTTGTACAATCAACCGGATTTGATACCAATTGTTGTGGCGAAAATGAAAAATAAACAACGTTGTTCAAGGAATAAACAAGCAATCACGAAGAAAAAAAAAATCACATACAAGAACACAAGATATATATGGTTCACCCAAATCTTAGGGCTACGTCTATAGAGCACACCGAACAAATTCACTATATTGACACAAATTAATCAATCACACAACACAAATGATGATCCTTTCTTTTTTCTTCTCTCTATTTTTACCACACCAATATATATAGCCCCAAATAATTTGTCCTGGAAGAAATTACCTTTTGTAGAATCCAAAACCAATAAGAAAGTTAAAATAGATCAGGAAACTGAATTTTTCCTTCCATATAATTAAATCTTCCTAAAATCTTTCACTTAATCAGACTGCACAAAACCACAACATAACTAACCAAACGGATCCTTAATTTTTTTTTTTTCTTTTTTCTTAACACTGCCTCCTAAACTAAAATCCTAGCTCTGCCCCTACATGTTTGCATGAATTGGTTGTGCTTTCAATGGAATGCAAGTTGATTTAGGCAAAATCTACAAACAAAAAAAAAAAAAAAAAAAAAAAAAAAAAAAAATGGATGTACACACATGCAAGGGTAGAGCCAGAAATTCAATTCAAATGGCACAATGTAAAAAACAAAAAATAAATAAATAAATAAATTCAATGAACATGACAACAAATATAAATTCTTCAAATCAAGAAGCAAAGAAGAAAAAAATTATTTGCAAAATAATATGTCAATCTATAAGGCTTTGTTTGGATACATAGGAGAGGAAGGAAAATAAATGATAGTATTAGTTATGAGAAAAAAGAAAAGATAACAATAATCTATATTTATATTTTGATTGATAGAAGAGAAAAGAAATGAAATGATAGTATTTTTGTTTGGATATGATAGGGGGAGAAAATAAGATAAATTATAATAAATCATAACTTTTTAAATAGAAGGGATATGAGTGGAATAATAATTTTCTCTTTTTAATTAATTGTTGATGACAGTTTTGAGATTATGAAAATACTATCTCTCCCTATCATTTCTTTTCCCTCATTTTAAACCACCCAAACACAATTAAACTCCATTCTTTTTTTATTTTTTCTTTTCTTTCCTTATCCCTCCAAATCATCACATCCAAATGCACTCTAAGAAAGATAAATTACTTGATAAAAATAATAAAAGGAAAGAAAAATGAAAAAAATTTGAAAGAAAAAAAAAATAGCGTTTCATTCAAAAAAGGAAATTTAACACTTTTTAAAAAAAGAAATTAACAAAAAATTAAAGGGTAAAAGAGAAAACAAATAAAAATTAAGAGATATATAATTTTATAAAGTAAAAATTTTAGGGGGGTAGTGGGTGGGCCAGGTTGGGCGGTACCCCGAGCATACATGTACCGAAATCGTCTCTAGTGGAAAAGGAGACCTATTCCCCCTAATTCTTACTGTTTATGCACTGTAGCGGCAGTAAAAAGGGCCAAATAGGACTTTGGGTTAAAAATGGTGTATATATATATACACACACATATACCAAATATATATACACATATACGAAATTATATCTATACACATATATGAAATTATACCTATTTAAACTCAGATTTAAGTGCCAAATTAAAAATTCCAAAACAAATTTAGTGCATTTTCTTAATCTTCTTTCTTCTTCTCTCCCAAAATATATAAATAAATTGCACTTCCAAAAAAAGTCTTAGCTCTGTTTTCCTTAATTTTCTTATTTCAAAATTTACAATTTCTTTCCAAAGGTTTGATTGAACGTCGGAGAAGATAAAGCTACAATGACGAAACTATAGCACCTCTTCTAAATCTTCTTTCTTCTTCTCTCCCAAAATATATAAAGAAATATATTCCACTTCCCAAAAAAAAGTCTCAGCTTTCCTTAATTTTCTTCTTTCCAAATTTACAATTTCTTTCCAATAGTTTGATTGAACACCAAAGAAGACGAAGCTATAGTGTCCTATGTTTGATTGAACGTCGATGAAGACGAAGCTATAGTGTCCTGTGTTTGATTGAATGCTGATGAAGACGAAGCTACAGTGTACTAGTTTTGTTAGTGAATTTGTGAATTGTATGACATTGTGTTTCATTAGTTTTGTTTGATTATTCTTGAACTGTTATTAAATTGTAAAAAATTGCATGAGAAATTGTGACGGCCCTGGATTTTTAAGCCAGTGCATCATGTGATGAACCAAAGATTGACCCGATAACGGATCCAGATGCGGAAGCAAGAAATAAAACAACGGTCTCCCAAGGCACAACATGCCTCTAAGACACTTTGATGACCTTCCATGAGGTCGTAGAACTCAATGAGAACTGACGCGGAAGCAAAAGATCAGAAATATGACAAATAAGCCCCCAGGGGCAAAATAGTTATTTTACAAAAAAATGCATTTAGGTGCTATTGAGCACACTGCTAGAAAGACAATGAAAAACTAATCATGATGAACTCAAAAATTGCATTATTCGGAGTCCGGATGAAGTAGAAACGGCAAAACAAAGAAAAACAGACATATAAAACAAAAAGGGTAAACTGGTAATTATTTAGAAATATTTGGGCATAACCGAGCACACCGTTGGATAGACGATGACAAATTAGTCAAGTTCAAATTTTTTTTTACTCGATTTGGAGTCCGGACGGGGGAGAAAGGTGAAAAACAAAAATGATGTCGTGGCGGCCGACGAGGGCAACCCACTGCTGCTACAACTGAGAGTAAAAACGGGCATTTAAATGGACTTTTTTTGGAAAAACTCAAACAAGAAACCCCTCCTAAAATTAATTTTTCTACCTAGAAACACAGGCGGAAATAAAAAAAATGCTTTGCAAAATGCCCAGAATGCCCCCAAGAAAATCAGGTCAAGAGGGTAAAAATCATTTCGAGCTACTGCCCAAGGAAAGGAAATGAGGCTTTGGGAAGTTTTTAAATTGCCTAAATTGAAAATGTAATCTTAAAATACACCCACAAGACCCCAGGAAGTTTCAGATCGGTCGACACATTTTTCAAAAAAAATTTAAAGAATAGTATCAAGTACACTTGTACTAAAAATCAGCAAAAACCTGGCAGTAAGGATTTTTCAGAAAAATATGGGTTTTTGAGGGCAAAGGTGATGTTTTCTACGAAAACACAAAGAAGAAACACACCCTCGAAATTGAGGTTTTTACCCGACTACGCAGACGAAAATGAAAAAAACACACTATGAAATACCCGAAATGCTCCTGGAACAGAAAAGGGTAAAAACTAAAAAAAATGCAACTTTAAGTTTTTGTTTCACCAAGAATGGTATTGTGTTCCAAAGTGAACATGTAAGCATATGTAATTTTATAAAGTAGACATACTATAATGGCCTATGGCCTCATTACAATTCATTTACCAGTTTTGGTATACCAAACTTCAAATTCTCACAAATAGGCTACAATGGCAATACTTTAGTTTTAAAGAAAGCATACTTGTAATCTTTAAAGTTAATGGCTTTTGGCCTCATGTCATATCTATAAAGTAGGCATCAAAAAGAGTACTTAGATACACATTACAAGAAGGAAGCCATCTTAGCTTCTAAAATACTATATATCTATGGTATACAAAAGTATAACATCCAAAAGATAAAGTATGCTAAACAAGTGCATGTCCAAATACAAAAATGCTTCAAATTGCTCATGAACTCCTAAGGATGATGAGCATTTAAGAACATTGTCTCCTTACCTGTAAAATAACCCACACAACTAGGGTGAGTAATCAAGTTACTCGTAGGAAGAAGCATATGCGTATACCCTAAAGTTTCAATATTATTGCAAGATTAATATAAACGAATATAAGGGAGTATTCCACTTAACATCTATGTTCAAGGTATTCTAATGGATTATCTTAAGCTAATGCAATGATTCCATCATAACACAATAACAATATCAATGTACTTAACAACATGAATTCACAAATAATCAAAATCACAGTCATAATTGAATATTGGTTGTTAACTTGAAAAAAATGCGAAATCAATTAGTGGAATACTTGGACATCAAATCTCGGATAAAGCCAAGACCTGAACGGTTATTCCGGGCATTAACCCGCTGAGAATACCACCCTAGCGCACACTATAAATGGGGAGAACTCATACCTCCCACACTAGAACCAAACTCTAGCCAAGTCACTTGTAACAATGTCCCAAGAGAATAAAAAATATAACAAGTTCAAAACTTATACATAATTATTAAGGCATATATACCACCTTCCATGCACAAGTATTTTTGAAACCACACAAACCCTATCTTAGGGTTCCAAGTCTAGAATGACATAATAAATGACAAGTCCTCCTTATGATATAATGTGCAATACAATACCACTAGCTTATCAATTCAAATCATGCCTCATCAATAAGCTTTATATACTAAATCTTAATATTATAGTAATAAGCTTCCAAAATAATTGCAAATAACAACCAACAAGTATATAGAATTATCATTACAATAATTATAGCAATTCAACTTAACAAGACTTGCATATAACATCAATAATTCTACAAGAGTTCTATATCACTACCACATATGAAAATACTAGTATCTAGCATACCACTAAATCATATATTCTTTCTACACAAGATATATACATATCATACATGCTTAAATCAATAAGCCCTAAGTCAAGATGTGAGGGTTTCCTATAATATGTAAAACTATCTATTAAAAGCATATACACAATATATATTAAACCTCAAAAGACTTAAAACACTTAAAGTATAAACATACTACCACCCCTACCTCAATAGAGAATTGAATCTCTATAATCCCAAGCAACCAAGCTCAAAAATGGAAAACAAAACAAAGGTTTTGAAGAGGAGAGTGAGAGGAAACTTTTGTCTCCTAAGGTTAATGGTTTAAGGTGAGTGGAAGGAGGCCAAAATGAAGAAATAAGCTATTAACCAAGCTTTTCTCCAATGGTGGCTAGGTTAGGGTTTTGAAGTAACAAGGAAAGGAAAAAGATGAAAGTGAAAATGGTGAGTGGATGATCTAGTATTCGTCCACTCACTATGTACTCTTACACTACCTCTCACACTCACACATAATGCAAGACTAATTTGTGAACCTACACTTGTCACAAATCAATGGCTTCTTCCTAGGCTAAATTTTAAGCCTACACTTGTCAACCATCCAAGCCAACAAGTGCACCAATCCTAGGCCAATAAGTGGGTGAATCTCCACCCTCCAAATGTCACAAGATGATGCTTCCAAATCTCTCCACCCAAATGCCAACAAGTGGCTCCATAAGAGTGTGACACTTGTCATACTTTCCAAAAATTACAAAATGGTCCTTTTCCAAAATATCTTCCAAATAAAATTACATGATGGTCCCCAAGACAAAAAATAATTATTTTACATAATTACACTAAAACCCCAAAATCAAGAATAATTACAATAAAGTATGCATCCATGCCCTTTTACGAAAAAGTAAGCAACTAGAATGTATTTTCTATAAAAGTAAAAATACAATTATCATGGAAATCAAATATCATGAATGCATGCAAAGCCGGAATCAAATCCGAGCACAAAATATGAGGTTATGCAAAGAAAAATGATAAACTGGAAGAAAACAAAATAGGGAAAAGACGAAAAAAGAAAATTACCGAAAAAAGGAAAAGGAATGAAAATGACTGGGTCATTACAACCTACCCTCCTTAAAAAGGATTTCGTCCCCGAAATCAAGTCGTACCTGAAAGAGAGAACAAATTGGGATACCGAGAGCGAACCTTCTGTTCGAGCTCCCAGGTAGCCTCCTCAACACCGTGATGTCTTCACAAGACTTTTACTAATGGAATGGTCTTGGTCCGCAAGACCTGCTCCTGTGAATCAAGAATCTGGACTGGACCCTCCTCGTAGGTCACATCCTCATTAACAACAACATCTGTCCACCGTAAAACATGCGATGGATCTGGCTCGTACTTTCTCAATATAGAGACGTGAAAGACGTCGTGAACCCTATCCAGGTCTGGCGGCAACACCAAATGATAACCAACTTCACCGATGCGCTTCAAAATCTGAAATGGTCCAATGAACCTAGGAGACAACTTGCCCATCTGCCGAAATCTCAGAAATCCCTTTCGTGGAGAAATCTTGAGAAAGACGTAATCCCCTACCTCAAAAGACAAGGATCTCCTCATCTTGTCAGCATAACTCTTCTGTCTACTCTGAGCTATAGCCAACCGTTGTCGAATCAACTTAATCTTTTCTCTAGTCTCAAAGACAATATCTAGACCCAAGGCGACTATATCACCTACCTCGGTCTAACAAACTGGAGATCTATAAGGTCTGCCATACAACGCCTTGAAATGTGCCATGCCAATACTGGTCTGGTAACTGTTGTTGTAGGCAAACTCAACCAAGGATAAGTAGTCTTCCCAACTACCCCCAAAATCCAAAATGCAAGCCCGTAGCATATCTTCCAATATCTGAATGGTACGCTCCGACTGACCATTAGTCTGAGGATGGAATGCCGTGTTGAAATGAAGCCCCGTATCAAGAGCCTCCTGAAAACTCTGCCAAAAGTGAGACGTGAATCTGGGATCCCTATTCAAAATAATGGATACCGGAACCCCGTGAAGCTTGACAATCTGCCTCACATACAATCCACTAAATCTCTCTGCATCATCTGTCATTGCCATAGGCAAAAAGTGAGCCGTCTTAGTCAATCTGTCAACAATGACCCAAACAACATCATTTTCTGCCTTGGATCTCGAAAGTCCCGTCACGAAATCCATAATGATGTGTTCCCACTTCCACTCTGCCACTGGTAGTGGTTGCAATAACCCTGCCGGTCTCTGATGCTCTACCTTCACTTGCTGACAAGTAAGGCATTTGGCCATGAACTGAGAAATATCCCGTTTCATGCCTTTCCACCAAAGCTGTCTCCGCAAATTGTGATACATTTTCGTACCACCAGGGTGAACTGCGAGTCGAGAATGGTGAAAATCCTGAAGAACAACGTCACGACAAGACAAAGGAATAAACATCTTCCATCTGTACCTAAGACCACTGTCTAAATGCAAGGTCCAACCCTCTACATTCTCGCCGCCTGAAATTTGATCATGGATGCACTTCATCTCCCCATCCTTCTGCTGTGCCTCAATAACTCTGCTAATAAGAGCTGGTTGAGCAACAAGGCTAAACAAAATAGTCGGTGAAATATCTTCATAAGACTGCAAACCAAGATCTGTAAGCTCTTCTAGCATCTTCCATCTGTGAACGGAAATGCTAGCAAGAGTACTCCGTGACTTCCTACTCAATGCATCGGCTACCATATTGGCCTTCCCCGGATGATACTACAACTCAAAGTCATAGTCCTCCATGAACTCAACCCATCTGCGCTATCTCAAATTCAAGTCCTTCTGAGAGAAGATATTTGAGACTTTTGTGATTGGAGAAAACCTCAAACTTCTCCCGTATAAGTAATGTCTCCACCTTTTCAGGGTAAAGATCACCATTGCCAATTCCAAATCATGTGTTGGATAGTTTAACTCGTGAGTCTTCAACTGTCGAGACCCATAAGCAACTACCTGTTCAGTCTACATCAGAACACAACCCAAACTTTTTCGCGAAGCATTACAATAGACCACGTAACCCAAACCACATTCAGGTATGATCAAAACTGGAGCTGATGTCAACCTGATCTTCAACTCCTGAAAAGAAAAATTATAAGCCTCATTCCATATGAACTTGACCTCCTTACGAGTAAGTCGAGTCATAGGTGCCGCTAGACGAGAGAAATCCTGAACAAATCTCCTGTAATAGCCAGCTAGGCCAAGAAAGCTCCGAACCTCAAACACTATCTTCGGACATTCCCAATCCATAACAGATTCAATCTTTGATGGATCCACTACAACACCGCCCCCTAACACGACATGTCCAAGGAACTTCACCTCCGGTAGCCAAAATTCGCATAATGTCATCAACGAACACCACTACAAATCTGTCAAGATAGTCACTGAATATATGGTTCATTAATTCCATGAAAGCTACTTGAGCATTGGTCAAACCAAATGGCATCACCAGAAACTCATAATGGCCATACTGTATACGAAAAGCGGTCTTAGATATATCCACATCCTTAACCCTTAACTGATAGTAACCCGATCTCAAATCAATCTTTGAAAAGCATGTCGCTCCCTTCAATTGATCAAACAAGTCATCAATCATTGGCAAATGATACCTGTTCTTGATCGTAGCGTGATTCAACTTGCGATAATCGATGTAAAGTCTCAAAGACCCATCCTTCTTCTTCGCAAAAAGAACCGGTGTTCCCCATGGTGAAGCACTAGTACGAATAAAGCCCTTAGTTATTAACTCATCCAACTGACCCTTCAGCTCATCGAGCTTTGCTGGTGCCATACGGTATGATGCCATAGAGATGGGTGCTGTACCGGGAATGACATTAATGGCAAAAACAAATCTCTTAAAGGAGGTAACTCTGTCAGTTCCTTTAGAAAGACATCAACAAAATCCTTAACAACTGCCAGAAGTACATGGCCTAAACTGTTATCCTCGTCAACTAACAAACTAGCCAAGTAGGATCTGTGGCGACTTTAGTCACCAATGCTAAATACCATCGCCGGGTGGGAATCGCTCCGATCTCCCACAAAATGGAAACCATCTCCCTTGGGAGTGTAAATAGACACCCTCCCGCGGAAGCAATCAATCGTAGCCCGAAAAAATGACAACCAATCCATCCGGAGAATGACGTCAAAGCTCGTCATGTTGAGAACAACAAAATCGAACTCTAAGGTCCGCCCAACTATCTCAATAATAACCCCAACAAACACGATTAAAAGACATTGGACCCCCAATTGGTGTGTCAACATAAAGAAAACTATCTCGAAGTGTGACCTCCAGACCCAATGAATGTGCAAATGATGCAAAAATAAAAGAATGTGATGCACTCGTGTCAATAAGAACTAGTGCCCAAGAACTGAAAACTGGAAAGATACCTCAAACTGAAGAGGTCCCTGTGGAAGCATCCGCCTGTGGAAAAGCATAGGCTCATCCCTAAGCCCTGCTGTGAACTGCCATGACAGCCTGACTGATGTGTAGAAGTAGTAGGTGTAGAGCCCCTAGCTGGATAAGTGCCAACTGGAGCCACTGGCTGTGGTGCCTGAGGAACTCTGAAACCAGACTGAACCACCACAGACTGTGCCGGTACTATCTATGAATCTGTGTCACTACGTGACTTATTCAATAACTTTGGACAATCCTTTTTGAGATGACTTGGTTACCTGCAATAGAAGCATGCTCCCTGCCCTGCTCTCGTAGAAATTAATGTCTGACTGGCCTGTGGTTGAAGCTATAGGCAGCCAGGCTTGATGTGCCCCGGCTGCTAACAATGGTGACAAATCATACCCCGGGCTAATCCCAAAGATACAAGAACTGTGGGTGCAGTACAAATCTGCTACGGTACCCTCTGTGAGTTTGTACTATTCCTCGCCTTAGCCTTCTTCCACTGACTCCCGGAAGATGATGGAGTGTCTCCGCGAGGCTGCTTAAGTGAGTGATGAGCGCTGAAAAGTGCACATTTAAACCTTTTAAGCTTAGGTATTTTAGAACCTTTATCTATCTTACTTTCCCGTTTTAGACTAATTTTATGTTATTGTCCTTTTTAGGTGCTTAACCCCAAAATAAGCTAATTCAGCCAAATAAGAGCTTAAAAAAAGCTAACTCAAGCTGGATAGAAGAAAGGAGCAAAGTGGAAGCAGAATGAAGCAAAGTGTGTAAATCAGCATGTTCGATCAATCTCAAGAATACTTCGATCGATCGAAAGTTCATCGATCTAGACTCTCCAAGATGGATCCAAGCTCTGTTGTCCTTATCCAAAGATCCCACAAAATTCGATCGATCTAACAATTTTCAGATCGATCGAAAAGATTTCATCTTATCTTGTTATACCACCCTACCTACCACTTTTGTCTTTTTCCCCAAAATATCTCAGATCTGTCCTTATCCAAAAAGGCGCCGCCAAGGGAGGATCGATCTAGCCAAAGTTTGATAGATCTCAGCCAAGTTCGATCGATCTCAGTATAGGTTCGATCGATCGAACCCTCTCAAGTGCGAATTAAATTAATTTCCAGCTCATTAAAAGTTGTCTCAATGTGCAATCATTGGAGGAGCCCTTGTGTACGAGCCTAGACCATTGGGTGTGACATTTAAGCTACATATATAAGGATTATGAGCCACTTTTACGTATAGTTTTTGAAATGCTTTTAGGAGTTGATAGATATAATTCTTAAAGAGGAAGAAAAGAGAAGAGGAGATTAGAGACACATTCTTGGGAGGTTTTCCATCTACTTCAAGAAGAAGAGCATTTCTATCATAGAGATAGCCCTTGAGGGTTGGAAGACACCATTCATGAGTGGCTAAACATCCTCTTGGGCCTAAAGTTAGCCCTAAGCATGCTTTCTTTACCTTGATTTATGTATTTTTGAGGGGATTTGTATTGTAATACATGTTTTGACATACTTATATACATAGATCTTGTTTATTCAATGATTTATGTGGTTTAATTCTTCCAATTGATCATTTCATTCTATCCATATGTCTATGTATGCTATAATAGATGTTCATGTGTTTGTCTCTATCTCTTTTGTTGTTGATGTATGTCTATGTGTGTTGATGCTATAGATCTAAAGATTGTCAAGACATAGTGCTTAATAGAATGCTCTTGTGATTTATTTGATGGTTCATACTCATTTCTTAATGGATTGTGCCTCTCTTTTAGTTTAATTAGTTTAATTTCCATGTCATTAGCTTAGATGTAGTGTAGTTACCTTAGTTGTTAAATGGGAGGACAATCTATGCTTATTGTTTGATGTTTCATACTTATGAATGCAAGTAGTATATTTATCTAATTATGTGATGTGTTTGGATTGTGAGCTTAAAGAAGGATTAATGACTTAGTTTGATGTATTGTGATATTCATTGTATTGTTTAAACAATATATACTTAATTGGTCATCCATGCTTATTAAAACAACCACACACACTCACTATTGTTGCAATATATGTTTTCCCCCTCATTAATTGTGAATTGAGTGTATAGAAAGGTGATGCTTAGTGGTGATATCTAAGTCTCAAGACCTCTCTCTCTTGTTTTCTTTATCCTTTAATTACTTGTTTTACATTGAGCTTGCTTAATCATAATTTTAGTTTAATTAACCAAACAATCTACCTTTGATCACTTGACCTACTAACCCTAAGCGTTGTTTCCATTACTAGTAGCCCTCCAATCCCTTGAGACGATCCCTACTCACTCTTGCTACGTTAGTAGTAATGGTGGTAGTAGTTTTTATAAATTTAAACTTGACCTAAAAGGCTTTTCTTGAACCGTGCATTCACTACATTATTTTGGTGTATAGGAACAACCTAAGCCTTCATCAAATTTTGGCGCCGTTGCCGGGGATTTGAATTGGCAATGCCGTGTTTTGGAAACAATTAGGGATTAGTACTCTTTTAATCGTGTTTTTACTTTATTTTTATTTTTGGTTACTTATTGTGTTTATTCTTATTTGGCTAGGTGAAATTGAGAAAGGAAGTTGAACAAAGGAGAATTCAAAGTAAGGAGCTAAGCTAAGCACAAAAAGGACTTAAAAATCTAAAAAATGCAAAGCAAAGTAAGGCTTGGAAGTTAAAATGAATTGAAGTTGCTTAAGGACCCTTTGTGAGATCTTTCTAACTTAAGCTCTAGTTAAATTGTCGGCCCGCGTGGAGGCTTGTTTTTCATTTCTTAGATAAATCGTGAGCTAGCGTGGAGGCAATTTACTTTTCTTTGCATATTATTCAAGCATGGGAGCATGGGATCATTGTATATGGAGATTTGTTGATTGATTTGTTGTGGGGCTGAAGTGTTTGTTACTTGCTTATTTACTTGTTATTTGTCTTTGCTAATGCATGCATGGTTTTAGGTCATTAAATCCTACTCTTGTCTCTTTTAATTTTCATCTTGAATCGGTTATTTGTAGTCCTAGGGGAAGAGGTAGTTCTCATCACTCCATTTCACCAATGGAGAATTTGAATGACGACCATGTAGAGGACCTTGGTCACATAGACCAACAAGGCATCCTCCACCCTAATGTGCATCATGAAAATGTCCAAGTACCATTAGGTATGCCTAGACCATTCATTCCACCGCAAAAACAAGGCCAAATTCTATTGGGAATGCCTCAACCAATCTTTGCTCCACAACCTCTCATGGTTTAAGCTAATAAAGGTGTTCATGTAGCACCACCAATTGTGAATCCTCCCATTGCATTAAGAGACCATTATGGGCCTAATGAATATAATTCACCCACTTGCATTCAATTGCCTCCATTTAGAACACATCACTATGAAATCAAACCACAAACCATTCAAATGCTTCCTAACTATTATGGACTTCCTAATGAAAAACCTTATAAGCATTTGGATGAGTTTCTTGAAGTATGTTCCACTGTGAAATACACAGACATGCTGGAAGAAATTTTAAGACTTAAACTTTTTCCTTTCACCCTTAAAGATAAGGCAAAATATTGGTTCAACAATCTTAGGCCTTTTTCGATAACCTCTTGGGCGGAAATGCAACAAGAGTTCTTGAAAAAGTACTATCCAATTTCTAAGACCTGTTGCCCAAGTATAGACTCTAGAGGGGGGTGAATAGAATCTTTGGCAAACAATGGCCAATTTTTTGGTTTGTAAATTCTACTAAACCCTTCTAACAATTATGCTAATCAAGTTATAAACATAAGCAATTAAAAGCATCAATATAAAGGAGATAAGGGAAGAGAGATTGTAAACATTCACACGACGATTTTAGCGAGGTTCAGAAACTCTTACTCCTCGGCTCAAGACCCCTCTTGAGACTTCCCAATCACTATGGCACCTCCTTACGAGTGGAGAGCAAACCTTTACATGAAACAACTCCTTGCTTCACTTTGCTAAGAGACAACCTCTCTTAGTCTTCCTTTGGGTCACACCAACCCTTACAAATTGAAGCTAGCTTGTTTCTTCTTTTTTGGGCTACACCAGCCCTTACAAATGAAGATCAAATTTGTTGCATACAAATATATATCTCAAAGATTGATATGCAAATATTAGCTCATAACTTTCAGCTCGCTCTAGAGTATATATATAAATAGATTTGAAGCTCAACACTCTATGAATTATATGGGATGAGAGAGTATGATATAAATGAAGAACAAAAGCTCTGTGGATGCTATATAATGTTTCTCAATAGTAGTAACCTTTAATCCCGAATTCCCCAACTCTATTTATAGAGTTCTGATGCAATTATTTAAAAATATAGCTGTTGTGCACATATTTTAAGGCAAAATAGCCATTCAGATTCATGTCTTCTTTGTATCCATTACTTTCCTTTATATGATCTTGAATAATGGAATACTTGGAATGATCTTTCGTGCTTCATTGAGGTCATCCTTTGAATGTGAATAATCTATAACACTTAATGTAAACATTAGTCCTTAAACACCATTAATGGTTTATTATCATCAAAACCTCTAGATTGTCATTGGATAAATCCTTAAGGTCAAGAATCTCCCCCTTTTTGATGATGACAAAACATTGATGTGTTCATAAGCAAGTGGAGTAACATTTGAAAAATGCTCCCCATATTATAGTGTATTCAATGAACATAATGTTATAAAATAGCATGCTTAAACATTCTTCATAAATTTTAGACATAAACATGTTTTTAAAATCATTTTACTCTTCAAGAGATTTCTACAAATCTCCCCCTATCAACATGCTTCCATTAAAAGGTATATATCATTCATTTAACATATAAGCACAATGAGATAATGATATATATATAACATCAATCATATCAAACATTTGAATCACATCACACATATTTCTCCCCATTTGTCATCTCAAAAAGGTGGGAGGCCTAGACAACTTCATTTAACATTTATCATTAAGCATAGTGAAGTGATGGCATCAAGAATTGGCAATATAGTGGTAATGACTATAATATGCTTTGGAGTGCAACATATAAGCAATTATATCATAAGATATCAATATCATTGATAACATGAGTTCAAAGATCATTAAGGTTCATGACATATACAAAAGTATACATAAGATATAAACCAAATAATGAAGTATAAACTCAAATAGGCAAAAGGACACAAAAGTATACATAGTGAAGCATAGCAAAAATAAAAATGAAGCATGTATTAGAATGAGCCAAAAGGCAAAAACCTTGTATGGCAAATTTAGGAATTTAATTGTGCTTCAATCCTAATAGAGTTTTCCCATCTGATATCTTCAAGAAGGATGAGGGAAAATCATCAAAATCATGAAAGCTCATGGGTTTGAATATGATGACCAACAAGTCATTTTGTAGCATGCTTGATAATTTCCAAAATAATTCAATTAGGTATAACAAGTCATGCAATAATCCTTTACAAGAGATTATCAATAATCTCCCCCTATAAGTGTGGTTTCATTTGCATCATATATTATTTAATGGATACACCTTATTAAGAGCAATGATATATAAATTAAGTCTTTTATACCAAAAGGTCCTCTTTTACAAGCATATAGTTTGAATGATAAGAATCAAATGTGGCATGTAAAGCACAAGGCATATGCAAGTAGTGTTACTATTCTAGTTATATGCAATGAATTTTCAATTATGTAAAAGCATATTTTCTTTGACATGTATGATTAGAAATAATTGGCTACATGATTGTACATATGAATGAGCTCAATATTTCTTTTATTCATATTTCTCAAGATGTGATGTCAAGATATTTCATGAATTGTATAGAATAAGGCATGGATACCAAAATGTCTTCTTTAAGAGACGTGAGAGATTGGCTACATGATTCTTTATGTGGGTGAGCTCAATATCTCTTTTAGACACATTCTTTAAGAGTTGATCAAGAAATATCATATGAATTTCTAAAGTGCTAAAAATGGATACATCAAAGTAAAATAGCACTTGATATCATATTA
The DNA here is from genome assembly GCF_030987335.1 of Cornus florida. Taxonomy (NCBI): domain Eukaryota; kingdom Viridiplantae; phylum Streptophyta; class Magnoliopsida; order Cornales; family Cornaceae; genus Cornus; species Cornus florida. The sequence goes on from NW_026775573.1 coordinate 36,737,881, forward strand.
GTCATCTAAGTTAGAATAGAGTGTCTTTTGATGTCATATTCCCAAGACTAAAAAGTCAAATAGATATATGAAATTTAAGTTCATGACACTTGAGGAGTTTAAACTCTAGAAGAAATCAAGTTTACACATCATGCTAATTTCAATTCATTTTGCATGCTAGAGGTAAACTTCTTTGTATAGAACATGAATGTTGATTTAAAGATAATACTATCCATGTAAGTGCAATCAACACAATGTCATCAATGGTTTTGAACATAATAAGAGAGATACATATAAGTTTTGTCAAAAACCATTACTCATGAGAAAATCACTTGTGCCTTTCAAGATGAGCTCTAAGAGCTTATTTTATAAATGCAAAAGGCAATAGATAATTTTAAACATGTTGTTCAAAATTTTTGCATTTCAAGTCCGGGTGATTTTTCTTTAATAAACTTTTTTTAAAAATGAAGTCAATTAAAAATTATTTCATGCAAAAACATGTAGCATTTTTATTGCTTCAAATGAAAGTTATATGTGCACAAAGACATGTATTCAATTTCTTCTTCTTGGTGAAACCTTTGGGAGTAGTCAGCTTAGTTGCAAATGATACTCAAGATACCTATCATGATGTGATCACATGGTAAAGGAACATGATTAAAAGTATATCAATTTTTAAGAAATAATTGGTTCCTTTAAATAGCACAAAGAAACATTCACCATTAAATGATCAAATGAATGGTGGTGAACATTGTTTAACTCTTGGGAAGGCATTAGAAATTCACATTCTTATTTTTCATGAGATGGCTCTTCCAATGAGATTTGTTCATTTAGATATTCAAAATAGGACCTATATGATTTATCATTTCTCAAGTCCATCTAAACATTTTCAAGTAGAATAACTTCATTTTCTATATGCATGGAGGTGACACAATAAAGTATGGATAAAACATATAAGATCACAAAAGCATATAGATGACTTTTTAAACATTGCTGTTTTAATAGATTTGATAAGGTTCAAATGAATTAGCATTGATGGTTTATATGAGATAATGTATGCTTTCCTTTGATGGCATATCTTCTAAAAAGCAAATCTTTCACAATTTTAGTCTTGATTAACAATAGATGCATGGTAACATGTTTAAGTCACAAAATCCAAGACATGCTACTTTAATAGATTTGAATAACTTTAAATGAAGTAGCTTTAAGGATCACCAATGTGTCTTAACAAACTACTTTTATATAGATTATCAAAATCTGTACCTTAGACATTTTTAACAACACGTAGCATTCATGTCAACATCACCGTCCGTATTAATTATGCCATGACTAGATAAAAATATAGTCATCATCTCATAACACAATTAAGTCACATTTAAGCCCTTTAAATAAAAGCACATTTATGATAAGGAGGGGATATGTACCGAAGCAATCAATAGCTCATTGTCATGCATCCCTCATCTTATTCATGGCTTGATTTCTCTTTATGTGCTTTAGCCCTCCATATTTGTGAATCCACTTGTTCTTGAAAGAAGAGGTCTTTAACCTACAAAATATGCTCAAGTGGAATTCTTTGGTACCCAATACTTTTAGGGTCCTTGTGGGTTAGTAAACATTGTTAAGGTTCCTCTTGGGAGCTTAATTCAATAAAGCACAAATGATGTTTCTTTTAGTTAACATGCTTCAAACAAATTTGCAATTTTAGTGGATCTAGCATGCTAGTGCATTTGTCAATTCAAGGAATAGATGCTTTTGGCTACATACAATCCAATGAACCACTATGAAATGAGTAATAATTGAGTGGAAGGCACAATTTCATATATGGATCATAATGTAATTCCATGTGCATTATATGATCAAATTCAAGAGATAACAATGAGATTCTTTCTTTTATTTCGGTCGTCCGAAACTTCTTGAGATCTTTTCATTTTCTTAGTTCGGTAGACCGAAATGAGTTGGTCCTGTATTTCGGCAGACCGAAATACCTTAGAAGCTATGATCCAGATTCCTTGCTAGAACCGGTCGACGGTTTAAATTATCCTTCCATTTCAGTCGACCAAAATAGAACTTAAATTCTAGGAACATGTTTTGATGATGTTTAAACTTGGTCCAATGTTCCTTAAACTTAATGAATGAGTTTCTATGCATGATTTTGAGAGTGTGAGCTTGTTGGAAAGAGTGTTACTTTTGAGAACTATGCTTTTTAAACCAATTTTGTCTAATTTTAAGTGTAGCATGCCAAATGTAATTCTAAGATTGTAATGCATGGATAAAATTATTTTAAATCAATAAAGCATGCATTAAAAATAGTTTGCATAGGCTATGAGTACTTGGAGCATGAAGATAAGAATTCCATAATAAATAGCATATTATTATAGTCTTTATTTTTAGCATAATTCATTCAAGAGTTCCTCATACATGATGACCAAAAGCTTAAGGATTTGATTTCATTTAGTAACAATTTATTGATCATAATAATTCTAACATGCCAAAAGAGTTAAGCAATAAAAAGTTTCTATGAAGTATACCCATGATCATGCTTTTGTAGTTGTTCCAATTGTAATGCTCCTTTGCTTTGAGAGTGAAGAATTTGGAACATTTCTTACATCCCATGTTGAACAACTATCATGAAGAAGCCATTTTTTCCATGGATGGAGAAGATTTCTTCGAGCAACCCTACAAAGTAAACTTAGGAAATCTTCGTTTGGTACCCAAATTTTCTTGGGTCCATAAGTGTTAGGCAATGGCACAAAAGTTCCCTTTGGAACCCAAATCTTCTTGATCCTTTTCTTCTTTCTAAATGGACAATTGTGAATTTTGTGTCCTAACCTTTTACAATAATTGCATTTAGGATATTGAAAAGAACTTTTGCCAAATGAATCATTTAAGAGTTTTCTCTTTTTCAATAAGCATGCATCTTTATTGAAAGGATCATATCTTCTCCCATTTTTGAAAGAGACCTTTCTTTGATTTCCAAGTATAGTATTCAAGTGCTCTTTTCCTTTGGTTAACTTTACTAAGATGCCATTTTGATCATCAATGACTTCTTTTGAAAAATTCTTTTCGGAAACACAATCAATTGATGTTGATTCTTTATATAGTACATTATCTTTTTCCTTTTTCAAAGATTCATTTTCAATTTGAATCTTTTCTAATTCTTGCACAAGATAATGATTTTCATTTTTCAAAGAATCATTTTCTATTTGAACTTTTTCATGTCTTTGAGAGATATCATGATTTTCCTTTTTAAGAGAGTCACATTTTTCAAGCAATTTTTCTAGCACACCATGTAACTCTTTAAACGCATCATGCAACTCATTATGATCATCAACTAACTCATTATAGGAAACATTTAAATCAAAAGAATCATGGTTGGAGTTTACCTCATCTTTGTCGGCCACGAGACAAAGACCAATATCTTCATAATGATCAACCATATCTTTGATGTCATTTGCTTCTTTACTAAAAGCTTGGAGAGTTTCACTCTTCCTTTGAATTGCATCATTTTCTTCACTACAAGAAGATGAATAACTTCTAGCAAAATCATTCACATGATTAGTAATGTTAGTAGAACTAAAATTCATCACATTATTTGAACCATTGTCATTTATGCTGCAAGATTCATTTTCACTGATAAGCATGCATAAATTTGATTCCTCAACATTACAAGTACTACCATAGAATATCTCAAGCGAGTCCCAAATTCTTTTGCCGTTTTACAATTTGCAATTCTATTGAACTCATTTTTATTTAATGCACAATAAAGATTATTTAAGACTTTAACATTACATTGAATTAATCTATTGTCATTTGCATCCCATTCTTTTTTTTCTTTAGGAACCATTGTCTTTTCTACTTCTTTCATGGGAATGAATGGTCCATTAACTATGGCAAGCCAAATTCTATAGTCTATAGATTGAAGAAAGTCTATCATTATACTTTTCCAATAACTATAGTTAGTTCTATCAAAAATTGGAGGTCTATCAATACATTGCCCTTCTAGGCATGTGAATATGCCATTGTTGGCCATGATCGTACTCTAAGACAGTTAAGTCATTTTAATTAGAGTTAGGCTCTGATACCAATTATTGCCCAAGTATAGACTCTAGAGGGGGGTGAATAGAGTCTTTGGCAAACAATGGCCAATTTTCTGATTTGTAAATTCTACTAAACCCTTCTAACAATTATGCTATAATCAAGTTATAAACATAAGCAATTAATAGAATCAATATAAAGGAGATAAGGGAAGAGAGATTGCAAACATTCACTCGGCAATTTTAGCGAGGTTCGGAAACTCCTACTCCTCGGCTTAAGACCCTTCTTGAGACTTCTCAATCCACTATGGCACCTCCTTACGGGTGGAGAGCAAACCTTTATATGAAACAACTCCTTGCTTCACTTTGCTAGAGACAACCTCTCTTAGTCTTCCTTTGGGTCACACCAACCCTTACAAATTCAGGCTAGCTTGCTTCTTCTTTCTTGGGCCACACCAACCCTTACAAATGAAGATCAAATTTGTTGCATTCAAATATATCTCTCAAAGATTGATATGCAAATATTAGCTCACAACTTTCAGCTCACTCTAGAGTATATATATGAATAGATTTGAAGCTCAACACTCTATGAATGATATGGGATGAGAGAGTATGATATAAATGAAGAACAAAAGCTCTTTGGATGTTATATAATGTTTCTCAATAGTAGCAACCTTTAATCCCGAATTCCCCAACTCAATTTATAGAGTTCTGATGCAGCTATTCAAAAATATAGTTGTTGTGCACAGAGTTCAAGGCAAAATAGCCTTTCAGATTCAGATCTGGGCAAGGTTCGGTCGACCGAAATGAAACACCCTTGTGTTTTGGTCGTCCGAAATGACTTAAGGTTGGATATCACCCTCTCAGTACTCTTGGTTCGATAGACTGAAGTAACACCCATTTTTATTTTGTTAGACCAAAATGGTTCAGGTTGGCCATGATTCCTTATTTCGGTAGACCGAAATAGATGGTCCTGAATTTCGGTAGACCGAAATAGACCTGCTGCCTCATGAATTGTTCTAAGTTAATAGGTGAGACAGTGCACTATAGGACATCTGCACAGACCTTATTTCCATTGAAAACATTTAAGTATTCATTTTACTTTAAGTTTATAATGTAAATAAGGAAGTACACCCCATTTGGATTCAATAAAAAATACTAGAAAATTGAAATCCAACTAAATCAAAATGTAGAAATTCAGTTTTAGTACAAATTTGGATTTCCAACAGTTTTGGTAAAAATGAATTCGCATTTAGACCAATGTAGACTTGGTCAAAAATTTTGATAAAATCAGTTTAGCCTAATTTAAGTATAAGAGTTATTACCAGGAAAAAATTATTTTGAAATAATCATTATTTCAAAAATCCATTTTTCACACTTAGCCAAAAACACAATTTTTCATGACGCGCATTCTGGGGTCCTAATGTCCATTACCAACTCATAGTAATGAAGGCTTCTCATGCCTTAATTGTTGACCAATATGAATTATATGATTGATGTGTACGGTCTTAGCATTTCTAGCACAAGTGATGAGTTCTTTCAAAGCTTATGCAAGCTTGAACTAACTCACTCTTTAGCAATGACTTCATGTGCAATTATATATGAATGAAGTGCATAGTCTATTGCTAATAGATATAGGAGCATATGAATAATGATATGATATGCATGGTCCTATAGAGATGAGCTTAAAATGGATTCATAAATACTTTGACATTGAATCCTAAACACTCACCATCCTATCTACCATTTTCTTCAAGCTTTGTCCATGATCGTGTAGGCTTTCAGGTAGACTTGCTTCTTCCATTCTTTGAGTTGCTTTCTTGCTTGTTGTAGTCCAAGCTATCTTTGGATGGACTTTGCATTTGCTTCTTTGCAACTTCATGTCTTCTTTGTATCCATTGTTTTCCTTGATATGATCTTGAATAATGGAATACTTGGAATGATCTTTCGTGCTTCATTGAGGTCATCCTTTGAATGTGAATAATCTATAACACTCAATGTAAACATTAGTCCTTAAACACCATTAATGGTTTGTTATCATCAAAACCTCTAGATTGTCATTGGATGAAATCCTTAAGGTCAACAAAACCAATGCCATGAGAACTTTAATTAGCGAATTTTCTCAAGGGGATGGGGAAATGTTTCATGAGGCATGGGAATGGTTTAATGATTTGCTTAGACAGTGCCCTCATTGATAAGCGCCAAATATTACATATTCAAGCACCCTTTCTTGCATTAGTTAAGTCCATTATTAGAGGATAATGTACAGTTTTAATTCATTTGTGTATTTCTTTCTGATTTCAGGTATTTTTCCCGAGAATGATCAAAGAAGCGGTTTTGATATCATTTGTGTTGAAACACATGCGCCGTGCCGGGGAGTCATCTTTTGGACCGAACCTCTTATGTTGCAGTTTTTGTGAAGCCAAGGCTTAGTGTTCATTGTGCTTCTGAGATGAAAGCATGTCCACGATCTGGTTTGATGAGACGTGCAAGAAGCATTGTCAAAGCTGTAGAGGCAAGCTCCCGCGGGTGCCCGCCACGCCACCGCGGGCGCCCGCCTAACCCCTCTACTCTCTGCCAGGTTTCGTGGGCCCTTGTTTAGCTCTCGCAGAAGCCCCTGCGAGCCACCGCGAGCGGCCGCCGCGCCACCGCGGGCGCCCGCAAAACGCACCAGTACAGCCCTCGCAAAGTCAAGCCCCCACGGGCGCTCGCCGGAGCCTCGAGGGTGCCACCGGAACTGCAAAATGCAGTTCAACTGCCCCTGATTTTCAGCATTTTGGTCCCCTTATCCTTCTTTTGTGTGGTCTAGCTTCATGCAGAGAGGGAAGCTTGGGATGGTGAGTATAGGGAGTAGGTTTTGGATGGATAAAGGGGGGAAGGTGATCTCATATGAGATATCTAACACATTTTAGCTAAGTTCTAGAGAGAGAGAGATGTGTTCTTGAGGTCTTGGGTTCTAGCTTCCTTAGGGTGCGAAAATGGAGGGTGGACTTGCTTCTTTCTCTTCATTCCTTGCATTTATGGGTAACTAAACCTCCATCTAGGGAGGTGATGAAGCCTTCCCTTGTAATCATGTTCTAGATTAAGCTCTATTTTGGGGATAATAATGTATAATTTTTGGTCTTTTCACAATCTAGAGCATATTACTTCTTGTAATGAATTTGAATATTTATAAATGATTATTGTTAGTTAATTATCTTGTCTTAGATGGTTTCTTATATTAATCATAATGCTTGCATTTTCATGGTGACAATAGAAATAAGATTATGAATGGTTTTCATGGCATGTTGATAGAGAAACTTGATAGTCCATTGCTTAGGTATTCCCTTTGATGGTTTATACTTGATTCCTAACTTCATGTACTTTATCATTTGATTAAAGGCTTGATGATCTTTTGCTTAAGATAGTATGTTTGATGCTACACCCTAGTTTAGGTAGTTTGAATGTATAAACTTTTGATGGATCATTCTTGTTTTGATTTGATGAACTTCTCGATGATTATAGGGCAACCATGTGTTGCTATATAATTCTTAACCATCATTTATGTATTGTCTATCCCCAATTTAGTCTTGATCTAGCATGTGTTTAGGGTTTAGTGCGGATTCACTTCCCTAGTTCCCTTTTTAATTGTCTTTGCCTCTTTACTTCTTAACATTACTGTTTTATGCATTTTTCAATTCATAATTTTAGTGACAAACCAACAAATCTCTATACCTCTTCATAATTCTAAAAATGATTCTAGACACCTAGGTTGCCATAAACTAGCAGTCCCAGTGGTTCGACTTACTCTTCCAATAGCCCTATTTTACAATGATTTGTGCTATTGTAAAAGGGTTGAATTATAATTGATAGTACAGCCTTCGATCAATTTTTGGCATCGTTGCCGTGGATTGCACACAGTTTAGCAATCAAAGTTCTAGGGTTAATTTTGGTTTGATTGTCAATATTGTGATTTATGAATATTTCTTTTGTGGTTTTGACCATCTTGGTGTTGAAAGTTATTTGTGAGATTCTAGGGACTTGATGCTCGCCAAGGAAAGACTAACAAATTTGTAAGTCTAGAGGACTCCAGGTAAGTCTCTTGGCCTTTTAGTTTCAAAATTGTTAATATTATGCATGCGTTAAATTTGGTGATAGTTAAGTTGTCAAACCCTTGTCGAGGCTATTTTTTTGTTTATTTTCAATTGCAAAGCATCGGTCCTTGTTGTGGCCATTTAATTTCTATCTTGATAATTGAGGAGAAAAGGATCATCGTATGTGGAGTTGATGGTGATGAATTATTGTATTGATTGTGGGGTGTGTTGTTGATGTTTGGCCGTAGATTACTCTCCCTACCAACTATAGAATCGCCAATTGACATAAATTCTCTTGAAAGAACTCTTAGACGAACCCTTAGGGAATCTTCTCATATAAGAGAGCTTGAAACTGAATTTAACACAATGGATGAAAATGTAGGAAATGTCGAAAATGAGGGGATTAATAATGATAGGGTCAAAATTCCAAATGTGGTTCCCATGACTCTCAGGGACCATTTCATCCCTACCACTTATGCTTCTCCCTCTTGCATAGTGATGCCAAATATTGAGGCCGCTGAATATGAAATCAAAGCTAGCACCATCCAAATGCTTCCATCTTTTCATGGCTTTAAAAATGAGGGCCCTTATAAGCACCTTAATGAATTCCTTGAAATATGCTCTACCATCAAGCTGAGGGGCTTTCCTGATAATGCTCTCCAATTGCATCTCTTTCCATTCTCATTAAAAGAACGGGCAAAGTATTGGTTGAACTCCCTTGCTGCAAATTCCATCACCATATGGGCTCAACTGCAGCAAGAATTCTTAAAGAAATATTATCCAGTGAGTAAAACCAATTTAATGAGGTGTTCCATTCTTAGCTTTTCACAAAGCGAGGGGGAATAACTCCATGAGACTTGGGAGAGATTTCAAAACCTCTTAAGGAAATGTCCGCACCACTTAATTCCAAAATGGCAATTGGTGCAAGCCTTCTATGCTGGGTTAACCGACCCACATAGATTCATGGTTGACTCATCTTGTGGAGGGATGTTCATGTCTAAAAGTGCGGATGAGGCATGGACCTTACTTGAAAATTTGAGTGAAAACTCGTTGCAGCATAATTCTCGTAGTGGTCCAACCTCAACTAATACAAAGAACACCAACCCTTGTCAACCAAAAACACTGAGGGAGGAATCCTCCCAAGTGGATGTCATAGCTCATAAATTCTATCAATTGATGGTACTACATCTCTCCCCCTCTTTGTCTCAAAATTCGGTAAGTGCGATTTATGCATCATGTCCATTTTATCTCTCGGAAGATGTCCCACTCTGGAACAATTTCCTAACTCCAATCAAGAGCAAGCAAATGCAATGTTCACAAGGCCCGAAAATAATCCATATTCCAATACGTATAATTTGGGATGGAGAGATCATCCAAATTTCTCGTGGAGGCAACAAGCCCCACAAAATTCAAGTTTTCAAAATCAAGGGCAACAAAATCAGCCCTCTTCTCAGTTTAAAAATAGGCAATTTTAGGCCTTCTCATGCTACCGTCCTCCATATAATCCAAATGTCTCTAATCAACCCCATGTGTTCCCAACTGATGAAATCGTGGCTGCAAACAAGCAAATGATGGAATCATTGAATAAGCAAATGATGGATTCTAACAAGCAACTCTTGACCTCTTTGCAACCCACTCTCCAAATGGTTCATTCTCATACTCAGTCCATAGCTAAGCTTGAGAATCAAGTGGGTCAAGTAGCTAACTCCATGAATCAATTGCTCTAAAAGGACAAGGGTAAGCTTCCCGCTTAACCATTTGAAAATCCTAGAGGGATGCATGTGATTGACGAAACCCCTCCTCCAAGTAGGCCAATTCATGAACAAGTCCAAGCAATCACCACCCTTAGGAGTGGTCGAGTTGTGGATAACAAGGTTGATGGAAACAAGGATGACAAAAATTCTCCTTCAGAAAATCCAAGTCCTAGCTCCTCCAATCCAAAAGTCTCTCCTAAAAATCCAAATTCTACTCATACAACTCCTAAGCTTGTCGCCTCAAATGTGGAAACTTCTTATGAGCCTAAAGCTCTGTTTCCTCAACGCCTCCAAGAGTCGACACATATTGGGAACAAGAATTACAAAATCCAAGACATGTGGGAAGTTTTCAAGCAAGTAAAGATCAACTTGCCTCTCTTGGATGCTATAAAGCAAATCCCTCCCTATGCAAAATTTCTCAAGGACTTGTGCACGCAAAAGCGCACCTCCAAAAATCATTTGCCAAAGAAGGTGAGATTAACTGAAAATGTGAGTGCAATCATTCAATACAGTGCTCCTCCAAAGTATAAGGATCCGGGCGCCCCAACTATCTCGTGTGTCATTGGCGACAATAAGATAGAAAGGGCCCTCCTTGACTTAGGAGCTAGTGTAAATTTGATTCCATATTCAGTTTACTTACAGCTTGGGTTGGGAGATCTATAGCCAACCTCCGTGGTCTTGCAGCTTGTCGATAAATCGGTCAAGCACCCACGAGACATTCTTGAGGATGCCATTATCAAAGTGGACAAATTCTACTTCCCGGTAGACTTTGTGGTTCTTGACACAGAACTGGTCCATGACCCAAAGAAGCATATTCCCGTAATCCTCGGTAGGCCATTTTTAGTTACGGCTAACGTTTCAATTAATTGCCGAACAGGAGTGATGGATATCGCCTTTGGAAATATGCAAGTCAAACTCCACATCTTCCACGCAACTCAACATCATTCCAATGAGGATGATTGTTTCCTTATCGATGTGGTAGATGAAGTGGTCGAAGAATCTCTCCCCTTCATTCTAAGCAAAGATCTTTTGGAAACTTGCATGTCTCATTTTGACTTCTCAAACTTTGATATTGACCAATCAATCCAAGAAGTAAACTCTTTGCTTAACATTAATGGTGTCATGGATACTCCTCCTTGGAAAATTCCAAAAGAACCGCTTCCTCAACTTTCTTCTACTACTCCAGTCCCTTCCTTGAAGTCTCCTCCACAACTTGAGCTAAAGCCACTCTCGACTCACTTCAAGTATGTGTTTCTTGGTGTAAATCAAACTCTTCCAGTCATCATTGCTTCTGACCTTTTAAAAGATCAAGAAACTAGCCTTTTAGTGGTGCTATAAGAGCACAAAGAAGCTATTGGCTGGGCAGTGGCTGATTTGAAAGGAATCAACCTTTCTATTTGCATGCATCGCATCCATATGGAGGAGGACGCTAAACCTTCTAGAGAGGTGCAACGCTGGTTGAATCCCAACATGAAGGAAGTGGTTATAAAAGAAGTGATCAAGCTATTGGATACAGGAATCATCTACCCCATCTTTGATAGTAAGTGGGTGAGTCCCACTCAAGTTATTCCTAAGAAATCCTGCCTTACCATCGTTGAAAAATCCGCGGGAGAGCTCGTGCCACAACGCACCACCATTGGGTGGCGTGTGTGCATTGACTACCGGAAACTTAACTCTACCACTAGGAAAGATCATTTTCCACTCCCATTCATTGATTTAATCCTAGAGAGATTAGCCGGCCAAAGCTTCTATTGTTTCCTTGATAGTTATTCCGACTATAACCAAGTGGCAATTGATCCACAAGATCAAGAGAAGACCACATTCATATGCCCCTTCGGAACCTTTGCCTATAGACGCATGCCTTTTGGGCTATGCAATGCACCGGCCACGTTTCAAAGATGTATGATGTCCATATTTTTGGATATGGTTGAAGAATTCTTAGAGGTATTCATGGACGATTTCTCCATATTTGGATCCTCCTTTGACTCGTGTCTCCAAAATCTATCTTTTATACTTCAAAGGTGCAAGCAAATAAATCTCATTCTTAGTTGGGAGAAAAGTCACTTTATGGTCCAAGAAGGCATTGTTTTAGGACATGTCATTTCAAAAAGGGGAATTGAGGTTGACAAAGCCAAAGTGGAGTTAATATCTAATCTCCCTCCTCCATATTCGGTCCGTCAAATCCGTTCCTTCCTTGGACATGCTGGTTTCTATCGTCGCTTCATCAAAGATTTTAGCAAAATCTCTCGGCCCTTGTGTAATCTTCTTGCCAAGGACGTTCCATTCAATTTTGATGAAGCTTGTATGGAAGCTTTCGTGAAATTACGCACTCTTCTCTCATCCGCCCCAATCATGAAACTGCCTAATTGGTCTCTTCCATTTAAGATCATGTGTGATGCATCCGATTATGCATTAGGTGCGGTTTTGGGCCAACGTGTGGAAAAACTTCCATACGTCATCTATTATGCTAGCAAGACTCTCTCCGATGCTCAATTAAATTACACCACCACTGAGAAAGAATTGCTAGCTGTGGTGTATGCCTTGGATAAATTTCGTTCCTATCTTCTTGGATCCAAGGTCATTGTCTTCTCGGATCATGCCACTCTTAGGCATTTACTCACTAAAAAAGAGACCAAACCCCGTCTAATTCGATGGATACTCTTACTTCAAGAGTTTAACATTGAAATTTGGGACAAAAAAAGGGATTGACAATGTTGTCGCAGACCATATCTCTCATTTACTCATTGAAAAATCTTCTGAATTTGCTGCAGTCCGTGATTCCTTTCCGGATGAGCAACTTTTTCAGATTTCCCATTCCAGTCTCCCTTGTTATGCAGATATTGTCAACTATCTAGCGATAGGCAAAATTCCATCTAATTGGTCCAAACAAGAGAAAGACATGTTCTTCTCCCAAGTTAAGCATTTCTTTTGGGAAGATCCGGAGTTGTTCAAATATTGCCCGGATCAAATCATCCGGAGATACATTCCCGACAATGAAACTATAAGTGTCCTAAATTTTTGCCACACTCTTGCTTGTGGGGGACACTTTAGTGCCAAAAAGGCCGCCGACAAAGTCATTCAAAGCGGATTTTATTGGCCATCCTTGTTTCGGGATTCATACAATTTCTATAAATCTTGTGAGTGATGTCAACAGCTCGGATCCATGTCCCGGAGGGATATGATGCCCCTCACTCCTATCTTAATCATAGAAATTTTTGATGTATGGGGGATCGACTTCTTGGGACCATTTCCATCTTCTTATGGCTATGAGTACATCCTTGGAGCGGTGGATTATATTTCCAAGTGGGTTGAAGCCGAAGCTACCAAAACCAGTGATCATAAAGTAGTGATCAACTTCATTCAGTCCAACATTTTTAGTCATTTTGGTACGCCCCGAGCAATCATTAGTGATGGTGGATCTCATTTCCGAAATCTTTACCTTCAATCTGTCCTTTCCAAGTACTCCGTCCTTCACAAGGTTGCCACACCTTACCATCCTCAAACGAGTGGTCAAGTGGAAGTATCTAATCGGGAGATTAAGCACATCTTTGAAAAAACGGTTTGACCGAACTGCAAAGATTGGTCATTAAGACTAAACGATGCGCTTTGGGCTTACCGGACAGCTTATAAGACACCCATTGGCATGTCGCCATATCAACTTGTCTTTGGTAAGGCGTGTCATCTCCCCATTGAACTAGAGCACCGTGCTTATTGGGCCATAAAAGGCTCAACTTTGATCTCAAACGAGCCGGCTCTACTCGTAAATTGCAACTCAATGAACTTGAAGAACTTCGAAATGATGCGTATGAAAGTGCCAAAATCTATAAGGCAAAGACTAAAGCTTTTCATGACAAGCACATTATCAAAAAGTCTTTTACCCCTGGATAAAAAGTTTGGCTTTTCAATTCTAGATTGAGACTCTTTCCAGGTAAACTCCCTTCACGGTGGGATGGTTCATATGTCATCACCGCCATCTTTCCTCATGGTGTAGTCGAACTCCAAGATCCTACCAATGGATCTCTCTTCAAGGTTAATGGCCAACGGCTTAAGCCTTACGTCGATGGCATAGTCCCTATTCGAAAAGTTGAGAAAATCCTATTGACGGAACCAATTTACGAGGATTGATGTGCCATGCAACGCCCGGTTCGTTTAGCTATCGACATTAAATTTAGCATTCATAAGAAGCAATTCTTCCATCTTCCAAGCTTCCTTCTTCCAAGAGCCTAGTTCCATGAATTTTTCGGAAGATCATTAAGTTTGACCAAAAATGTGCATTATTCCGAACTTGTCTCATTGAGTATTTTGACAGTTACATTTGGTTTCAATCCTTATTTTCAGGCCTTTGTACCATTTCTGGAACAATTTAAGGTCAATTACACATTTGTTCCATCTAATCCAAAGTTAATTTGACAAGCGGATTTCGTGCTTTTCTCTTGGGCCATTAAGTGCCAAAGCCTGATTTATAGTCACAACCCCGGGCATTACAAGCTGAGTCTGACTGCCAAGGCAGCTTTACAAGAGGTCCTGCGGGCACCCGTCGCACCATCGCGGGCGCCCGCCAATCTTTCCAGCAGCCTTCGTCGCGCCGCAGGCGCCCGCTGATGCCCTCCGCTAGTAGTTTAATGGGCCTCCATCCCCATTTCCCCCATTTTGTTTCACTTTAAACCCTTTCTCTCCCTCTAATCTCTCATGCCCTTCCCCATCATCCTCCAATCTCGCTCTAACCTCCTCCTTCATTCATATCACCTATCATCTTCCATCCTCACCTATCATCTTCCACCATCATCAAGCATAAAACAACTTTGTTCTCCAACTTTGGGTAAGTTATTCTCCTTTCCGTTTTCTTTTAATTTGTGCATCAATGAGGATGTGATTGTTGTTGTTGAAGTTTGGTGATTGTTGGATGGTGATTTTCTGTTGATTGCAGGTTAGAATTTTGAGGTTTTCGCATTTCTAACCTTATTTTTGCTCTCTTCCCAATTTTGCTGCACACCAGGTGTTCGATAGAAGTCCTGAACCAATTTTCTTCCTTCTAATGGCTCCTAGGGTCATTTCCAAGCGTGCTCGTTCATCTGAGGGCCCTTCTAATGTGCCTCCGACCCCAAATTGGGCTGAATGGCGAATTGAAACCGAAGCAAAATTCGACATTGCAAATACTTTCGAGAATAATTCGGAGACCGTATGGTCTGTCCGTGAATTGAGTGCCCGTGGCCTCGCCTCTCTTTTCAAACCACGCGCTTATTCTTACTACCCGTGTGTGGTCCGTCTATTCTACGCCAACATGTTTCACTCATGTGCGGAACCGGACAAACTCAAAACCACCATTGATGGCTATGATTATGAATTCGACCTGGATGACCTTGCTATGGCTATGGATTGCCCCTTGGTTTCGCCGGTGGATGAGGCGGGCCTCCCCCTTTATGTTGAAGGTTTCGATCAGTTTACCTTGGCGGACATTGTGGGAGAAATTTGTCATGGTCTATTCACCAGCAACAGAACCACAAGCACCAATAAATCCTTCTTACCATGACAGCTATGGTTTCTTGATTCGGTCTTGGCCAAGAACGTCCTACCCGTGCCAGGCCATTCCAAGCGTAAGAGGGATTTTTTGAAAACCCTCTACTATGCTGAAAAGGAGTGTTGGTTTTGTGTCCCACAGCTTGTCTGGGACCAATTGCTAAAAATCTACAATAAATTAATCTTGGTTTGGTCGCACACCACCACCACCTGGGCATTCCCATTTCCATACCTTATTACAAGGTTGCTAAAAAATGCGGGGTTCCGAGCTCCCTGTGGCGAGCAGAAAGAGAAAGATATGTTGAACTTCAACCTTGGGGTCTGGAAGTCCAGCACAGCTCAGCTTCAGACGTCCCGTCAGGCCCGCATTGGTGGCGAGTTGGATTGGGGTGCTCCGGCTCCCCCTGTGGCTCCTGCCCCTCCTGCTCATGATGTCCCCACTGCTCCAGCTGCCCCTTTTGTACCACCGCCGGATGTCATGACTCACGCTGACTATCTCGCCTTGAATGCTCGTTTCGATGCCTTTTCCTTGCGCTTTGACGCCATAGAGGGTGCTGTCCGGAAGACTCAGGAGAATCAAGAGATTCTGTAGGCTATACTCTAGTCATTGATTGACGGTGCACCTGGCCCACCTGGTGCTTCCTCCTCTACTCCAATGGTGGAGTGATTTCATGTTCTTCGTTTTATTTCCCTTTTCAGTAGTACTTTTTAGACTTATTTTGGGCCGCGTTTGGCATTTGCTTTTCAGTTTTTCTTTTGCACTTATAACTGCATCACTTTTGCTACTTTGCATGGATTATAGTTTTTAGTCGAATAAATTACAGTTATTTTCATTGAATTTCGATTCATATGATTCTTGCTTTGTATAGATATCTTTTGACAGGTTTTTGAAACCAAGTTTTGGGGCATGCTCATGGAATTCACGAGCTGGCCTATTTTTACGCCGCCACTCCAATCCTCTCAACTTGGTACTATTGTTCCTTTCCCCCTTTGTTCATTCTCTTTGCTTGTCCCTTGTCTTCTCACATTGGGGACAATGTGACATTCAAGTTTGGGGGTGCATGTGCATGTTATTACATTTTTAATGCATGTGCATGTTATTGCAGTTTTAATGATTTTTGCTCATTTTTTTATGCTTGTAAGTTAATAAAATCATATTGTTTAAAGCAATGATAGTGTAATCATGGAACTTTTTGAAGGTGAAACATGTGCTTAATACTTTGTGTATAGAAGCCAAGACAATTTTTGAAAATAAAGAAACTTTTGAAATAAGCATGTTGATTCATAATCGGTTTGTATAAAGACTTCAATTAAATTTTCGTCGGATTTCATACTCTGTTATGCTTCACATTGCACATTTGCACACTGGAAACCTAATTGTGAGGCATGCAACCCAAATTGACCTTGATCGGGACTCAGTGATCTGAATTAAAGACCTTAATGAATGGATATCCTAGGCATTTGTTGTAAGTTAATATATATATATATATATATATATATATATATATATATATATATATATATATATATATATATATCAATCAATGACCAGTCGAAGTTCGTAGCCTTTCCAACTCGAGTTATTAAATCCTAGGAATGTTTCTAAATTTAGCACCCTAAAGCTATCTGCCTTGGGAGTTGTTGGCTTAACACTTGTTACATGGGTTGGTTAGAAAGCTTAAAGATTAGACATTGCACGGTTATTCAAAAATAAATAAAGATGGTTCGTCAAAATTCGTAGCCTTTCCAATTCGAGTTATTAAGCCCTAGGAGTGTCTTTACACTTAGTGCCCTAAACCTATCTGGCCTGGGAGTTGTTAGCCCAACACTTGCTACATGGGTTGGTTAGAAAGCTTAAGGGATTTTCGACATTGCACAACCATAGTAAGTGATTTTTTTGAGTTAATTAATAAAATTGTCAATAAGCAACAAAAGTTATTTAATGAATAAAGTTATGCCTTGGAGACCTCATTTAGAAGGAGATTTAAGGATTTGAAAATGTGTTCTTAAGATTGGAAAAAGAGGGTAAAAGCCGCATATTGGGAATTCGGCTCACTTTCACTGAAGTTAGAGTTCATGATTATTCAAGAGATGACAATTGAAGTTTTTTATATAGAACTTGATAATTGATGTTTTAAAGTTGATCTTGTTATGCCATTTTGTGTGTTAACGCTTCATATATGCAAGGTAGTCTGCCTAATGTCTATCTTCGAATTTTCTATGTGCCAAATCATAGTTGAGCTTCGTTGATATTTTTGTTTCATAATTGATGCATGTGTTAGCATTTCATTGGTCGTCATTTTCATTAAGCTCTTTATCTTATTTTGCTAAGGGACTAGCAAAATGTAAGTTTGGGGGTGTGATAAGCACCGAATATTACATATTCAAGCGCCCTTTCTTGCATTAGTTAAGTCCATTATTAGAGGATAATGTACATTTTTAATTCATTTGTGTATTTATTTCTGATTTCAGGTATTTTTCCCGAGAATGATCAAAGAAGTGGTTTTGACATCATTTGTGTTGAAACACGTGCGCCGTGCCGGGGAGTCATCTTTTGGACCGAATATATATTTTAAAACTCAAAATCAAAAGGAAAAACTTGGGACTTACCAATTCTGAGAGAGAGAGAGGTGAAAATCAAGAGATAGACGAGATTTGAGATAAGGGAGATGATGTGGAAGCTTGGGATGGTCGCCGGAGATAGGAGAGGTAGGGTTTACAGCGGCGAGGGCTATGAAGGCTTAGATTAATCTTGAAATCGATCTAATGACCCTAGGGTTTTATTTTTAAAAACTGGTCCCGACAAGTTCGATCGATCAGGGAAAATTTTCGATCGATCGAATATAGATCGATCTGAAAAATGTTGAGATCGATCGAATTTTAATGAGGGGAAATCGATCTCAACATTTTTCAGATCGATCTATATTCGATCGATCGAAAATTTTCCCTGATCGATCAAACTTGTCGGGACCAGTTTTTAAAAATAAAACCCTAGGGTCATTAGATCGATTTCAAGATCAATCTATGCCCTCATAGCCCTCACCGCTGCAAACGCTACCTCTCCCATCTCCGGCGACCATCCCAAGCTTCCACATCATTTCCCTTATCTCAGATCTCATCTATCTCTTGATTTCCACCTCTCTCCCTCTCTCTCAGAATTGGTAAGTCCCAAGTTTTTCCTTTTGATTTTGAGTTTCAATCTACATATTTGTGATGTTTACATGTTAGATCTGGAGTTTCCATGCTTAATGTTTACCATATTTGAAGTTTTGAAGCTTGTGTATATATGTGTATATATATACATATGTATAGGTTTATGTATATATTTCATTTTTGACTAGATTTTGGGGGTCACGGGCCAAACAAGTGACCTATCTTGTTGCCATCCACGTCACAGATCTGTGACTTTTCGAATTTACCGTACCAGTTCGATCGATTAAAGTTTTCTTCGATCGATCACTAAAAGATCGATCGAACTTATCTCAGATCGATCTTACAAAGATCGATCTCACATTTTTGTGATCGATCGAACGTCATAGATTTGTATCCCACACTTCACACACTCTCTTTTATGATTCCATGCTATCTCATACATACCCAATGCTTGTGTTTTCCATATTAGATGCATTCCATACTTATATTGTTTAGCATGCTTCACTAAATGTCACTGTTTATTTAGCCTCATCATCACTTGCGTAGATTCATGATTCTGTGTTGTCTATCTTATTTGACATACATGTTTCTATATACTATGCTCCACTTCTTTATGCCGGTACTAACTTATATTGCAAGTGTTTTTCTTTCTGTTTTGCAGGCCATGGCTAGGGTCAAGAATGTTGCCCGTAGGCATCATTTACGCCGAGTTAGGCCCAGGATAGAGGAGCCAAGCGAGCCCTCCCAGATTCAGGAGCAGCCTGAGCATCAGGCAGGACCATCTTGTGTCCAGGATTCAGAGCAGCCTGTTGAGGCTGAGCAGCCGGAGTAGTTAAAGGTTTATATTGAGGCAGATCCAGCTCAGTCCTCCTCAGTTGACTCTAGATTATAGTCTTCAGCCTTCGCATCTTCATCATCTCATGATGAGGCTGAGTATAAACCATCACCTTCTTCATCTCTGCCTCATGTACAGCCAGGCCAGGCCTTAGACAGACCTCTGCTAAGATACTCACACCTTACAGTAGTGCATGAGTCAGTTTTTGACATTTCTTTCTTCTCCCAGTACATTCTGACCCGGGAAGCCTACGAGGACATAGTTCAAAAGGGCATTTCAGCCATTCTAGCCCTTGTCACATACCTAGTTTACCTGAGGCTTGTTCGGATGTTCTTCCAAAACCCCCGACCTGCCTCGAGTAATCTGACAGAGCTGCGCACTATCGTTGATGGCCATCGTATCAGCATTACAGTGGAGACTCTGGCTAGATCTTGCCGATGCCCACATGTTTGCCCTCTTGAGTTTGAGCTCAATTATCCCATTCTGGAGAGGATGCCTTTTTATGCAGACATGGTTGTGGCACTTATAGGCTATTACAGTGAGGGTGAGACATTTGCTACTCTGACCTATTTGCCCGATGATTTGTGGTTCTTTGATTCGGTCTTGTACCAAAATGTATGTATGACGGGCCATAAGGTCCAGAGATGAGGCGATTATTTGACAGCCCTATATGCTTTCTACATAGGGTACTAGGTTTCTATTCCGTCCTTATATTGGAGCGTCATGATGAAGCTCTATGCAGACTACATCAACAAGGCCAAGCCGAAGTGGGCTAAGTACCTTCCTTTTGGCCACCTTATTACTCAGATCTTACAAGATCAGCGCTATCCATTCCGTCCAGATGAGCACCTAGAGACAGGAGCTTGCCACTTTGGCAAGAAGGGCTAGAATAAGAGCTACAATGCTCTTATCAAGAGTCTCCTGAAGGATGTTGTGATAGCAGCTGAAGAGGCTGAGGAAGAAGAGATGGCAGTAGCAGCAGCAGCGGATGACCCAACAGTCGATCCGGCTGCCATACATATGGATACAGACTTAGAGCAGGAGCCTCTAGCAGAGGAGATCCCACATCACTCTCCAGCGGGGTCACCATTACATTTCTAAGAGCAGGCTCAAGATGCACATCATTTTCCTAATCCAGTGGTACCTGAGGCTCCAGCACCGACACCCGACTTTGGAGAGCGTATCCAGGCCTTGGAGGACGTAGTTGTCTCTCTTCGGTCAGATGTGGCATCTCTCCGCTTTGATGTCTAAGCTGCGCTGCGAGACATATCCCGAGATATCCGCGGATCACACCCTGCCCGTCCTACCTCCTCATCATGATATTCCTAATCTCTTTATCTCTATACCTTCATTTCATATATCTGTGATACATTACCACTCTTTTGCTACTGTTATATTAATTTTACGGCCAGTCTGTTGCCCGGACATTGTGATGTACATTATTTTTATTTTCTTATACATGCTATATTTTGGATGTCATATCTTTGTATTGATATATCTGTCTGTGATTGACTCCGTCAGGTGCATCCCAGTGACTTCAGCGAGAAAGAGTGCTGCCCAAATTTTCAGGTTTACCATTTTTCCTCTTTCTTTACTTAAATTCTTATCCCATTTACACTTGCATGTCCACTTCGCACTATTATTATCCCTTTCGTTATCTAATGAGTTTTATCTAAGTGCCATCTTTTCTGGACCATAGTTAATCCCAACTTTGGATACTTGTGTCCTGGCGATTCTTTGCCATAACTACACTGGTATACTATTTCCTTTGTTCTCTTTGCATATTGAGGACATTGTGCCATTTAAGTTTAGGGGTAATGGTGTTAATTGTAGTATTTGCTTTCAATTCAAATTTTAAGCATGACTTGTGTATTTGAGGGATTGTTTATGATTAGTCCATAAGTAGCTATAATTTTGATCTTTTGAGGACTATATTGCTTAAATTTTAAAAATTGCTTGACTTGAGAGTCCAATATTCCTTGTATGCCTTGTGGATGCCATTTAGGAGTAAATTTTTCGAAAGATTGATATCTTGCTTGCACTTTTGGTCCACATCATCCTGATTTTGTAATTATTTTGAGATTCACTCTAGGATTCTACACTAGCACAAGCACACACTAGCATTCATTTGTGGGGTACATGCTTTGTTGATTGTTGAATTGGTTATATCCCAATTGGGCTAGTAGTGCACTGAAAGCTTTTATCTTGATAAAAGTGGATAACAAACCCTTTTCATTGAGTAGCCGGGATTCTAGCCTCATCAAGCACTGAATTTCTCGCGCCGAAAGGTGGAGGGCCCAAACTCTAGGTTAATAATTGAACTTGTAAAAAATATATATATATATATATATATATATATATATATATAAATAAATAAATAAATAAGACGTTGCAAAAGCAATAACAAAAGTGAGGACTTCTCTCAAAAGGTGAGAAGTGGAAAATGATTAGATGGAGGTTGTTTTGATTTGTGGCCTAGTTGATTTGAGCTTGTAAGTCCTTAGGGGTGTTTCAACACCTAGTGCCCTAAAGCCGTCCGGTTTGGGAGTCATTGACCTAACGTTTGACCTCATGGATCGCTAGAAAGCTTAATAGATCAACACATTGCACTATGCTTCCATCTTTGATCCTTAGGTTTAAAAAAAAAAAAAAAAAAAAAAAAAACGAGTGAAAAGAATAAGCGCACCTAGATCAATAAAGCTTTAATAAAAGGTCCACTCTTTGTTTTCATGATCGGTACTAGATTTGTGTGCTAGTTTGAGGGTAAGGATGCGATCATTTCTCTAGTTGGCTTAGATAACAACATATTTGATGCCGGTCTACTAAAAAAGGATTCTAGTGTTGTTTTGATTTGCATGATCATTTTTTTAATGTGTGGAGGACCATACTTACTTGCTTGATGTTGAGATTTTGGGAGATTGCTTAGAAAGGGTTAAAAAAGTGCATACTTGAGATAGTTTTCTCCCAACGCTTGTTTGCAATATTGGCGCCTCTTTAGTGAGAATGAGCTTAATGTTTGTGGGTATCATTTCTAAAAACCCTCACAAGACTTCACTCGTCCACTAGGGGTAACCTAGGAGTTTAAAAGGCTTGTTGCATACGCTAAATGCAATCGGGTTCCCTACGAAAGTGGCGTTATCCATTTATTGCTTTCTAGTTCATACTTGTATAGTTGTTCATTTCATTCCTTTACTTTGTAGTTCATTACTAGGGACTAGCAATATTTAAGTTTGGGGGTGTGATGAGCACTGAAAAGTACACATTTAAACCCCTTAAGCTTAGGTATT
Organism: Cornus florida; assembly: GCF_030987335.1. NCBI lineage: Eukaryota > Viridiplantae > Streptophyta > Magnoliopsida > Cornales > Cornaceae > Cornus > Cornus florida. The sequence continues at coordinate 36,760,510 of NW_026775573.1, forward strand.
TTAGGACCTTTATCTATCTTACTTCTCCGTTTTAGACTAATTTTATGTTATTGTCCTTTTTAGGTGCTTATCCCCAAAATAAGCTAATTCAGCCAAATAAGAGCTTAAAAGAAGCTAACTCAAGCTGGATGGAAGGAATGAGCAAAGTAGAAGCAGAATGAAGCAAAGTGTGCCAATCAGCATGTTCGATTGATCTCAAGAATACTTCGATCGATTGAAAGTTCATCAATCTAGACTCTCCAAGATGGATCCAAGCTCTGTTGTCCTTATCCAAAGATCCTACAAAATTCGATCGATCCAATAATTCTCAAATCGATCGAAAAGATTCCATCTTATCCTGTTGTACCACCCTACCTACCATTTTTGTCTCTTTCCCCAAGATATCTCAGATCTGTCCTTATCTAAAAAGGCATCGCCATGGGAGGATCGATCCAGCCAAAGTTTGATAGATCTCAGCCAAGTTCGATCGATCTCAGCATAGGTTCAATTGATCAAACCCCCTTAAGTGCGAATTAAATTAATTTCCAACTCATTAAAAGTTGTCTCATTGTGTAATCCTTAGAGGAGCTCTTGTGTACGAGCCTAGACCATTGGGTATGACATTTAAGCTACATATATAAGGATTATGAGCTACTTTTACATATAGTTTTTTATATGCTTTTAGGAGTTGACAGATACAATTCTTAGAGAGGAAGAAAAGAGAAGAGGAGGCTAGAGACACAATATTGGGAGGTTTTCCATCTACTTCAAGTAGAAGAGTATTTCTACCATGGAGATAGCCCTTGAGGGTTGGAGGACACCATTCATGAATGGGTAGACATCCTCTTGGGGCTAGAGTTAGCCCTAAACATGCTTTCTTTACCTTGATTTATGTAATTTTGAGGGGATTTGTGTTGTAATACATGTTTTGACATATTTATATACATAGATCTTGTTTATCTAATGATTTGTGTGGTTTAATTCTTCCAATTGATCATTTCATTCTATCCATATGTCTATGCATGCTAGAATATATGTTCATGTGTTTGTCTCTATCTCTTGTGTTGTTGATGCATGTCTATGTGTGTTAATGCTATAGATCTAGAGATTGTCAAGACATAGTGCTTAATAGAATGCTCTTGTGGTTTATTTGATGGTTCATACTCATTTCTTGATGGATTGTGCCTCTCCCTTAGTTTAATTAGTTTAATTTCCATGTCATTAGCTTAGATGTAGTGTAGTTACCTTAGTTGTTAAATGGGAGGACAATCCATGCTTGTTGTTTGATACTCTATACTTTTGAATGCAAGTAGTATATTTCTCTAATTATGTGATACATTTAGATTGTGAGCTTAAAGAAGGATTAATGACTTAGTTTAATGTATTGTGCTATTCATTGTATTGTTTAGACAATATATACTTAATTGGTCATCCATGCTTGTTAAAACAACCACACACACTCACTATTGTTGCAACATATGTTTTCCCCCTCATTAATTGTGAATTAAGTGTATAGAAAGGTGTTACTTAGTGGTGATCTCTAAGTCCCAAGACCTCTCTCTCTTGTTTTCTTTATCCTTTAATTACTTATTTTATATTGAGCTTGCTTAATCATAATTGTAGTTTAATCAACCAAACAATCTACCTTTGATCACTCGACCTACTAGCCCTAAGCGTTGTTTCCATTACTAGTAGCCCTCCAATCCCTTAGGACGATCCCTACTCACTCTTGCTACGTTAGTAGTAGTAGTGGTAGTGGTTTTATAAATTTAAACTTGACCCAAAAGGCTTTTCTTAAACCGTACATTCACTACATTATTTTGGCATATAGGAACGGCCTAAGTCTCTGTCAGTGAACCCCTGATCCGTAACTAATCCCGTTCCTCTACCTCTCTGTAAGTCCTCAAATCAAGAATTAAGACCCGTGGCCTGATGTCAAGATGTAGCCCATCCTGAAACTTCATTGCCCTTGCCTCATCTGTCGCTACCATATCCTCGACATAACGAGAGAGAGAAGTAAATTATATCTCATACTCAATGACACTCATAGTGCCCTGATAAAGACCTGTGAATTGTATCTTCATCTCCCGCCTCATCCATAGAAAAGAAACGCTTGAAGAACAAATCTCTGTACTCATTCCAAGTCATTATTGTGGACATTAGTCATAGACCTCCACCAGATATCTGCGTCTCCCATGAACATAGAGGCAGTCAAAGAAATCCTCAACCCATCCGTAGGTACCGCCATATTGTCCAACTTGTGAACCATAATGTCCAACCGAGCTTCTGAGACTAGCGGATCTGAACTCCCTGCAAATGGATCAATCTTAACCCTCTGTAGTCGCATGAAGTACTCCATTACCTCATTAACTATCGGTGCCGGTGCCAGAATCTGTATCCCTACTAGCTGCCTGCGTATCAATTCCTGTAGGGATTCAGCGATTCCCTGATTGATTCCCTGAGCCACTCGCTCCTCATAAGTCGGTGCCCTGTGATGAGCGTTGAAAAGTGCATATTTAAACCCCTTAAGCTTAGGCATTCTAGTACATTTTTCTATCTTACTTTACCATTTTAAATTGATTTCGTATTATTTCCATTTTCAGGCACTTATCCTAAAAATAAGCTAACTCAGCCAAATAAGAGCATAAATGTAGCAATTCTGGGATGAATTAAAGAAAAGAGCCAAGTGGAAGCAAAAGGAAGAAAATGGTGGAAATCAACATCTTCGATCGATCCAACATGATCGATCTCAACACTTCATGATGCATAAGAGCCATGATGATATTTTCAGAGATCCCAAAGGTTCGATCGATCTAATATCATTCTTCCATCGATTGAACTGCCTTGTCCTTATCTAAATGATTGATCTTATCTAGTTGTACCACACTACCAACCACTTTTGTCGTTTTCCCAAAAATATCTTCAAAATATCACAGATTTGCCTTTATCCAAAAAATGCCACCATTGAGGATCGATCCAGCCTAAGTTCGATAGATCTCAGCCATATTCGATCGATCCAAGTCCAAGGTTTGATCAATCGAATTTTCTCCAGTGCGAAAAAGTTAAATTTCTAGCTCATTGAAAGTTGTCCTTTATCCAATCATTGGGGAATATTTTGTGCACGACCCCAGCTCATTTTGGGTGTCATTTGACCTACCTATATAAGGATAAGGATTGTTTTTTACAGGGAGGACCTCATATCATATCATATCATATCATCTCATACCTTGTAAGAACTTTTGGAGAGCAAGCTTAGAGGAGGAGGAGGCTAGAGACACCATTAGAGACTCTTCATCAACCAAGGAGCAAATCTCTACCATGCAGTTAGCCCTTGAGGGTTGGAGAAGCATTACCATGAGTGGCTAGACATCCTATTGGGGCTAGAGTTAGCCCCAAACATGCTTTCTATATCTTGATTTTGTGTATTATTGAGGATTAGTGTTGTAATACATGTTTTGGCATTTTTATATATAGATCTTGTTTATTCAATGATTTATGTGGTTTAATGCTTCCAATTGACCATTTCATTCTATCCATATGTCTATGTATGCTAGAATAGATGTTCATGTGTTTGTCTCTATTTCTTGTGTTATTGATGCATGTCTATATGTATTAATGCTATAGATCTAGAGATTGTCAAAACATAGTGCTTAAAACAGTACTCTTGTGATTTTCCAGATGGTCCATGCTCATTTCTTGATGGATTGTGCCTCTCCCTTAGCTTAATTAGTTTAATTTCATGTCATTAGCTTAATTGTAGTGTAGTGGTAGCATAGTTGTTAGATGAGAGGACAATCTATGTTTATTATTTGATGTTCCATACTTTTGAATGCAAGTAGCATATGTCTCTAACCTTGTGGTGTATTTGGCTTGTGAGCTTAATGAAAGGATTACTGACTTGTTAGATATATTGTACTTTTCACATGCTATTTAGATAATATATACTTAATTGCTAGATATATTGTGTTTTTCACATGTTGATTAGACAATGTATGCTTAATTGGTCACCCTTGCTAATTGAATCAACCAAACACACACACACATTAATATTGCAACACACATTTCCCTCATTAGTCACTAGTTAAGGGTGTAGAAAAACATTATTTGGTGGTGACCTCTAAACCCCAGGAACTCTCTCTCTCTTACTTACTCTTTGTTGCATTCAATTACTTAGTTTAATTTGCACTCTAGTTTAATCAACCAACCAACCATTTGTTTGATCACTCAACCTACTATCCCTAATTATGATTCCACAAGCTAGTACGACTCCAATCCCTTAGGACGATCCCTACTCGCCCTAACTATATTTTTAGTGAAGGTAGTAGTGGCTTCTATAAATGTAAAACTTGGCCCTCGCCTTAATGCACACTCCTTCTTAAGCTTGATGGTGTAGGACGACGCAACCATCAGTTTTTGGCGCCGTTGCCATGGATTAGGCAACGCCATATTTGTGGAATCAATTAGGAATTAGTACTCTTTTGATCATGTCTTTACTTAGTTTTTATTTTTCTTTTTTGTTACTTATTGTGTTTGTTCATCTTTGACAAGGAGTACTGAGCTAGGAGGCAAGCAAAGGAGCTAAGCAAGTAAGGAAAAATGCTAAAAATTTAAAAAAATTTGCTAAGCTAAGATATAAATTTGGAGTTGAAGTGCTATAGGACCTTTGTGAGCTTTTTCTTACTCAATCCCTTAGTTAAATCGTCGGCCCACGTGGAGGCTTGTTTTTAATTTCTTAGATATATCGTGAGCCCGCATGGAGGCATTTTTAATTGTTCTTTGCATCATTGTTGTTAAAGCATAAGAGTATGGGTTAAGTGTTTGTGGAGGAAGTTTCATTAAATTGTTGTGAAGTAGAAGTGTTTGTTCATTCATTGTGTTTATATGTTTTCACTTTGTGCATGCATGGTCGTAGATCACTAAGACCAACTCTTGTCCCTCTTGATTTGCATCTTGAATCCGTAGTTATAAATCCTAGAGGAAGAGGAAGTTCTAGTTTTACCCGATCCATTACATCAATGGAAGGCCATAATGAAAAGAATATAGAGGACCTTGGTCACATAGACCAACAAGGTATCCTTCATCCAAATATGCATCATGAGAACATTCATTCACCAACCACAACAACAACAAGGCCAAGTTCCATTTAGAATGCCAAGGCCAATGTATGCTCCACAACCTCCCATCATTCAAGGAAATCAAAATCAAGGTGCCCATGTTGCACCTCAAATTGCTAATCCTCTACTTTCTTTAAGAGATTACTATGTGCCTAATGAATATAATGCATCCACATGCATTCAATTGCCACCACTTAGAACACATCACTATGAAATTAAGCCACAAACCATTCAAATGCTTCATAACTATCATGGACTTCCAAATAAAAAACCTTACAAGCATTTAGATGAGTTTCTTGAAGTATGTTCCACCGTAAAATAAACGGATATGCCGAAAGAGGTCTTAAGACTCAAACTTTTTCCATTCACCTAAAAAGATAAGGCTGAGTATTGGTTTAACAATCTTAGGCCCCTTTTAATCACTTCTTGGGCAGAAATGCAACAAGAGTTCTTGAAGAAGTACTATCCGGTTTCTAAGACCAATGCTATGAGAACCTCAATTCGGGAATTTTCACATGGGGATGGAGAAACGTTTCATGAGGCATGAGAACGCTTTAATGAATTGCTTAGGAAGTGTCCATATCATGACATGCCCAAATGGTAATTAGTTCAATATTTCTTTGAGAGCTTATCGGACAATTACAAAGGTATGGTTGATGCTTCCATGGGTGGCTCATACATTGATAGGCATGAGGATGACGTGTGGCGTCTTTATGAGAGCATGAGTGAAAATTATTTGCATAGAACATTATCATCCAAGAATGGTAGAAATTCATAAGGTAGGAAAAATGTTGGCTTACATCAAGTCGACCACTCAAATGAAATAGCCGTCGAAATAAAGTCTTTATCTCAAAGGTTTGATCAATTTTTGATTAACCAAAACTCGGCAAACCAAGTATCTTCCTTCCCTAACCATTCTCATCGTGCATCAAATGAAACATGTATAACTTGCTCTAGTGTTCTTCATTCTACTTCTCATTGTCCTCACGGACAAGTGCAAAATGAACCTAATGAACAAGTCAATGCAGCTTTTGTGAACCAAAGGAATAATCCTTATGGTACTCACTATAATCCAAGTTGGAGGAATCATCCGAATTTCTCTTGGAAAAACAAAGGAGATGGCAGCTCTTCCCAAGGCGGTTTTCAAGGGAAGTACATTCCACCTCCACTTCAAAACCAAGGATCCCAAGGTTATAAACCTTATCAATCACAAGGGAATCAATTTGCTAATTCTCATTTTCCCAACCAATCTTATCCCCAAGGAAATACTAGAAGTCCCACCTTTGAAGAAAAAGTTTTAAAAGCTTTGGGCACTTTAGAGGCTAACACTCGATTGCTTCATTCTCACTCTCAATCTATTGCGAAGCTAGAAACTCAAGTAGGGCAAATAGTAAGCACTCTTAATGTAAGAGAGAAGGGAAAGATGTCTATTAATGCCCCACCTAAGCAACAATGTGTTGTGGAAACCCATTCCTTATCGGAAGGCCACACCATTGAACATGTTAATTCGGTGACTACCTTACGGAGTGGTAGGATTGTGGACAATCAAGTTGAAATGTCCAATGAAGAGAGTGAACCAGTGCAACCTCAAGTTGTCACCGGTCCCGTTTCACATCTCATTCCTCCTTTATTGCATATACATGATCTTGTGAATGAGAAAACTTCAAAATGTGATTTGAAGAATGATTTTGAAAATGATTTAAAGAAAGATTTGCAAAAAAATGAATTTGAAAAGGTTTTGTTGAAAAATGATTTGAAACAAAGTGATTTGAAAATGTCTTGTGTTGAAGAAACTTTAAAGAAAAATTCTGAAAAAGTGTTTGAACCAAAAGTTCCATTTCCGCATGCCTTAAAAGGATCCATTTCAAAAGACAAACAAAAGGCAAAAACCAATAAAATCATGAAAATGTTTAGGCAAGTGAAAGTCAATCTTCCACTTTTGGATGCAATCAAGCAAGTTTCGGCTTATGCCAAATTCTTAAAAGACTTGTGCACTCAAAAGCGAAAGAACAAGAGCTAAGCACCAAGAAAAGTGGTTTTGACCAAGCAAGTAAGCTCAATTTTATAACATAACACTTTACCAAAGTTTAAGGACCCTGGTTCACCTACTACTTCATGCATCATTGGTGATCATATCATTAATCGGGCACTTCTTGACTTATGAGCAAGTGTTAACCTTCTGCCATACTCGGTTTATGTCAAATTGGGCTTAGGTGAATTGAAACCAACGTCGGTAGTTTTACAACTTACTGACCGATCCATTAAGAAGCCTAAGGGTATAATTAAAGATGTATTGATTAAGATTGACAAATTCTTCTTCCCCGTTGATTTCGTTGTCATTGATACGGAACCGGTCCCCAATCCTAAGAGCCAAATTCCCGTTATCCTTGGCCGTCCTTTCTTGGCAACCGCTAATGCCAACATCAATTGTAGGATGGGGATAATGAAGATCTCATTTGGCCACATAAAGGTGAAGTTGAATATCTTTAATCCCACACCTAATTCATTTGACAAATATGAAGGAGAGGTTAATGTTGTAGACAAATGTCATGATCTTCAATGTCAAGGAAGTGAGCTTTTGTGTAAGACCAAAACTTCAAAAGGATCTTCAACCTTGCATTCTCAAAGTGTTATTTCAAATTCTTACTTTGAAAGGGCATGGAAGCCCAAAGATTGTTCTTGCATTGACAAGGGAACAAAAGTTTCTTTTGAGCTTAATCCAACAAGTTCTTCAAAGAACTATTTGTTGGGTGGAGTTTAAAGCATTTATCACCCCAACAAGGAGGGGATACATTACAAGATCTTTGATCCGGGCTAAAAGAGCCCAATGTCTTGCTAGAGACGTTAAAACTAGCACGATATTTTGTACGGTGTCAAAACCCTATTCCTCCCTCATTTCTATCTTAAATTTCATTTCTTGCGAAGTCTAGATACTTGTTTTTGGTTCATATACATTGTTAGGAACTGTGATTAGGATTGTATGATTTTTATGTTGTGATTGAGCATTTTGCATAAGTTCGATCGATCTCAAATGAGAGTTCGATCGATCGAACTTCCACCTACATCCAACACATAGAAAAAATTTTCACCTGCATCTACCTGCATGCAAATCACCTCTCTGTCCCATCGTTCGAACTTATTCTCAGATCGATCAAGAGACCTTAGATCGATCCAACTTCAAAGTTTAATCGATCTCATGATCTAACACTGAGAAAAATTTTGAGCCTGCATCAACCTGCATATTCAGCTCTCTGTCTCATCGATCGAAAACATTTCAAGATCGATCTGAAGTTCTTCGATCGATCCAACTTCAAAGTTTGATCGATCTGCAAGTTCCAACACTTAGCCAAATTTTTGAACCAAAAACCTGCATATTTTTGTTTTCTGTCTGATCGATTGAACATTTTGTTCAAATCGATCTCAGTTCTTCACTTCTCTATTTTGAACCTTGTTTGACTTTATTTGACTTTTTAATTTTCAAAAATCCAAAAATATTTTTGTTTTATTTTATTTTTTCAAATACTCCAAAACTATTTTCTAATTTTCAATTTTTAATTTTTAATTTTTAATTTTTAATTTTAGTTTTTAATTTTTCAAAAATTTCAAAAAATCCCAAAAATACTTTAAGGAGAGATCATTAAAGTTCCATCGATTTGACATCTCAGTTCGATCGATCGAACTAATCAAGAAATGTTTTTAAAAATAGACCTGGAGGATCTCAAGATCGATCAATTAGATTGATCCAACCCTCCAAACCCTTGTCCCTTATCCTTCATCGCCACTGCACTCATCCATCTTCATCATCTTCTCCGGCGAATCTCCGACGAGATCCACACTTTGATTTTCTCTCTCTCCTCTCGGATTTGCATCACCATCTTCCTCTCATCTTCTCTCGTGATTTGAGGGAAGATCCGAGCCACATCTCATGATTTCAAGCCTCCACTTGTTCAATACATGTTTTAAATGTTAAATCCATGTTAAATCCATGTATATATGTGTATATATGTTTATATATTTTTGAGTTTTGAATAAATTTTGGGAGTATGGGCCATGCTAAGTGAGTAGAATTGATTGAATTGTTATGTTAATGGGCCCACGACACTGTTCGTGTGGCCCTCGTGCTTCCAAAGTCACAGATCTGTGACCTTTGAGTTTTCACCTTCGTACAGTTCGATCGATCAAACTTTTATCTCAGATCGATCGAACTTATTTCTCAGATCGATTGAAGTTTTAAGATCGATCTCAAACCTTTTTGTGATCGATCAACCTTCACAGATCTCATACACACACTTCATTCATCATGCATTATGTTCATGCTATCTCATAGATGCCCAATACCTGTGATGTTTCACATTAGATGCATTTCATACTTACACTGTTTAGCATGTTTCATATCCTGTCACTTGCATAGATTCATGTCATTTATATATTTTGTCTATCTTATTTGACATGCATGTTTCTATTTTGTGCTTTCAATTCTTAATTCTGGTACTGACTCCCCTTGCAAGTTGTTAAATTATTTTTCAGGCTATGACTAAGCGTAAGACTGTTGCCAAAAGGCAACACGGGCCTCAGAGACATATCCAACCAAGGATAGAGGAGCCAGCAGAGCCCTCTCATGCACAGGATGAGCCAGTATAGCCTATTCTACCTCAGTCACCTGCTTATGAGGCTGAGGATGATCATATTCCATCCACCTCTGCAGCTCAGCCTGCGCTTACACCATCACCATCCCCATCATATGCTGGAGCTGAGCATTCACCATTACCATCTCCACCACACCAGCCAGCTCAGCCAGCTCGAGAGCATGATAGGCCCGCGCCTAGATATGCGTATATAGCAGTGGATCATGAGTCCGTGTTCGACATAGATTTCTTCTCTAGATCGATGATGACCCAATCAGCTTACTATGACATTATCCAGAGGGGCCTTGCAACTATTCTTGCCCCAGTTACAGAACCAGTCTACCCGCGGCTGGTACGGATGTTCTTCCAGAACCTCCGACCGTCCCCACGTACCACAGCAGAGCTGGTCACTACCATAGATGGCCATTAGATCACGATTATTGTGGACTCACTAGCTCGCTCATGCCATTGTCCACACAGATGCCCTTCGAAGCTACAGGAGCTATATCCGAGGCTATATAGGCCTTCTTATGCCAACATGGCAGTATTTCTGACAGGTTACCATACCGATGGTGAGACTTTCGCCACCCGCACCTTTCTTCCAGATGACCTATGGTTCTTCGATTTCATTCTTTTTGGGAATATATATATGGCCGGGCATAAAATTCAGCAGCGAGGAGACTATCTGACAGCCCTTTACGCATTCTATACAGGCCACTGGGTATCTATCCCCGCGCTCATCTGGAGCGTGATGAGGAAGCTCTTTGACGAGTATATTAGCAAGGAGAAGCCCGGAAGGGCTAAGTCTCTCCCTTTTGGCCACCTCATCACCCAGATACTTATTGACCAGAGCTACCCTTTTCATCCTCGAGAGCACCCTAAGAGAGGTTCCTATCACTTCTTCAAGAAGGATTGGGACAAGAGCTACAATGCTATCATCACTAGACTGCAGGACTACGCAGTAGTAGCTCTAGAGGAGCTCGAGGCTGAAGAGGCAGAGGCAGCAGCTCAGGCAGCAGTAACAGATCCCGCAGCGGATGATGTACCAGTAGGTCCAGCTGCCGAGCATATAGACATTGATTTGGAGCGACCTGTAGATGACGTAGAGCAGCACTATCCAGCTGGGTCACCATTACATGAGCAGGAGCAGACTCAGGATCTTTCTTCTAACTCATCCATACCTGAGGCTCCCAGTCGGACCCCCGGCTTTAGGGAGCGTCTTCAGGCTCTTGAGGATGCAGTGGTTGCTATCAGAGCTGATACTACTGCCATTCAAGCCAATGCTGTAACCCACCGAGCTGATTTTGCTACATTCTGCACGGATGTCATGACTGCACTCCGAAACTTATCTCGCAATATCCGCGGAGCTCGCCCTGTCCGACCTACCTCGTCCATCTGAGATTTCCAGTTCTTCTATATTTTATATTACACCTCTATGCTCTATACTTCATTTTTATCACTGTATATTATATTTGCAGCCGGTCTATCGGCTTTGATCTTTTGATGTACTCTATACTCTATTTTCCTTATATATGCTTTTGTTATGGATGTCATGTGTTATATTCTTATATCTGTATGTTTGACTCCATCAGGTACATCACAGTGACTACAGTGAGAGGGAATCTTACATAATTTTCAGGACCACCCTTATACCTCTCTCACTGTTATATTTCATTTACACTTGCACGTCCACTGTGCATTGATTACCCCTTTTTGTTCTCGAATGAGTTTATTCGAGTGCCAAATTTCAGGACCACAGTTAATCCCAAGTTTGGGGGGGCTATGCCACCTACTTCAGATACTTCAGTCCCGATCATTCTTTGCCTTAATTGCACCGGTATACTCTTTCCTTTCGTTCTCTTTGCACATTGAGGACATCGTGCCATTTAAGTTTAGGGGTAATGGTGTATATTACAGTGTTTGCTTTTAAATTCAAAATTTTGAGCATGACTTGTGTATTTGATAGATTTTTTATGATTGGTCCATATCTAGCTATGATTTTGATCTTTTGAGGACTATATTGCTTAAAATTTAAAAATTGCTTGACTTGAAAGTCCAATACTCCTTGTATGCCTTGTGGAAGCCATTTATGAGTAAATTTTTTGAAAGATTGATATCTTGCTTGCACTTGTGGTCCACATCATCTTGATTTTGTGATTGTTTTGAGATTCACTTTAGAATTCTACACTAGCACCGGCGCACACTAGCATTCATTTGTGGGGTACATGCTTGGTTGATTATTGAATTGGTTATATCCCAATTGGGCTAGTAGTGTATTGAAAGCTTTCATTTTTGATAAAGTTAGATAACAACCCCTTCTCACTGAGTAGCCGGGATTTTAGCCTCATCAAGCACTGAACTTCTCGCGCCGAAAGGTGGAGGGCCCAAACTCTAGGTTAATAATTGAATTTGTTATTCAAAAAAAAAAAATAAATAAAAATGATTTGAGCTTGTAAGCCCGTAGGGGTGTTTTAACACCTAGTGCCCTAAAGCCATCTGGTTTGGGAGTCATTGACCTAACACTCGACCTCATGGATCGCTAGAAAGCTTAATAGATCAACACATTGCACTATGATTCCATCTTTGTTCCTTAGGGATAAAAAAAAAAAAAAAAAAATGAGTGAAAAGAATAAGCGCACCTAGATCAATAAAGGTTTAATAAAAGGTCCACTCTTTGTCTTGATGATCGGTACTAGATTTGTGTGCTAGTTTGAGGGTAAGGACGTGATCATTTCTTTAGTTGGCTAAGATATCAACATATTTGATGCCGGTCCACTCAAAAAGGTTTTGAGAGTTGTTTTTATTTGCATGATCATTGTCTTCATGTGTGGAGGACCATACTTGTTTGCTTGATGTTGAGATTTTGGGAGATTGCTTGGAAATGTATGAAAAATTACATACTTGAGGTAATTTTCTCCCAATGCTAGTTTGCAATATTGGTACCTCTTTTGAAAGAATGAGCTTAATGTTTGTGGGTACCATTTCTGGAAACCCTCACGAGACTTCACTCGTCCACTAGGGGTATCCTCGGGGTTCAAAAGGCTTGTTGCATGTGCTAAGTGTAATCGTGTTCCCTACGAAAGTGGCGTTATCTATTCATTGTTTTCTAGTTCATAGTTGTATAGTTGTTCATTTCATTCCTTTACTTTCTAGTTCATTGCTAGGGACTAGCAATATTTAAGTTTGGGGGTGTGATGAACGCTGAAAAGTGCGTATTTAAACCCCTTAAGCTTAGGCATTCTAGTATATTTATCTATCTTACTTTACCGTTTTAAATTGATTTCGTATTATTTCTATTTTCAGGCACTTATCTCAAAAATAAGCTAACTCAGCCAAATAAGAGTAGAAATGAAGCAATTCTGGGATGAATCAAAGAAAGGAGCCAAGTGGAAGCAAAAGGAAGAAAAAGGTAGAAATCAACATCTTCGATCGATCTCAGATTAAAGCTCGATCGATCCAATATGATCAATCTCAGCACTTCATGATGCATCAGAGCCATGATGATATTTTCAGAGATCCCAAAAGTTCGATCGATCCAACATTATTCTTCGATCGATCGAACTGCTTTATCCTTATCTAAATGATTGATCTTATCTAGTTGTACCACCCTACCAACCACTTTTGTCCTTTTCCCAAAAATATCTTCAAAATATCTCAGATTTGTCTTTATCTAAAAAGCACCACCATTGAGGATCGATCCAGCCTAAGTTCGATATATCTCAGCCATGTTCGATAGATCCAAGTCCAAGGTTCGATCGATCAAATTTCCTCCAGTGCGAAAAGGTTAAATTTCCAGCTCATTGAAAGTTGTCCTTTATCCAATCATTGGGGAATATTTTGTGCACGACCCCAGCTCATTTTGGGTACCATTTGACCTACCTATATAAGGATAAGGATTACTTTTTATAGGAAGAACCTCATATCATATCATATCATCTCATACCTTGTAAGAACTCTTGGAAAGCAAGCTTAGAGGAGGAGGAAGCTAGAGACACCATTGGAGACTCTTCATCAACCAAGGAGCAAATCTCTACCATGGAGTTAGCCCTTAAGGGTTGGAGAAACACTACCATGAGTGGCTAGACGTCCTCTTGGGGCTAGAGTTAGCCCTAAGCATGCTTTCTACATCTTGATTTTGTGTATTATTGAGGGATTAGTGTTGTAATACATGTTTTAGCACTTTTATATATAGATTTTATTTATTTAATGATTTATGTGGTTTAATACTTCCAATTGACCATTTCATTCTATCCATGTGTTTATGTATGCTAGAATAAATGTTCATGTGTTTGTCTCTATTTCTTGTGTTATTGATGCATGTTTATGTGTATTAATGTTATAGATCTAGAGATTTTCAAAATATAGTGCTTAAAAGAATGCTCTTGTGATTTTCTAGATGGTCCATGCTCATTTCTTGATGGATTGTGCCTCTCCCTTAGCTTAATTAGTTTAATTTCATGTCATTAGCTTAATTGTAGTGTAGTGGTAGCATAGTTGTTAGATGGGAGGACAATCTATGCTTGTTGTTTAATGTTCCATACTTTTGAATGCAAGTATCATATGTCTCTAACCTTGTGGTGTATTTGGCTTGTAAGCTTAATGAAAGGATTACCGACTTGCTAGATATATTGTGATTTTCACATGCTATTTAGACAATATATACTTAATTGCTAGATATATTGTGCTTTTCACTTGTTGATTAGATAATGTATGCTTAATTGGTCACTCTTGCTAATTAAATTAACCAAACACACACACACATCAATATTGCAACACACATTTCCCTCATTAGTCACTAGTTAAGGATGTAGAAAAACATTGTTTGGTGGTGACCTCTAAACCCCAATAACTCTTTCTCTCTTACTTACTCTTTGTTGCATTCAATTACTTAGTTTAATTTGCTCTCTAGTTTAATCAACCAACCAACCATTTGTTTGATCACTCGACCTACTATCCCTAATTGTGATTCCACAAGCTAGTACGACTCCAATCCCTTGGGACGATCCCTACTCGCCCTAACTATATTTTTAGTGAAGGTAGCAGTGGCTTCTATAAATGTAAAACTTGGCCCTCGCCTTAATGCACACTCCTTCTTAAGCTTAATGGTGTAGGACGACGAGCCATCACCCGTAGCGGATTAGCATCCATGCTACGAACTGGAATCCTGGGCCTCCCCAGACCCCTTGTAAACTCGTTGTCATCCACCTGTTCCTCAATGCCCTGACGTGAAGACTCTCCACGCGTGACAACCATGATGTTAAACGTATGTAAGGTAAGAGGTCAACAATAACATAAGCTATTATAACCGAGTGCAATTCACACTATGAATGCACGAAATACGAAGCAAGACAAGGTATATAACATACGGTCATGCTAAAATAATCAAAGAAAGCTATTTAGAACAGTTAAGCACTTAAGCAAATAAACATACATGTCAAACAAGGATGCTCTTAACCACATAGGCATAAAAGCATAAAGACATGTCATACTACCAAACGTGTTATCAAGAAACACATAAACAGGTTATAATGCTGAAACATGTTATCAAAAGCATGTGAATATATCAAAGTAGATTAACGAAAGCATGATATGCACCCAAAATCCGTCGTCCTAAGGTATTCAAACCTAGGAGCTCTGATACCACTTGTGACGGCCCTGGATTTCCAAGCCAGTGCGTCCTGTAATGAACCGAAGATTGACCCGATAACGGATCCAGATGCGGAAATAAGAAATAAAACAATGGTCTCCCAAGGAAAAACACACCTCTAAGACACTTTGATGACCTTTCAAGAGGCCGTAGAACTCAATGTGAACTAACGCGGAAGCAAAATATCGGAAATATGACAAATAAGCCCCCAAGGGCAAAATAGTGCTTTTGTAAAAAAAAATGGATTTAGGTGTTATCAAGTACACTGCTAGAAAGATAATGAAAAACTAATCATGATGGACTCAAGAATCGCATTATTCGGAGTCCGGACGAAGGAGAAACGGCAAAACAAAGAAAAACGGACATATAAAGCAAAAATGGTAAACTGGTAATTATTCAAAAATATCCAGGTGTAACTGAGCATACCGTTGGATAGAAGACGACAAATTAATCAAGTTCAAAAAAATTTTTTACTCGATTTGGAGTCCGGACGGGGAAGAAAGGTCAAAAACAAAAATTATGTCACGGCGGCCCAACGAGGGCAGCCCACTGCTGCTACAACTGAGAGTAAAAACTGGCATCTAAACGGACTTTTTTGGAAAAAATCAAAGAAGAAACTCCCCCTAAATCAAGTTTTCTACCTGGCAACATTAACGGAAAAAAAAAAAATTGTAAAATGCCCAGAATGCCCCCAAGAAAATCAGGTCAAGAGGGTAAAAATCATTCCGAACTACTGCCCAAGGAAAGGAAATGGGGCTTCGGGAGGTTTTTAAATTGCCTAAATTGAAAATGCAATCTTAAAGTACACCCACAAGACCCCCAGAATTTTTGGATCGGTCGACACATTTTTTATAAAAAAATCGATGAATAGTACCAAGTACACTTGTACTAAAAATCAGCAAAAACTTGGCAGCAAGGATTTTTCCGAAAAATATGGGTTTTTGAGGGCTAAGATGATGTTTTTTGGGAAAACACAAAGAAGAAACCCCCTCCCCCCTAAATCAAGTTTTCTACCCGACAACGCCGACGAAAATGTAAAACACACTATGAAATACCCGAAATGCTCCTGGAACAGAAAAGGGTAAAAAAAAAAAAAAAAAAAAATGCAACTTTAAGTTTTTGTTTCACCAAGAATGGTATTGTGTGCCAAAGTGAACATGTAAGCATATGTAATATTATAAAGTAGACGTATTACAATGGCCTACGGCCTCATTACAATCCATTTACCAGTTTTGGCATACCAAACCTCAAATTCTCACAAATAGGCTACAATGGCAATACTTTAGTTTTAAAGAAAGCATACTTGTAATCTTTAAAG
This sequence comes from Cornus florida, assembly GCF_030987335.1. Classification (NCBI taxonomy): domain Eukaryota; kingdom Viridiplantae; phylum Streptophyta; class Magnoliopsida; order Cornales; family Cornaceae; genus Cornus; species Cornus florida. The sequence goes on from NW_026775573.1 coordinate 36,777,193, forward strand.
CTAATGGCTCTTGGCTTCATGTCATACATACAAAGTAGGCATCAAAAAGAGTACTTAGATACACATTACAAGAAGGAAGCCATCTTAGCTTCTAAAATACCATATATCCATGTGTAATACTCCTAATTTTTAAAAGGATATAGTTGGAATTTAAATTCAATTTTCTTTGAATTATGTGCTTATTTGTTTAATTAGTTAAATGTGTATTTATTTCAATTAATTCTTTATTGTAATTTTTTTATTATTTTAAATTAATTGTTTAATTGTTTTAATTAATTTATTTTGTTGTTTACTTGAAGTATATGTTTATGTGGAGTGTGATAAATTGTTTTATTTGTTTTATTTATTTAACTGATTTATTTATTTTAATTGAATTTTGTGCTTATGTGGATTTACATTAAATAGTTACATTAAATGTTTTAAAAACGGAGTTAGGCTTGGATATGGGATTTTATAGGTACAGTTATTACCCATGGATGGATATACATGTATATATGTATATATATGTCTGTATAGGATTAAGTTAACTATTAAGATTTATTAATAATTTCAATTATACTGTTTTAATTATTAATGATTCTAGGGTTTTATATTTTCATGTAGTCGCCGACTTAAATTAGGTTCTAATTAAAGCTTATAGATATACGGTTGTAATTAGACTTAAGGTTGGGACGCTTATATATATTCTTGTTTACGTCTGTTAGGGTTGGGAAAAACCCTATTCACGTAATAGTGTCTTGAGAGGAAAAACAGAGAGGGTTTGGAGAGGAAAGCAGAGATGGTCTTGAAAGAAACATAGAGAGGCTCAAGGAGAAAAGAAAAGGGTGTTGCTCATGGGTTGAACCAAGAGGCAACAGAGGAGGAAAACAGTGAATAGTGGTGGAGAATAGTCTTGGGATTTGCCGAAAAACTCAGAGACAGTGGTTTAAGGTTTCAAAACTGAAACCGAAGGCAAGTTTAATCTATCTCCTTCTTGTAAACTTGCGTTCTGTGCATTCTAGGTAGTCTCCAGGGGTTTAATCAATGTTAAAACAAGTCAGTTATGCATGTGTTATTTAATTTTGGTGAATTAAACTAGTTTGCATGTTCTTACAATTCCGTTAACTGGTGCATGCTGTATTTGAGTTTAAGCTTAGTTTATTTGATGTCGTTAATGCATTTCGATATCTAATAATTAATCTAGGACATTAATTGAACACTTGAACAAGTATTAAAAGAATTATAGAGACCTGGGTATCACCAGAGGCGAGGAAGACGAAGCAGAAAATGCAGAACGGCTTCAGGGAGTGAGAAAGAGAGCTCCCAAAAGGAGGGAGCCAGCTCCCTCATTAATGCAAACAACTCCAAGGAGTATGGAGCCGGCTCCTAGTTGCTAAGAGAAGGCTCCCAATGTTAGGGAGCCGACTCTCATGCCAAAGGAGCAGGCTCTCAATTTGAGAGAGCCTGCTCTCGCCCAGAATTGCGTATGGTTGGTTTTTAGGCGCTGTTTGGACTGTACAGGGTATTTCCACTCCGTTTAAATCATATTAAATGCTGTAATTAATTGTTATAGACCTGGAATATTATAGGGAAACAATAATTCATAAATGGATTAAGGAATGAACAGTGTGAATTTAGGGAAAAATCCTACATGTTGCACTTTAGTTGTTAATCAACTTACATATTGGAACTTGGAGGTTATTTTATATATGATTTTAATACTATTTAATCATATTTAAACAGAGTTATAAGTATAGTGAATTACTTGAAATTAACTATGCTTGGTTTAGATTTAATTAGTATTTAAGTTGCTGTTAACTGTATCAATTGGTGGACGGTTTGGAGGATTTGAATGCTTAGATTTATTTTTAACAATTTAAATAATTGGAATAGGATTTTTAAGTTCTATAATGAATGCCTAATATCGTTATGTATGTATCAATCTGTATTGATGCATATTCTGAAGAATGAAAGGATTTTTGGAATTTTGGTATAGTGTGCCAATTAATACTTCATATTATCATTATAACATGCTATGGGTTTTAAATTGATGAACTATTATAATTTCTGTTTTGTCAATTATGTGGATATGAATAGTCAAAATTATTTATCATTACTCTAGCAATTTAAACGGAGGATATATGGTTATAAACATATACTAGATGCATATTATGTTGCATATATCTGGTTTCTATTATGATTGTTTCTGGATGCGTTGGATATTCAAATGAGTGTTGCATTATTTATGGATCATATGCATTATATGCACCAGTATGGGACAGTGGCATATGAGGAAGGAATTAGATCAAAACACTAATCCTTACCTATTCATACATACGAAATGGATTAACTAGAACAGTTAATTCCTACATGGATACATGTCCTGTCAACTAAAACAGTTGAATGACATAACGGATGTTTGTGTTATGTTTCTGTATTATGAAGGATTTATATATATAATTATGGTACTGTAATATGAGCTTGAGTCTCTGGATCATGGTTAGGGTGCGTATATCGCAAAGGATGGGTAACTGGATATTGCTGATGTTCCCTGACAGGAGATGTACATGGCCACTGGAAAGTGTGATTTACATGTTTCCTTCAATGCAGGCTGAACTACACTATAGGCTAGTAAGCATCCTATAGTGTGTATCTATGTTTATATGGACTATTTTAGTTATTGCCGAGATGTCTAGGATGTATCTGCGTATCGGGTTTATGTATAGATTGTAGTAGGATAGAACTTGTATGTGGGCCTGACCCACTCTTATTTTTTAGGTCTTTGTCAGCACCAGGCTTAGAGCTTGATCATGATGAAGCAGATATAGTCACTCACTCTTCCGACTACATAGGATTTTCTTTCTTATTTTAGTTTTGGATTTTTATTTGGGATTAGTAGGGGTCCACTGGATGGATTCCCGAGTTGTAAGGATTGGAAGGTTAAAATTATTTTAAACTTTTATTTTGGAGGTTTTTACATTTAGAATTCTTTTCAGCTTATTATTTTATTTTCTTTTAATTCTTTTGTATTCTACTTGTTTAAATATTAATTGTCTGGTATCCATCGGATCTGTGCTCGGATTTGATCACCCGTGGCTCTAGAATCGAGGGGTATCACACCATGGTATATAAAAGTATAACATCCAAAAGATAAAGTATGCCAAACAAGTGCATGTTCATATACAAAAATGCTTCAAATTGCTCATGAACCCCTAAGGATGATGAGCATCCAAGAGCATTGTCTCCTTACCTGTAAAATAACCCACACAACTAGGGTGAGTAATCAATTTACTCGTAGGAAGAAGCATATGCGTATACCCTAAAGTTTCAATATCATTGCAAGATTAATATAGATAAATACAAGGGAGCATTCCACTTAACGTCTATGTTCAAGGTGTTCTAAGAGATCATCTTAAGCTAATGCAATGATTCCATCATAACTCAATAATAATATCAATGTACTTAACAACATCAATTCACAAATAATCAAAATCACAAGTCATAATTAAACATTGGTTGTCAACTTGAAAAAAAAAAGCAAAATCAATTAGTGGAATATGTGGACATCAAATCTCGGATAAAGCCAAGACCTAAACGGTTATTCCGGGCATTTACCCACTAGGAATGCCACCCTAGTGCGCACTATAAATAAGGAGAACTCATACCTCCCGCACTAAAGCCAAACTCTAGTTATGTCACTTGTAACAATGTCCCAAGAGAATCCAAAATATAACAAGTTCAAAACTTATACATAATTATTAAGGCATATATACCACCTTCCATGCACAAGTATTTTTAAAACCACACAAACCATGTCTTAGGGTTCCAAGTCTAGAATGGCATAATAAATGACAAGTCCTCCTCATGATATAATGTGCAATACAATACTAACTTATCAATTCAAATCATGCCTCATCAATAAGCTTCCAAAATAATTGCAAATAACAACCAACAAGTATATAGAATTATCATTACAATAATTATATCAATTCAACTTAACAAGACTTGCATATAACATCAATAATTTTACAAGAGTCCTATATCACTACCACATGTGAAAATATTAGTATCTAGTATACCACTAAATCATATACTCTTTCTACACATGATATATACATATCATATATGTTTAAATCAATAAACCCTAAGTCAAGATGTGAGGGTTTCCTATAATATGCAAGACTATCTATTAAAAGCATGTACACAATATATATTAAACCCCAAAGGACTTAAAACACTTGAAGTATAAACATACTACCACCCCTACCTCAATAGAGAATTGAATCTCTATAATCCCAAGCAACCAAGCTCAAAAATGGAAAACAAAACAAGGGTTTTGAAGAGGAGAGTAAGAGGAAACTTTTGTCTCCCAAGGTTAATGGTCTAAGGTGAGTGGAAGGAGGCCAAAATGAAGAAATAAGCTATTAACTAAGCTTTTCTCCAATGGTGGCTAGGTTAGGGTTTTAAAGAACAAAGAAATGAAAAAGATGAAAGTGAAAATGGTGAGTGGAGGATCTAGCATTCCTCCACTCACTATGTGCTCTTACACTACCTCACACACACACACAGAATGCAAGACTAATTTGTGAGCCTACACTTGTCACAAATCAATGGCTCATTCCTAGGCTTAATCTTAAGCTTACATTTGTCAACCATCCAAGCCAACAACTACACCAATCCTAGGCCAACAAGTGGGTGAATTTCCACCCTCCAAATGTCACAACATTATGCTTCCAAGTCTCCCCACCCAAATGCCAACAAGTGGCTTCATGAGAGTGTGACACTTGTCACACTTTCCAAAAATTACAAAATGGTCATTTTCCAAAATATCTTCTAAATAAAATTGCAAGATGGTCCCCAAGACGAAAAATAATTATTTTACATAATTACACTAAAATCCCAAAATCAAGAATAATTACAATAAAGTATGCATCCATGCCATTTTACGAAAAAGTAAGCAACTAGAATGTATTTTCTACAAAAATAAAAATACAATTATCATGGAAATCAAATATTATGGATGCATGTAAAGCCAGAATCAAATCCGAGCACGAAACATGAGGTTATGCAAAGAAAAATGATATACTGGAAAAAAACAAAATAGGGAAAAGACGAAAAAAGAAAATTACCGAAAAAAGAAAAGGAAGGAAAATGTCCGGGTCATTACAGAAATTATAAAAAAATTTATTATTAAATTGTGAAAAAGTTGTGATATTCTGTATTATAAGTTATGTTATGTTTTAAACTTCCAATTTAAGATGTTAGAATAAATTTTTCATTGTATTCCTGTAAAGCAGTGTTTTATTCATGATAAATACTACAAAATAGTTGGGATATTCTGTATTATAAGAAATGGAGGTTTTACACTTCCAATTTAAGATGTTAGAATAAATTTTACATTGTATTCCTGTAAGTTTCTATTGAAAGTTATGATTGTTCATTATAAATAACTTAACATGGTTGTAATGTTTCTCAAAATAAGCCTAAAAAAGTTTGCAAGTCCATGTTTGATTTGAAAAAAATTAAATGAATAAGTTAACATAGTTACAATTTTAATGAAAATAGAAAGCCCAAAAAAATTAAATGAATAAGTTAACATAGTTAAATAAATCATTAATTTTGTTATTTGTAGCAAAATTAAAATATGTCTAGTTGAGGAAGTTGGATCCTTAATACATTATAGTATCTTGAATAATGTTAATAGGTTAGAAAATTGTTCCAATTAACAAAATTGTCCATACCTGCAAGACAGCCCTTTGTTCAATATTTTTATTTATTTATTTATTTATTTATTTATTTTTTATGTTTTAAGTTTCTTATTTGAATTATTGGAATGGAAGAGGTATTAAATAACATTTAAGACACCACAGATATAAGAAACGCTCCATTGCAGGGGCCGAAGTCATAGAATAGAAACTAAGAATAGGTATGAAGTTTGAAACTGAGGAAGAGGCATATGATTTCTAAAATTCATATACCGGTCGAGTTAGTTTTAGCATTCGCAAAGAGTATTTTAATAACAACAAGAAGACTGGTAAACTGTTATCGAGATTGTTAACATGCTGCAAGGAGGGTTTCAGGGTTGACGACATTCGGGACAGTAATACAAAGACTCCTAGGGCCAAAACACGAACTGGTTGCCTTACTCGAATGCTTATACAATATTATGAGTATACCCATAAGTTGAAAGTTACAAAATTTGTTGAAAGCCACAACCATCCGTTAATAATTGATGAATGTATGCACATGTTGTTGTTCCAGCGTAGAATTACCCGTGTTTAGGCCATTGATTTGGAATTGGCTTTTGATTCAGGAATTGTAACGACCCAGATTTCTCAACCCGGTGCGTTACTGATGAAGCAATGACTTAACATTTTCCAATAATTTCATAATAAACTTTGAAAACAAAAGTGCATAGAAAACAAGATACATGTCATTGGCCTCCGGCCTCATCTCATACATATTAAATACATTGAAAAAAGTGCACTTACGTACACTTTACATATACGAATCAATGAATACAAGTTTAAACAAATAGGGCTACAAAGAGGCATCTTATGCTAACACTTGCATAAAATAGAAACTTAGAAACTGTAAGCCATCCAAGGAGCAATGGAATCTTCAAATCCTGAGTCCTGTACCTGAAATATGCCCTAATATCGTAGGGGTGAGTAACATAAAGCTACTCGTAGGAGATGAGCATGCATCGACCAAGCATTTTACAATTTTATCACCTTATGGTGAAACATGTTAAAGGGCCTCATGCCACCTAACGTCTATGTCAAGATGAGACCCAGGGAGCATCCTAAGCTACCTAGATCATTTATATCATAATCACATTGTTCATGCAATTCAAACAACATGGAAACATGTTATACAAGGCAACAAGATATAGATTCTCAAAGTCTTCAACTTGAAATGCAAAATACGAAAACAACAAGTATGGGTCATACCACCTAACGTCTATGTTCAAAATGAATCTATAAGGTCATTCCTAAACTACATTTGAACATCAAAACACAAATTATGATATCGATGCAATTTAACCAACAATGGAACTTCTAATACAACGCATGAAGCATGCTTTCACAAAGCTACATCTTAAGCTCAAAATAGGAATCAAATAAGGAACAACAAGTTACGATATCATCTAGTTATCAACTTGAAATGAAATACGAAATCAAATAAAGTGGATACTCGGACGTCACGCCGGATCAGACCGACAACATAGTTACTTTAGAGTTACTAGCCCATGGGTAACCTCCCTATGTGCGCACTAGATTATATAGAGGGACAATCCCCCGTACTAGAACCAAGTCCTAGCCGTAGCCAAGCAACGACATCCCCAAGTTTCCAAAATCAACAAATCGTGCAGCAACGTATATATATCAACATGTATATACAAGATATCAACTATTTACCAAGCACAATCCAAATTTTGGAAACTTATACAATACATGCTCAAAATTCACAACTACTATGGCATGTAAGATGTCAAATACAAAGTGTGCAAATCCTTACACATAGCAATAATATATTCAATAAGGAAAAAACATATTCTCATAAATATAAAAGTAACAACTATGTTATCCAATGCTCAAAAGTAATCAAGTGAACATACATCAAATCCAAATCCATGATTTAAATATAGAAACAACTTCCAAAATGCAATTAAATCCATGGAGTAATAAAGTAGAATTTAATTAAACATAAATAGTTAAATTCTCTAAATTTCAAGTTAATCCAAATAACCTTAATTTAATATATATTGAAAGACATGTCATGGTCATCATATATATAACATCAAGTGACAAGTTAAGTGATTAAAACACTTAAAACAAAATTAATCAAGCTAATTAATTAATTTCCTCTAAATTTTTAAACAATTCCAAATACCCTCAATTTAATCTATGTTAGAGAACATGTCGAGGCCTATTAAATACCACATTACAACTTGATTTAATGCTTGATACAACCATGTGAATTAAACTTTCACTAAAGATAAATATTAAATAAAAGTTGTAATTCTTAATCAAATCATCCAAATTTAATATATGTTAACCAACATATCTAAGCATAATTTCCTAACATGTTACAATTCAAATCAAAGTTATACATCATCATAAATTTTAAATCTTATACAAAGAAATAAAAATTACTAACTTTCTAGATTTGATATAAGGCATACATATATGTTGTATAATCATGGCAAATACACAATACAACACACAAATAATCCTAAAACATTCCCTACCTTAATTAGAACGAAAATCCCAATTACCACCGAAATGAAATCGCCCCAAATTTTTGGCTCGCAAAACAGATTTTTCAGCTTGCTACCTTCAACTTGTAAAATTCATAAAAAATTCAATTCTAACCCAAATTGAATGAATTCAAAGCCCAATGAAAGCTTAAACACTGCAATTTGATAATATCAATTTAGTTTAACAAAATATTTTTCCAATTGAAACAGTTTTGACCCACAACTTTCAAACAAATTCTGCCCATAAAACACATTTTCAGCCTATAGCTTCCAATTTTGAAAATTCATGAATAATTCATTTGACATCCAAATTGGGTAAACCTAATTTATTTTGGAAGGAAACATATGAGAGTGTAAAACTAAAAATTTAAGCCATGATCCAATGTCAAAAGGTTAGTGAAATAAATCATCTAAAAATATGTTTTCCAACTGCAATAAAACATGGACAGCAGATAGTTTCGGATTTTAAAAAAAATTTCAAAATGCTCTAAAATCGTGAAAAATTTCTGAGTAATGTAAAACCCATGGGGGAAGTTCCAGTAAAAATTTCAAGGCAATTGAAGCAATACAGCTCCATATAAAAATTCATTTCCGGATCAAAAAGGAAAAGTTTCAAATTTCCAGCAACTAGCTTGCAACTTCAAAAATTCATAACTAATTCATTTTCAATCCAAATTACATGAAACCAAAACTAAATGAAAGCTAATTGAGTATATTTTCATATTCTATATTTAATTTGACAAGATTAATTTTAAGTTAAAACAGTTTAAGGGCAAAATACAAGTCATTCTCTTCCATGTATGTAAAACACTCAATAATGACATAAAAATACTTCAAAATAATAGATCAATACCTCACTAGAGAATTGAATCTCTAGATACCAAAGCAAAACTAGGAGTTGGGCTAGATCCTTCAAGGGTTTTGAAGAGGAGGATGAGGGGAACAAAAAGTATTCCAAACTTTATGGTCTAAAGTATGTGGAAGGGCCTCAAAGATCAAGGTCAATGCCTAAGGTTTCAAGCTCCATTCATAGAGGCTAGGGTTTTCTTGTAAGGAAGAGAATGAAATAATGTGGTTAAGTGTGAGTGGAGGAAATAGAAATCCTCCACTCACTATGTGCTCTTACACCATGGTCAACACACACATCTATGGTCAATTACACAAAAACCCTCCTTTAAAACCATAATCCCAAAGTGGCCCAAAGATATTTGCAAGACTAAATTGTGAACCTACACTTGTCACCAATCCATGACTCCTTCCTAGGCTTAATCCCACACCTACACTTGTCAACCATCCGAGCCAACAAGTGCACCAATCCCAGGCCAACAAGTAGGTGAATCCTCACCCTCCAAATGTCATCATCCAATGCATTAAAGTGTTTCCACACAAATGTCAACAAGTGGACCAATGAGAGTGTGACACTTGTCACACTTTTCAAAAATTACAAAAAGGTCCTTTTTGAAAATATCTTCTAAATTTAATTACAAAATGGTCCCTAAGATAAAAAATAATTACTTTATTTAATTACACTAAAACCCCACAAGTTAAGAATAATTACACTAAAGTATGCATTAATGCCCCTTTATGAAAGAAGTAAGCAATCAACATGCTTTTCTAGAAAAGTAAAATACCACTATCATGGAAATCAAATATCATGAATGCATGCAAAACCGGAATCAAATCAGAGCACAAAAAGTGAGGTTGTGCAAGGAAAAAGGATAAACGAGAAAAAGACAAAATGTAAATAGTGTTCAGAAAAATAAAATATGAAAATAACACAATCCTCAAAGGAAGTTGTCAATCTAAGGAAAAGAGTCTCAGAAATCATTCCAGAGCACTCGAGACGACATCAAGTGATGAAAAACCGAACCCAAAAAGGAAAAGACAACGGAAAAAAAAAATATTCGTTAAAATCTGAGAAAAAGAAAAGGAAGAAAAATGACCAGGTCATTACAGGAATAACCCCTCGCAATTCATATGAGTTGATGGGAAGGCAAGTTGATGAAAAAGAATCAATTGGGTACATGAAGTTAGATTTACAAAATCATATAAAGACCTGAAAACAAAATGAGCTTGAATATGGAGAGGCAACATGGCTAATGAATTATTTTAAGACTCAGTTTTATGAAGATCCATCCTTATTCTATGCATTCCAATTGGATACTAATCAAATTATCACAAATATATTATGGGCTGATTCAAAAATGATAGTTGATTATTGTAATTTTGGAAATGTTGTAAGTTTTGACACATCCTACAAAGTTGTACATGGAAACCGTCTATTTGGAAGTTTCTTGGGGTTGAATCATCACCGGGAGACCACTGTGTTTGGAGTAGCGTTCATGTATGACGAGACTGCAGATTCGTTTGTTTGGTTATTTTAAACGTTTTTTAAAGTAATGTCCGATAAAACGCCAAAAATGATCTTCATTGATCAAGATACTGCAATGGGAAAGGCATTGACGCAGGTGATTGCAATTCAGATCTCCACTCTTTGCATTTCCTTTTGCATTGCGTAGTTGGCAGTGGTACATGTTATTACATAGTCATATTACAGAAAATAATTTTCCAGGTGATGTCAGGGACAAAACATTATCTATGTGTCTGACACCTAATACAAAATACACAGAAGCATCTAGCATTCTTGTTTAAACATGCCCAAGGCTTCAAGGAGGTGTTATTAAAATTAATGTTTCAAATTGAAGAGGAGGAAGAATTTACCAGGGAATGGAATGATAACGGAATATGGTCTTATTGGTAACACGTGGCTTACAAATCTGTTAGGTTTGAAACATAGACGAGCCATGGAATTTATTAAACATGCCTGGTCTGCGGGAATCCGCAGCACACAACTAAGTGAAAGCTTTAATGGTTGCTTGAAGGCATACTTATCCAGGCAATTGATTCTTCCAGATTTCTTCACACACTTTGAAAGGCTGTTGTCCGACAAATGTTACAAGGAGTATGTATCTGAGTATAGGTTGCTCCACAATCTACCTCAACTGAAAACAAATTGTAACATATTAGTAAATGCGGCAAACCTATACACAAATGTTATATTTGATCTTTTCCATGACGAGTTCTTAGCAGCTAGTGCCAGTCAGAGGATCAATGGTTGTAGTCCCATTGATGGCAATGGAGGTTGTGTTTACGAAGTCATTGGTGAGGATGGGATGCAACGCGACGTGATGAGGACATTCGAAGATGAATTGTTATGTTTTTGTCGTAAATTTGGAAGGAAGTGTATTATATGCAGGTATAATTTGAAAATCCTAAAGGACTCCATGTTCGCCAATACATTGCCTCGTCGATGTATATTAAAAAGGTGGACTAGAACTACTAGAGATGGCAGCTTAGAGGAAAATATTTTCGGTGAAGTGATTGCCGATGCGGATCCGAAAATTGAGGTTAGGAGAATGCACAGGGTACTTTGTCATGTTCTGATAGAAATTTCTTCCATTGCATCAGAGGATAAAGACGAATACAATGATTTGTTACTCAAAGCCATAGAGTGGAAAAAATTGCCTAATCAAGTTGTAAGTATAGGTTTGCTGAGATGAATGTAATTTATAGTGGTCGTAAAGGCAAAAACCAATATTTGGGGAGTAACATAAATAGTGACAAAATCCCCAATGGCCTCAAGTGTAAACATACACGGAAAGAAAATTTTAAGAGGTTAAAACCAACCATAGAGCTAAAAAGTTGCAATAAGATGAAATCAATGACACGAACAGTTCAGGTTGAGGTACTTTTATCCCCTTACTATTTTCCAAGTACTTTCATAAGTAATACCTATTCTGTGTATTAAATTATGCATATGTAATAATTCTCATAATTGTGTTGTAGGATTGCAATGAAGCCCTTCAATCCGGAGAGGCACGTGGCAGTAGTCATAGTCGAACAATCCCCTACCACGTGTTAGTGAATGTGAGTATTATTGCATAACAATTTTTAGCACATTGCTTAACATGTGCATTATGGTTATAAGGAAATCTCTGGTCAAATGTTTTACAACATTTATTTTGTAGGGCTGTGAAATTCCAGCTGAATTTCTCAAGGAAGAAAGTTACGTCACGCCACCACAACGTGTAACGCATCACACAAGGTTTTGGCAACTGCCTGGTGAAGTAAGTACTTCATTAATTAACCAAGCAAGTGTGCTGTTAAGGTGGAACCAACATATAAATTGCAATATACAAAGTTGCATAATTATTTAATTGATGGTTTATAATGTATAAGAAAAACTATATAATGTTGTAGACCATTGTTGCCAATTCATGCAATTCTAATACCAGTTATTCACATGATGATTGGCTCGCTTATGGTTTCAGAAGTGATATGGTACGTAATTGTCCTCGTCAACACAATTCGTACCAGTATATTTTTTTATTGAATTTTTTTGTATGTTATGTGATGTTATCTAATTTGATTGCATTTTATGCCATGATCATATTCAAAGATAGCAGATTTAGAAAATTGCGAATCGAGTGTCAGGCCAACGTCCCAAATGCCAATCGCAGAGATGGACCGACCAATTGAACGACTCTTTCATTATTGATAATCATTCCATTATGTATTTGACATTATTTTTATGATGTTGTTGATTTAACTTTACTTAATTGTTGTTGGCTTTTATAACAATTTCGACGGGTTGGACAAATTTATATAATTTTGTGTATTATGAAAATGCATGATAAGTTGTTTTGATCATGCATTATGAAATATAATTAGTTGAGATATGAATGTGAGTCAAGTATTTGAATTGAGGCAAATGCATTGAAATGTAATTGGTTTATGTACGTAATTTCGTACATAAATTATGACAAAAATCCTAAATATTCTGCTAAGTTTAAGTATATATAACATCTTTGATGTCTACTATTTTTGTTTTGGGGTTGTAAAGTTTTTTCACTGTCTGCTCTCCTTTTTGTTGGGTTATGGGGGAGATTATTGTTTTATTGGGCTCTCTGAGCCATTAAGGCCCTTTGGCTTTGGTTGTTTTGTAGTTCTTGGGATGTATAAATTATAAATCGGAACTAATGGGTTACTTACATATATATTAAGTGTTAACTCTTTCTTTATGTATGATACTTTTAGTATATTAGTTTAGGCATGTTTTTATTTTCTGAATTCTGTGAATCAGAATATGCTTTTATATGACAGACAATTAATTCAATAGAGTGGGTAATGAATTGGTGTCAGTGTGGCGGTTACCATTTAAAAATTGCAAAAAAGATATATTCTTGAAATATATGCATTAACCAAAGAAATAATATTGTGTACAATTAATTGACTAGATTTACTAATAAATTTCTATCAGTTACCATTTAAGGGATATCATTTATGGCAGTTACCATTTAAAGTTTGCAAGAATGAGGAATGGTTACCATTTAAAGGAAGGGTTACCTTTGAATGAATATAGGGGCTACATATATAGAAGGTTAGATTTAACGTGTATTTAAATCGGAGTTTTCTTAAAAACAAAACTTTGCATCATACATATGGAGATAGAGCTGCAAAATACGATTGATGATGTGGTTAGGCGAATTGATGCCATATGTTTTAAATCTTACACTGACAAGTATGACTGGTGAGTTATTTGTAAAATATTGCATTTAAAGTTTTGATGCATTACTGGTTTATTAGGAAATTTAATTTATTTAGGGAAGTAGAACAACTTGGGAATGCACCTTGGACTTCTTCATCGGACCATTATGTTATAGCAGAGCAAATACTAGCAAGTGAGGCCCACAACATGTAATCGGAAAGAGGCGTATATACGTACAACATTATTTTGTGTCTAGGAATAATGATGCAAGGTTTATAAGATTTGTGGTACAATTTCTACCATTTTAAAGTAAATATTAATTTTCATAAATTCTTACTTTATAAATGTAAATTATAATATATGTTTGTGTAGTTCTTGTAGGTTGAATGGATTCTGTACAACCAAAGCAAAGGGTTAGCATTCCTGGGTAGAGGTGGACTTGAGTGTACATATGTCATGTGTATTGCGTTCTTGTTTGGAGACGAAGTATAGAAAGAGGCCGAAATTAATTTATTAAATGTGTTATGTAAAAATAAACAACTCAGGGCAGCGTTGAAAATTACACGAACAAAAATGCTTACAGTGATTCAAAAGGTGAAATGCTACAATAATAGATTCTTTAAACCTATCCCTCAATGTTGTCAAGAAGGCAACCACATGAACTAGCAATGATGGATTCTTAACGAGGAAGTCATTACTTGCCATCATTTTGGTACTGTAGTAACGTTAGGAATACAACCCCTATAAATTTGGACTTTCCTACATTGCAATTCCTAATTTCTCGGGAAATTCATCTTCACGTTGAACCCTCTTATTCAAATACACCTCTTAGGTCTTGGAAGCTCTAATCATTAAAGTATAATGGCTTCCTCAACCAACAGTCGTGTAAGTCGAAGAAATTTCAGGCCAACGAATATGTTCACGACGGTTCGAGAATTAAGAGTTTTGTTTGCATGCGTTTCTTTAAATATTTTTTCCACTTTATTTTCTACTCTTGTTGACCTTATTTTACAGCCCATTAAATTTGTATTAGTTTGTTCTTATGTTTTATTTTGGACTTCCAGATGGCATCTTCCACCCAAGCAACCAACCACCAACAAGACGTAAGGTATATGAATAAAACTTGTTGGTGTTGAGATGAACATAATATGACAGACGTTAAAATCATAGGGAAAGAACGCAGAAACAAAGGAAAACTCTATTATGTATGTCCGAAGGAATGACAAGAACGTTGCGGCTTCTGGGAATGGTGTTACCCTATTTCAACCAACATTGTTCAAACTGCAACTTCAGGCATAACTAACCCACATAAATCACCATTTGCTCAGTCCATGGGAGAAGAAATAAATTGGGTGGATGATGCGGAGGATCTAAATTCTGAAAGTACAGTGTATGCTTCAACTGTGAAACTTCTCGAAGCTAGCAATGCAAATGTGAAGCTGCTAGCAAAGTTTAGGTTTTTTATGACAGCCTTATCTTTTTTGTTAATTGTAATTATTTTTCTTAACTTGTGATGTGATTACGAATTTCTGGCTTTTACACGAATAGATGATGTGGATGTTCTCTATAACTTTGGAATGACATTTTTTATAAGTTTTTCAAGTTATATGAATTATATCCTTGTCAAATTATAGCAAATTATATCAATTATAACCCTCAGAGAAGTAAACCCTAAAGTTAGAAAATTGAAAGCATTGATATGAATTATATAATTTGATATGTCCTTGTCAAGTTATAGCAAATTATATCAATTATAACCCTCAGAGAAGTAAACCCTAAAGTCAGAAAATTTATAGCATTGATATGAATTATATAATTTGATACATCCTTGTCAAGTTATAACAAATTATATCAATTATAACCCTTAGAGAAGTAAACCCTAAAGTTAGAAAATTAATTAATTGATATGAATTATATAAGTTTATCAAATTATATCAATTATATCATTGTCTTTAAATTACCAAAAAAAAAAAAAAAATCAAATTGTGGTAATTTAGAATACCAGAAAATCAATTATATCATGTTATGTGAAACTAAATTATAACCGGCCAATTCAATAAATATTTTGTACAACTTAAATTTCCTGTGCAAGCTTAGGTACCAATGAATTATTCCACTAGTTATCCGAAATTAGGAAGGAAGGTAAGTGACCCAATTTTTACAACATATCATCAAATTATATACATACCACAAACACTCATGTCAGACAACTTAAGTGACCCACACTCAAAATCCTCCTTATAAATACACCATTTACATCAATCATCTCCTTCTTCAACATTGGCAACCTTGTACAACTCCTCTGGGACTTATTCCTGGGATGATCTAATACTTGCAAAAGGAACTCAGAACACATTGCCTTGGACTCTAACTGCAATATTTAAAAATGTTACTGCCATACAATACTATAACGTGTACCTTATGTATTTTACACATACATAGAAATAATAATAATAACACTACTTACATAAAATTTTCGATTGAAGTTAATGCCATTCCAAAACTCCATGTATGTGATGGCCCTGATTTTTAGGCCAGTGCGTCCCATGATAAACCGAACGTAAATTCGATAACGAATCTTTAATAAGGAAGCAAAGGGTAAAGCAACAGTCTCTAGAGGTACAACCCATCTCTAAGACACTAACGTGTCCCACAATGAGGTCACGGAACTCAAGGAAAAATGAATGCGGAAACGCCATTTCAAAAACGGACAAGGATAAACCTAGGGCAAAATGGTCATTTCAAACTAAAATGGGTGCCACCGTGCACACCATTAGAAATATAACAAAAATTGAACTAGAATGGACTCAAGAATCGTCTGATTCAGAGTTCGGATGAAAAAGTTATGAAATTAAAACGAAGTGGCATTCCCCGATTAGGAGATACCAAGACCCTATCTCACTATAACTGTGATAAATCTCACTACAGTTGAAGTTTTGGTGTGTGGTTGGTACCATTGGAAAGCTAACTTCAACCTCATGAACTTAGACTCAAGAACGACCCAAATCGGATTTAAAATAGCTGAGATATGTCCCTCTGAAGTTGGTGAAACAAAGTTATCCAAGGAAACTGAAAGGTGAAGGCTCCAGGGAGAATCAGCTGACAGATGGCAAGGACCCATCATCAGCTGGCTAAACCTCAATCGTCAATCGGTCGAAGCGCCATTTTTTCCCAAAAAGGCTACTGGAATTCGTCTCGAGCATGTGTCAGCCGGCTGATTTCTGCTATCAGCCGGTTGATGCACCCTGCTGTAGCAAAAAAAGTTGCTGCAAAGCATGGGGGAGGTGCTCGATCCGTTCCTATGGTTCCACATACGTTCTATATGATCCGAACAAGTTCAAAAACATTTCCTAGCCTCATTCAAGCATACAGTGCATGCTAGATCAAAAGGGAAACTTGAAACTTACTTCTATGCATGAATTCTATATAAAAATCCATAAATCATCCAAAAATAGTTCAAAAGTTATAATCTATGAGTTTTGCGAAATGTAAACATGCACACAAACGTAAAATGGTGAAGTAAACGCGCTACAATGGCCTACGGCCTCATTACACTCCGTTTACAAATTTCAACCTACCAAACCTCCATTTTCACAAGGTGGGCTACAATGGCAATGCTTGAGTTTTAAAAACACACTTGTAAACTTTAGAGTTAATGGCCCTTGGCCTCATATCATACATATAAAATAAACAACAAAATGTGTACTTAGGTACACATTATATGATTCAAGGCAAAAATAGCATTTTACACCAAAATGATGCTACATGCTAACACTTGCATGTTTTCTAAAATATGACATGATACTTCAAGGCATCAAAGCAACTTAGGGATGTGATGCATCCTAAAACAAAGTTTCTTTACCTGCAAAATAACCCAAATAACTAGGGTGAGTAATCAAGTTACTCGTAGGATGTGGTGCATGCACATACCCTATAGTTTCAAGTATAATGTGAACGAAACATAGATCATCACAAAGGTGCATTCCACATAACGTCTATATTCTCAAGGTACTCTAAGGGATCATCTCAAGCTATACAAATATTTAAAATGATAAACACCTAGCATCCAAGTATACATAAACAAGTACACTAACCGCATTGAAACTAAGATTACCAAATCACAAGCTACAAGAAATCCATGATTTACAACTTGGAATATAATGCGAAATCAAATAATGGAAAGACTAGGATATGTGGCAACGAGACCATACAAGTTATTTCGGGTAATTACGACCCACAAGGTACTACCTAGTGCGCACTATGACTTAGGGGAATTCTTATCCTCCGTACTAGAGACAACCCCTAGCCATCAAACATTTCATATCTTAACAAGCTCCCGAAAATCAACAAGTCCATGACATTTATATAATCTCAATGCATGAAACTACCTACCAAGCACAAGTAGAGTGAAACCACACAAACCATGCTCTAAGGTTACATATCTAAAATGGCAAGTAAATGATGCTACACATTACAATAAAGCAATTTACTATCAATGTAGGCCACAATCACCAATCATGCAATATAGTAATTTACCTATAAGTAAATTCAAGTGTTGTACACAAGATTTTTGTACTAAACTTTTAATGAAACCTTTATTACTTAGCAACAAAAGTATAACTCCAAGATATTCATAATAAACCCTTAATGAGATCATAAGTATTAGGTAAGTCCTTAAACAATAATCTACCTATTCAATTAATAGTCATATACAAATTTTAATTCACAAATCCTAAGTCAAGCATATCAAATCTCCATTTATATGCAAATACAAGAATTTAAAAAGGGCATGTAATCAATATATATCAAGCTCCAATATATATAAAACCCAAAGAGGATAAACATACAACCATCCCTACCTCAATAGAGAATTGAATCTCTATAATCCAAGGCAGCCAAGCTTAAAATGGAAAACCAAACTAGGGTTTTGTAGAGGAGAGTGAGAGGAAGCTAAAGTACTCCAAACTTTAGGTTCTAAGGTGAGTGGGAGGGCACCAAAATAAAGCCTAAAGCCTTAAACCAAGCCTTTCCTTCAATGGTGGCTAGGTTAGGGTTTGAGAGCAAAGAGATAAAAAAATTAAAATGAAAAAAGAGGTGACTGGAGGATTTAGTATTCCTCCACTCACTATGTGCTCTTACACTACCTCTCACACACACACAAATGCAAGACAAAATATGGTGCCTATACTTGTCACCATCCTAAGTAAACTTCCAAGACTTAATATAAGGCCTACACTTGTCAATCATCCATGCCAACAAGTGCTCCTATCATAGGCCAACAAATGGGTGAATCTGCATCCTCCATGGGTCATCAAATTAAGCCTCCAAGTGGTTCCACCACAATATCAATAAGTGGCTCCAAAGGATGTCACACTTTCAAAAAAATTACAAAAAGGTCCTTTTTCCAAAATATCTTCCAAATTAAATTGCAAAATGATCCCTAAGATGAAAAATAATTACTTTACATAATTACACAAAACCCCAAAAGTCAAGAATATTTTCAAGAAACTATGCATCCATACCCTTTACAAGAAAAGTAAACATCTCACATGCTTTTCTACAAAAATAAAAATATAGATATCATGGAATTTAAATATCATGGATGCATGCAAGGCCTGAATCAAAATCTGAGCACAAAAAGTGAGATTATTTAAGGAAAAATGATAAATGAGAAAAAGACGAAATAGGGAAAAAGACAAAAAAAAAAAGAAAAGAAATTACTGAAAAAAGGAAATGAAAGAAAATGACCGGGTCATTACAATGTACCTCATTACGAACAGACCACAACTATCCTTGATATGCAAACAGTATTTAACTGATCTACTCAGTAAGGGATAGTATTGGATTTATGATATGATGAATAAAAAAATTAATTATACTCTTGTATTGCAAGAGATGTTTACATACGCATCATCCAGGAGAGGGATTTTATGGTCCAC
Organism: Cornus florida; assembly: GCF_030987335.1. Classification (NCBI taxonomy): domain Eukaryota; kingdom Viridiplantae; phylum Streptophyta; class Magnoliopsida; order Cornales; family Cornaceae; genus Cornus; species Cornus florida. The sequence continues at coordinate 36,796,922 of NW_026775573.1, forward strand.
CTTTGTTTTGTAAGGTGATCACTTCTCTTCCTCCAGGGCAACCGCAACAAACTCTTTCTGTCATACACATCAACCTAAAGTAACTATGTATTTTTCATAAAATAAACATTAACAAATGGGGTTGATTTCATTAGATAAATGTGTACCACACAATTCATAAATGCGACGTATCTGTGCGGTCGTCCAAATCCGCATAGGTAGTCCACTAACTTCTTGGGCAGATTGACTACGAGTAGAAACCAAAATTTCTCAATGATTGCAGGGAAGAATAACTACACGGTAATGAACATAAAGTTAGGGACAACAAAATATATTGCTCAAAAATAGGTCAATCCAATCATTCGTACGTTAGACATCTTCTACTTTACTGTAATGCACAACAAATTACTCCAAAATCATTAAACTAACTAGCTCAGAATCCTTGAACACCATTGAATCTTCGAGCTTACACATTTGTTTATATTGTTCCCAGACTTTTTTAATCAGAGGCCTGCACTTCTTTGCAGTGTCATATTTAATTACATTATGTTCTTTCATAAACTAGACAATGCAACTATCAAAATAGTAGTGATTTAATTTCCCTCCTTACTCTTTGTTCAACACCATTGCCCAGAATTTTACCATCTAAATTGACAAATGAAATTGTAATAGCTTCATCATATCATAACCGTAAAAGTACATATCAATTATTTTAAATGTGTTGTGTAAATTCACGTACCAAGTTCGAGATCCAGTTCGGGTAAAGCAACTTGTGTATCTCCATCCGAGAAAGATGCATATGGAAACCAGAATTTCACTAACAAATGTAATTATGATATAACAAATTAGTATACGTGCACTAATACCATTGTTCTTACTAACTAATTAGAGAGGAAAAATACAATGAACAGCAATATATAGACTTAGGAAATTCACAAATGTGGGTTACACTTACCTTTCATCATGACCTCGCGCAGTAGTATAACTCAACAATTTCTTCTGCTTTGGAGTCAATTGAATTTTCCGACTATCTCTAGATACCCATGGAGAGAAGTAATATAGTGCGGGGTTTCTGCTCCTAGTACCTCTTCTGAGTTATCCCACCGCATCCTTCCCTTTATCATATAAATTTTGTAGGAAAATATCAGGGACTGAACAATTGGGACTTGTATGTGTTGCTCCTAGGTTCTCCTCCAAAGCCATGCCCATAGAGTCATTCAACTCTGTTCTCTCTTCCTCATTTAGTAAGTCATTGCTGGTTGGAGTAAAGAGGGCATGATCTGTACCGCCAAATTCTGGTTCCTCACTTGTGTGAACGGGGGAGTAAAATGTTTCCCTCTCAACTTTATTTTCAGAATTTTGTGGCACATCTTGGTCCCCAACAGACGCTCCCCCATCTGTTGTACAAACACTTGCTTTTCTTCCCACCCCTTTTGACTTTTTTCTCACCAAAGTCTCCATTTTCTTAACCTTCCTCTTCAACGTTTTTCTGTTTTCTGCTTCTCTTTCCATTTCGTTGCGAATTTCTTTAACGCAAGGCTACATACAAAATTGTAATTGCTTGTCACTGATTAATTGTATATTTACAATTTCATTCATACTCATTAACTGTAAAGTAATATATCGTTACCTCAACCTCACTTTTCGAACAGCTACCATTGTCTTTTTCACCTCTAGACCACGACGATGACGGAGAATGGGACACATTCACCTTGAAAGGAATTAACTGTTCCATATAAATATTTCGAACCTAATGTACATAAGCAACGAAATGGTATCATATAATACAATAAAAATTGGGAACTTGCAAATACTTTTTAAATTTACTGTAATACCTGACCCATTCCAAAACCTCCCATTTTCAGCTCCCATTTTAAGCATTCGCATACAAGGGCAGTGTCCTAAAAACCAAGATTGATTTTATCGCCGGTGGTGGCATAACAAGGGTATTGCACTTTACACCTCATCACATATAGAAGCTGAATTAAATTGTAGCATTTTTAATCAGTCATGATTTATACTAATGACATAAATAATAAATTATTTTGCAAAATATAAGTAGGTTACGTTATTTACCTGCAAGAAGAGCACGCATTCAGTATACTCGTGCTTTATTTTTCCACCTTCTTCAGATTCACCTAAGTGATCCATTAAAGTTTCAAGCACATATGTACGCCAGCTGTAAGACTTGATTTCATGCATATTATGAACAACCTTTAATTCTTTTACATGCGCACAGTAACGTCCATTAAGTGTTAGAAAAGCGGCACATGCAAAAAGCACAAAGGCTCTTTTGAAATCTTTGACGAGCTCAGATTGTTCTACTGATGAGAGCTGAAAAGTGCGTATTTAAACCCCTTAAGCTTAGGTATTCTAGAACCTTTATCTATCTTATTTTACCGTTTTGTATTAATTTCGTGTTATTTCCATTTTCAAGTACTTATCCCTAAAACAAGCTAACTCAGCCAAATAAGAGTATAATTGAAGCAATTCTGGGATGAGCAAAGTAGAGCAAAAGGAAGCAAATGGTGGAATTTCAACAACTTCGATCGATTTCAAGAAAAGTTCGATCGATCCAACTTTCATTGATCTCAGCACTTCAGGATGGATCTGAGCCACGTTTGTCCTTGTTCAAAGATCTCAAAAGTTTGATCGATCCAACTTCCTTCTCCGATCGATCGAACATTCTTGTCCCTATCCAAGTGATTAATCTTATCCAGTTGTACCACCCTACCAACCGCTTTTGTCCTTTTTCCCAAAAATATCTTCAAAATATCTCAGATTTATTTTTATCCAAAAAGGCGCCGCCATTGAGGATCGATCTAACTTCAGTTCGATAGATCTCAACCATGTTCGATCGATTCAAGTCCAAAGTTGAATCGATCGAACTTCCTCTAGTGCGAAAAAGTTAAATTTCCAGCTCACAAAAAGTTGTCATTTATCCAATCATTGGGGAATATTTGCTGTACGACCCCAGCTCATTTTGGGTGTCATTTGACCTACCTATATAAGGATAAGGATTACTTTCTGTATCATATCATATTGTATCACATCATATCATATCATACCTTGTAGAACTCTTAGGGAGGAAGAAAAGAAGAGGAGGAGGCTAGAGACACCATTGGAGACTCTTCATCAACCAAGGAGCAGATTTCTTCCATGGAGCTTGCCCTTGAGGGTTGGAGGACATCATCCATGAGTGGCTAGACATCCTCTTGAGGCTAGAGTCAGCCTTAAGCATGCTTTTTACTTTTTGATTTATGTATTTTTGAGGGGATTTGTATTGTGATTCATGTCTTGACACTTTTATATATATAGATCTTATTTATTCAATGATTTATGTGGTTTAATGCTTCCAATTGATCATTTCATTCTATCTATATATCTATGTATGCTAGAATAGATGTTCATGTGTTTGTCTCTATTTCTTGTGTTATTGATGCATGTCTATATGTATTGATACTATAGATCTAGAGATTGTCAAGACATAGTGCTTAATGTCATTTTCTTGTAGTTTATTTGATGGTTCATACTCATTGCTTGATGGATTGTACCTCTCCCTTAGTTTAATTAGTTTAATTTCATGTCATTAGCTTAGTTGTAGTGTAGTTGTTAAATGGGAGGACAATCCATGCTTGTTGTTAATGTTCCATACTTATAAAAGCAAGTAATGTGTATCTCTGACCTTATGATGTGTTTGGATTGTGAACTTAAAGAAATGATTAATGGCTTAATTTGATATGTTGTGCTATCCACCATGTTGTTTAGACAATATATATTTAATTTGTCATCCATGCTTATTGAAACAACCACACACACACTCTATATTGCAATACATGCTCTTCCCCTCATTAATCATTCATTAAGGGTGTAGAAAAGCTATGCTTAGTGGTGACCTCTAAACCCCAAGATCTCTCTCTCTTTTATTCTCTCTATTGCATTATTGTTTACCTTAGTTTATTTTGCATTCAGTTTAATCCAACCAACCAACCAATATTTTGATCACTCGACCTACTAACCCTAATTTTGATCCCTCAACCTAGTACGACACTCAATCCCTTGGGACGATCCCTACTCACTGTAGCTATATTTTTAGTGAAAGGTAGTAGTGGCAATTTCTAAATATAAAACTTGGCCACATTGTATATAAACTGTTGGGTTTCGGAAATGACGCCGGGCAACCACCAAGTTTTTGGCGCCATTACCGGGGATTGATTGATTGGCAATATCATATTTGTGAAATCAATTAGGAATTAGTACTCTTTTGATCATGTCTTTACTTTGTTTTCAATTTTTATTACTTATTGTGTTTGTTCATGATTGACAAGGAGCATTGAGTTAGGAAGCAAGCAAAGGAGCATTCAAGCAAATGAGCTAAACAAGCAAGGAAAAATGCTAAAAATCTAAAAATTGCTAAGCTAAGCTATAAATTTGGAGTTGAAGTGCTAAAGGACCTTTGTGAGCTTTTTTTTACTCAAACTCTTAGTTAAATCGTCGGTCCGCGTGGAGGCTTGTAATTCAATTCTTAGATAAATCGTAAGCCCACGTGGAGGCAATTTACTTTTCTTGCATATTTTGTTAAAGCATGGGAGTATGGGAACATTGTATGTGGAGGAAGTTTGTTGATTATTGATTTGTTGTGAAGGTGAAGTGTTTGTTGTTATTACTTGTTGTGTTGCATTGTGCATGCATGGTCGTAGATCATTAAGACCCACTCTTGTCCCTTTAAATTTTTATCTTGAATCGATTGTTCAAAACCCTAGGGGAAGAGGTAGTTCTAGTCAATCCATTTCATTAATGGAAGGACACAATGAAGACCATGTGGAGGGCCTTGGTCACATAAACCAACAAGGCATCCTCCACCCGAATGTGCATCGTGATAACATGCAAGTACCATTAGGCATACCAAGGCCATATGTTCATCCACCATAACAACAAGGACAAGTTCCATTGGGAATGCCAAGGCCAATCTACACTCCACCACCTCCCATCATCCAAGGCAACCAAGGTGCCCATGTTGCACCTCCAATTGCTAATCCTCCCCTTGCTTTAAGAAATCACTATGTGCCTAATGAATATAATGCACCCATATACATTCAATTGCCACCATTTAGAGCACACCACTATGAAATCAAGCCACAAACCATTAAAATGCTTCCTAATTATCATGGACTTCCAAGTGAAGAACCTTACAAGTATTTGGATGAGTTTCTTGAAGTATGTTCCACCGTAAAATACACAGACGTGCCGGAAGAGGTCTTAAGGCTTAAACTTTTTCCATTCACCCTTAAAGACAAGGTGAAATATTTGTTTAACAATCTTAGGCCTTTTTCAATAACTTCTTGGGCAGAAATACAACAAGAGTTCTTGAAGAAGTACTATCCAGTTTCTAAGACCAATGCCATGAGAACCTCAATTCGAGAATTTTCACATGGGGATGAAGAAACATTTCATGAGGCATGGAAACATTTTAATGAATTGCTTAGGAAGTGTCCACATCATGACATGCCCAAATGGCAATTAGTTCAATATTTCTTTAAGAGCTTATCGGACAATTACAAAGGCATGGTTGATGCTTCCATAGGTGGCTCTTACATCGATAGGCATGAGGATGACGTGTGGCATCTTTATGAAAGCATAAGTGAAAATTCTTTGCATCGTACTTTATCTTCGAAGAATGGTAAAAATTCTAATGGTAGGAAGAGTTTTGGCTTACATCAAGTCGACCATTCCAATGAAATTGCCGCTGAAATGAAATCATTATCTCAAAGGTTTGATCAATTTTTGATCAACCAAAACTCGGCGAATCAAGTATCTTCCTTCCCTAACCATTCTCATCGTGCATCTAACGAGACATGTATGACTTGTTCAAGTGTTTTACATTCTACTTCCAATTGTCCCCATGGACATGTGCAAAGTGAACATCATGAACAAGCAAATGCTGTTTTTACTAATTAAGGGAACAATCATTATGGAAATCATTACAATCCTAGTTGGAGAAATCACCCGAATTTCTCTTGAAAAAACCAAGGGGAGGGCTCAAACCCTTCCTAAGGCAGTTTTCAAGGAAAGTACATTCCACCTCCAATGCAAAGCCAAGGTTCCCAAGGTTTTAGATCATCATATCAATCACAAGAAAACCAATTTTCAAATTCTCATTTTCCTAATCAACCATCATATTCCCAAGGAAATGTTAGAAGTCCCGCTTTTAAAGAGAAAGTTTTGACCGCTTTGGGCACTTTAAAAGCAACCACACAATTGCTTCATTCTCACTCTCAATCCATTACTAAGCTAGAAACCCAAGTATGGCAAATAGCTAGTACTTTGAATGCAAGAGAGAAGGGAAAAATGCCTTTGAATGCCCCACAAAAGCAACAATGTGTTGTGGAGACTCATTTCTCATTGGAAGGTCACACAATAGAGCATGCCAATGCGGTGACTACCTTGAGAAATGGAAGGATTGTGAACAACCAAGTGGGTATGTCCAATGAAGAGAGTGAACCGGTGCAACCACAAGTTGACACCCGTCCCATTTCATATCATATTCCACCTTCATTGCATTTGCATGACCATATAAATGAGAATGTGTTGAAAAGTGATTTTGAAAAGAAAGATTTACAAAATGATTTGAAAACTTCTTGTGTTGAAGAGACTTTAAAGAAAAATTCTGAAAAGGTTTTTGAACCAAAAGCTCCATTTCCGGATGCCTTAAAAGGATCCATTTCAAATGACAAGCAAAAGGCCAAAGTCAATGAAATCATGGACGTGTTTAGGTAAATGAAAGTTAATCTTCCACTTTTGGATGCAATCAAGCAAATTCCGGCTTATGCCAAATTCTTGAAGGACTTGTGCACCCAAAAGAGGAAGAACAAAAGCCAAGCACCTAGAAAAGTGGTCTTAACCGAGCAAGTAAGCTCAATTTTGCAGCATAACACTCTCCCCAAGTTTAAGGACCCCGGTTCACCTACTACTTCATGCATCATTGGTGATCATATCATTGATTGGGCTCTTCTTGACCTAAGAGCTAGTGTTAACCTTCTTCCATACTCGGTTTATGTCAAATTAGGCTTAGGAGACTTAAAACCCACGTCGGTAGTTTTGCAACTTGCCGACCGATCAATCAAAAAGTCTAGGGGTATCATCGAGGACGTATTGATTAAAATTAATAAATTCTTCTTTCCGGTTGATTTCGTTGTCATTGACACGGAACCAGTTCCAAATCCTAAGGGCTAAATTCCCGTTATCCTTGGCCTTCCCTTCTTGGTAACCGCAAATGCCAACACTAATTGTAGGACGGGGATAATGAAGATCTCATTTGGCCACATGAAGGTAAAGTTGAATATTTTCAATCCAACCCCCAATTCATTTAACAAGCATGAAGAGATTAATGTTGTAGAAAAATGTCATGACCTTAAAAGTAAAGGAATTAAGTTTTTGTGTGAGACCAAAGTTTCTAAAAGTCCATCTTCAACCTTGAAACCAAAGAAAGTTGTTTCAAAATCTTGTTTTGAAAGGGCGTGGAAGCCCAAAGATTGCATTGACTAAGGACCGAAAACGTCTTTTGAGCTTCATCCAACAAGTCCCTTAAAGAACCATTTGTTGGGTGGAGTTCAAAACACTCATCACCCTATTAAGGAGGGGATGCACTACAAGATGTTTGATCCAGGCTAAAAAAGCCCAACGTCTTGCTAGAGACGTTAAAGACTAGCACAACATTTCGTAGGGTGTCAAAACCCTATTCCTCCCTCATTTATATCTTTAATTTCAATTCTTGCAAAGTCTAGATACTTGTTTTTGGTTCATATGCATTGCTAGGAACTGTGATTAGGACTACATGTACTTTTATGTTGAAATTGAGCATTTTGCATAAGTTCGATCGATCTCAAATGAGAGTTCGATCTATTGAACTTCGACCTGCATCCAACACTTAGAAAATTTTCGACCTGCATCCACCTGCATCCAAATCACCTCTCTGTCCCATCGTTTGAACTTATTTTCAGATTGATCATAAGTCCTTAGATCGATCCATACTTCAAGTTCGATCGATCTTGAGTTCTAACACTTAGAAAAATTTCTGAACCCAAAACCTACATATTTTTAGCTCTCTATCAGATCGATCGAACATTTTGTTTAGATCGATCCCTGTTCCTCATCTCACTAACTTTGACTTTGTTTGACTTTTTAATTTTAAAATTCCAAAAATATTTTTATTTTATTTTCCAAAAAAATCTCAAAAAGATTTTATTTTATTTTAATTCTTCAAAAATCCAAAAAAAATTTATTTTCAATTTTTAATTTTTAGTTTTAAATTTTTAATTTTTTATTAAAAAAAAAATTCAAAAATTCAAAAATTTCAAAAATTTCAAAAAAATTTTAAAAAGAGATCATTTCAGTTCAATCGATCTGAGGTCTCAGTTCGATCAATCGAACTGGTTCGGGGAAGTTTTTTAAAAAATGGAACTGACCAAAGATTGATCTAACCTTCTCAAGCCCTAACCCTCTCATCGCCACTGCACCCATCTTCCCCATTTCCAGCGAGCATCTCAGGCGAGATCCAAACGTCGATTCTCTCTCTCTCCTCTCGGATCTCCATCACTTATTCGCACCTCATCTCTTTTCTCTCATTTTTGGTAAGATCCGAGACTTTATTTGTATTTCAAGCTTCGATTTGCTTCATACATGCTTTGAATGTTAGATCCATACTCTTTTAATGTTGGAAATCTCCATTGATGAAGTTTGAAGCTTTTTATATATATATGTATATATGTGTATATATATTTTGTTAGATTTTGTATTTTCGGTTTGATTTTGGGAGTATGGGCCTTCTTAGGTGATTGGGATTGATGCTTTGTGTGTTGATGGGCCCACGACTATGTTCGTGAAGGCCCCTTGCCATCCACGTCACAGATCTATGACTGTCCACGTTCTTCGCAGAGTTCGATCGATTGAACATATTTCTTAGATCGATCTAGTGAGATCAATCGAACTTAGTTACTTAATTTCTCAGATCGATCATGAGAGATCGATCTTAAATTTTTTGTGATCGATCGAACTTCACAGATTTCATATACACATTCCATGCATCTTATCGTGTGTCCATGCTATCTTATTCATGCCCAATGCCTGTGATTCTCCACATTGGATACATTTTACACTTATACTGCTTAGCATGTTCACATCCTATCACTTCTATAGATTCATGTCATTTATCTGTTTTGTCTATCTTACTTAACATACATGATTCTATTTTGTGCTTTAAATCCTTTATTCTGGCACTGACTTCCTTTCCAAGTTTTCAATTATTTTACAGGCCATGGCTAAAGTCAAGAATGTAGCTCACGCACACTATCACTGCCGAGGCAGGCTGAGTTTAGATGATGATGCCAGTCCATCTCATGCCCAAGACCCTATACAGGAAGAGCCAATTGAGCCCACACAGTCTCCCCACTCTGACAGCAGATTACATTCTGATGCTAGCGCGTCTCCTTCACACGGTGACGCTAAGGCTAAGCACATACCATCTCCGCCACCACGGCCAGCTCAGCTAGCCCAGGAGTTAGACCAGCCATTACGTAGATACTCACGCCTTCCAGTGGCGCATTAGTCACTCTTCGATACAGATTTCTTCTCCCGATCGGTGCTTACCCGATCAGCTTATAATGATATACTACGGAGGGGCCTTGCAGCCATTCTTGCCCCTGTCATATACCCGGTGTACCCGAGGCTAGTACAGATGTTCTTCTAGAACCTCCGGCCTGCCCCACGTAACACGACTGAGCTGAGGACCTCCATTAATGGCCATCTGATTTCTATCACTATGGACACGTTATCCAGATCGTGTCATTATCCACATGACTACCCTCCAAAGCTATAAGAGACATATCCCAGGCTATACAGGCCTTCATATGCAGATATAGCCGTTCTTCTCACAGGTCATTATGTCGATGGCGAGACCTTCGCCACCCGCACCTATTTGACAGATGACTTGTGGTTCCTTGACTCAGTCTTCTTCCGCAACATCTTCATGGCCGGCCATAAGATTCAGCGGAGAGGCGATTGCTTAACAGCTCTGTACGCTTTCTATACAGGGCATTGGTTGTCTATCCCTGCTCTCATCTGGAGCCTGATGAGAAAGTTCTATGATGAGCACATTAGCAAAGAAAGGCCCAAAAGGGCTAAGTCTCTCCCATTTGGCCACCTTATCACCCAGATCTTGTTAGACCAGCGCTACCCTTTCTATCCACGGGAGCACCTTGAGAGAGGATCTTATCACTTCCTAAAGAAGAACTGGGATAAGAGCTACAATGCTATTATTAAGAGACTAGAGGAGGACGCAGCAGAGGGGGCAGAGGAGCTAGAGGCTAAGGAGGTAGCAGCAGCAACAGACCCGGCAGCGGATGACGCAGTAGTCGATCCGACTGCCGTACATATGGATATTGATTTAGAGCAGCCTGCCGAGGATGCAGAGTAGCACTCTCCAGCTGGGTCACCCATTCATGATGTGGAGCAGGCTTAGGATCATCATTCTTCTGATCCAGCCACACCTGAGGCTCCAGCTCAGACACCCAGTTTTGGAGAGCGTCTTCAGACTCTAGAGGATAGAGTGGTATTTATCCGTGCAGAGACTGTCGCCCTCAGAGCTGACATTGCTACCCTCCGCACGGATGTCATGGCTGCATTTCGTGATCTATCCCGAGACATCCGCGGAGCGTAACCTGCCCGTCCTACCTCTTCTTCCTGATCTATCTATCCCTTTCCTCCTGTTATTTTATATATCTGTGATCTCATCATGTTTTTGATACTGTTATACTATTTTTGCAGCTGGGTCTGTCGGCTCTGATACTGGATGTACTATACTTTATTTTTGTTTATATATGTTTCTTTATGGATGTCATATTCTTATAGCTATCTTTTGACTCCATAAGGTGCATCCCAATGACTTCAGTGAGAGAGAGTACTGCCCAAAATTTTCAGGACCACCCTTTTACCTCTCTCTATTTTTCAGCTGCTATCCTATTTATACTTGTATATCTACTGTACACTGTTATTATCCCTTTTGTTATCTAATGAGTTTATTCGAGTGCCAAGTTTTAGGACCACAGTTAATCCCAAGCTTGGGGGGACTATGCCACCCACTTTGGATACTTTAATCCTAGCTATTCTTTGCCTTAATTACACTGGTATACTCTTTCCTTTTATTCTCTTTTCACATTGAGGACATTGTGCCATTTAAGTTTTGGGGTAATGGTACTTTGCAGTGTTTATTTTTAAATTCAAAATTTTGAGCATGACTTGTGTATTTGAGAGATTTTCTATGATTGGTCCATATTAGCTATGATTTTGATCTTTTGAGGACTATATTGCTTAAAATTTAAAATTGTTTGACTTGAGAGTTCAATACTCCTTATATGTCTTGTGGATGCCATTTAGGAGTAAATTTTTTGAAAAATTGATCTTGCTTGCACTTGTGGTATACATCATCCTAATTTTGTGATTGTTTTGAGATTCATTTTAGAATTCTACACTAGCACAGGCGCACACTAGCATTCATTTGTGGGGTACATGCTTTGTTGATTATTGAATTGGTTATATCCCAATTGGGCTAGTAGTGTATTAAAAGCTTTCATTCTTGATAAAGGTGGATAACAACCTATTTTCACTAAGTAGCCAGGATTCTAGCCTCATCAAGCACTGAACTTCTCGTGCTAAAAGGTGAAGGGCCCAAACTCTAGAAATTGATTATGTAAAAAAAAAAAAAAAAGTTACAAAAGCAATAATAATAAAAAAAAAGTAAGGACTTCTCCCAAAAGGTGAGAAGTGGGAAATGATTAGATGGAGGTTGTCTTGATTTGTAGCCTAGTTGATTTGAGCTTATAAGTCCGTAAGGGTGTTTGAACACCTACTGCCCTAAAGCCGTCTAGTTTGGGAGTCATTGACCTAACGCTTAACCTCATGAATCGCTAGAAAGCTAAATAGATCAACACATTGCACCATGCTTCCATCTTTGATCCTAAAAAAAAAAAAAAAAAAAAAAATCAAGTGAAAAGAATAAGCGCACCTAGAGCAATAAAGCTTTAATAAAAGATCCACTTTTTGTCTTAATGATCGGTATTAGATTTGTGTGCTAGTTTGAGAGTAAGGATGTGATTAATTCTTTAGTTGACTAAGATAGCAACACACTTGATGCTGGTCCACTCAAAAAGGATTCTAGAGTTGATTTGATTTTCATGATCATTGCCTTGATGTGTAGAGGACCATACTTACTTGTTTGATGTTGATATTTTGGGAGATTGCTTAGAAATGTTTGAAACATTGCATACTTGAGGTAGTTTTCTCCCAATGCTTATTTGCAATATTGGTGCCTCTTTTGAAAGACTGAGCTTAATGTGTGTGGGTATCATATCTGGAAACCCTCACGAGACTTCACTCATCCACTATTGGTAACCTAAGGGTTTAAAATGCTTGTTGCATATGCTAAGTGCAATCGTGTTCCCTACGAAAATGGTGTTATCCATTTTTTACTTTTTAGTTCATAGTTAATTAGTTATTCATTTCATTCCTTTACTTGTAGTTCATTGCTAAGGACTAGCAATATTTAAGTTTGGGGGTGTGATGAGTGCTGAAAAGTGCGTATTTAAACCCCTTAAGCTTAGGTATTCTAGAACATTTATCTATCTTATTTTACAGTTTTGTATTGATTTCGTATTATTTCCATTTTCAGGTACTTATACCCAAAACAAGCTAACTCAGCCAAATAAGAGCATAATTGAAGCAATTCTGGAATGAATAAAAGAAAGGAGCAAAGTAAAGCAAAAGGAAGCAAAGGGTGAAATTTCAGCAACTTCGATCAATCTCAAGAAAAGTTCGATCGATCCAACTTTCATCGATCTCAGCACTTCAAGATGGATCTGAGCCATGTTTGTCCGTGTTCAAAGATCTCAAAAGTTTGATTGATCCAACTTCCTTCTCTGATCGATCGAACATTCTTATCCCTATCCAAATGATTGATCTTATCCAGTTATACCACCCTACCAACCGCTTTTATCCTTTTTCCCAAAAATATCTTCAAAATAGCTTAAATTTGTTTTTATCCAAAAAGGCGCTGCCATTGATGATCGATCTAGCTTCAGTTAGATCTCAGCCATGTTCGATCGATCCAAGTCCAAAGTTCAATCGATCAAACTTCCTCCAATGCGAAAATTTTAAATTTCCAGCTCACAAAAAGTTGTCCTTTATCCAATCATTGGGGAATATTTGCTGTACTACCCCAGCTCATTTTGGGTGTCATTTGACTTACTTATATAAAGATAAGGATTACTTTTTGTATCATATCATATTGTATCACATCATATCATATCATACCTTGTAGATACTCTTAGGGAGGAAGAAAAGAAGAGAATGAGGCTAGAGACACCATTGGAGACTCCTCATCAACCAAGGAGCAAATTTCTTCCATGGAGCTTGCCCTTGAGGGTTGGAGGACATCATCCATGAGTGGCTAGACATCCTCTTAAGGCTAGAGTTAGCCCTAAGCATGCTTTCTACTTCTTGATTTATGTATTTTTTAGGGAATTTGTATTGTGATTCATGTCTTGACACTTTTATATATATAGATCTTGTTTATTCAATGATTTTTGTAGTTTAATGCTTCCAATTGATCATTTCATTCTATCCATATGTCTATGTATGCTAGAATAGATGTTCATATGTTTGTCTCTATTTCTTGTGTTATTGATGCATGTCTATGTGTATTGATGCTATAGATCTAGAGATTGTCTAGACATAGTGCTTAATGTCATGTTTTTGTGGTTTATTTGATGGTTCATACTCATTGCTTGATGGATTGTACCTCTCCCTTAGTTTAATTTCATGTCATTAGCTTAGTTGTAGTGTAGTTGTTAAATGGGATGACAATCCATGCTTGTTGTTGATGTTCCATACTTATAAAAGCAAGTAATGTGTATCTCTAACCTTGTGATGTGTTTGGATTGTGAGCTTAAAGAAATGATTAATGGCTTAATTTGATATATTGTGCTATCCACCATACTGTTTAGACAATATATGTTTAATTTGTCATCCATGCTTGTTGAAACAATCACACACACACTCTATATTGCAATACATGTTCTTCCCCTCATTAATCATTCATTAAAGGTGTAGAAAAGCTATGTTTAATGGTAACCTCTAAATCTCAAGATCTCTCTCTCTCTCTTTTATTCTCTCTATTGCATTATTGTTTACCTTAGTTTAAGTTGCATCTAGTTTAATCCAACCAACCAACCACTATTTTGATCACTCGACCTACTAACCCTAATTTTGATCCCTCAACCTAGTACGACACTCAATCCCTTGGGACGATCCCTACTCACCCTAGCTATATTTTTAGTGAAAGGTAGTAGTGGCAATTTCTAAATGTAAAACTTGGCCACATTGCATATAAACTGTTGGGTTTAGGAAACGACGCCTGACATCCACCATCTACCCTTTCCATCAGAGCATTTACATGCAACCCATTTCGATATCCACCTTCACTTATCCAATCGGCTTTAAAATGCTGACATGTAGGCACGTCCGTGATTCCAGCAGGTAAGTTGAGGATGTTGTGGACATCAATTGCATTAATTGGGATATATTGATTATCTTCAAGTTTAATGCATCGTTTCTGTATCTCCAAATGCCCAATGATATAATCAAAGACTGTGGTAGACAAATGCTGACATTGTAGGTTCAACAAATTGCCGAAACCTATATTTGCCACATCCTTCCTCTTTTCGTCTCCAAGTTTAGATATGTGTCAATGAATTTGGAGATCGAGCATTTGTTCCACCTAGTTTTAATCTTGTATTCAACTTACAACATCCTAATAAATATAATGTCACATTAACAATTTCATTTAACTACCAGTAAGGAATCATCAATTGCATTCTTTTCTACTGCATATTATGTTATCAAAACAATAACAAATTCAATTAAAAATTTAATCAAACTCCCTAAATTACCTTCTTCTTCTTTTTGTTCACTAGTAAGCCTCCACGATTTTTGAACTCCAAATCGCGTAATCTTTTTTCCTCATAATATGGAGCCTTATCCTCCATGCTCATATCATTCCATGCATCCTTGCATTTTGATTCCAATATTTTTTTATCATCGCCCTTCATTAGGCAATGTACTTGTTGATAGTTCTTCCTGAAAGCAGCCCTGATTCATACGATATCATATGCAATATCACCAACTCAACATCAAGATTTCAATTCAATACATATGCTTCACAACTTATTTCGTAACTTACTTATACACTTATCAATTGAAAGATAAACGTGTTGTACCAAAAATTTCCTAAACTTTCATAATTGCTAAAGTACCATATCAGTAAAATAATTTTTCCTTTCAAATGCATACAGAAATTATGTTGTACCATTATAAATAATTCCAAATCCTAAACAATCAATTTCCATGTTAACATAAATATCAGACAAATGAAAAATATATTTGCTCAACAGGGAACCATAATTCATACAAATGCTATTGTGAACATGAATATTAATATGAATGTATACTTACTTAAACAAAAGGTAAACTCCTCCTCTACGACGCAGACTATTCACTGATGCGCTACGGCTTGGGTAGGGATCATAATCCTCTTCATCCATCTCAACATTATAATTCTTATCAGCAAGGTCAGATGATTTAAGGGTACGGGTAGATGATTTGGGGGGGGGGGGGGGGGGGGAGTGTACGACCCGCAAAAAAAGATTGATTACGGATGTTTTGCATCATACATTGAAAAGCATAAGAAGAAGGCGAATGAACAATATTGTTCACCATTTTTTTTTCGTATAGGACACTTCTTTCGAGCTATCAACTTCTGCCGAACCATTTCTAAACTAGTCTTTACAGCGCAACAAAGCACACTCTATTATGCACAAATAACCTTTCCACCAATTGTCAGTCAACAAAATTTAAACTACAAACAGATAAAACAAACAGACAATTAACTGCAAAAAAAGTGCAATAGGAAAATCATATCACCCAACAATAGATACAACACACCAATTACCATTACGAATTGTATAAAATATTGCATTGCCTTACACGAATAAATTTTTCATAATTTTCCATTCATTTTTCCATAATTTAATAGTAACAAATAACCAAACAAAACTAATAAAACATAATTTAGTTGGATTCAATCAAATTATACTGTACTATTGATCACGAATAACTTTTTTAGAATTTCACAAATAACCAAACAAAACTAATAAAATAGAATTTAATATATATTCAATCAAATTAAACCTCTGAGTTTGGAAAGGGATGGACAGAATTTAATAGGATTCAATAAAATTATACTGTACTATTTTTCACGAATAACTTTTTCAGAATTTCATAAATAACCAAACGAAACTAATAAAACAGAATTTAATATAGTATATTCAATCAAATTAAAACTCTGAGTTTGGAAAGGGATGGACAAAATTAATTTAATAGGATTCAATCAAATTATACTGTATTATTTATCACGAATAACTTTTTCAGAATTTCACAAATAATCAAACAAAACTAATAAAACAGAATTTAATATAATATATTCAATCAAATTAAAACCTCTGAGTTTGGAAAGAGATTGACAGAACCTTTGGAAAGAAAACCTAAGTCCGAGAACTGTAACAACTGCGACCTTCTTCCAACTCCACTTCCGAAAACCTAAGTTTGAGAACTATAACAATCTCTTCTCGCAATCTTCTTCCAAGTCCTTCTCCTTCTTCCAATATTCGACTTCCCTTCCCTTCCAACCTATTCGACGACCTAGAAAATGAATGATATTTTGGGGAATTTTTTAATATGAAGGATATTTCAGTAAAATCCCCCAAATATACATATACACTATATAACATATAAATATATATACATTATATAATATATATATATATATATATATATATATATACACACTAACATATACACTACAAATACAATGTGTAACAACTGAGGGTAATTTTTTCAACAGCAACTTTTTTTAATTGACGTGGCCCAATCTGGGCCACACAACTGAACCGGAGGGAACAGGAGCCCTGTTCCACTAGAGACGATTTTCGTCCAGCATACATTGGCTTTGCTCGATCTGTACACACTGCTATTAATTAATTGTATGTAGAATTTCTATACATTTGTGATTAAAATTTTTATATATTTGTTAGATATTATTTAATTTAATTCAAAAAATATCGAAGGATACCATAAGCGTATGCAAAATTTTATAAAATTTTAAAATATGATATTATATAATTTAGTCCAAAGATATATATAAATGACAAAATAAAATTGTGCTAGACAAAAAACCCTCCTTATTCATTTTTTTCTTTTATATGATGTTATTTAAAGGGATAAAAACTTGTGCCAATAAAATCTAGTTGGAGTTTTCAGTTCAGCATCCATTATTGAGAAGAATGTATAATTGTATTCCTTCCAAAATAAAATGAGATAATACTCGACTATTCTAAAGTGTTACATTCTATAAGCTTTAGAGTACATGCAACGAACAAGCGGGAGATTGTTGAAAATTATTAAAAATAAAAGTTATTTTGCTAAGTTTTTAAAATTGATTGCAATGTGATTATTAGTAGTGGCAAATTAAGTCAGAATTTTAATTTAGTGGAGGCAACATTTAAACATTGTCAAGATATTCTTTTTACTAAAACAAAAATACGAAAAAACTAAATATCGATTGATACTTTTTTATTCAATAGAGTTATGATTATTCTTGACCAATTTTTATGTTTTGAACATGGGGGGCGTTATTGACACTCCATTTTTTTTTACATTTGCACTATAATCTTAAATGAAATGGCAATTATAACCTTAACTTTACAAATAAATGATTATTACTTTTTAAATGACACAATTGACCTTTCAAATTTTCTTTCCTTATCTCTCGTATTTAATATTTTAGGTCTCTTTTGGCAAGATAAAAATATATATACTTGAATAATATTTTGTTTCCTGGACCAAAAAAAGAAAAATTATGTTGAATAAATTGTTTCTTTTGACTGGACCAAAAAAAAAAAAACAAATGTAACCATTAAAATAATAATCCCTTTTGACAAAAATAAAATTAAAAAAAATATATATTTGTTGAAGAACTTATCTCTTTTGTCAAGATATATATATATATATAAAAAAAAAAAAGAGGATTAAAAAATATATATATTGAATAAATTATCTTTTTTTTTTTTTATAATAACATAAAATAAATATATATTTCTATTGAATAAATTATTTCTTTTGATGGGACCATAAAAAATCACAAAAAAAAAAAATAAATACCTCTCTAGACAAGACTAGAAGAAAAAATAAATAAATAAATAAATATATTATTTGTTTTGATTGCACCAAAAAAAAGTCATGAATAAATTATTTATCAATATGGAATAAATTATCTTCTTTGAGAGAACCTCGATCCGAAAAGAAAGTATAGCAGAGGGAAAAATCATAATAAAGGAACTAAAGAAGGTAACAATAAATAAATAAATTGTATAAAGGGTAGTTATAACATTATAAAATAAGGTATAGTGCATTAATGAATTGAAGGACTTTTTTTATCATTTTGAGAAAAGTTAACCAAACATAGCAAACACAGCATAAAAGAAAAGTTAAGTGTAATGTAATTTGAGAAAAGCGGAATGATAATATCGCCTCCTTGAACATTGCATGATAATTTCTTTTGATATATTGTATGAAATAATCCTATCTAAATAAAACAAGACTCTATCTTAGTTTATTTATTTGAAAAACCAATTCATAAAATAAATAAAATAAAAATCAATCTATTAATGTTAACCAAAAAAAATCTTTATTTTATAACCTAAAATTGAAATTTTGATTCACAGAGAGTGAGAACGGGTGGAGAAAAAAAAAAAAAAAAAATGTAATCAGAATTTTTTTTTTCAATAAATAATTATGAATGGTATAAAAGAAACAATGTATATACATATATGTAATCAGTAGCTTTTCTCTAACACCAAGTAGGATTTTTCCTCTCTCCAAACCCATCCTAACCATATAGATAGGCCATTGAGGCAATGGGCTAAACTCTAAAGCCCTACCTAAGAAAGGCCATATCAATTTTTTCATGGTAAATTATTTACTTTTTTCTGAAATTCAAGATCATTGTATTATATATATATATGAGTTAGGAAGCAGGAGTACAAATACGGGGATATAGATACAACATGATACGTGTATAGTGATACGAAAAATCTCAAATAAACAGGATACGGGTACAAGTAAGATACGGCAATAAAATATAAATTATATTTATATATATATAATTAATTTTTTATCAATTTTTTTTTTAAATATTATGAATCTAAATGCAATTACTAATATAAGCTAACATTTCGTTTCACAAATCATAAAATAAGTATCTCTAGTCATATATTTTAAATTTTTCTTAATAATTATAGTATAATATTATTGTCGAAAAAGTTACATTTTAAGTTCAAAATTTGTTAAAAATGTGTTTTGAAGTATGTAAAAAGTATAGGATACGTGGTAAAAATATCTCATAAATATTGGATACGTATTAAAATTTAAAAATATATAATTAAAATTATAGATATGTTTAAGAAGTATCGAACACGTATTTATGGAGTGTCAGTAATCGATACGGACACAATACGGGCACTTTAACCTTGTAAAAATATCATGCTTACAAATATATAAGCAATTATAGAGATGATGTCATCATTTTATATAATAATAATGTCGTGATAATGTACATTTTTAAAAATGTTTGATAACCCAAGTCTCTTAAACATCACAAATGATAGATTTTGTGCCTAAAAATTATCTTATAGCACAGGAGTA
The DNA here is from genome assembly GCF_030987335.1 of Cornus florida. Taxonomy (NCBI): domain Eukaryota; kingdom Viridiplantae; phylum Streptophyta; class Magnoliopsida; order Cornales; family Cornaceae; genus Cornus; species Cornus florida. Next base: position 36,816,767 of record NW_026775573.1, read on the forward strand.
ACTTCGTCACTAAAATGACTTTTTAGCACAAATAATAAATTTTGCGCCAAAACTAAAATTTTATTTCTTTAATAATTTTAAATTTATATAAATATAATTATATCTACATAATATAGTCATTTTCGAAAGCCCAAACTATATGGGATGTTCAAGAGACTTGGGCTACAAAACATTTTTGAAAGCCCAAAGATCTCATTGTAGCATGCCAAGGCCAAATCTTAATTAACGGTCACATAAATGGACTTCCGGACTTCCGGAGAGCCATCTATTGGAGTTTTCTTTCCTCTGAAGATCTGAGGAGAAACTAGTAGTATTTTTGTTTTTTTTTTTTTTTTTTTTTTTAACTTCTTCAACATTTTTTAGGAATTATTACAGATAAATGGACTTTCGGATCCATATTTACTATTTGGTGGAGTCAAAGTCATGATCATGTAAGAAAATGAAGTTGACCAAAATTTTAATCTGACATGAAAAAATATTATTCATTATCCAAATTACCTTTACTATTTTTAGGTACAACATAGGTACGTTTTTTATGCACGGAGGTACCATATTTTTTGTAAATCACGTATGCATACACAAAAAGTGGTACCTGATCAATGACATGGTCTATAAAAAAAAAAAAAAAATGGTACTTTACATACATAAAAGTGGTACATTTGTACACAAAAGTAGGACATGAAATTAAGGGATTATTACATATAAATAGTGTTAATGGCCTATATTTACTATTTGATGGAGTCAAAGTCTGATAGTTTCAAAAAAATGAAGACATGAAAAAATACTATTTACCCTCACTGAGGTACCACTTTTTGTGCATGCAAGTAACAGTTTTTGTCATTAGTTACCACTTTTTGTGTTGCCTGATATACAAAAAGTGGTACCTATGTGAATAAAAGTAGTACCTCTATGCCCAAAATAAAAATGGTACCTGATTTATAAAAAGTGGTACCCACGTTAACAAAAAGTGGTACTTAGGTAAACAGTGTTTTTCCACATCAATATTTTGGTTAAGTTTATTTTTTCAAAATTATGAGATTTTAACTCCATTAAATGATAAATATGAGTCATTAGCATCATTTATTTGTAATAATCCCTGAAATTAATAATAAAGATAGTTTAGACAAATGAACAGTATTTTTTTATATTCACATCAATATTTTGGTCAACCTCATTTTTTTGAAACATCATAATTTTGACTCCATCAAATAGTAAATATGAGTCTATAACACGATGCATTCGAAAGAATCTCTTCATATATATATATATATATATATATATGGGTTATTTACAAACAAATGAAAAATTAGACATATTGATTAATAATAATGTGATAAAACATAAAGTGTCCTATTTTTATTATAAGGCTTGTCATGTTCTTTTTTAAATTTCTTTTAGTTGTTAAATATATTGACAAGAAATTATATAATTCAACTGCATTGAAGAATTTGAATTCTTTAATTTGCTTTGTTTGCAACAATAAAGCTAGAATTTTTAGTAAAATATAAACTGTAATTAAAAGTTTAAAACCTAAGTAGAAAAAACCTAGGTTACAACATATCTAATTATGCAATTTGATTCCTCTAATCTACATCATACGTTTTCTTAGATCGCTTATTCTTTTATCTCAACTTTTTTTGGTTATTGAGAAAATGAAATAGATTTTGAATTTTGTTAGTATTAATTTCTTTCAGTTTACCACTCAAAATTTCAAGTTGAGACAAGATATGAACAATACTATCATCATATTTAGGAAGTGGTTTCATCATTTGAATTCCGAGGCATCTTGCACTTCAAGCCATAATCAGAGAGAGAGAGAGAGAGGAACTCCTAGTTGGAGTAATACAAATCTTTAGAGATAGAGAAAGGGAAAGACTCGTTAATTATGTAGACTTGGCCTAATGATTTGTTAATTTAAAAAGACTATATAATCTTTAGAAATCAAATAACAAGTTGGAAAAAATTTAAATTTTGGTGCCTCATGAAATATTAAGTTTTAAAATTAATTTCTCCTAAATATAAATAATTATTTAAGGATTACATTCGTATACATAGTACGAACTTTACTCGATTTGTGTGGGAAAGACTGTACACAGATCCCGTGAATTAGTAGAGGCAAAACGCTAGACATTCGGTTATCGAAAAAAAGACTAAGAAGAAAAGGGTTGTTTTTTTCCTTCTTTTTTTTTGGGAGTGGCCGAAACAACAGTGACCTTTGGTGCTTGCATGAATTCTATTACAGGGCATCTAAGGAATCTTGTTATTTCAACTCATTATTCTTCGGGTGAGTAGTAATGGTTACTTTTAAAAGAAAATGTGAACCATAAAACAATAATTATATTTAAAATCAATATAAAAAATTAAATTTGTATTTAACACACTCCTTTTAATACCTTGATACATCATACTAGCATTGAATTAATTTTCTTAATTTTCAAAAACTTAAGTGAATTCAGTTAAATTAATCTTTTCTTAATTATTTAAATGCACGTGTTTTGTAATTTTGTTGTGTGTGTATATATATATATATATATATATAATGCACCAAGTCGAGAAAAGGACACTTTTACAATGAGTTAAGATATTTCGTTCCAAAATTATTTAGTGTGATATATATATATATATATATATATATATATATATAATGTACCAAGTCGAGAAAAGGACACTTTTCCAATGAGTTAAGATATTTCGTTCCAAAATTATTTAGTGTGATATATATATATATATATATATATATATATATATATATATAATGTACCAAGTCGAGAAAAGGACACTTTTACAATGAGTTAAGATATTTCGTTCCAAAATTATTTAGTGTGATATATATATATATATATATATATATATATATATATATATATAAATAATGCACCAAGTCGAGAAAAGGACACTTTTCCAATGAGTCAAGATATTTCGTTCCAAAATTATTTAGTGCGTGAGCTTCTAAAATTGGGATTCTCTCTGATTCGTTGGCCGTCATTAATTTTTTGTTGTCAGAATCTGAATTTGCCTTATATATATATAGATAGATAGATAGATAGATAGATAGAGAGGGAGAGTAATGTCACGATCCGATTCCTAACGATGCCATGAGCATAGAAGATACGCATGCTGGTTGGCTAAGAACATTCATTGACTGGGAATGGTTCCAGGGAAGGGGCGTGCAGGACCACAGGATGGTACCTCTTCAGAGTTCAGGCAGGTCGACTCGGTTCAGTTCGAGGTGCTTGTCGCTAGTCTTGGACTTGACTATGAAGAAGGGAGTTGGCCATCCCTGCACAAACTGGTCGGGAGCTGGAGCCGTTCCCCTGACGAGGCCATGGCAGGCCGAAACCAGTCAGCATGTATCCTTGGGAGGGCAGGTCGTGGTGGCTGACCAGGGTGCTTGCGCGAGCTGAAGCAACGCCTTGGTGCCGCACGGGCCGTGCCGCTGCGCCAAATCTCTAGGCCCGTGACAAATGGTATCAGAGCAGAACTTGGAGAAAAGCACAGAGGTGTGCCCCCTTGTCGATCCGGGGGTCTTGAGAATGAAGACGGTGCACTAAAGCGTCGGTGGGCAATCAATGCTGTTGGAGGAGAGCCTCCATCTCCCCATGAAGACGCGTCCTTTAAGCCGGAGGGCCGCGCGCATCGGATGGCCGGAGGGCCGCGCGCACCAAAGTTCTTACAAGTTCAAGAGGCGTGCAAACCGTTGTGAAGGGCGGGTATCAAGTCAGCCGGAGGGCGCTTGTTTGCTCGGGGTGTCACGGAGGCGGCATAACGTGGGGTTGCGTCCCGAAGAAGTGGGCGTCCCTTTAGCCCGAAACCCCACCATTGGGCGAGTGCAGCCAGGGGTTGTACAAGGAAGCGATGGTGGGCAGGCGAGCATACCACTTGGAGGAGACAGGCTTTGGAATGTTGGACGCAGCGGTGTCAGCGCCGCACTGCGACGAGGGCGTCGCAGGATTTGGGTGGGGGAGAATGTCACGATCCGATTCCTAACGACGCCATGAGCATAGAAGATACGCATGCTGGTTGGCTAAGAACATTCATTGACTGGGAATGGTTCCAGGGAAGGGGCGTGCAGGACCACAGGATGGTACCTCTTCAGAGTTCAGGCAGGTCGACTCGGTTCAGTTCGAGGTGCTTGTCGCTAGTCTTGGACTTGACTATGAAGAAGGGAGTTGGCCATCCCTGCACAAACTGGTCGGGAGCTGGAGCCGTTCCCCTGACGAGGCCATGGCAGGCCGAAACCAGTCAGCATGTATGCTTGGGAGGGCAGGTCGTGGTGGCTGACCAGGGCGCTTGCGCGAGCTGAAGCAACGCCTTGGTGCCGCACGGGCCGTGCCGCTGCGCCAAATCTCTAGGCCCGTGACAGTAAGCTGGGCATATTTGAAGAGGAGTCCCATATCTGGACAGAATGACAGGAGAACGAGTAGGCCCACTAACGACGACTACGACTTAGATTCTTGCAGTTAGGGCTGCAAGTTGGGTTGGCCCAACCCAGTCTAGTTTCAACCCAATTTCAATTCGAATCGGATTAGATTGGGCCAACTCGAATTATATTTAACATGAGTTATGATTATAACTCAGTCCGAATATTTTTGGACGGGTTGAGTCGGGTTGACGGGTTGAAAACTTTTTTTTTTAATTTTTTTGTTTTTGGAAATTTATATATATATATATATATTATATTTGATTATATTATTATTAAAAACAAATTTTATATATATATATATATATATATATTATATATTTTATTTAGGGCAAATCATTTTAACCTTCCCCAATCGCCTCTCTCTGAACTTGCCTCCCCCCTCTCTCTCTATCCTTCTCTTTCTCTGCAACAATTGCAAACTACAAAATCTACAAGAATCAGAACTTCAAAGCCCATATATTTCAGTTTCATCTATCTGCAACAATAAAAAGTTCAAAACCCATATCGGCATATCATTTCAGATTGTTCAAAAAATCAAAAACCAAATCTTTCAGTTTCCATTGCCCGCTGTTCCAGATTGGGTTCGCCGTTCACCATTGGCAAAGCTTCAACCGCTGTCTCTCAACTCTTAACCATTTCAGATCGTTCAAAAAATCAAAACCTATATCTTTCAGTTTTCATCGCCCGCTGTTCCAGTTCGCCGTTCGCCGGTTTGCAATCTTCAACCACTGTCTCTCAACTCTCAAGCTTGCCCCCCTCTCTCTCTCTGCAACTGCTACCTTGAATGTATGGGGACGGTACACAGAGAAAGAGAAAGAGAAATAGAGAGAGAGAGAAGAGAGAGGAGAGAGAACAGAGGAAAAAAAAGGAAATTTTTTTTTAATTTTTTAATTTTTGGGTTTTGGGTTGGGTTCAGTCCGAGCCCAATCCGAATATGTCTAGGTTTTGATAAAACTCAACCCGAACATGAATCCAATTTGTAAACTTAAAGTCTAAATTTCAAATTTTTGGGTTAGGCTTGGATTGGGCTGGGTTGGCCCGCCCAAATTGTAGCCCGACTCGCAGCCTCGCAGGTCTGTGTCGGTGTTTGTGTACATTCAACTGCATGTTAAATTAAGAAAACGTACGTTCGCAATTTATTGTTATGAATAATGGAGCTCTTGCCAACCTAAGCTCGATCTTCCTTGGGCTGAGGACCATTTTGATAAGGACAATTAGTAATTTATGCATTGGAGACAGAGAGACAAGGGCATTTTGTGAAAAAAGAAACCCATGTTTAGCCAAAGGAGGAGGTTTGACTTACTCTTATAGAACATACAGAAATGGGTCCATATACTATTTTATCATTTACCTTTAAAAAATAATAGTAATATATTCGCTGACTTAATTAATGAAGTGTTTAATTTCTTTAGCAGTTGTAGCGTGTTTGAGTCCCCTTACTAAATTTGTATTTATTCTTTATTTTCTTCCTTTCCCATTAATTTTTTTGGGACTAGGTTGTTGACTTGTAGTACTGTTCTGGTTCATGAGTTACATTTTTTTAGTTAAAATATGCCTTGTTACTTTGTTAGTAAGGGTATTTGTTTTTTTTTTTTTTTTTCAGAAAAAAATAAAATAAAATAAAGTCAGTATTTTATGAAAGAATATTCAAAAGTAATCGTTCTTGTTTATCAAAGTAATTGATTTTTTATTTTTTTATCTTACGGTTATTTAATGTCAATAATTTTCTTGGTCTATCTCTACGGTCATGTCCTACTGTCAGAGTAGGACATTCGATTGCCTTGATTTGTTAATCATCCAAAGGTGCCTTTGATAAATAAATACAAAGATATATATATATATATATATATATATGTGGTCATCCTTGAAGATCCAATTCTTAATTTCTCTTTCCACAACCTCAGAGTTATGCTCTAGTCTTAGCCTAGTTGTATTTTAACATTCAAATTTTGTAGTAACACAATGTATCAATGGAATTCATATTCCATTGATTGGATTTCTACAAACTCATTTTTCACAGTGCATTCCTTATCATGCATCACCTTCACCATCATTTTATCACCAACTAATTGGATAAAAAAATATAAAATAAAACAAAAACAAAACTGGGTATCATTTAAGTTATTGGCCACAATACATCACTAACCTTTAAAAAAAAAAAAAAAAACGTGGTGCTCAGACAACCGAACCTAAACACACAACGTAGTCTCGTAGAGACACACACATACATAGTATATTACAGGACCATTGTGACAACTGCAGCAGCAGCAACAACAACAACCAACAAACAACAACAACATAATACGTAACATAAACTCTTTTTCTCTCCTTGTTTTCGGCTTCTCTGAGATCTGGACTTGTTTATAGAAAGATGGATGAAGATTGTAGATGCAAGAATCATAGAGTAAATAATAGAATTTGAATGAATCTATGAAAGAAATTACTGATAAAAAAAGCTAAAGAAATGATCCGAAAACTCAACTTTCTCTCTCTAGCGCTCTCTCTCTCCCCACCCAAATCTCTTTCTAGCTATCTCTTTCTCTCTCTCTCCTTGTTTTTGGCTTCTCTAAGATCGGGACTTGTTTATAGAAAGATGGATGAAGATTGTAGATGCAAGAATCATAGAGTGAATGGTATAATTTGAATAAATCTATGAAAGAAAGTGTTCTAGCAACTTTAGATGATAATAAAAAAGAAATTTCTGATTGAGAAAGGTAAAGAAATGATCGGAAAATGAACGTCAGTAACACTCTCACTACTTTCTCTCTCTTCTTGTTTCCGACTAATGGTTTGATTCATTCTCAACAAACCCATATCGGTCCATACAAATCCATCAACATATAATCACTATAAGAACAGCAGTGATATATATAGTACTACTTGAACAAAAAACAATGGTCAATCAATAACAATCACAGTAGCAAGGATCACCATATATGAGTACTGATAACAACAACAACATGTAACACAACGTACTTGGTGCTCAGACACCCAAACCTCAACAAAATTAAGCAACACTGATAAATGTATACATACACACATATTTATTACAGGATCATTATTGTGGCTATCCCAACAACAGACTAGCTGCCACAAGAAAAAGCGGCAACAACAACATACAACAAAGCCTTAAACTTTACCTGCAATACATAATATAAACAATGTTAACTAGCGGGTGGGTTGATCCTTCGTTATAATATACATATATATAGTATATATATATATATATATGTATATATATGAACAACTTAGGGCAATATTAAGAATACGTACCAACACAAGCTGAAATGTTGTTAGTGATCAGGAAGGCAAAAGACAAGCTTCAACTTTCGGAGTAAGGCCGAGAATATCTGGTTTTTTATGGTACCATATCTAACAGGAGTAACAAAGGAGTACATGTTGTTGATGTTTTTGTTCTTAATGGAAGATGTCTTTTGTGAGTTCCACTTGAAGCAGTCTCCTGTAATGGCCTCCATGGTCCTCTTAGGGTTTTTGTGTGTGTGTGTGTGTGTGTGTGAGACAGAGCTAGCGAGAGAAGCTGTGTAAGAAATTTGGGAGGGTTTGCTTTAGAGAGAGAGAGACAGGCTGTGTGGGGGAAATGGGCACTAGAAAAGTGTTGGTGCGTGTGTGGGTGTGAATGTGGGTGTGGGTGTGGGTGTGGGTATTTAGAAAGGGTTTGCTTTCAAGAGAAGGTGTGGGGGAAAATGGGTATTCCGAACCTCCCAAGAAACTTCTCCCCAACGCGGAAAAGAATACGCGTCCGAAGTCTCAATAATTACAGTAGAACCACTGAACCTCTCGTCAATGCCTTACCACCAACTTTGGATGATTTTATTTATTTATTTATTTTTTTCGAATAAGTGAAGTTGGAAAGGATGTAAAAAAACGAGGGGTGGGTGGGGACTGTGACCCGAAAACCCTAAATCAAAGTCCATTTGGCCTACAAAAGCCAGGCCCATAGGAACCAAACCGAGGAGCTAAATATACCATTAAAAGAGCCCCATTTAATTCATCCAAACACTATAGTCCAGCCCTAATAGACCTCCATAGCATAAGCTCATTTCCTCCCATTAGTTACAAATAGGAATATAAATGAATCGAATTGTCATTTCGTGCTCGATTTGTTAAAAACTCGATCCGTGTTTCTTTGGTAAAAATCGAATCAAGAGAGCAAAGTGCATTCACAGGCATCCCTTAATTTTCTATTACCTTTTCTTTCTTATTTACAAACTACAAATTAACCTAGTTGCCACCATCCGAAAGCCAAAAGTATTCATTGACCATCTGGAGTTATTCAAATTATTGTAATGACAACAAGTTACTGTTGTCTCTCTCTCCCACTCTCATCTTATCTCACCTAAATAATATCCCTTATATTGGCAAAAATGGTGAAATATATAGTGCTTTGCGATTGATTTAAACTATGGAACGAACCTTTGTTGTGAAAGTCAAACATTTGTTGTTAAAATTGGTAACTGATCAACGATTTCTCCTACCAGCTAGGCATAAATATAAATATATATGTGTGTGTGTATATATATATAGACACACACACAAACTATGTATACACTGAAGTAATTGAGCTCAATCGAGTCGCCCGAGCTTGTCCAAGCACTATCAATGTTAAATATTAGGGAGAACTTTGTATATTGTATTAATGTGAAATAAGATGTACACATGCAAGAGGAGCTTATATAGGAGGCGTTATGTGTGATGAACAAATAAACCATATATGTATATGGTAATTATACATATGGTAATCCTATATAAGACAAACTTATATATGGTAATCCTACATGAGGTTAGAATATATTATACAATATAGTAATAATATATTCTAATATATTCTAATAGCCCTCTTCAAAATCAAGGTGGATTAAATGAAACCAGCTAAAATTTGGAAATGAGATATTGAAAGCGGCATGACGGAAACGATTTGGTGAACACATTAGCACGATCTGATCATGTGAAGTGATGGACAGCAATTGTAAGGTTTTCTGAAGAAGATGATGATGAACAAAATAACAGTCAATCTCAATATGTTTAGTGCGCTAAAAAAAAACATCATTATGTGCGATCTGGATTGCACTCCTATTATTACAATAAATAGGAGTGGTAGTGGATGAAGAAACTCCCATGTCTTAAATGAGCCAACGTAATCATAGAAGCTCAGAAGTAGTATCAGCAAGCACACTGTATTTAGTTTCTGTGCTAGATCGTGCAACCATAGTCTGTTTCTTGTTGCACCAAGAGATAAATGAATTACCAAGAAAGAAACAATAGCCTGTGGTAGAACGACGATCTGGAGGATCTCCTGCCCAGTCTGCATCAGAGTAGGCACGAAGAATAAGCGATGATTGGGAAGAAAATTGCAATTTATGAAACATAGTGCCTTTAAGATAATTAACGAAGGATGTGATGAACAACAACAAAATGAGTGGACCGAGGGACAGTCATGAATTGACTAACTATGTGGACGGCATGAGAGATGTCGGGATGAGTGATAGTGAGATAAACTAGACTACCTACCAATTGGTGATACAGAGTACTATCTCGAAGAGATTAAGTCTTGTATTGCACTTAAAAGGGTTATTAACAATCTTGTTGTCAGTGAGACCTGATTTCGAGAGAAGATCGAATATGTATTTCGCCTGAATAAGATAGTAACCATCTGTAGATGTAGTGTTAAGACCAAGAAAATAACTGAGAGATCCAAGATCCTTCATCTCGAACTGACTATTGAAAAACTGTTTGAACTCCTGAATTCCCACCAAATCATCGCCAGTAATGATCATATCATCAACATAAAGTAAAAAGAAAATGATACCTCGATTGGTGTGTCAAACAAATAAGGCAAAGTCATATGCACTAGTAGAATAGCCAATGCGAGAGATAGTCTGACTGAATTTGGCAAACCAAGCTCGCGGTGCCTGTTTGAGACCATACAAGGCACGTCTAAGTCTGCACACCTTATTAGAATGATGAAGAGAACCTAGAGGAGGCTGCATGTATACTTCCTTGAGTAAATCACCATTGAGAAAAGTATTCTTAACATCCATCTAAAAAAGTCCCCAATAACGATAAGCAGCTACAGCAATAAGACTTCAAACAGAGGAAAGACGTGCAACAGGAGCAAATGTCTCTTCAAAATCAATGCCATACACTACAATAAATGTGGGCTTTTACGACATAGTATTTACGGGGTTTCTTTATTTTGCCTCGTTATTACCACCATTTACGGAGTTTTTAAAATAATCCTCGTAAATGTTAAGTTATAGGACATGCTTTCACGACGATTTAGTAAAATCCTCGTAGAAAAATATTTTTACGGTGTATTAAAGAGCTCGTGAATATTTAGATATATTTATGGCATATTTGTACACCTTTAACGGGATAAATATTCTTCGTTGATAAAACACTAAAATTTCACATTTAAGGCCTTTTTTTTTCTCGTAAATAAGCAATACAACTTGCTCGCCAATTTGAATACACGCAATTAATAAAATTACTTATATATATATATATATATATATATATATATATATATATATATATATATATATAAATGATCTTAAGTTCTTTTATGGTGTATTAAAGAGCCCGTAAATAAATTTCATATTTAAGGCGCTTTTTTTGCCCCCTAGATAAGAATTACTATTTTTAGGGTCTAAAGGCCCAAATAAAATTTTCCCCCCTCCGTGTCGCTGGCGGGAAACTTAACGCCAGATTTTTTTTTACAGTGTATTAAAGAGCTCATGAATAAATTTCACATTTAAGGCGCCTTTTTTGCCCCGTAGATAAGCAATACTATTTTTAGGGCTTTATCAAATAAAATTTTCCCCCCTCCGTGCCACTGGCGGGAAACTTGGTGCCAGATAAATGATTTTTTTTAATAGAAAATATAATTAAAAATTAATCTTTAGGGACGGTAAATGTACCGTGACTAATGTGACCTTATAAAACGACGTAGTTTTTGTCAGTGGGTATATATATCATGCGTCTAAGCCCTAGCTTTCTCTCTCTGCTCTCTCTCTTTAGATGAAAAAGATGCGGACAAGATGATGTTGTAGATTCAATATAGTCTCCCTATTCGAGTTATCTCTCTAGTTCATCTCTCTATTCAAGTTCTCTCTCTGGTTTGGACATGGCAAACAACCATTTGAGCCACAATTTCTTCAAATTTCAGACGGCTATACACATCAATTTGGAGCATAAAATCAATGTTCGTCTATCTCTTTCTATATATGTATCTATTAGTTTTGATTTTTTGATAAAGAGTGTTTTATTTAATTAAAATTTTTTTTTTTTTGGATTTTTCTCTGGTTTTTTTTTTTTTTTTTTTAATGCAAATACATATTATAGGGTTTCAAAATTGCAAGTGAAATTGCAGATTTATTGCAAGTGAAATTGCATATTTAGAAGAACTTAGGAACAAAATAGTCAAGCGAGTTGAGGAGCTTTTCGTTGAGGGTTCTGTCCCAACACCATCTCCATCTGGGAACTCCATTGGAGCTATCGATCTGAATTTTTCTAACCCAACTGAGATTAATTGCTTGTTTGTTTCGTGCCACAGGTCTTCTCTACAAGGACTACCAAAGCGACCAGAACTTTAGTGTCACTACTTACTCTTCTACTGGTGTTGTAAGTGTTTTTTATTTTTTATATTTATTTATTTTTTCCGTTGCTTCTTATATTTATATATTTGCCTTTATTATTATTATTATTATGGCCTTGTACATGTGTGTGTGTGTGTGTGTGTGTGGGGGGGGGGGGGGGGGGGGGGGATATTTTATTATCATATAGCCCTTGTCCTTCTTTTCCTTTGTCATTATAGCCCTTGTCTTTTAATTATGTTTGTAGTTGGCCAATGAGCATGAAAAGGATTTAAAATTTTCTTTCATAGAATTATATGGAACTACAAGAAATTAGGGCTTTAAGGACAGTTAAAACAGTCCCTAAAAGCCCTTAAACCGTCCTTAAAGATAAATTCCGTCCGTCCCTAATTGTTGCATGCCAAAAGAGCTTTAGGGACAGTAAAAGATGACTGTGACTAAAAAACTCGACTTTAAGGGACAGTATCTACTGTCCCAAATAACACCGTCCCTAATAAATTTTAGGGACGATAGAGACTGTCCCTAATACTCTATATGTTAAGGACAGTTTTTATGAATGTCCCTAATACATATAATTTTGAGGACAACATATAGTTTTTATGAATGTCCCTAATTTTTTTTTTAGGACAGCATGTTCTTTCTTTGGTATCAACGTCATCACGTGTTCTCTCTTTTTTAAAACTTCCGAAAAAATAAAAAATAAAAAAATAAAAAAATAAAAAATAATTTATCATATACAAAACAATAAAATAAGCTTTAAACCAAATCTAACAAATAGCCATCAAAACAAAAATAAATCCACCACAATATCATTCTTGAATGAAAATGACATAATCTCATAATGAAAATACAAAATCTCAGGTTTTAAAACAAAAAGTAAAGGTATCTGCTAACAACTTTAACATCAAATGGTTCCAACATCCTTAAAAATTAAAGCACAATTTTTATACCAAATGCAGCCCAACACAATCTCTAGCTCAAAGATAAAGAAGCACGAAATCAGTTAGTCATCAGAAAGCTCCAAAATTACATGTTACCAAAATATTTCTCTTTATCGTATTGGTCATTCAGTTGGTGGCTGTATGGTGTTGATATTGCCACCATGTTGGCGGCAACTGCTAATATTACAGCCATTGGTGACGGCTGCTGAAAATGAGTCCAGTGGAGGCGGATGCTGATACCAGCTTGGTGGGGCAGCTTACTACTGTTGGGAATCTGATGGAGCTTATTGATATTGGTGGAACCATAGTGGCGGCTGCTGCTGCTACTCAAATTAACATCTTAATTTTGTCCAACTTTTCCTGCAATTTTGTTACTTCCTCCACTCCACGAAACCATGTCCAAACCCATAGAGATATCGATTCTTGATACTTAGTTGGTTTTGCACTATAAATCTATATAAACATCATTTCTGATTGGACTGGTACCATCAGAATTTTGAGAAACTTATGAAGACTTCATCTATCATTTCATCCTGCAATTAAGGTTAAAAGTGTGTCTTAGAATTGAGATAGACGTAACATGCCTAACAATTTAGAAACGTGTAAGAAAGTATAAGTTAGGAAACTTGAGAATTCTTGGAAGTAAAAGAATTATTCTAATACATGTCAAGTTGCCAACAATAATAGAAACCACAAAAAAAAATAATAATAATAATAATAAAATTATAATTCAGCAAACGCCAAAAATAATAATAATAATAATAATAATAATAATAATAAAATATTTGAGTTCACTTCTATTGCATTCTGTATTGTTTCGAGCTATGACTCCCTGTTATTGCAAACACACAACTAGAAGAGCTATTCAAACAAAAAGAAACTCACAAACCATTCTTTTTAACCTTCACTTGATTCTTCATATGCTTATTTTAGAAGCAGTAGCTCAGATGTCCCAAGCAAATTACACCAAGAACATATAGAAAAGAAAAAGGGAGTTTTAGAAGAACAATGTTTTACCAAGAGACAAAAGTAAGAACTACGGAGAACTTCCATACAGCACTATAAAGCAGAAGAAAAAATAGAGAGAGTAAATGCAGAAAATCTCTGGAGTCTGGGTCATCAATCCAAAATAATCATCCTTTAATTAAATAAGTGCTAATAATTAAGTCCTAAAAGGGGTTATCAAACAATGCCTAAAAGATAGAAATTTATTTTCCAAACAAAAGCAAAGGGTATCCTTTGTTAATGTTCATTTTATCTACAGAAGCCTGACAATCTACATTTTTTTGACTTTGAAGAGGTCTTTAGGTACTTATGACCTTTTTAATTGTAAATAATCTACTTTCAACACTAGAAATATGATTCAGAAAACAGACTATCAAACAAGCAACATGATATATCACGTAAAGGAGGTAAGGATGTAGCATTTTAGTGTGGGACTAATTTAATAGCATTTATACATTGTTTCAGTATAATGTTATGACCGCCAAATTCTACAACTAACTTTTCTGATTAACACAGGCTAACTATATATATGCTGATAATTCTTATCAATATTCTCATGCTCCTAGAAATGAACTATTTAACAGTCAACTTCCAGAACTAAAATACACCTAGATATAGCAACAATCAATAACCCATTCATGTAAAATCAAGTGCAGAACATCACACAAACAAACACATCTTGTGCTAATTGCAAAATTTACAAACACAACGTTCATCCTAAACCAACAAAAACTAAGCACAAATCCAATCCAAAACATCAGACCATGAAAGTTATCAATCAAAATACTTACCGCCTTGCTCAGCATCTTAATCAATGCCATTGGCTTTCTCTTCAAACATCTCTTGAACCTATCATTGCGTCAATGTAGATAAAAATGAAAGCTAATTCATGCTCAGAACACAATATGAATTCTGTCACAGATGTGGGTGGGTGTGTATGAGCTCAGTATCCTATTATATATGTGAATCAGAATTCTAGATGTAATTATATTATTAGGTTAAGTTTGAAAAACTCATCGGTAGACATGTTGCACAGAGCATTAAGATCAACACCCCCGAAGCCGAACTTCTTGAACGTCCTCTTCTTTGACATTTCTGCCTCCACATCGGTCTCTGCAAAAGTAGAAAGCGATATAAGCATAAACATGTATATGTGTAGAGAGAGAAAGAGGGGCCTTCATGGAAAAGTAGAAAGAACTCACAATTGTTGGAGATGATAATCAGAAACCTTAAGCCGAAGAAGGTAGAATGGTTGATGTGGTCGAAGAAGAGCTCACCACCGATAAATGTAGGGAATAATTATAAGAAGTATATCTGATTCTTGAGAATCAATCCCAGTAGAATACCACTCAAGAATATAAAATTGGGGAAAAACTTTCTAATCTGATTTATAAAAAGATCATTATTTCTTCAATTTCTAGTCAAACCCAAGAATTTTTTTTAAAAAGCATCTAAATATAAAGAGAGAGAAAAGGGGGGGGGGGGGGGGGGGGGGGTTGAGAAAGTACTGACATAGTTCTTGCTTTTTCAAGAGGAAGGTTTGGTGACTAAAATGGGAGGAAGGACCATAGAGAAGCTCGAACCTGTTGAAGATCTCGACTATGTGTCCCCTCTCGGTGAAGACGGAGGCGGCGGTGTTTCGTCACCGCTGTCAAGGGCGGCGTGAGGTGGGTGGGACTAGGACTTGTCCCTCATGTAGTGCTTGGATATGTTCACTATTACCAGTGGGTAGAGCTTGAATGTAAGTCCGCAATGACGAAGCCATCATCTCCCTCTCTCTTCCAGCTAAATCGTAGATCAAAGAGGCATACACACCCTTGAGAAGAGGAGCAAAAGGGTTGAGTACTCTTGAGAAGGGTTTTCTAGATCAATTGACGAAGAGAGTCATTTACAATATTAGGTTTATTATTTTTTTTACATAAAATGGTGTAGTTTAATACCACTTTATAATTTTTACAAAATAAAATAATCATGTGCATTCTGTTCTTGTGCGTACGGTCCAGTTAAACAAGGCAAAACAAAAATTTGGAGCGCAAAATTTTCCCGCTGTCCATTTTTTAGGTTTTGGGGACAGTGTGGGGCGTACTGTGCCCCAAAATGCAGTTTTTAGGGATGGGATTTAAGAATGTCCCTAAAAGACTATGACTAATAACCAATTTTCTTGTAGTAGCTAGTGTATTTCCTAGCTTGAATGCAAACTTGATGTATTATTGGTCGTCAATAAAATATGGCCTATTAATGTGTTAAAAGACAAGATAGGTTGAAATCATAAATGAAAGGTTAAACCACATAGTAATATTGAAGAAAAACACAATAGCCCCTCCCATTTAAACCAAGCAAATGATCTTTAGCAGGCCAATGTTCAAAGACTAGACATTTGCAGCAGGTCTTGAAATAAGGAATGAAATGAAAGCCGAGATTATGAATGAGTTGAAAGCCGAAATGATGAATGAAATGAAAGCCTTGTTGGTAGGTGTTATAACAAGTTATATACGTATTATTTTATGCCTATATAGCATTTGAATTTAAAGTACTAGTTTTTTTTAATCCATATTTTTATTAATTGTAGTCCCAAAATGCTAGTGCTGGTTCTCAGTCTAATGTTATGCCAAGTACTATTACAAAAGAACTACAAGGTTTACAATGTAAGTTGTTACATTGGAATGGGTCAGGTGTAATTGTTGCCAAGGCTGAGATTGCAGCAACGGATAATGTGTTAGAAGATCATTTTCCAATTGGTCCAGATTGTTGCAAAGTATGGATTGATGATATCTTGGTCAACGAGTGTCCTTTGTACCGAGCAAGCCTAAATGAAAATTATTATCTTCGTGATGCTAAAACAAGCTCGGTTGTATGGCCTAAGAAATATGTGAAAAGTATAAAGGTCAATTAGTCATTCACTAATTT
The DNA here is from genome assembly GCF_030987335.1 of Cornus florida. NCBI lineage: Eukaryota > Viridiplantae > Streptophyta > Magnoliopsida > Cornales > Cornaceae > Cornus > Cornus florida. Next base: position 36,833,656 of record NW_026775573.1, read on the forward strand.
ATTATTATTATTTTTTAAATTAGTCATACGATCTGATTTGTTATGTATTTGTTGGCATTACATTTTTGAAATATTTTTTCTAACAGGATTGATTATCACCAGTTCATTAGGAGCAGAAGAATCAGAATTTCTATGTTTCTATTCTACAACAAAGGTCAAATACTATGCTTCTTCATTTCATTATCACCATGGCAATGCATTATATGCTTAAAAAGTTAATTATTTTAGGGGGTCACGTGCCTTAAGTGGCCATTTTTTTTATTATTATTGTGCATAAATGGAGGTTGGGAAATTGTTGCGGATGAAGTTTAGTTTTCATTCATTGCATATTACGGGGTATTGGGGGTCACGTGCCTTAAGTGAACATTTTATTTATTATTACTGTACATAAATGGAGGGATTGATGTTGTGATCCAAACTAGGTAGTTAAGGGACAAGCTGATATAGGTTGTAGAATGAAGCAATCATTATTTTACTTTGATACCTTAAGATTCTTCATACTCCATAATCAACAAGAAAATACATATTCTCTTCCATTCGGAATAAAAAGAAAATACAATGCTCTTAAATCCGATCAAAAAGAAAGAAGAAGAAGATAAAACTGCTAATCACATTGGAAAAAAAAATAAGTTTGCTAGGCAATTTAGGAGCAGCTTAGATATAATACAAGGTACATAATTTAGGATTTCATACCACAATGAACTGAAACAATGAAAACATCTATCAGAGGGAAAAAAAGAAAAGAAAAAAGAGGATGGAGTAAGACACAAAAACAAAGACAATGAGCAATATGAGCACAGGTGCTAAGTTCTTCATTATCTGTCTCTATGTGATTGTGTGGTAATTCTTGATGCTAAGTGGTATCACTAGTGATGGCTATATATAGGGGTTGCTTTTTCAAATTGTCTGTGCTTTCTACAAAATTATGGTTCAACCTTGGATAAGTAGTCAATTTTAATTATAATATAGGTCTTGTGGATGGGCAGTTTGGTTGTTTTGGATGAAACTTGGAATTATTTTATTGGCACTTGCAGGAAATGGACAAAATAGACTTTAATTGGCAATTACCAAGATATATTCTATAGGCTGATAAGTTAAAATATTATTCAAGATCTCAATACTTAGTTCAACTGTTCTTAGAAGTTTCGTATATACTTCCAAAATAATAAATTGCGTCACACATTTTTCCAATTCATTAGCCTCCTACCCTTACTTTGTAGTCATTCCACCACTTCACAATTTCCTCATCATCTTGTAATCTGGCATATATAATTAAATACACAAAGTACAGACAATATAAATACACACACACACATTGTATTTTTAACATACACATACATTATATTTACAATCCAAAATGACAAGTTCTTGAAAATCCTTTTGAAACATATTGGACTAAAGTAGTAGTACTTGCAGAGCATTTAGTTCTTCTACTGTAAATGAATATTAGAATTCAAGTTAGATTCAGAATCTGGATTTCTACAAGCTTATCACTTCCTCTTTCATTATATTGAAAGTAAAACTTACTAGGATTATATTATGAACCTAATATATTGAAAGTAAAACTTGAAGAACGATGAGGAAGAGTAAGTTGATCTGGGAGTAATTCTTCAATTTTCAGTGAAGGGAATCCTTAAACTGAAGTAAGAATCTCTATGGTCATAAGTAATTTTGGTAAGTAATCACAGTAGTGTTTAATTTATCATCAATCTCAGTATATGTTTAATTTATCATCAATCTCAGTGCTCTTAAAGCTTGCCAATGGAGATTGGTATATAATTCTAGATTTTTTTTTCTTGTAAACATCATTTTAAAAATCTGTTTGACAAAAAAAGTTCTTGCATTTTGTTAAACATGGGGGAATATTAGTGAATTTTTAACTTTTTTTCTCTATTGAATTAATATAATACTGTATTTGGAAGTAATTGAGGATCTACTTGGTTTGTAAAATTACAATTGCACATAATTGTGATACATTAAATTCCATCACATAATTTAATTTCAAATCAATTAAGAAACCCTAGTACTATTTTTATGCAAGTGGTGGATTTTACATCTTAGATGTGATTTTGGTATTGGAGTGAATTGTTCAAAATCTCACTTTCTGCTGTTAAAATTTTTGTTCTGTGCTTTAGTTAACAAATTAGATGACTTGATGATAATTTATTTGTGTAGTTGATTGAATCTAACCATCAATAATTCAGGAAATAAGCAAGAATTTCCATGCTAGGGCATTTGATTTCCGTGGAAACAAAATTAGTTCATAGTTCATACATGTAACAAACTACGAAATCATTTCTATTACATAAATAATGGGAAGATTTTCTTTTTGCTGATAAATCCAAAAGCTCCATGTATATTTTATAAATGAGAATTAGGATGAGTTTAGAAGCAACTTCAAGGAAGAGAGGTTGTTATAGGCCAGTGATATAACTCCCGATAGCCTTATACGCATATATCCTGTGGGTTTAGCTTCTTGGTTTTTGTCAAAATCAATGGATCATATGCTTATTTTTGGACTGTTCTGCTATGTGATTCTCTGTTGAAAACACAATCCAATCATGACAGGATTTGCAGCTGAGAGCAAATCAATACAATCTACTGCACTTGATTTCTTGAGGGTTTTTTTTTTCATCTGGGTAGTGTTTTTAGACTATATAGACCATTATCAACCTACTTAAGTGAAGCTTGATTATTTGTACTGTGGGTAATTTATAGTAAAAGAAAACAAAGAATATATTATTAATACACAAAACTTGTACACTGAGTGTAATTAGTCAGGTGATTCAAAAAATGCCATGAACACCTGATCACTGAGTGTAATATAATCCTAAATTTATGGTTCGAGTTAGCTAGAATATGTATTCTCTTTATCTCATGAATATAAAGAGATTATGATATTGTCTGTTCTCATACATCCTTGCAAAATCTAGTATTCAATTAAGGAATATTATCTGCTTGAAATATTTTTGACTGATCTGAGGAAGAAATTCTTGGCAAAATGTTTGTGTTTGATTCATAAATGATAATCTAGTTCTTTCCCTTTTTTATTAGCATTTTGAATTTGAGACTTGTGTGATGCAGCTCTTCCTTGGATTTTGTATGGTGGATTTTGCAACTACTTCCTTGGATTTTGTACGATGGATTTTGCAGCTACTTCCTTGGATTTTATACAACGAGGTGGTTTTTTGACAAGTGCAAACTGAAACTCAAGTGCTAGAAGGTTTATCAATTTTTCAACAGAAGTCTTTGGAAATTGATGATTTTCTTGATAAATGGATTTACTTTCTGTTTTGGAACATTGATAAATGTTGAATTGTTTTGGTACATTGATAAATGATGAATTGTAAAATGTTTTAACTCTTTTGAAATGTTTAATGGGATATGTTTTTTGAATTGAATTATAGCTGAAAGTGATGTGAATTACAGGTTGTGGATAATTGATTAACTGGCATTAATAATTAAGGGTGCTTTATTTATAAATAATGTATATATATATATATATATATATATATATATATATATATATATATATATATATATTATTTACGGGGTTTCCCCGTAAATAAAAGGTTGTATATTAGTGAAAATCACCGTAAATAACTTTTATACTGCATACATGGCACCTCGTGAGAATGGTTTATATTTTTTATGCATTGTAACGACCCAGTCATTTGCCTCCCTTTCCTTTTTCTTGAAATTTTACGAATGAATTTTTTTCGTTTAATTTTCTTTTCTGAGCTCTGTTTCGTGTCGTTTAGTGTCATCTCAAGTGCTCAGAATTGGTTTCTGAGACTCTTTCATGTGAATTGACAACTTCCTTTGAGGACCGAGTCATTTTCGCATTTTTCGTTTTTCGGATACTATGCGTTATTTCGTCTTTTCCCTATTTCGTCTTATCTCTGTTTGTCAGTTTTTGGCATAACCTCACTTCTCATGCTCGGAGTTGGTTTTTGACTTCATGTGCCTTCATCTTGAGTGGTTTCCTCGAAATATATATCTTCACTTTTGCAAGAAAGTATTCTGGTTGCTCCCGGTGTCCATAGAGGCATGGATGCAAAGTTGTTTGAAATTATTTTCTTTTTTTGGGGTGTTTTTCGTAAATATCTTTTGAAGATATTTTATTTCAGGGGTTTTTAAGAAAATATTTTTGGAAGATATTTTCATTCTGGGCCATAAGTGCAGTTTTCACTTTTTGGAGGGGCCATTGTGCAATTAATGAAAGTTATTACAAAATATCTTGTTTTGAGCCTGGAACCTCGTACGGGATTCATTTTCACATTTTGTCGAGTTGTGTACCTTGGAATTTCCTCCTGGTCGATGTTTTGGCCCCGGTTTTCGCCAAACTTGTTTTGGGCATAACTTTCTACTCGGGACTCAGTTTTTGACCCTGGTTCTTCCGTTGTTCATATTTTATCATTTTAAATCTTTTTCGTTCGCAAAGTTTTGCCATTTAAGCACGACTGCTCAAATTTTACTTTTTCGGACCTAGCGGGGCCCGTTCGGGACACTTTTTGAGATTTCTAGATATTTCATTTTTCATCTTCTCCCCTCTTCATACACGACCTGGAGCTCCCATGGCAGCCCAAGGGGTGCTGCCATCTCCTCTCTCCTCTTTTGGTTCACTTTTCTTTGATGGAAAGTCTTCGGCCTTAACGTTTGTTGTTCCCCTCGCCGTGCTCTACCTTTCCCCCTTATTAGAATTCAGTTTTGACCATTTCTTGAGTTTGGTTTTGAGGTCAAGTTATGATTTTCATGGTGCTTCTTGGGGATTCTTGATCACGGTGTTGTCCCCGACAAAACCTCTCGGTATCGTCGAATTCGGAGCACTTTTATTTTGGTGGGCCTTTGGGATTTTCATCTCAAATTGAGGTAGGAGATGTTCTAGGTTTAAATTCTTGTTATATAGCATGCTTGTGATGGTTATACTACTTGTTTGCATAATTAAATATAAAATCTAGAGATTTTATTATTTATTTTTCTTGTACGGGATTTAATTTTCCCGGTTGCTCATGACTTGGTTTAAACATGTAGCATGATTTTATATTGCCCCTTGATATGCTCATTGTCGTGTATTAAAATTGGAACATTTGAATAAGTATTAAAAATTTTATTTAATATTTATCTTAGACGAAAGATTAATTTACATGGCCTTAACTAGCTTGAAATTAATATGTGTTAGCATATTACATTAGGCCTTAGCATGCTCTTCAACATAGTTGAAATTGAAAGTAATTGGAGGTGTTTTGAAAATTAGTAATTATTAATTAATTTGATTAATTAATTTGCCCCGAGTGCACTATTCACTCCATTCGAATTCTGACTTGATATTCTTGATCTACATGCCATATAACTTCACATATATTTGATTTAGAATATTCGGTGAGGTTTTGAAACCTTTTATTTAATTAAATTTCATGTTTAAGATTTAATCCTCATGGTGATATACAACTTGAAATTGTATTGTGGCATGCTAGAAAATTAAGCTTAGGTATAGTTGTTCACATATATTAAATTGAGATTAATTGCATGAGAATTGGAACTTTTAATTTATATTTAACTTTAGTGAAAGTTTAATTCACATGGTCTTAAATTGAATGAAATAAAATTGTAATGTGATATTACATTAGTTCTTGGCATGCTTTCCAACATAGGTTAATTTGAGAGCATTTGGTTAAGTTTGAAAATCAAGAGATTTTAATTAAAAGAATTAATTAAAATTTATTTTGTGGTCCCATTAGCTTAATTAAGGTTTTAACTTGATATTTGTATTGGCCATGACTTGTTTACTAGTATATATTAATTTAGGACTATTAGAAGTTGTTTTAGAACCTTGGTAATTAAATTAGCATGATTTAATTAAAGTTCTACCTTGTTGTTCCAACAACCTAATTGAGTTTTAGAATGGATATAGGTGATGACCATACCATGTCCTTTAACATGTATTAAATTGAGGTTATTTGGAATTGAATCGGAATCTAGAGAATTTAATTGTGTTTATCTATTTAAATTCTTTCAATTTGCTCCATGATCTAGTTGTGTTTTAGAAGTGGTTTCTATATTCAAATCATGGACTTAAACTTGTTGTATATTCATTTGGTTATGTTTTGAGCATTGGATAACATAGTTGCTATGTTTATACTCATGAGAATATGTTTTCCTTATTGAATATATTATTGCCTTGTGTAATGATTTGCACATTTCATATTTAACATCATTCATGCATAGCGTGTAACGAATCGCACACTGAAGATTTGACATTCATCACATCATATTAGTTGTGGACTTAGAGCATATATTGTATAGGTTTCCAAATTTGGTTGTGCTTAGTAGATAGTTGATTATCTTGCATATTCCTGTTGATATATGCGTTGTTGCACAACTTGTTGATTTTGGAAACTTGAGGATGTCGTTGTTTGACTATAGCTAGGACGTGGTTCTAGTACGGGGGATAGTCCCTCTATATGGTCCAGTGCGCACATAGGGAGGTTACCCATGGGCTAGTAACCCTAAAGTAACTATGTTGTCGGTCTGATCCGGCGTGAGGTCCGAGTATCCACTTTGTTTCATTTCGCATTTCATTTTCAAGTTGATAACTAGATGATGTTGTAACTTGTTGTTTCTTATTTGTCGTTCCATTTTAAGTTACAAGATGTTAACTTTGCGAAATTGTGCTTTATGCGTTGTATTGGAAGTTCCAATGTTGGTTAAATTGCATTGATATTGAAAATCGTGTTTTGACGTTCTAATAAAGCTTAGGATTGATCCTATTGATTCATTTATAACATAGACGTTAGGTGGCATGAACCACTACTGTTATTTTGTGCTTTAGATTCTAAGTTGATGGCTTTGAGAACTTAAACCTTGTTGCATTGTATAACATGCTCTTGTATTGTTGAATTGCATGGATAATGTGATTCTTATTAACTTGTATTCAAATATGTTTTTGTCATGTTGTATGGATTACTCTAGACCTAGTTCAATTGTATTAAAAATGCAGTTTATGTTAATCTATGCTCAAGCATTCTTCTTGTCGTGTTCTTTGGATTATCCCAACCATGATTCGTTTCATACATGTATGTATATCATGATTCTTGTTGCTTAGACTCTAAGGAAGCTTAGGATGCTCCCCGAGTCTCACTTGGACACAGACGTTAGGTGGCATGAGCCCCTTTAACATGTTTCACCATAAGGTGATAAATTTGTAAAATGCTAGGTCGATGCATGCTCATCTCCTACGAGTAGCTTTATGTTACTCACTGATAAGCGCCGAATATTGTATATTCAAGCGACCTAAATTGCATTAGTTAAGTCCATCGTTTGATTATTTAAGTAGAATATCTTCATTTGTGTGTATGTATATATTTTCAGGTCCATTTGCAAAAAAAGGAGCAAAATCAAGGCTTTGTGGAGTTTTGGCCATCAAAAGGCACAAGGCTGAATTTCTGGCAGCAGTGGAACCTGACTTTTTTCGCCATTTTCGACCTAGTAAACTCAAGAACTGGACTTCTATCATAACATGAAAGATTTAGAGCTCTGAATTATCTTTCTAAATCTTCGAACGGTTTGTCATTCGGAGCTCGGAGGAGAGAGTTATGGCCTTGTTACCAGAGATGCACAGAACTGCCTGGCAGCAATGAAATTCTGCCTTGATCTTCATTTTCGACCAACCATCCTTGAGAATTGGATCTCCACCAAAACATGAAGTATTTAAAAATCTGAATTAGCTCTCTAAATCTTCAAACGGTTTGTCATTCAGAGTTCGGAGCGCAAAGTTATGGCCATTTCATCAAAGTAGGTCCGGGCGGAGCAAGGCAAGAATGGAGCATTCTGCTCCAATTTCGAGTGCTCGAGCCCTTATTTCGAGTGCTCGAAATTAGGGCAGAATTGCATCCGGAAATGACCCATTTTCAGCCACTTACATCTTGGGTTCCTCAATTCTAATTTCCCTCTTTAATGGTTGGTTGGAGATGTTGGTTGGTGGGGGTTTTTAGAGCCTTATCTATACAAGAGAAGGGAAGCAAGGCCACACATATCATTAAGCAAGTTTTGATCAGATTTTGGGGAGAGAAGAGAGCAAGGAGATAGAGTTCTTCAAGCTTGAAGAAGGGAGTACGAAAATGGAGGAGGTCTTCAAGCTTCTTCCTTTTTCCATTGCTCCTATGGGTAACTAAATCTTCTCTAGGGAGGTGATGAAGCCCCTCCCTTTGTAAGCATGTTCTAGTGTAGATTTTACTTTTGGGATTTCAATGTATTATTGTTGGTGATTTTATGATCTAGAGCATCATATGTGTTGTAATGAATTCTAATGTCTATACATGATTATTTTGAGCTATTCATCTTGTCTTAGATGGTTTCTCTTCCTAATCATATTGCTTGCATTTCCATAGTGACAATGGAAGTTAGATCATAGAATGGTTTTAATGGCATGGAGTTTGAGAACTTTGATAAATCATTGCTTAGGATACCCTTTGATGGTTTATACTTGATTCTTAACTTTGTGTGCTCTCATCATTTAATTAAGGGCTTGATAATCTTTGGCTTAGGGAGCATGTTGAAGACTACACCCTAGTTTAGGTAGTTCAAGCATGTGAATCTTTGATGGATTATTCTTGTTTTTGATTTAATGAACCTCTTGAGGATAGTATAGCAACAAAGGGTTGTTATGTGTCATGACCATCATTTATGTTGATTTTCCCAATTTAATCTCAATCTAGAATGTGTATAGGGTTGGAGCGGATTCATTTCCCTAGTTTTTCTCTACTTGTATTTCATCTCTTTTTAATTCTTGCAAGTTTCTAATTTATGCAATTTCAATATTCTTAGCTTAAGTGACAAACAACAAAACCTTTATAAACCCTTCATCATTCTAGAAAGATTCTAGACACTAAGGTTGCCGTAAGACTAGCGCAGTCCCAGTGGTTCGACTTACCCGACCAATAGCCCTATTTTACAATGATTCGTGCTATTGCGAAGGTTGATGTTAATTGACCAACCGATCACTCACCCCTACGATACTGGGGTATATTTCAGGTACGAAGACTTGGTTCGTGATGCCTAGCATTCCTTGGATGTCGTGTAGCTTTCAAGTTTCCATTTCATGCAAATGTTAGCATGAAATGTCATTTCGTAGACTTATATGTCAAAATATGTATATTTGATTCCATGTATGTAATGTGTACTTAAGCACACTCCTTTCAATATATTTGATATGTATGAGATGAGGCTGGAGGCCAATAACCATTATATTGTATCATATGTATCTTTTGATTTCTTGAAAAGCTATGAAAACCTTGAAAAATCGCAAGTCATTAGTTCACCATAGTTGCATCGGGTGTGGGAATTTCATTTTCATTCTTTCATAGGGTCTTATAAATCATGTTTGAAGTGTGGCCAAGGGCCAAACGGTCATTTGACCCCATTTTGTATTTTTGGATTCCGAGTTTTCATTCCAAGTTCTATTTTTGCCTTTTTGCCCGTTGGGGGGTCGGATTTTGTATCGGTGGTATTTTTAAGTCGTGGACCATTGTAGCACGTCCAAATAGGTAAGTTACGTTTGCGTGCATGGTTGTTTCTGGGCAAAACCTTATCGTTTGTGTTTTGAGCCTCTTGTGAATTCATTTCACATTTTGTTTGCATATTCTGATTTAGGGCCATAATGGACCTTTCACCTCAGTTTTATTTTCTTCTTTTGATACGGTCACTTAGAAAACGTGATTTTATGGGGGGTTTCTTTTTCATGTTTTTCCAGAAAAGATCGTCTTGGTGCCGGAAATCGATCGCAAAGTTCAGTTTTCTGTTATGCATATAGCAGCTTTTTAATCTTCTTGCCCTTTTCTGATCTAGGGGCATTCTGGGTACTTCATAGTGCTTATTTTTCATTTTCGTCCACGATCCGAGTAGAAAACGTGATTTTAGGGGAGGTTTCTTCTTCGTGTTTTTACAAAAAAAATCATCTTGATGCCGAAAACAACTCGCAGATCTGGAAAATCTGGTCGTTTCAGGTTTTTCGGGAAAAAGTGCTGATCTAAGGGGCATTTCGGGTATTTCACTTGTAAAATAAAATCTTCTCTTGACATGGTCATGTAGAAAACATGATTTTTGGGGCGGGGGGGGGGGGGGTGTTTGTTCACAATTTTTTGCCAAAAAATGTGGTTTAAGCCCTCAAAACCACATTTGAAATCCAAAAATCTGGGCAGGTCCTGCCCAGATTTGAACCTAGAAAATTGTTTTCTTTGAAACTTTGAGGCTTCATATCTTCTTCACCCTGATTCCAAATCAAGTGATTTTTGAGTCTAAGTTTATTAGCTTTTACTGGTCTGTATAACGGTATGCACGATTGCATCAAATTATATCTTAAAAGACCATTTTACCCCTTGTAAAGTACCCTTGCCGCACCGATTTTACACCCCAAAGTTGGTTTTTATGAAACTTTGACGTTTCATATCTTCTTCGTCCGGACTCTGAATCAAATGATTCTTGAGTCTAGATTCATTAAATTTTCCCGGTCTATCTAACGGTATGCTCAGTTGAATCCAATTTTATCTAAAAAGACCTTTTTACCCCTTGCGAAGTACCCTTGCTGCATTGATTTCAAACCCAAAAATGTGATTTTTATGAAACTTTGGAGTTTCATATTTTCCTCATCCGAACTCCGAATCAAGTGATTCTTGAGTCCATCTTGATTAGTTTTTCATTGTCCTTCCAGTGGTGTGCTCGGTGGCACCCGAGTCCATAGTTTTTAGAAATGACTATTTTACCCCTGGGGGCTTATTTGTCATATTTTTGGTCTTTTGCTTCCGCGTCAGTTCTCATTGAGTTCCACGACCTCATGGAAGGTCATTTTGATTTCTTAGAGTCTTGTTTTCTGTTTTTGTTTCAAAATATCGGATCCGTTATCGGGTTAATCTTCGGTTCATCGCAGGACACGCTGGCCTAAAAACCAGGGTCATCACATGCGTAGTTAAAATTCGCAGTAGAAAACTTTTCTATGGCATGTGTCAGTGTCGTGTGAGATTATTTACAGGTAATTAATATTCGCCGTAGAAAACATTTATATTGGTGCCTCGTGAGATTATTTAAGGGTAGTTACAATTCGCCGTAGAAAAGTTTTCTACGGCATGTGTCGGTGCCTCGTAAATTAATTATTAACGAAAAAATATCCATGTTGTAAATAAATTTAATATATAAACAAAATTGTTTTCTACGGCAAGTCTATTATTTTTCTACAAGATAGATTTTTTCCCTTAAAAATAATTAAGTATTTACGGAACCCTCTTAAACGGGGGCCTATAATGTGCCGTGAATAAGTTTTCACGGCGCTTTTGGCTCCTCGTAGAAGTTCTTTTTTCTTGTAGTGATATTCCTGTGTGAACCCTCTAGCAACAAATTGAGCTTTGTAGCGCTTAACAGACCCATCTGAATGAGTCTTGATATTATAAACCTACTTGTATCCTACAACAGACTTTGCAGGAGGCAGATCAACCAGATTTGATCCCACGTATGAGTTTTGGATAGTGCATCTAACTCTTCTTGCATTGCGTGCTGCCATATGGGATCAGAAGACGCCTCACGAAAATTTTAAGGTTCATATAAGGTAGCAAGAGCATGATAACAATGAAAATCACTAAGATGTGTAGGTGGATTTCTTACTCAAGTGGAATGAGGGCGAAGATGTGGGGTAGGCGCTGTCAGGAACCTCGGATTGAGTAGATGAGTGGGACTCAGTTGATAGAGGGTTGACTATACACTACAAGAAATTTGGTTTTTAGTCACAGTCAAATCTGTCCCTAACCCTAAGACCGTCTCTAATGGTGAAATTCAACCGTCCCTAATAGTTGCGTCTCAAAAGATTTTTAGGGACGGTAAAAATTGTCTGTACCTAAAAAAAATCAACCTTTAGGGACGGACTTACTGTCCCAAATAGGACCGTCCCTTTTTGATTTATTAGGAACGGACTTACCATCCCAAATAGGACCAATAATTGATATATTAGAGACAACTTTATTGTCCGTCCCTAATACAATACTTATTACGCACAATTTGTATTGTCCCTATTATTATTATTATTATTACTACTACTACTATTATTATTAATAAATGTGTGACAGTTATAAACTGTCCCTAATGCTTGATTATTATTTTTTATTTTTTTATATTTTTTATACTGGATTTGTGTTCTAGAAAAACTATTAAACCACATCCACCTTATATATCAAAACCTCATAACTAAAAAGTATGTACATCCACAATATCATTCTAGAAAGAAAAAAATAAAAAAAAAATAGGTGGATTTCTTACCAGAGTGGAATGAGGACGAAGATGTGTGGTAGGCGTACTGTCAGGAACCTCGGTTTGAGCAAATGAGTGGGACTCAGTTGGCAGAGGGTTAACTATATATCAGATAATTCTGGAGAATCAGGAAAGAGATCTGCAGAGGTGTTCAATGGGGGAAGAGGAAAATCCTGATCATGAACACCACTAAACTTAGATAATGTATGAAACAGTTTATGTTCCCAGAAAATGACATGATGAGAAATTCTGAAACGTTTATCAATAGAATCATAACATCTATACCCCTTTTGTTCAATTCCATAGCCAAGAAAACAACAAAGTCGAGAACGTGGTTGTAACTTATTGCGCTCATGAGGTTGAAGAAGAATAAAACAGGCACACCCAAAGACTCTAAGATAACAGTAGTTGGGAAGTTTTCAATAGAGATGTTCATAGGGTGTTTGATGTTGTAAAAGTGGTGTAGGAATATGATTCGTTATATAAACAGCAGTAAGAGATGTTTCGCCCCAACAAGATGAAGGCACAGAAGTAGAAAGAGTGAGTGAACGAGTTAAATCTAAAATATGTCGAAGTTTAAGTTCAGCTCGACCATTCTGTTGAGATGTGCTGGTACAAGAAGTGTGAGAAATTGTACCGTAATCTTGAAGAATTTTTTGAAATTTTTGTTATCAGTACTCTTGAGCATTATCAAACTGAAACATTTTGATTGGTTTGGAAAACTGAGTAATAATCATTTGAGTAAAATTACGAAATATTTTAAGTAATTTAGAACAATTTTTCAATAAAAAAATCCATGTGAATCGTGAAAAACCATCAACAAAAATAACAAAATATCGTGATCCTCTCATAGTAGATATAGTCGAAGGTCCCTAAACATCAAAATGAATAAGATCAAATGGAGTAGAAGTAAAAGGCTCTTTTATTAAATGGTAAGACAGGCTATTTTCCCAATTGACATGAAATACAATCAAAAGACTCAAATTTAACCTGACCTAACAAGCCCGTAGATGTAAGGGTTTTGACACGAGATAATGATGCATGACCCAAACGAGAATGCCATAACTCAAGAGTAGGAGAGGTGGATCATGTAGAAGCAGTAGAAATAGTGGTAGTAGGCAGATATAATGAAGAAAGTTCAAACAGTCGTCCTATCTTACTGCCTGTCCTAATGATCTGTCCTGTCCGAGGATCCTATACAACACAACCCTTAGAAGAAAATGTTATAGTCAATCTCAACTCAGTTAATTTCCAACTAATAAAAGATTAAGAGAAAGATTTTAAACAAGATAAACATGCGGCATAGATAACTGAGATTGAGAAATAGTTCCTATGTGACTAATAGCCATAGTGGAACCATCGGTTGTGTGTATGACAGGAGAGTGAGAAGTAGGAGTCTGGGATGTGAGTAAGGTAGGATCAGGTGTCATGTGATTGCAGCAAACAAAGTTAAAATACCAAGAACCATGTTTACTTGGTGTAGTAGAAAGAGTAGTGGAAAATGCACCAGGATATCGAGATAAAACCTAGTTAAGAACTGCCTCAAGGCCAGTTGTAGAGAAAACAGATGTGGCAGATGTAGGGTCTCCAGAATAGTTATTGACTGGTGTTGAAGATGGTGGTGACAGATATTCGGTGTTAGCCACAGTTGTAGTGGAGAGTCGAGCACGAGTACGACAAAAGTCAATGTTATGCCCTGGAAACCGACAGAAAATACAATAAAGACCTGAATGGTCCTTTTTGTTGTTGTATTGTTGAGAGCTAGATCGATTGTTTTTGTTGCATCCAGGGGAGTTAGACTGATTGGAATTGTTTTGTCCATTTTGTCAAAAAAATGAGGCAGGACGAGCTGGTGCTGACTGAGATGGTATTGTCTAAGGAGCAGAAGATGGTATGGCTAAAACAGTGATAGGATTCTGAGAACGACGAGTGTGTATACGTGTCTCTTCTTGAACAAGTTCATTGAGACCTTGATCAAGTGATGGAAGAGGTGGGCGACTGGTTCAAAATCATCATGAAGACTAATCAGAAACTGAAAAAATCGAATCTGGTTGCGATACGCGAGAAATTTCTTTGCTTCAGAAGAATGTTCTCATGTTAGTTCAGAAGGAGCTAATTGATCCTATAAGCATTTCATCTGAGAGAAGAATTCATTAATTCGCTGACCTGATTCTTATTTAAAAGTAGAAAGTTGAACCATTAATTAAAATTGGTGAGCCCCAACAAAACCAGAGTAGCGAAAGACAAACATGTCCCAGATCTCCTTGGCTGTCTCGTAACTCCCAAATTCCATACCAATGGAAGAATTGGATGTGTTATGAAACCATGTGATGATCTTGTGATTGTTACTGTCCCAGTCTTTAACACGTGTGGCATATGCATCTGATGTTTCTTTTTTGGCTTCAGTAAGTGCTGTATGATCTCCAGTGACATAGGTACACAGCTTACGACCTTTCAAAAAACTACGCATAAATTGACCCCAAAAAGAGTAATTATCACTATTAAGAATAACTAGAATAGGGTGGGTTACCTTAATTTAGGCCATTTAGAAATTTCAAATGCAAAAACAGACTGTGAATTCGGAATCAACGCGAAAAACTGGGCTGGATAGGTATTTTCAAAAAAAAAAAAATTCTGACAATGATAATGTAGCGCTGAGGTGGCAGCAATGACGTGGCAGAAGGATGACGTGGCACTTAGCTGACATGGCAGTACTGACGTGGTAGAATGCTGACGTGGCACTAGCTAGTGTGGCACTTACTTGCTGACGTGGCTTGTGTACGTGGATCTGACCCACCTGCGCGAGTGGCGGCGCGTAGGATGCGCATGGCGAACGAAAAAAACTAGCTGAACCTTTTGGCGGCGCGTTGGGGGGCGTGCAAGGTGGCTTCTAGCGGCTTTTGGTGGCGTTGGGATGATCTGAGCTAGTATGTTCTTTCGCCTGGTATGCTAAGAATTGCGAAAGAACTTGCTGAAAACTCAAATTCTAACCCCTAACAAAATGTATGCTTGATGAACTGATTGAAAACCATCAAGTAAAAGAAATATATATATATATATATATATATATATATATATATATTTATATTTAAAATAAAGTATACAGAGAACTTGGCTCTGATATCATGTTAAATATAAAAGAGAGAACTCTGTATATTGGATTGATGTGAAATAAGATGTACACAAAGGGGGTTTATATAGGAGGAGTTATGTGTGACGAACAAATAAACCATATATGTATATGGTAACTATACCTATAGTAATCCTATACAAGGTAAACCTATATATGGTAATCCTATAAAAGGTTAGAATATATTATTCAATATAGTAATAATATATTCTAACAATCAAGACGAGCTCGATCTTGACTAGTCAAATCGAGCCCAAGTCAAGCTCGAACACCTCAATTTCTATAGTTGATGAGCCAAGCTCGAACACCCTGAGGCTCGACTTGGCTTGGCTTGTAAACAACCCTAGTTACAGATAGGGACGGATTTAGAAATTTATATAAGTGGGGAAAATTTTATATAGATGGGTTTTTTACATAATTTCAGTGGGGGTAATTTAAAAATTTTATGTGTATAAATGCAAAAAAAAAAATTTAAATTTAAGGGTACAAAATACAATAATAATAAAAAAAAATTAATGGAAGCGGATACCCCCTGTAACGACCCGGGTTTTGATTCAACCCAGTACTACAGTGATGAATAGAAGATTGACCCGTTAACGGATCCAGATGCGGAAGCAAGAAACAAGACAATGATCTCCCAAGGCATGACACACCTCTAAGACCCTTTGATAACCTTCCATGAGGTCATGGAACCCGAAGGAACAAAGTGCGAAAGCAAAACAAAGACAAGGGTATGAAAACCCTACCGAAGGAAGGACCAAGGGTAAAATTGTCATTTTACCCTAAGAGGGAAGAATTTGACTTCCAATAAGTTAAATGAGATCAAAAACATTCAAAAACAACCTTTGGTAACTTCACATGAAGTCCCAAGGCCAAAGGAAGAGAAATCTCAAAAGAACGCTATCTCGGTTCGAACCAAATCCGACACCCTCTCACTAAAATGAGAATATCTTAATCTAGGAAAGGAATCTAAAACTAAAATTGGTACCATCGGAAAGCTTACTTCGACGCGGTCAGTTTGGACACAAGAACGGACCAATTCTGAGTTGAAACGAAGAAGTTAAATAAGTTTGAAGTTAGAAGGCCAAAGTTGAAATCTTTGGAAGACTTGAACCGGTTCAACATTTCTTGAACTGGTTCAACTTTGGCAGAATACCCAAAGCTGAACAAAATGACACCTTGAACCGGTTCAACTATTCTTGAACCGGTTCAACTGCAGCAGAAATAGTAAATGCAACAGAAACAGTAGAAAATGCAGAAAATTAAGTTTGGAGCACGGTTTTTGAGGTCAAGATGGCATTTTTCAAAAAAATGTCGTGAAGAAACTCCCCTTAAAATCACATTTTCTATGTGATAGAGTTGAGAACAGAATTTATTTCCCAAATAAAATCTCCAAAATGCCCTTGGGCCGAGTTTTTCAACAAAAAGGTGAAATGAGTCCATAGGAGGCTCAAAACACAAACGAAAGGGGTTTTCATGGAAACGATCATTCATGCAAACGTAAATGATGATTTTGAGTGTGCAGGAATGGTCCGCGGCTCCCGAAAATAGCCGAGTCAAAATCCGACCCCCCAACAGCCAAAAAGGCAAAAATAAACTTGAAATGAGAAAAGTGAAAACCAAAATCAACAAATGACTTCAAATGACCGTTTGACCCTTGGCCACATTTCATACATGACTAATGAGACCCTATAAGGCCTAGTTTGGTGTGGTGAAATGGAATGCAAAGAAAGTGGAATGGAATGGTTTTTATTCCATTCTTGTGTTTGGTGTCCAATTTTAAACTTGGAATCGTCATTCTCCACTATTCTTGGAGAATGGTCATTCCATCAAAATTATTCCACCTTTTCACAAAAGGAATGACCATTCCATTCCAACTTTAGAAAAATACAAACTAAAAAAATATTAAAAAATAAAACCTAACAAATTACAAACCCACGCATCACCATCTCCTCTATCAAACAAATCGTCAGCATCATCACATCTTCTGTCAAACCCACCGCCGGCATCATCACCTCTATCAAACCCACAGCTGGCATCATCACATCCTCTGTCAAACCCACCGCCGGCATCATCACCTCTATCAAACCCACCGCCAGCATCATCATCTCCTCTATCAAACCCACCGTCGGCATCATCACCTCCTCCATCAAACCGCCGGCGTCATCATCTCCTCCATCAAACCCACCACCGACATCATCATTTCCTCCATCAAACCCACCGCCTGATCTTGAACTTCAAAGTGATGGACCAAGACACAATAAAAAATCAAAAATAGATCTGAAGCTTTTTTATTTTTTGGTAAGTTAAAAATAAATAAATAAAATAAAATAAAATAAAATAAAAAGATCTAAAGCTTTTTCGTGATACTTTCCAAATCTGTTTACATAAGCTTTTTCACTGATTTTGTGAAAGAATTGCTGAAACCATTCTTTCCAAATCAGATCCGTCCTCACCCGATCGCACTGAAGTTTGTAAATCGGATCACCATTCTTTCCAAATCGGATCACTATTCTTTCCATCGCCTTTTCTCACCCCAATCTCCAACACCTCACTTGCCCAGTTTCTACCTTCTCTCTACTTTCTCTCTCTATCTATTGCCCCAATTTCATTCTTACATACCTATTTCTATCCACTGGATTAGAAAAAATTTGATGTTAATTTTTTAGTTAATTTTTTTTTTTTATTAATGATAAAGATAATTTAGAGAAAACAATATAAATGATGAATAAGGTAAAACATTATAAATTTAATCCATTTTTATTTTTAGTCCAACCAAACAAATAAATGGAAACTATTATTTTACTTTTATACATTCTATTCCATGTTTGCAATCAAACAAGAGAATGGGAATCATAATTCCCACTCTATTCCATTCTCATTCCATTCCCACCTCTATTCCTATTCCATTCCAATTCATTCCACCACACCAAACTAGCCCTAAAAGAATGAAAATGGAATTCCCACACCCGATGCAACCGTGGCAAGACAATGACTTGGCATTTTTTCAATATTTTCATAAAATTTCATGAAGTCGAAAGATACATGGGATACAAATTTCATGTCATTGGCCTCCGACTTCATCTCATACATGTCAAATACAATACAAAGGGTATACTTATGTACACATTACATATATGGAGTCCAAGAATACAAGTTTTGTCAAAATAAACAAAAATAAACATGATATGCTAACATGTGCATATTTAATATCATCAAAAATACTTCAAGATTCCTAGTCTGTCTAAAAGTGTTGTGTATCCCACAACAACGCTTCTTTACCTGCAAAACACCCAGTAACTTCAGGGTGAATAAATAAGACTAGCAAGTTTATTCGTAAGGGATGAGCATGCATGACTCGATTTCTTTAAGATTTTTTGACAACATGAATCATTTCAAAAAGGGATCATGTCACCTAATGTCTATGTCAAATGTTAAACTCAGGGATCATCCTAAGCTTCCATAGATTCATATCAACAAGAATCATGATATATATACATATATGAAACAAGTCAAGAATGAAAGAATCCAAAGAACACGACAAGAATAACGCATGGAATCAAGAAAAAGGCATAATGTCTATGCAAGTGAACAAGATTGGGATATTCTGTGATACCCCCGAATTTCCGAATGCGGGTTGGCCAGGCCCACGCCCGAATACCCGAGGATATCAAAACAAATTGATAATAAACGAACACAGAGTACAAAAGAATAAAGAAGAATAAATAAAATGCTGACAAGAAACTAAAATGATAATCTAATAATAAACCTCATAATATATTTCCATTAATTGATAAACTCTTCTGATACAACTGATCCTCCAAAATACAACTCGAGAATCCATACTGTGTGGACCCCTAGAAAATCCAAACTAAATAAATGACAGTAATCTAAAACAGGAAACTGAATCACAAAGAAAATCCTATGTAACATCGGAAGAATGAAGTAGACTGATCCCCGCTCAGCACGAACAACCTCTACTCATGACGAACACCTGAAAAATAATGGTGGGTCAGGCCCACAAACAAGTTCTACTCTACTACAGTCCAAGCAGAGATCCGATACACGTATACATCCTAGTCAATCCAACAGTAACTAGTAGTCCGTATATATATATACACACACACTAAAGGAACCTCACTAGACTATAGGGTTGTCTCAACCTGAATAGTAGGCAACATGCAAAACGCACGTATAGTGGGCATGAGTACCTAGACCTACCAGGGTACACAACTACACTATATCTAGCTACACATCCCTGGCGATATACGCGCCCTAACCATTGATCCTGAGACTCAAGCTCATATCATGGCACCATACTTATATATATAAAATCTAGTAACCATCCTATCCAGTATAAATTAATCCTCCATAAGTCATTCAACTTGTTCAGCTGACCTGACTTGAATATAAGTAGGACTTAACATTTTAGTTAATCCATTCCCTTATATAATAAATTAGTCATCCATAAGTCATTCAACTTGTTCAGCTGACCTGACTTAAAATTTTAGTTAATCCATTCCCTTATATAAAATAGGTAGGACTTAACTAATAAGTTAATCCATCCCTAAAATGCCACCGTCCCATACCGGTGCATTAAATCACACAATCCAACAATTGATGTAACAATTAAGGAAATACATCAAACATTCCATAAATAACTATGATAAATATGATATCAAGTTATCACATAATATGAATGACTTATTATTTCTTTAAACTTCCTATATCATATGTCCTACACAAACTGAATCTTATACATGATGATATTTTATTATACCGTTAAATAAGGATTCTCCATATCCAATTCATCCTACACATTTAATCTTAATTGCTAAAATATTTTAAAAGATTAAATCCATTCGTTTGTTTAAAACATTCAAATAGTAAGTATCATTATGATTGGGTCTATTTAAATTTATTAAAACCCAAACATAGTCCCTATTTAATGTTCAGGAATCTTAGGCATGTTTCTACGTTCCATCATTCCACAGATATGAAAAATATATAATTTAAACATGTAAAAATTCACATAAGAAATCAAATCAAAATCATGCATTTTATCAATTCATAACACAAGAACAGATATGAACCAATTTCATAAAACCTATATTCTAACCCAATTAAACATGCATAATATTTAATTTTATGTGTTTAATAAATCCTGGAATTTTCTAGGCATGTACAGAAACACGAATCAAAGGGAAAGAGATAGAAGAAGAACTTGCCTTAAACTTTCGGATTGAAAGTTAAACTTCTTCTTCCTTGATCTTTTCTCTAAAGGGTTTTCTCCTCCTTCCTTCCTCTTTCTCCTTCTTTCTTTAACTCTCTCTCTAGAATATATTACGTGATATATTTTCACTCATTTTTCAACCTATAGTTGTGTATTTATAGGCTAAATAATAACCCTATTCCTTTTCCCAATCTAAGTCAACTTAATAAAGAAAAATAAAAAATGAAAATATTAAAAAGGTAACTTAAAATATGTTACGTATATAATCTATGTATATCCTTATTAATTAAATAAAATATATACATTAGATTATTTATTAATACTAAAGTTACCATAATATTAAAAGGTAACTTAAAACATGTTACGTATATAATCTATCTATATCCTCATTAAATAAATAAAATATATACATCAGATTATTTATTTATACTAAAGTTACCATAATATTAAAAAAGTAACTTAAAACATGTTACGTATATAATCTATCTGTATCCTCATTAAATAAATAAAATATATACATCAGATTATTTATTTATACTAAAGTTACCATAATATTTAAAAGGTAACTTAAAACATGTTACGTATCCTTATTATATAAATATATAAAATATATACATCAGATTATTTATTAATACTAAAGTTACTATAATATTAATAAATTACTTTCCTTTTTATATATATGTATATACATATATATCTATATATATACATATAGAACTATCTATGGGTAATTATCCATACCCATCTAACCTCATATCCAAGTAGTCCATAAGACCCAATTAGTTAGCCCATTACCACTAACCATAACCATAAAATAAAATAAAATAAAACATTTAATCATTTAATTTACAATTAATTACAATTAATCAAATACATCATTTAAGCACACAATCTAATTAAACAAATAATACAAATAACACCTAGACAAAATACGAATAACACATAAATAAGTAGCCAATTAATCAAGTAACACTTAATTCAATTAAACACATAAACAGTTAGTCAAATAATCAATTAAACAATTAAAAAAATACAATAAAAATAAATAAATAAATACCGAGACTATCCTTTTAAAATTAGGGGTATTACATTCTTCCCCCCTAACAAAAGGAATTCTGTCCTCGGAATTCGCCCTTACTTCCTTCCATTATTCTTTCATTATGTTTGAAAACTGTGAGCGAAAAACATCTTCCTATTCCCAAGTAGACGCAACCTCACTATAAGGGCTCCACTTAACTCCAATATACCAAGTGGTAGACCAGGTTCCTATATTTTAAGAAACACAATAATCATACGATGCGTAGGTTGTATCAAATAACAACGTAATCCGCCCATGTAGACAAGGGAAAGATCTACATACCTCCAAGTGTCATAGAATATACGCACAAACTCCTATGCACCCAGCGCTGATAATTTGGTAAAGCTAATTCAGAGGCGATTGCCTCAATTGCGAAACACAATCTTCTAAAAGTCAATGTAATAAGTAAAATTTACCTTTCTCCAAAAATCGCCTTCTTCCTATATAGAAAACAGAACGAGCAAACTACTCCCTGATAGAAAAACTCTAGTATACGAGTTCAACTATTTACAACATCCTACTGTTGCCTCCCAACCGCACGCAGTTCAATATAAAGGGAAGTATCTATTTCCGACATATTTTTAAATGAAGTCAAGATCTGATTGTACAACCCTTACTTCCATTTCTAACCAACAAATGAGAGGTATGCATTGTGAAAAATACAAAACCTCCAAAGTTGTCACACTAACCTCCTTGTGCCAATAATATCACAGACAAAATTTCGACAAGTGAAGTAAACACTTCCAATAGTCCATGAAAATCTAGGATATACACCTCAAACATATCTTTTATGGTCTAATTTAATCTCTCGATTAATTCCTCCGTCTATATATATGAAGTAGAGCTGCTGCTCCAAAATCTTCATAAAGCTCCTTCGAAATAGCACTTTGCATCCACTAATATGGACATCCACAGGCTATAACACCACTATCACTGAACTATATAACTACTATGAAGTTCTAAAATAAGCATCACTCAAATTTATGTCCTCAAGCGATCTTTCTCAATCCACCACTCGGATTCCATATGGAAAATTGAAATTCCAAATCAATGTCGATCCTTCCCATCGACCGTCACTCCTATTTAATTCAACTTCCATATTTGTTATAAGAAGTGGCTAAAGATTCCTACGATATCTGATGATCAACTTTCCACCTTTGTAGCAGGTTTTACACTTAGGGCAATTATATACACGTCCCTATCCGTACCTGTACACCAAAACTGACATTTGATGTCGTGATGTACCTTTTTAACCGTCTGGGTGTACCAAGAAAAATTATAAATTTTCATCTCAGTCGCCCGACAGTCATATCACTATTTATAGAAACTACTAACTCCTCCTCCAGTACCTTAAACTCCATCTGAGTAAGGTAACACCTTCTCTAAGGTCAGCTCCAATATTCAAAATTGACCTCCTGAACTACCTTGGTAATAACAAGTGTTATTATTCACACTTTGCATCCATCTAAGCCGTCTCGTGATCCGTTATATTCGTATGAACTGATATCTTACCAGCTCAATCAAAATAGACAAAATGAAACTGATTTAATTTTATCAGTCAACCAATATCCTATCTAGAATCCTGACCCTTGCATCAAATCAGCAATCCTTCAACTAAATCCGTGAAAATGCTCTGTCATTTCCACTTCAGTATAGAAAATAGCTCCAAAAATCCAGTGATCTCTGATGGTCCATCTCTACTATTTAATAAATATTAGACTTAGCGAAAAAACACTATATTCCTCTTCCTGCCTGTCCTCCAAACATCTGCTTCATACTGTGAAGCATCATATTTCTACTAAGGTGAATAAAGAACTAAGAGTTGTGAAACTCAATCCTTGCATCCTCCATCAAATTTGTCTACAGAAAGTACCATTAGTCCGGTACCACCAGCTTTCGTCTGTACCCATTGTTTAAATTGGAGCATCTTCAAAAGCAAATTATGTAACTAAATCTATCCACCACTGATCCGTGATAAACTTGCCGATATTAAAAATCAATCGGTAATTCAATTTATTAATAGTTAACCACCTTGCTTTTTTTAAGACAAGTTAATGACAATCCGACTTCTTTATCTAACTTCAAAAGAATATGAAATCTTCCCATCCTCTACATAAGTCATCAATTTCCTTGCAACAGCTAATTGTTGCAAATTGTGACTAAAAAAATAATTCCATTTTATTTATGGAAATGAAGAGACTTAGTTTCCTCCTCCATGTGCAACATCGGCAAATTCCTCCCAATGACACACCCTCTTGAATAAATTCTTGATTAAGAATTTCCTGATGAATATTTATTCAGTCTCCTATCCTCACTCGGTGTCATTCCAATAAGTACTTAATCCAGTACTAAATCCTCCTTCTGACTTGGTAACAACTTCTGAAATTTTCAAGAAGATGTTCAGCAAATCCAGCACCTCTGATATATCATCATGGCATTTTAGTGATCTTTATTTACCACTACCTCACGCATACCGAAACATTAACAATCACCAATATCATGACGTTGTAATATGATACGAATCCATACCTAACGTAAAGTATATCAAATTAATCGTTCTAGATTGTTTGACTCGTAGTGATGGTTTAATTATCCCATCCCAAAACACTCCATAATGACACATGTCCAGGTCCAATAGATTGGTTAGATTTATGTGTATCTACCAAATCCTATGACCGTATGTTCACAAATTTAGCATAAATAGCGCTATGACTCCATGTTATTAAAACAATAATTAGTTGATCACACACTTATGTCCCCAACTAAACCACATACCAAATCCCGAGTAATTAACAAAAAAATAAAATAAAACACGTATGATAAACACAATAGAACAAAATATACTCCTACTTAGGACATCGTTCTTTCTAGAAAAGAAAGTCTCCTTTGAAATCAACCTTACTAGATTGTTTCAAAATTTCCTTTTATAGTTTCGTAAATAATCATTTAACCTCGAAACATATCTTTTAAAACATCGCTTAAAAGCACAAATGTTTTCCTAAGCAAATACCAAGGGCTTAACCCTCATCCTCCTTATATGCGGAATGTAAACTGTCTTACTTGACTTTATAAATCGAATTAGAATGTCACAACATAATACCAATGCCCTCTTGTATGTGATTTAAAAATTATGTATTTCATTCTGATAAGAACACATCCGATCTCCAAACTCCTGAACAATACTTCTTATATACCTCTTTTAGAGATGATAAGAAAGCTTAATTATTTGTAAATTGATCAATCCCAATTCTACTTATAACATTCGCTATACTATTAGCAATTCAGATCACCTCGCATGATCTTCCATCTTCAAGATTTAGTATCCTCTCTATTAGATGCACATAATCTCCTCCATTAGGATCCTCTTCAGCTCCTACTCCTCACTTGTCTCCTTTTTGAGATCAACTGAAGTCGTGTTAGCCCCGATATGCGGTGACCTATCACGTACACCTAAATCCTTCCTTGGCTTATACTTTTAAAGTAACGCCAAATGAACCTAAACCATCGATCCCTAACTTTGCCTTCTGGTAACGAAATCGATAACGTACTCCTTTACTCCTTTGGGTCTTTACCGCTTTCGCCTTGAACCCATCCTTTTCCTAGTGCCAACCATTCTATGACTACAGAATATAATTGACATCAGCTCCTTCCCAACAAACCGTAAATAGAGTACAACGAATCCTAATACGGGCTCTAAGTTTTAAGAGACGTAACGCGGAAGTCACATAACGAAAGACACTCCTAAGGACACTTGAACCTGGAGTGCTCTGATACCAACTGTGATACCCCCGAATTTCCGAATGCGGGTTGGCCAGGCCCACGCCCGAATACCCGAGGATATCAAAACAAATTGATAATAAACGAACACAGAGTACGAAAGAATAAAGAAGAATAAATAAAATGCTGACAAGAAACTAAAATGATAATCTAATAATAAACCTCATAATATATTTCCATTAATTAATAAACTCTTCTGATACAACTGATCCTCCAAAATACAACTCGAGAATCCATACTGTGTGGACCCCTAGAAAATCCAAACTAAATAAATGACAGTAATCTAAAACAGGAAACTGAATCACAAAGGAAATCCTATGTAACATCGGAAGAATGAAGTAGACTGATCCCCGCTCAGCACGAACAACCTCTACTCATGACGAACACCTGAAAAATAATGGTGGGTCAGGCCCACAAACAAGTTCTACTCTACTACAGTCCAAGCAGAGATCCGATACACGTATACATCCTAGTCAATCCAACAGTAACTAGTAGTCCGTATATATATATACACACACACTAAAGGAACCTCACTAGACTATAGGGTTGTCTCAACCTGAATAGTAGGCAACATGCAAAACGCACGTATAGTGGGCATGAGTACCTAGACCTACCAGGGTACACAACTACACTATATCTAGCTACACATCCCTGGCGATATACGCGCCCTAACCATTGATCCTGAGACTCAAGCTCATATCATGGCACCATACTTATATATATAAAATCTAGTAACCATCCTATCCAGTATAAATTAATCCTCCATAAGTCATTCAACTTGTTCAGCTGACCTGACTTGAATATAAGTAGGACTTAACATTTTAGTTAATCCATTCCCTTATATAATAAATTAGTCATCCATAAGTCATTCAACTTGTTCAGCTGACCTGACTTAAAATTTTAGTTAATCCATTCCCTTATATAAAATAGGTAGGACTTAACTAATAAGTTAATCCATCCCTAAAATGCCACCGTCCCATACCGGTGCATTAAATCACACAATCCAACAATTGATGTAACAATTAAGGAAATACATCAAACATTCCATAAATAACTATGATAAATATGATATCAAGTTATCACATAATATGAATGACTTATTATTTCTTTGAACTTCCTATATCATATGTCCTACACAAACTGAATCTTATACATGATGATATTTTATTATACCGTTAAATAAGGATTCTCCATATCCAATTCATCCTACACATTTAATCTTAATTGCTAAAATATTTTAAAAGATTAAATCCATTCGTTTGTTTAAAACATTCAAATAGTAAGTATCATTATGATTGGGTCTATTTAAATTTATTAAAACCCAAACATAGTCCCTATTTAATGTTCAGGAATCTTAGGCATGTTTCTACGTTCCATCATTCCACAGATATGAAAAATATATAATTTAAACATGTAAAAATTCACATAAGAAATCAAATCAAAATCATGCATTTTATCAATTCATAACACAAGAACAGATATGAACCAATTTCATAAAACCTATATTCTAACCCAATTAAACATGCATAATATTTAATTTTATGTGTTTAATAAATCCTGGAATTTTCTAGGCATGTACAGAAACACGAATCAAAGGGAAAGAGATAGAAGAAGAACTTGCCTTAAACTTTCGGATTGAAAGTTAAACTTCTTCTTCCTTGATCTTTTCTCTAAAGGGTTTTCTCCTCCTTCCTTCCTCTTTCTCCTTCTCTCTTTAACTCTCTCTCTCTAGAATATATTACGTGATATATTTTCACTCATTTTTCAACCTATAGTTGTGTATTTATAGGCTAAATAATAACCCTATTCCTTTTCCCAATCTAAGTCAACTTAATAAAGAAAAATAAAAAATGAAAATATTAAAAAGGTAACTTAAAATATGTTACGTATATAATCTATGTATATCCTTATTAATTAAATAAAATATATACATTAGATTATTTATTAATACTAAAGTTACCATAATATTAAAAGGTAACTTAAAACATGTTACGTATATAATCTATCTATATCCTCATTAAATAAATAAAATATATACATCAGATTATTTATTTATACTAAAGTTACCATAATATTAAAAAAGTAACTTAAAACATGTTACGTATATAATCTATCTGTATCCTCATTAAATAAATAAAATATATACATCAGATTATTTATTTATACTAAAGTTACCATAATATTTAAAAGGTAACTTAAAACATGTTACGTATCCTTATTATATAAATATATAAAATATATACATCAGATTATTTATTAATACTAAAGTTACTATAATATTAATAAATTACTTTCCTTTTTATATATATGTATATACATATATATCTATATATATACATATAGAACTATCTATGGGTAATTATCCATACCCATCTAACCTCATATCCAAGTAGTCCATAAGACCCAATTAGTTAGCCCATTACCACTAACCATAACCATAAAATAAAATAAAATAAAATATTTAATCATTTAATTTACAATTAATTACAATTAATCAAATACATCATTTAAGCACACAATCTAATTAAACAAATAATACAAATAACACCTAGACAAAATACGAATAACACATAAATAAGTAGCCAATTAATCAAGTAACACTTAATTCAATTAAACACATAAACAGTTAGTCAAATAATCAATTAAACAATTAAAAAAATACAATAAAAATAAATAAATAAATACCGAGACTATCCTTTTAAAATTAGGGGTATTACATATTCCAATTAACACGACGTGAAGTATACTTGAAATCAAGGACGAGGCATATGATCTATGCGATTAAACAAGGATGGGACATTCTATGAAACACGAAAAGGGATTATACATGAAGTCAAGGACAAGGCATAATATCTATGCAATTGAACAAGGTTAGGAACAATCCATGCAACACGATAAGAAAATAAGGGAATATAACGATCACATTATCAATGCAATTTACATGATTGGAACATACCAATTAGCACGACATGAAGAAATACATGAAATCAAAGATGAGACATAATATCTATGCAAGTGAACAAGATTAGAATATTCCAAGTAACACGATAAAGAAAACACATGAATCCAAGAACAAGGCATAATATCTATGTAGTATAGCAAGTTTGGAGCATTTCACATATACGACAAGTTTAAATCTTCAAGGAATAGCAACTTAAAATTTAAAGAGTGAAATCAAACAATGCGAAAATTTGGATATCGCCCGGATTAAAACTGTACTCTTGGGATCACTTTAGGACTACCAACCCAAGGGTACCTTCCCCTAGTCTTGGGATCACTTTAGGGTTATCAACCCAAGGGTACCTTCCCCTATTCTTGGGATTACTTTTGGGCTATTAACCCAAGGGTACCTTCCTCTATTCTTGGGATCACTTTAGGGCTATTAACCCAAGGGTACCTTCCCCTATACTAGAACCAAGTTCTAGCCATAACAATTCTTGATTGATATCCCAAGTCCCAAAATCAACAAGTTGTGCAAGTCAAGATTGTATTAAAATACAAGAAATGCATTAACCACGTTTCATGGACAACCAAGATTTTGGAACACACAAGTCATGCCCTAAGTTCACAACTACAATGGCATATGAAATGTCAAGAAAACACAGTATTCATCTATATAGATTAAATCCAAGATATATGGCACATAGAATCCATTAAAGTAAATATACCACAAGTATAAGATACATGATTTAATTACTTACAAAATAACACATGTGAAATCAAACCATTCCAAGACAAATGTACAAGTCTATGAAGTACACTAATGAAACCGAGATACAAAGGGTCTAGATACATGACAAAAAGCTAGAAGCTTCATGAAGTACAAGTTACGACCATGTGAGCTAAGTTCCATACAAGGGAAATAATGAAATATAAGCTTCAAAACTTATCCGATTATTCTCAATTTGATACACGTGAAGGAACTTATCAAGGGAATCATGAATACAAGGTTAGAAACTTAATCAAGTACAAGGGACCATTGAATGGATTTTAATTAACTCATTTAATTAAAATCTATAGATTTTTAAACTCATCCAATTAATCTCAAATTAATGTATGTTATACAGCATGTCAAGACTTGATTTAAGGACATGATACAAGTACATTCCATGTAATGAACGGCCATGAGTATCAAACTCTAATACTAAAAAAATAATAAATGAAAAGTTTCAAAACTTAATCAAATATTCTAGATTTAATATATATGAAACTACATGACATGTATATCAAGAATATCAAGTCGGAATTCCAATGGAGTGAATAGTACACTCGGAGTAATTTAATTAATCTAATTAATTAAATGTTACTAGATTTCAAAACACTTCCATTTTCTCTTAAATTCACCTATGTTGAAGAGCATGCCAAAGCCTAATATAATATGCTAACACATATTGATTTCAAGCTAGTTAAGACCACATGATTTAATATTTTATTCAAGATAAATATTAAATAAAATCTTCGTTACTTGTCCAAATGATCTAGATTTAATATATGTCAATGACCATGTCAAGGGGTAATTTAATATCATACCACATGTTTAAAACAAGTCATAAGCAACCGGGAAAATTAAATCTTACACAAAGAAATAATTAATCAAAATTTCTAGATTTAATAACCAAGTATGTAAACAAGTAGTACAAGCATCCATAGCATGTAATATGACAAGAAAAGTAAATTATAACACCTCCTACCTCAATTTGAGATGAAATCTCAAAGGCCCACCAAAATAAAAGTGCTCCGAATTCGACGATACCGAGAGGTTTTGTCGGGGACAACACCGTGAATAAGAATCCGCAAGAAACCCCATGAAAATCTCAACTTGACTCCAAACCCGAACTCGAAAAATCGTCGGAAATGTATTCTAATAAGGGCATAAGAGGCGCGGCGTTAAGACAAGTATTAAACGTTAAGGCCGAAGACATTTCACCAAGGAAAAGTGGTCCAAAGGAGGAGAAAGAAGGTGGCAGCCATGGGAGGGAGCTTGGTTGGCCATGGGAGAGGAAGAAGAAGAGGAAAATTTTGATTTTTCTCTTTAAGTCCCCTGTTTATAGAAAAACCCTAAAAGTGCCCCGAAAGGGCCCCGCCGGGTCCGGAAAAGTGGACTTTGAGCAAACGCGTTCAAACGGCAAAAATCCATGAATGAAAAAGATTCAAAATAAGAAAATATGAACAATGGAAGTAACGGTGTCAAAAACTGAGTCCCGAGCAGAAAGATATGCCCCGAACAAGTTCGGCGGCAACTAGATCCAAAAACTCTGAAACTGGAGAAAAACAACCAGAATGGAATTCTAAGAGTCCACGACTCGATGAAATGTGAAAATGCATCCCATACAAGAATCCAGGCTCTAG
The DNA here is from genome assembly GCF_030987335.1 of Cornus florida. Classification (NCBI taxonomy): domain Eukaryota; kingdom Viridiplantae; phylum Streptophyta; class Magnoliopsida; order Cornales; family Cornaceae; genus Cornus; species Cornus florida. The sequence continues at coordinate 36,864,514 of NW_026775573.1, forward strand.
ACGAGATATTTTGCAATAACTCTCGTTAATTGCACAATGGCCCCTACAAAAAGGGTTAATTGCGAAACTGCCCCAGAATGAAAATATCTTCCAAAAGATATTTTCTTAGATACTCCTAAAATAAAATATCTTCAAAAGATATTTATGAAAAACACCCCAAGGAAAGAAAATAATTCCAAAGAACTATGCATCCATGCCCCTATGGATACCGGGAGCAACTAGAGTACTTTCTCATAAAAGTAAGGATACGTATTTTGAGGAAACCACTGAAGATGAAGGTACGTGAAGTCAAAAACTAACTCCGAGGATGAAAAGTGAGGTTTTGCCAAACAAGTGACAAACTGGAATAAGACAGAATAGGGAAAAAGACGAAATAGCGCATAGTGTCCGAAAAGTGAAAATGTAGAAATGACTCAGTCCTCAAAGGAAGTTGTTAATCCACAGAAAAGAGTCTCAGAAACCATTTTCGAGCACTCGAGATGACACTAAGTAACAAGAAATAGAGTTCATAAAGGAAAATTAAACGAAAAAAATTCATTCGTAAAATTTCAGGAAAAAGGAAAGGGAGGTAAATGACCAGGTCATTACAACCTACCCTCCTTAAAGGAATTTCATCCCCGAAATTCAGAACACACCGGAAAGAACAAAATAAGGACCGAACAAAAGGTCAAACGAAGAACAGCTCATAAAGCACTGATGAACAAAAACAGAAGTCTCAAAATCAACTGAAGGAACGCGAAACCACGAATCGAGACAACACTTCATACGAATCGGCACGTTAACTCAACGTCAACTACCGAGAGAATCCCAAGGCAACGAAACGTTGAAACATGATAGAAGAAGAGAGTGACAAGGCAGTACGAACAGTAACCAAAACCCGCCCACACTTACTCGTCAGCAAGATAGCATGACAGTATAAGGCACTAGTCCATAACATGCCCCAACCAAGTCAACTCAGAAAACCTATCGATACGGATGACATCAATGTCGGAATGATCATTTACCAAAAGCACCACGAGAACCAAACATCCCCGAGAGTTGGGGTAGCTAATCCCAAAACTTTGACAAATGACACTGGCACCATTTTGTTTAAGGCCTTGAATCTAGAAGTCACGAAGGAAAAGGAAATGAAACAGTGCCTCCCTGGCCCGCGTCTCACTCCACCAGACAAGAAAAAAGAAGGAGTAGCAGTCATCTATGCTTATATGAGCCTTACTTGCATCAATCGATAGACTAAGGTTCTGAAACACCCAACCAAGAAAACAAACAAGAAGGTTCCTTACATGGGCCCTTACTAGATAAATTTCTCCTATCCAAGGAAGAACTTCGTGAAACAAGAATGTATCTAAGGGATACGATAAATCCAAAGAGACAATGTCAAAATCTGATAAAAAAGGGGAAACAGCTAGCATGCAACATAGCAACGAACTATCTACTTAAAGTGGCACATAAGCAAACAGACATGTTATCAAATCAAAACATGTTATCAAATAAGACATGTTATCAAACAAGACATATTATCAAACAAGACATGTTATCAAGATATAAATGACATATCAAAGCAAAATACTTGAGCATGATATGCACCCAAAACCCGTCATCCAAGGTATTCGAAACCGGATGCTCTGATACCACTTGTAATGACCTGGGTTTTGAATCAAAACCCGGGTCGTTAAACCCCCACTGTAGATCCATCCCTGGTTATAGAGCTTTGAGCTCCCTCGATTCTCAACCAGGGTCAATCATCCTTTGAGGTATAAAGCAATCACTTAAAAGGAACAACATACTCTCTGACAATTCTTTAGGTAGAAGAGGAGTTCTTGGAGCGCACCGATTGTAAGTGATTGCTTCAAGAACTCCTCTTTTACCAAAATTTTGGTACTGTATTTCTAAATTCTAATTGTGTTAATGATACTCTTAATGAGGATGGTAGGTTGGGAGCTTTCGTTCCGAAATATATAGTCTGTTGTTGCCTCACGTAGACATAAGATGGAAATTTTGTTGACATAAATTTTGACCTAATGGATAAAGGAATCCTAATTTGGCAGGGCATTAGGGGAAGATCAACATCCAAGTTGTGCTCAATGTCAATTTTTCACCAACTACATATACATAAACAATGATACATATATGCAAATTGTTTTTAATGATTTATTGCAATAATAAACTAGCTCAATAGAGTCAAGTTTGAGCTCTCCCAACTCGATTTCGATCATGCATGGTCCGGGAAAACTCAAGCTAAGTTCAAGTATTAGCTTGTTTGTTACAAATAAAAAATAAAATAAATAAAATAAAATAAAATACTTGGTAGTTTTAAAAATTACTTTGTGCTTCCTTAAAAGGAAATTTTTACCTCTTTAAAAATTACCTCCCTAGCAATGACATACCATCAAATAGAATAATGAAAATTTTTCTTTTATCAAAATACCCTCAAATAATTACTTGAAATTATAGTGATGCCCCTCTTTTAAACATCTCTTCCTTTAATCTTTCTCTCTCAATATATATACAACAAACACACATATTTCAGAGAGAGACAGAGATGCTTTAACTTCATGTTTACTTAGTATATGTAAAATCAATATGAGCATCGATGATGAGTGTCCCCCGTCGGCAATGGTGTTAGTAGCGGTGGTCATAAAAAGCAATGGCATTAGGGAAATCAAAAGCTAAGGAGCGTTTGATATATAATGGAAAATTTTATAGCTACAACTATTTGGTTTAAAAGCATTCCGAGAGCTGTTGCGTGAGTTTCCTCACTTGTGGTCATGCCAGGACCATGTTCAGTCTTCCTTGGACAGAGATCGGTTAAGCCAAACAAATATTTCTGGTGCTCATGTGCCACTAGGGCTGTAGATTTACCCCTAATATGACTTCGAGGCAATACGAAGAGTAGAAATGATCCTCTAAAAGGTTCTTGCAGCCCTCATCGCTAAGGCCAGCATTCAGTGTCTGGTGTTTCTTTTAGGTATTTTTTGTCTATGTAGAGAAAGAAAACAAATGAAAATCTACGTAAATTGTGGTTATCTATTTTTGATAATTAGGATGGGCTCTCATAAATGGGTCTGGGTTGGTTATCCAAGTTTGCTCTTTTGGGCTTATGTTTCCAATTTATTGTTGGACTGTTTGGCTTAAGGCCCACATTTGTAACTTTATTTATATATTTCAATAGCTTAATTCTCCGAAGAAAAAAACAAAGGAAAAAAAAACATCCGCTTACTATATCATAGTTGAGCACTAACTCACTAAGTCATATAATTCTTCTCAACAGGTGTCGCTCTCATACTCTGCGCGCACTCTCGCTCAAATTATCATTACTTATGACTCAATTCTACCTCTCTCCCACTCCCACTCCTGCTTTATGTGACTTAGTTGAGCAAGGTGTTAATTTAATTTGTATGCAAACAACAACTAATCATTTCATTCTAATTCACGTCATGCCCACCACCACGTCCATCAATGATGCTTACACCTCCATTTCCTAGATGTTTGCTTGAATATATTAACAAATACTTAGGATCCTAAGCTATGGTTTTCTAATCTATCAAAGAACACCATTAAGCTAGACTCATCATCATGAAGCAATGGACAAAAGGAAAAAACATAATTAATTAAAGGAAAAATCTAAGGTAATTAGTTTTCTGCACATTAAGAAGTATATATGTATATGTACGAAAGAGAAAAATTCTAAATATCGCATATCACGCTCACTATCACTTCCATCCCAACTCTATGTAATCTTTGTTTTCCTTAAATTTATGGGGAAACGAACAAACTTTTATCATTTAAAAATATAATGGAATTTTTGTTATTAAACATCACTTAAAGAGGGTTGAAATAATCTTTTATTCATTTAAATAAAAGAATAATACTAAAATTTCAATTATGTTAAGTGCATGACATCAACATTTTCTATTCACTATATTTGACTGTTAAAATGGAAGGTATGTGTAGCAAGGTTTCAATTTTAGAGGAGGACACAGTAATTTTCAAAATCATAAAGGATGTCTATGTAATTAGAGCAAATCTTGGAGAAGGCTGGTGTAATTTACTCCAAAAAAAAAAAAAACTCGTGTTCTCTATTGACCTAAGGTTTCTAACCAAGGGTGTATGAGACATTCCGTGCTAGCCCGCCCACTATACATATGGTAGTATTTTTATTTTTTACATAAGAATTTTTTATATAATGCCCTTCCTAAAATTATCTCTTAATTTTTTAATTTTATTTTTCTTTTGCTCTTTAAATATTTTTTAAAAAGTTAAATTTTTCTTGTTAAGTTGAACTCTAATTTTTTCCCTTTATAGTTATGTCATTTTTCTTTCCTTTTTTCCCTTCTACTCCTTTAGGGTTTGTTTGGTTAGCATGAAGTAGATTGAATAGAAAATAAACGGAAAATATTTAAATTTGTTAGGAGTTTAGTTAGCTTGAAAGATAAAATTTTCAGGAAAGTAATTTTCTTGTAATTGCTTAATTTTACTTTGTCTAACATAAAATACAGGAAAATTTTACTTTCTCGTGAAAGTGGTGCCTTCATATCTTAGTTTCTTATTATGCCCATATCACACCCTCTTCACTTTCTCCACAAACTTCTCTAACAAGTGAGTTTCCTTCTTTTGTAAATTGCTTATAAGATAATGTAATACTAATTTAATTGTATATGGTTTTATATGTGCATAAAAAATTAAATTTTTATTGTAATTTTTTCTTAATAATAATTGAGATTGATATATATATATATATATATATATATATATATATATATATATTCAAATATTTAGTAACAGAATGTTGGGGAAATTATAATTTAATTCATACATGTATTTTTTTATATATAGACTTCTTGTGACTTTAGGACTCAACTACTCATTTAATTTTAACTATATGTACCAAACTCATTTAATTTTAATTATATGTACCAAACTAATTTAGTTCCAAGTACTTTATTTCAATTGGACTGGAGTTTTTTTTTTTTTCTTTTTCATTTTATGACTAAAAGTATATCTATTAACTTCAATCTTTTATCCTCAAGATTTTTCAGATCAAAATTTTTTATTAATTAAACTTGCACCTATAATCACATAAATCTAATTATTAAACATCAGAAGACAAATATTATAATATTCATTGTTTCATCTTTGAACTTAAATTTTTAATTTTGTTCATAATTCTGAAAATATGATAGTGTCTCAAAAAAGTACAAAATAATCTTATAATTTAAACAGTAGTTTTGGGAATTACAACCACTTTCTTTTCACTTTCATTCTTTCCAAACTCACAAAACAATATTTTTCAAAACTTTCTTGAAAAATTTTCTTGCTAACTAAATACATGATAGAAACTTGATTTTCTTTTCCTTTCCTTTACTTTCTTTCTTTTTTACTTTCCAAGAAAAATTTCTATCTAACCAAACGGACCCTTAAATATTTCTTTTTTCTTAACACTGCCTTCCCTAAACTAAAATTCTGGCTCCGCCCCTACATGTGTGCATGAATTGGTTGTGCTTTCAATGGGATGCAAGTTGATTTAGGCAAAATCTACAAAAAAAAAAAAAAAAAAAAATTATCAATGTACACACGTGCAAGTGCAGAGCTAGCCAGAAATTCAATTCAAAGGGCACAATGTAAAAAACTATAAATAAATAAATTCAATGAACATGACAACAACTATAAATTCTTCAAATCAAGAAGCAAAGAAGAAAAAAATTATTTGCAAAATAATATATCAATCTATAAGGTTTTGTTTGGATACATAGGAAAGAAAAGAAAAGAAAATGATAGTATTAGTTATGAAAAAAAAAAAGATAACAATAATTTATATTTATATTTGGATAAATAGAAGAGAAAAGAATAGAAATGATATTATTTTTGTCTGGATATAATAGAGAGGGAGAAAATAAGAGAAATGATAACAACCAAGTTACTATTATATCCTTTTAAATAGAAAGGATCGGATATGAGTGGAATAATAATTTTCTCTTTTTAATTATTGAGGGCAGTTTTGAGATTATGAAAATTCTACTTAAACACTGTCATTGCTCTCCCTATCTTCTCATTTTTTGAGAGATAGAAAATGATGGATCAAGTATCCCTCCCTATTTCTTCCTATCCTTTCTTTTTCCTCATTTTAAATCACCCAAACACAATTAAACTCTATTATTCCTTTTCTTTTCTTTTTTTTCCTTTCCCTATCTGTCCAAATCATCGCATCCAAAGGCACTCTAAGAGAGATAAATTACTTGACAAAAATAATAAAAATGAAAGAATTTTGAAAGAAAAAAAAAAATAGCATATCATTCAAAAAAAAAAAAAAAAAAATTAACACTTTTTTTAAAGGAAATTAAAAGAATTTAAAGGGTAAAAGAGAAAACAGATAAAAATTAAGAGATATATAATTTTATAAAATAAAAATTTTAGGGGGTTAGTGGGTGGGCCAGGCCGAACAGACATGTACCCCGAGCATACATTGGCTCTGTACACATTGCTATTAATTAATTGTATGTAGAATTTCTATACATTTGTGATTAAAAATTTTGTATATTTGTTAGATGTTATTTAATTTAATTCGAAAAATATCGATGTATGCCATAAGCGTACAAATTTTATAAAAATTTTAAAATACAATATTATATAATTTAGTCCAAAGATATATATATATATATATATATATATATATATATATATATATATATATATATATATAACAAAATAAAAATTGTGCTAGACAAAAACACCTAGTTATTTTTTTTTTCCCTTTATATGATGCTATTTAAAGGGATAAAAACTGGTGCCAATAAAATCTAGTTGGAGTTAAAAGTTCATTGTCCATTATTGAGAAGATTGTATTCCTTCCAAAATAAAATGAGTTACTATAGTGATGCATTCTATAAACTTAGAGTACAACGAACAAAACTTATTTTGTGGTCCTTTGCACTAAGTTTATAAAATTGATTGCAATGTGATTTATTAATAGTGGCGGAGTCAGAATTTTAATTTAGTGGAGACAACATTTAAACATTGTCAATATATTCTTTTTACTAAAATAAAAATACAAAAAAATTAAATATCGATTGATACTTTTTTATTGAATAGATTAATGATTGTTCTTGACCAATTTTTATGTTTTGAACATGGCATGATGATTTCTATTGATATACTGTATGAAATAATCCTATCTAGATAAAACAAGACATACTCTATCTTAGTTAATTTATTTGAAAAACCAATTCATAAAAAAATATATAATAATTAATTTTTTATCAAGTTTTTTAAATATTTTGAATCTAAATGCAATTACCAATATAATTCATTTCACAAATCATAAAATAAAGGGTAAAGTGCATTAAACCCCCCGCAACTATACCCCAAGTGCAACTAACCCCCCTATACTACAAATAACCCCCCTTCAACTATGGTTTTTGTTTAGTCTTGGGACAGAGAGTGTTATTCCGTTTCCCTTCCTTCATCGAAAATTCATAAAGTCCATTTTGCCCTTTAAGTAAAAGTCTGGTGTTTTAGGCTGAGATGTAAGTTTTAAATTGGTGAAATTATGTGGGACCCCTTTATCACAACATCCACTAAAATGTCAACATCTAGCCAACCTTATCAACATAACTGATACCCAACCTTATCTCTCCCCTCACCATACCCATACATACATACATACATACATACATACATATATATATATATATATATATTGTAATATTGTTCATCTTCTTCACAAGAAGTGACCCACGAAAAAAAAAAAATACCTTGCCCCAAATGAACTCCTCTTTCTCCCTCACTGGCTATATATATATATATCACTCGTTAGTTTGTATAATTATTCGACAATTGAAGAATTTTCAGAGTTTGCATAACAATGACAGATGACTGCATCAGATTCAGCAACAGTGATGGTATTTTACTGTGGATTGAGATTGAGCTTCAAGATTGGGCAACTGTATCATTATTTTCTTTTAGAGGCCCACTCTTACTATACGTCTCTCTCTCTCTCTGAAATTGTTTGGTGAGGGCTAATCTGAAACTCGTAAGAGAAGAGAATGTTGGTGAAGATTGAGCTTTATAATGTTATTTCGACGAAGAGACCCACCGACGTGGCTATTGTAACGGCGGTGGTGTCAATTAAATTTCTGTTATATTGGTTTGTTGATGGGTGGAGAATTTTGCGATGGGTTTGCTTGAAGATCGGTGATAAAATAGGTTTTCTAATTGAGTTGCTTGTGATTGTATTTGCTTTCAATTCGGTTTTGCAAAGAGTTTAACGATGGGTTTAGAATTTTGCGATTGGGTTTGGTGATCAGTGATAAAATATACATGGCGATTTTCCGATTGGGTTTACTTTTGATTGGGTTTTGCAAATCAGTTCTTTGCGATTGGGTTTGGTGATGGTTGAGAATTTTGCGATTGGGGTTAAAATTTACGATTGGGTTTGCTTATGATTAGGGTTGAGAATCAGTTATGTTACTGTTAAAATCAAATTTCTCTATCTTCCAAATGAAAACTTGCCATGAATATGGACTGGTATGTGCACACGACATATATATATATATATATATATAGAGAGAGAGAGAGATAGAAAGAGGTTCCATTAAACAAAATTAAATGATGTATACATATATAGGCAGCTACAGAGGAACTCATTCTCTGTAAAATATACAACGTATATACATATACATATATATATATATATATATATATATATATATATATAGGTAGATACAGATATACTCCACAGATCGACGAGGAAGATGGACAAAACGTTAGGGCGTGTTTGCATACTAGTTGTGTTCAAATGTCTTTAAAGGTCATTATGGTCTTTTACATTCCATAAGGGCTCTATGGTCATTTAGAAAAATATGGGCTATCACGTGCAAGGCATATGTTAGAAATCCATCGGCCGGTTACCGAATTGGGTAAAGTGCAACAGATTACATAGTTTAAGGGGGTTTTATGTTACTTTAGAAATTTATGGGGGTTTTTTGCTTATTGGGATATAGTTGAGGGGAGTTTATTGCACTTTACCCTGAAATAAATATCTATTCATATATTTTACATTTTTCTTAACAATTATACTACAATATTATTGTTGAAAAAGTTTCATTTTAAGTTCAAAATTTTTTAAAAATGTATTTTGAAATATCTAAAAAGTATCGGATAAGTGGTCAAAGTATTTGAGAAATATCTTAAAAATTAAAAAATATAATTAAAATTATATATATGTTTAAGAAGTATCGGACACGCATCCGAGTTATGTCGGTATCCAATACAGACACGATACTAGTATGTCAACATTGTAGAAGAATTCATGCTTCCTAGTATATAAGTAATGATAGAGATAATGTCGTAATTAATGACATCATTTTATATAATGTCGTGATAATGTACATTTTTAAAAAATGTTTGATAACCCAAGTCTCTTAAACATCACAAATGATAGATTTTGTGCCAAAAAATCTTTTAGCACAAATAATAAATTTTGCACCAAAACTAAAATTTTATTTCTATAATAATTTTAAATTTATATAAATATAATTATATCTTTACGAGATATGGGATGTTTAAGAGACTTGGGCTACCAAACATTTTGAAAGCCCAAGGCCCAAACCATGAACAAGATGTGGATTCCTTAAAACAAATACATTCCTTAAAGGCAAAAGATTTCATTGTAGCAAGCCAAGGCCCAATCTTAATTAACGGTCACATAAATGGACTTCCGGATAACCATTGATTTGAGTTTTCTTTCCTCTGAAGATCCGAGGAGATAGTACTAGTAGTATTATTATTTTTACTTGTTCAACATGTTTTTGGAATTATTACCAATAAATGGACTATTGGACCCATATTTACTGTTTGGTGGAGTCAAAGCCATGATCTTGTAACAAAATGAAGTTGACCAAAATTTTCATCTGACATGAAAAAGCACTGTTCATTATCCAAATTACCTTTACTATTTTTAAGTACCACATAGGTACACTTTTTGTTTACAGATGTATCATATTTTGTGTAGACCATCTCTGCGTATACAAAAAGTGATACCAGATCAATGACATGGTCTATAAAAAAAAAAGGGTACTTCCATGCATAAAAGTGGTACATTAGTGTATAAAGGTAGTACATGAAATTAAGAGAAAGGATAGTTTGGACAAATGAACAGTGTTTTTCTATGTCCACATTAGCATTTTGATCAATCTCATTTTTTTTGGAACATCATGATTTTCAGTCCGTCAAATAGTAAATATGAGTCTATAACACGATGTATTCAAAATAATCTCTTATATATATATATATATATATATATATATATATATATATATATATATATACATATGGGTCATTTACAAACAAATAAAAAATTAGACATATTGATTAATAATGTGATAAAACATGAAACGTTTTATTTCTATTATAAGGCTTGTCATGTTCTTTTTTAAATTTCTTTTAGTTAATATATTGACAAGAAATTATCTAATTCAACTGCCTTGAAGAATTTAAATTCTTTAATTTGCTTTGTTTGCAACAACAAAGCTAGGATTTTTAGTAAAATATAAACTGAAATTAACAGTTTAAAACCTAAGTAGAAAAAACTAGGTTACAACATATCTAATTACGTATTTTGATTCCTCTAATCTACATCATACGTGTTCTTAGATCGCTTATTCTTTTATCTTAACTTTGTTTGGTTACTGAGAAAATTAAATAGATTTTGAATTTTGTTAGTATTAATTTCTTTCAGTTTACCACTCAAAATTTCAGGTTGAAACAAGATATGAACAATACTATTAGGAAATGGTTTCATCATTTGAATTTCGAGGCATCTTGCACTACAAGCCATAATCAGAGAGAGAGAGGAACTCCTAGATGGAGTAATACAAATCTTTAGAGAGATAGAGAAAGGAAAACACTTGTTAATTATGTAGACTTGGCCTAATGACTTGTTAATTTAAAAAGACTATATAATCTTTAGAAATCAAATAAGGAGTTGGAAAAAATTTAAGTCTTGGTGCTTCATAAACTATCAAGTTTTAGAATTGATTTCTTCTAAATATAAATAATTATTTAAGGGTTACACTCATATACATAGTTCAAACTTTACCCGATATGTGTGCCGGGGGCTGTACACAGATCCCGTGAATTATTCATGACAAAACGCCGGACACCCGGTTATCGAAAAAAAAACTAAGAAGAAAAGAGTTTGTTTGTTTGTTTGTTTCCTTCTTTTTTTTTTTTTTTTTTTTTTTTTTTTCAGAGTGGCCGAAACAACAGTGACCTTTGGTGCTTGCATGAATTATATGAATAAACTAGCTCAATAGAGTCAAGTTTGAGCTCTCCCAACTCGATTTCAATCAGGGTCCGGGAAAACTCGAGCTAAGTTCAAGTATTCGCTTGTTTGTTAAAAATAAAAAAAATAAATTACGCTAATTTTCTTTGAAGTTTGTTATAATACACGAGCTTTCCTTATAGTTTTAAAATTACTTTGTCCTTTCTTAAAAAGGAAATCTTGTTATCTGTACTTCCCTAGCAATGACATACCATCAAATAGAATAATGAAAAATTTTCTTTTATCAAAATACCCTCAAATAAGCACTTGAAATTATAGTGAGGCCCCTCTTTTAAACATCTCTTCTTTTAATCTCTCTCTCTCTCAATATATACAACAAACACACATATTTGGTACCAGTGGCCTAACGGTATCAATCTCTTACTTCCCAAAGGGAGGTCAGGGGTTCAAGTCTCATAAGAGACGTGTGTAAGTAAAAAAAAAAAAAAAAAAAAAAAAAAAAAAAAAAAAAAAAAAAAAAAAAAAAAAAAAAAAAAATTAAAGAGAGATAAAGATGCTTTAAATTCATGTTTACTTATTATATATAAAATCAATATGAGCATCGACAAGTGTCCTCCATCGACAATGGTGTTAGTAGCGGTGGTCATAAAAAGCAACGGCATTAGGGAAATCAAAAGCTTATGAGCGTTTGATATATAATGGAAAATTTCATAGCTACAACTGTTTGGTTTAAAAGCATTCCGAGAGCTATTGCGTGAGTTTCCTCACTTGTGGTCATGCCAGGGCCATGTTCAGTCTTCCTTAGATCAAGACCGGTTAAGCCAAACAAATATTTCTGGTGCTTATGTGCCACTGGGGTTATAGACTTACCCCTAATAATTTTTTCTTTCTTACTTTTTTTTGGGTTAAAAGGTAAACTTGTGTACATAGAATAAAAAGAATGAACATGGGGACTTACCCCTAATATGACTTCGAGGCAATATGAAAAAACGATGGATGAAGTTATTGCGATGAGTTTCCTCACTTTTGGGCTTGTGTTTCCAATTTATTGTTGGACTGTTTGGCCTAAGGCCCACATTTGTAACTTTATTTATATATTTCAGTAGCTTAATTCTCCGAACAAAAAAAAAAAAAAAAAGAAAAAAAAAAAGACGAATTGTAAAAAACTCCCCTCGAGTTTCACCTACTAATAAAAAAACATCTCTTATAAATTGTTTTAGCAAAAAAAAACCCTCAACTATAACAAGAGGTATTTTAACTGATGGCTATTTAAAGGATTATATTTTGGACGAAAATACCCCTTAAACATTACTATGTTCTGCTTCACCCCGAGTCCAACTCGGACGAGTCAACACATCAATGTATCACCACTGAGTTTGACTCAGTCGACGTTGACGAAATCTTGGAGTTGCAGTGTTGAGTTTGTAGGGGTTTTTTCTACTAGATAATAAAATAGCAATATAATAAAGATATCAGGAATACAAATACGAAGGGAAACAGAGGAGATGCACAGTGTAGGAGGAGAGAAAAAGACCAACTATCAAGATAAAGATGGTGATAGGGCGAGTATACAATATCTCATGACAGCTTTTTTTCTTTTAGGGTTGTTTTTTTTTTCTTCATAGGATAGTGCCATTTATAGATCTGGATCCCATTGGTTATTATCCAATGGTTCTTTCCATGCATGGTCCCTCGTATGCATTACCCCCAATCTGGATTACGTGAGTAATCCTGGAGATTTAGGAGTCTGAAGGGTCTAATCCTTTCCTCGAGCTTTATCCCATGTTGCCATGTGACTTCTCCCTTAATCAAGGGCATTAAAATTTGCTTAACCGTCCGTTGGTCAAGCCTAACATAGCATTAATTGTGGTTTTAAGGTTTACTGTCACGACATATATAATCCCATTATCTTGTTAATTGGGCCTTGCCGAGAGGGAAGGCACCTCTTGACTTCTCATCCACCAATCCAAGATCCTCCTAAGTTTCCCAAACATGGATTTTTATAACACGGAGATCCTACTTTCATCTCGTGCTAAGGAGCTCCAGCTTTTCAAAGCAGTATTGTCTAGCGTAACACCAGGGTTCGAGGTATTCGAGAGTTAGTCTCTCGAGGCTTGATGGGCATAGCGTGGTGCCAGGGCTTGGGATGCTTGAAGATTAGCTTCTCGAGGCTTATTGGGCCTGGAGCGATCCCAGGGCTTTGTATGCGCGAAGTTTGATCTTTCGAGGCTTGGTGGGCCTGGAGCAGTGCCAGGGCTTTAAAGTGCTCGAGATTTGATCTTTCGAGGCTTGATGGGCCTGGAGCGATGCTAGGGCTTTAGAATGCTCGAAATTTGATGTTTCGAGGCTTGAGGGCCTGGAGCGATGCTAGGGCTTAGAGTGCTCGAGATTTGATCTTTCGAGGCTTAATAGGCCTGGAGCGATGCCAGGGCTCAGGGTGCTCGAGATTTGATCTTTCGAGACTTGAGGGCCTAAAGCGATGCCAGGGCTTAGAGTGCTCGAGATTTGATCTTTCGAGGCATGATGGGTCTAGAGCGATGCCAGGGCTTAGGGTGCTCGAGATTTAATCTTTCGAGGCTTGAAGGCCTGGAGTAATACCAGGGCTTAGAGTGCTCGAGATTTAACCCTTTGAGGCTTTTGACTTTTCAAATTGCCACGGAGGATTTGGCTAGAGTTATATTGACTTGTCAACATGCCACATCAGCTTCTAATAAGTGACACCCACATTTTGCCCCCTGCACGTTCGATGATTCAGAATGAATTATTGCACATGCAAGACTAGGTTTCTAGGTCATTTATTGTTTCGAGGAGGTTAAAGGGACGCAAGCGTGAAAGGTCGCCTCCAGTTATTAATGCGCTGTCTGTTGTCGATTTGATTTTTAAGGGTTCCTGAGGTAAGAAGGCTATTAAAAGGGAACAATAACGGTGTGAAGGGTTACTTATGAAAAGAACTTAGAACATACTTTATTACCTGAACTTCCATCATCGTCGGAGAGAAAAGGTCTTACAAAGGTTTAAAGTTCTTTTGTTCATTTTTGTTCTTAGTTGAGGGGATTGCCACCATGGTTAGTTAGAAACAAGAGTTATGCAAGAAGGATTGCCCTCCTCCAAAGGTGCGAGCAGATTCGAAATGGCGACGGGCACCATTTTTTGGAAAGAGTGACATGTTTTGGCATCGGGCGAGCAAGTTTGTGGTCGCCGGCAAACCGCTTGAAGTGGTTGAGTTGATGGAGGAGGAGGTTGAAATTAACCTAGCTCCTCGCATCCCTACTGATACGATTCTGCGATTTCGGGTCGAGCAAGGGCAATATCCATGGTCTTATGTGAATTTCAATAATCATATAAGTCCTGCCCATAGTTGGGAAAAATGGACGGACGCGATCCTTGCGAACCCGGTGTACGAGGCAATTTTAAATGCAGCAAGCTTGACCCCGTGTATTAAGCTGTTTCGCCAAATACATATTCCTCGCGACACTGTCAGTTTATGGGAACTGACTTCGCGATGGAGCTCAAGCTCGCCCACTTTCGTTACTACATGGGGAGAGTTTACTCCCACTATTGAGGATTTGAGCCAGTTGCTAGGGCTACCTTTTCAAGGGGTAGAGAATCCTGGCTCTTGGGAATTTGTGCAAGCTAAAGAGACTTTGGCTCATGATCTCGAGATGGCTTTGGAGAAAACCAAAGATTTCAAGTTATTGTGGAGCGCACAGGGTGTTCGCCATGCTGAACGAGGCAAGGGTACACGCAAGGCCACTCTTGGGGCTTTGGTGCGATACTATTTTAAGGATTTCCCAATGACAAAAAAGAATCTCTCAGAGGAGGGAAGAAAGGGAATTCCAGGTCCCTGGATTGATCATTCTTCCAGTCTCGCGGCTTACTTACTATGTTAGCTATCGAGATACCTTTTCGAGGGGACTCCAGAAAATGCTCCACAGCTGCAACTTATAGATCTCGTGGTGAAGCTGGCGAGTGGTGTGAAAGTGGCCCTCGCACCTCTCTTTTTAGGAATATTGTACCATCGTCTCGATATGGTGTGGGAAGACATGGCACAGTCTGTGGGGCACTATGTCCATTACTCCTACGTGTCTACCATCTTTCTACAAATGTTCCTGTACGAAAGGTTCCAATCTTATGCTCCCATCCCAGCAGACTTGGCTGTGGACGAGGAGGTAGTGCGAGGCATGAAGTGGCACGGTCGGTTGGGATAAGCCTTAGACCAAAGCTTCTAATTCATTAGTTATCCTTATGCTGCGACCCTGCCTGGGGCCTTAACTCTGCCCATGTATTTTGATGATAATGAGCACATTCCAACAGTTGCTCATCGTTTGAACGCAAGCGAAGTATTGGTGTTTCTGTTAATGACCACCCCTGGCTACTTGCCCGCGATATGGGAAGGGGGCCAAATATCGAAGACATACAATCTTTGCAGAGTCCCTCTACAATTTGGCTATGATAGAGGGGTACCCTCGCAGTACATCTTTATTGAGGGCGAGGACTCCTACGAGAGTAACTTTGTAAGGTTTGTAACAGCTTATATTAGGCTACTTCATGAAAGAATTGGCATTGTCTTCCCGCCAGGGAGGGGCAGGATTTCGAGGTGAACAGAGACAGCTCGCTCACTCTGGGTTATAGAGTTAGCGAGTTGGAAAGATTTCTGTCAGAGTCGTACCCAACGCGCAAAGGCGTTGGTGATCTATATGGGGAACCATTCGCTGAGGCCTCCTATAGAATTTGACAGGGGGGACTTCTATAGCTTCGCCCCTGATCCTGTACCAACTAAAATGTAGTAAAGGGAATCCTCGCAACCTGTCATGGCGACTGCTACCCTGTTGTCGAGGCAGCCCCAGCGCTTGTCCGTAGGCACAAGACAAGGGCCACTTCACGTATAAACCTTCCCCCCTAGTAAATAAGCAGCTGTAAGCACTACAGAGCTAGCCATTGCTACCACGAGGGAGGAGAGTATAAGGCCTCCAGCGCCAAGCACATCTCGACCCGTGGCCTCCTCAAGCAGAATCCCACTCGTGGATGAACCAACTGAGAGTGAGGATACTACCACTTCTGAAGATGATGAGGAACAACCTCTCATTGGAGAGCATGGCTCGATGGCTGCAGCCTTTGGGCTGGGGCAAGGTAGGTCGCACAGGCTTTACCGGGTGCGAGATCGTGGAATTGACAACACTATCCATGACATAAGCTTAGGCGAGGTACTAGCTTCTGACAGTGAATTTCCAAATTTATCTACTTTTAACTTTATGCAAGCCTTAGGTGAGAGTGCCTTATATTGTTATGGTCAAGAGGACACCTCAGCGAGGGCAAGAGAGGAAGAAATGGAAGAGCTAGCGTTGGATGTCTCGCCTCTCATCACCGTTTGAGACGTACCTGTGTGTACCCATGCCGCTGAGGTGGCAGAGATGATGCGAGAGTATGTGAGTGCTATAGCACCACCTCGAGCTAATGTTGACATTGCCGAGGCCACAATACTTCCCGGAGAAAGGGAAGATTTGTCTTGAGATGATGCCCAAGTGAGGGTTAAGGATAGGTCAGAATCCCCGACCCCTGAGGTGACAATTCGCTTGGGCGAACCTGTAGTTTGCCCCTGCAAGATAATACAGAGACAGTGCCGAGATTTCCTATGGAAGTGCGAGAGCCTTCGCAACCTGGGGACGAACATATGGGAAAGCAAACCTCCTTCGAAAGGGATGGGGCCCCTGATTGAGAACACCAAGCCTTGGCCTTAGAAATACAGGAGGTAGGGCAGGCTTCTCTTGTGAACAAGGAGACTTTACAAGAGGAGAGGGTTCAATCTTCTCCTTTGACGGAGTTGCACCCCTCACCAGTCCTTCTTGCATCACAAACTGAGACCACTGTGGTGAATGTCATGGCTACCCCAGCGAGACAGTCCACAGTTCCCACAGTTGAGCAAACTACAACAGGCTCCGTGGGTGAACAATTTATTGCTCAAACAGAATGGACCCCTCGACCCCTTGGTGAGCCAACTTTGGGGACTTAGCAACTTGCAGTTAGTGGTGCGGGAATGCAAATGGCTAGTGCAGAAGTGGAGTGGATGGGTATGCCATTCCCTCGTGCCTATGTACGACTCCTCGAGACAGCCCTTGCACATCATCCTGAGGTTTCACAATTTCTATCTTCGCGTCATGCGTATGTGCAACAATCCATGTACCTATGCCTTGGCAAAATTTTGGAGATTTTTGTAGAAATCGAGCAGGGTGCGCGACCGATGAAGTCCTTGTCAAGGAGGCTACACTCCTATTAGATGATGTTCAGAGGCTCGAGATTCCTGTTTTGTGGCTGCGACAGCGACTATATATGGCTGGGAAATGTCTACAGCAGTGACTGCTCGCACCACACCTTCAGGAAACACGAGCTCGGATTGAAAAATTGGAGGGGGAGCTCGCACAAGAGTGAGAAAGCTTGGCATTGATGGTGGCATACTCGCGGGAGCTCGAAGATGATTACTCGTTACTGTCTTCATATGCGGATTAGACTCATAGGTTGTTTTTTAGTTATTGATGTAGACATGAGTCAAGGACTCTATAATTGTAATCAAATAACATTGAATAAGAAAATTTGTGATTGTCTCTCTCTTTGGTTTTGTTCTCTCTTTCTCTTGTCATGATTTAATTTTTTTTTTTTTTTTTTTTTGCAAGAACTCGAAGCATGTACCAAATTGAATAAGAAAATTAATTTTCATTGGGGGTAGCCAAGCTTAACAAAAGTAGGGCTTCAGCTAGACATTATTAATGGGGCTATGATCAGAGCCCTCGAGTGTGCTATAACCACTATCGCTAGATGTCTTGACAATATAGGGGCCCTCCTAATTAGGTGAGAACTTGGGGGCTTAGAGACCGCGCATAATGTGTGGAGCAGCTTTAAGAACGAGCTGGCCTGGTTTGAACTGTCAAGGTTGGACATGGTTGTTGTATGCTCGCGCTATGTTGTGCTGGTATTGCTGAAGATGCTGCAAGGCTGCCACACGTCGCTCATCGAGGGCCTCCAACTCATTAGCTTGAGATATGGGAATCCCGCTCTGCGAGGCAAGCTACGCCGCAGGGACTGCAATATCAATCGGCAAAATAGCCTCCGTTCCATAGACAGGGGAGAACGGAGTTTGACCAGTAGAACGTTTGGTGGAAGTGCGATAAGCCCAGAGTGCTAGAGGCAATTGTTCCACCCATGTGGTAGGTTTTTCTTCGAGCGTTCGACTTAAGATTCGGATGAGATTCTTATTTGAAGCCTCTGCTTGGCCATTACCTTGTGGGTAATATGGCGAGGAACGCTTATGCTGGACATTGTACTGCCTGAGAAATCGCTTGACTTTATGATTAATGAAAGGAGTACCATTGTCAGTGAGAAGGCACCGAGGGATTCTGAAGCGACAGATGATATTTTCTTAGATGAAAGCCGCGACAGCCCCACCGGTGGCGTGCTTAAGAGGGACCGCCTCAATCCATTTAGTGAAGTATTCTGTTACAACGAGAATCCACATATGACCTCGCACCGGTGGATGGATTGGCCCAATAAGATCCAGTCCCCATGTATGAAATGGCCAAGGGACTTCAATAGGGTGGAGGGGTGTAGCCGGCGTATGGATCTGATGATGGTGATGTTGGCAAGGTCTACATTTTTGTACATGAGACTTGGCATCGCACTCCATAATAGGCCAATAAATTCCCTTTTGTAACAAGTGCGCAAAGAGCTTGCACGAGCCTTGATACTCCAATTGATGAGCCTCCTTCAAAGCTTCCATGGTGTCATTGTAAGACAAACACCGCAGATACATACCATTGAGGGTACGGTGAAAGAGTTCACCCTCCCGAAGCTCGAATCGTGTAGATTTCCTCTTTACCTTTGCAGTAGTTTGTTTATCGTCTGGAAGGGAACCATGCGAGAGGAAATCAATGAACGGGCGATGCCAATCAACCATCTCGAGAATACAAGATTTGGTCTCATCTAGTATAGCCTGACATCGCAGACAGGTGCACTACAGGATGTTGGCCAGAGCTGCCATATCTGGCTAATAATAACCCTGACGCTGGAGTCGTCGGTATAACGCCAGAGGTATAGCACAGTGCTGCCCGTGAGTCGCTATGAGAACTGCTTCAGCATCGCGAAGGCCCAAACATCTAGCTAACATTCCACATGGCAGGCAAAAGTATAGGAGACCCTGCAAGAGTTGGAATGATTTCAATTGTGTGAGAGGTAGTGGTCATGTCCACTGCTTGAGCTGACTAATGATTGGGGCTCGCCAGTCATTGTCGGGAACAGTTTGGGCCGGGAAAAGCTCAGTGATGGTAGTCGGACCAATGCGCTTGGTGATGCGGATCTGAGTCATATCATCTACAATTGTTAGTTTAGAGGCTAACGTTGCAAGTGCATCTGGGTACCTATTATTGGAACGAGGTACATACAAGAACCGAATGGAGGAGAATCTAGCGAGGAGCCTTTGAATATTGGTACGATAAGATGCGAGCGAAGGTTTGCGTATGGTATACTCACCTGTTACCTGCTTAACAACTAACTTGGAGTCCCCGCATACGCATAATCTTGAGATGCCTTTGTCAAGGGCTACGAGAAGGCCAAGAATGAGTGCTTCATACTCGGCTTCGTTGTTAGAATAGCGAAAAGCCAGTTTGAAGGCCGCAATGACATGCTGAGTTGGCGAGGTGAGGACGATACCTGCCCATCCTCCCTTGCTAGTAGAAGACCCATCAAAAGTGAGTTGCCACTCACTGCGACTATCTTTAATGGCGGAAACCTGGAGCTCATCAAGGGGCAATGCGTCGTCAAGGGGCTCATGCCTCTGCTCGGGGAACTGTGCGAGCAAATCTGCTAAAGCTTGGCTCTTAATACCCTGTGGTGGAAAACATGTAATATCGAACTCTAAGAGAGCTAAAGGCCATCGCGACACTTTTCCTGAGATGATTGGCTTAGAGAGGAGGTGTCTATACGGGTCGCACTTTGTGATCAAATAGACGCGATGGGCCATGAAGTAATGTCTAAACTTCTGTGCAGCGAAAACAAGTACGAGGCAATGACGCTCGATGGCTGAGTAGCGAGCCTCAGCCTCGTGTACAAGGCGACTGAGATAATAGACTGGTCGTTCTTACCCGTCGACTGTTTGCACGAGAAGAACCCCAATAGACTTGTTAGTTGAGGTAAGATAGAGAAGTAAAGGCTGTTCCTTGACAGGTGGGTGCATGGTGGTCGAGGAGGTAAGAATAGCCTTAATCTTCTCGAAGGCTACTTGATGAGCTACTGTCCAAAGGAATTTGGCATTCCCTTTAATCAATGTGCTGAAAGGGTGAGAGACTTCGGCAAGAGCTGGTATGAACCTACGCAAATACGAAACTTTGCCCAAAAAACTTTTGAGCTGTTTAAAGGAGTAAAGGTGGGGCATATCTGTAATTGCACGAGCTTTGGTGGGGTTGAGGTCAATCCCTTGGCGATGCACCGAAAAGCCTAAAAAATTGCCGCGACGTACCCCGAATGTGCACTTAAGGGGATTCATATGTAGATTGTACATACGACACCGTTCGAAAACTCGATGTAAATCGTAGAAATGATCTTCTCGCAGTTTGGATTTCACCACCAAGTCGTCGACATAGTCTTCCACTGTGTGATGTAACATATCATGAAAGATGGCAGTCATGGCTCTTTAATATGTGGCTCCAGCATTCTTTAACCCGAAGGGCATGACAGTATAGTGGAAATTGCCAAGTGGTGTCCGAAATGCAGTCTTGTGGGCATCTCCCTTGGCCATCCATATCTGATTATAGCCACTGTACCCATCCATGAAGGAGAAAAGTGAATGCCCGGCTGTTGCATCAACCAGTGTGTCTATGATAGGAAGAGGGAAATCATCTTTCGGGCATGCCTCGTTGAGATCGTAAAAATCGACGCAAATCCGGATTTTCTCGTTCTTTTTATTCACAGGAACAATGTTTGCCAGCCAAGTTGGATGTAAGATTGGCCTAATGAAACCTGCGAGGAGCAAGTTTTCGACCTCTGTCTTAATCTGATGCTCGAGCTCAAGACGATAGACTCGAGGTACTTGTTTGATAGGGCGCGAGCTTGGGATGGTACTGAGATGATGTGTCACGAGTTGGGGGTCTAGACCTGGCATCTCGCTATAGGTCAATGCAAAAATGTCTGAGAATTCTTTCAAGAGGCAGATGAGGCTATCTCGCAACAATGGGTCCAATTAAGAGGAGATGAAGTCGTCCATGACTCTCGTCTAACGGAGGCGAGATTGACTTCCTCGAGATCCGGCAGTTGTAGTGGCTCCTCCTCTATACTCGTAGGCTCGACAACTAGGTTCGCCGAAGCTGAGCCCGTATACTATTATAAGCGGTAGACATATCACCCATCAGGCAGTCTGACTCGTTTGCACTCCCGCAAGGTAGCGACCTCTGCGCTGCGACGAGGAACATATCATTGTGGAGGGTAAAAGATGCCTTACTGTACCTCGTCCCACTTGGATAACAGAGTACGAATTTTATGTGCCTCTCCTTCTTCATCCTCATCATCTAACTCATCAAAGAAGAGAGCCTCAGTAAAGTGTGCCTCGTGTTTGGCAAAGGGCTTATCAGAGCACGGCACCTTGACGACTTTGTTGCCCAAAATGCCTTTGAAACATTGATGGCAGGTAGAGGCCACTATGCCGAAATGGTGCATCCACGCCCGCCTGAGGAGCACATGGTAGGAGGTATCAACCTTGATGACATGGACTTGGTGGGAGCTCAAAATCTACCAACTGCTAGATCAACATTTACATAGCCGAGAGTCTGGTAGGATTCATTGCCGAAGCCATAAACTTCGATGGCCTCCTTGACAAGGTGATCTTGGGGCAAACCAGCTTTCTGAAAACTGGCCTATGGCATGATATTAATGGAACATCCATTATCTAGAAAAGCACGCCGGAACTCCCATCAATTGAGTTGTGCAGTGACATAGAGAGGACTATTCTGAGGAGTAGAGGCCCTCTTGTCAGATTCGGAGAAGGAAATGGTCAAAGGAGCCTAGTGAAAGGGGGGTTGACTTGACGAAGTGGCTGTACAACATTCTTCTTCATCGTGTTATGCTTGAACCTTTGATTACATTAGATTGGTTTCTTCCAACTGATCATAATACGTGACCATAGCCACACCACGATGACGAGGGTATGGATTGCGCCGCACATCGTTTGGCATGGTCAACTCGAGATCATCACCCTCAAGCCGTTGCTGAAAATTCACCTCAGAGTCCTACAAGCACTTGTTGGATGCATAGTGGCTTGATGAAAAAAATAGAAATTTGGGCTCGCACAATCCTGCGCGGTTAGCTCTTTGTGAGGAACAGGTAGCACGACTACACCATGTTTGACCCACTGCTTGAGGGTACTGGCAACTTCTTCCATACATACTGGGAATGGGGGAGGATCAATTGTTCGCTCAACTCAAGATCCCTTGTGTAACAGCCCACTCCACCACATG
Organism: Cornus florida; assembly: GCF_030987335.1. NCBI lineage: Eukaryota > Viridiplantae > Streptophyta > Magnoliopsida > Cornales > Cornaceae > Cornus > Cornus florida. The sequence continues at coordinate 36,887,287 of NW_026775573.1, forward strand.
GTATGATATTATCCGCTTTGGGCCTGAGCCAATGCAGTTTTGCTCTTGGGCTTTACCCCAAAATGCCTCACACCTATTAGAGTGACACTCTTACATATAAGCACTTCACCTTTCCCTTTCTCAGGCAATGTGGGATTGTACACTTGTAGCTCGTCGGTGTGGTAGCCTGTTAGTGTCTCGCACCCGCCCACGGCACACCCGCCCACAGGGTCGTCACAATCCACCCCCCTTGGAGGGCCGACATCCCCGTTGGCACAATTCTGGCTGGGTCAAGCTCTAATACCATTTGTATCATACCATTTGGTGGAGTGGGTCGTTACAAATGGTATCAAAGCCTGATCCAGCCGGAAGTGTGCCAATGGGGACGTCGAATCTCCAAGGGGGGTGGATTGTGATGACCTTGTGGGGGCGTGTACCGTGCACGGGTGCGAGAGACACTGTCAGGCTACCACACTGGCGAGCTACGGGTGCACAGTCTCACATCTCCTGGGTAGAGGAAAGGTGAAGTACTTATATATAAGTGTATCATCTCCAATTGGTATGAGGCCTTTTGGGGTGAAGCCCAAGAGCAAAACCGTGCGGGCTCAGGCCCAAAGAGGATAATATCATACCATGTGGTGGAGTGGGTCATTACACCTTGGCCCTAACATCTGCCTTGAGACGTTTTTTTGCTCTGTCATTGCGAGGAGCAACCGACGTATCTTTGCGAGTTACTTGTCCAGCGACCTCTACCTTGGGAGGTGCGAGATCCTTACAAATGTTCCGTACAACTGCGGTGAAATCGCTAAAGCTGTTGAGACCCAAATTAACCAAGTGTATCCTGTAGGGCTTAGTCATGCCCTGTATGCAAATATCAACCAGATCCCTTTCACTGCTACCCTTGAAGCATTCCCTCGCACGGGCTTGGAAGCGAGAGATGAACTTGAGGGGCTCCTCGTGCGGTTCTTGCATTTCTTTAGTGAGGGAGGGGGTGGTGACCCTCTCGATGGCTTGGCCAAACTTGTCGTGGAACTTCTGGGAGAACTGTTGCCAAGTGGTGATCGAGTCTTACTCGAGGCTGCGAAACCACCTGTACGCGAGCCCTGTTAGAGACTTGGAGAATTCTCAAAGGTGCAGGATCTCGTTACGGCTATGCTGGCCTAGAGATTCCATGAATCTCTGCAAGTGCTCATCGGCATCCCCTTTGACACCGTCATACTTAGGAAATTTTGGGATAATGTACCCCTGTGGGTTTGGCGTCTGAGCCAAGCTTTTTAGGTACGGAGGCTCTGTACGCAATACTAATACAAGTGTAGCGGATGGGGCATGCTTAATGAAAAAATCAAGTAGCATGGATTTAGTGACATATTCTGGGGAAGGGTTTGCTGGTGGAATCGCCTGAACTATGGTGGGTTTTAGGGCTGCCAAGGCTTGCGTCGGCGGATACCACAGTGGTGGCACATGAGTAGATGAACTGCTTGGCTGATCATTCTCAAGCAGGGCCACCCTAGTGGGAAAAATAGTTCTGGCTCGTGCACTTTGCATAATCAAGGCTTCCAACCTGTCAAGGCGGTCATTAAGATTACGGTTGGATTGTAACAATTCCTTGTGAACGGAAGGGGCTGCTGAGCTTTCCGGCATTGTGATATGTGGTGCGCGAACATTGGAAGCAGGTGATGGTGCTTGGGATTGAAGAGGAGAGTCACCACCTCCTCCAACAGAGGGCTATGAATGGTGAGTTGGCATATCCTGTGATTCCATCTGGTTGTACTGATATCCTCAGCGGAGTCGCCAAAATGTAGGGGTTCTTTTCTACTAAATAATAAAACAGCAATATAATAAAGATATCAGGAATACAAATACAAAGGAAAACAGAGGAGATGCTCAGTGTAGGAGGAGGAAAAGAAGACTAACTATCAAAATAAAGATGGTGATAGGGCGAGTATACAATATCTCATGACAACTTTTCTTCTTTCAGGTTTGTTTTTTTTTTTTCTTCATAGGATAGTGCCATTTATAGATCTGGATCCCATTGGTTATTATCCAATGGTTCTTTCAATTCATGGTCCCTCGCATGCATTACCCCCAATCTGGATTACGTAAGTAATCCTGGAGATTTACGAGTCTGAAAGGTCTAATCCTTTCCTCGAGCCTTGTCCCATGTTGCCATGTCACTTCTTCCTTAATCAGGGGCATTAAATGTTGCTTGGCCATCGGTTGGTCAACCCTGATATAGCATTAATTGTGATTTTAAGGTTTGCTGTCACGACATATATAATCCCATCATCTTGTTAATTGGGCCTTGCCGAGAGTGAAGGCACCTCTTAACATCTCATCCACCAATCCAAGATCCTCCTAAGTTTCCCAAATATGGATTTCTATAACACGGAGATCCTACCTTCATCTCGTGCTAAGGAGCTCCAGCCTTTCAAAGCAGTACTGTCTGGCGTAACACCAGGGTTCGAGGTATTCGAGAGTTGGTCTCTCGAGGCTTGATGGGCCTGGCGTGGTGCCAGGGCTTGGGATGCTCGAGGATCAGCTTCTTGAGGCTTATTAGGCCTGGAGCGATCCCAGGGCTTTGTATGCTCGAAGTTTGATCTTTCGAGGCTTGGTGGGCTTGGAGCGGTGCCAGGGCTTTAACGTGCTCGAGATTTGATCTTTCAAGGATTAATGGGCCTGGAGTGATACCAGGGCTTTAGAATGCTCGAAATTTGATGTTTCGAGGCTTGAGGGCCTGGAGCGATGCCAGGACTTAGAGTGCTTGAGATTTGATCTTTCGAGGTTTGATGGGCCTAGAGCGATGCCTGGGCTTAGGGTGCTCCAGATTTGATCTTTCAAGGCTTGAGGGCTTAAAGCGATGCCAGGGCTTAGAGTGCTCGAGATTTGATCTTTCGAGGCTTAATGGGCCTGGAGCGATGCCAGGGCTTAGAGTGCTCGAGATTTGATCTTTCGAGGCTTAATGGGCCTGGAGTGATGCCAGGGCTTAGAGTGCTCGAGATTTAATCTTTCGAGGCTTGAGGGCCTGGAGCAATGCCAGGGCTTAGAGTACTCGAGATTTGACCCTTTGAGTCTTTTGACTTTGCAAATTGCCACGGAGGATTTGGCTAGAGTTGTATTGACTTGTCAACATGCCACATCAGCTTCTAATAAGTGACACCCATAGAGTTTAAGTGGCTCGAGACGGCCCAGGTTTAGCTCATCAGAATTCAACTTGATCAACGCCTTTGTAATATCTATCACCCCAACCCAGAACCGGCGAAATAGAGACGATCAGGGAAAAAGGACAACAGATTGGTGTTGGGGGTGGTGATGGTGTTGCCGCTGCTATACCGAGTTTTAGCCCATCTTCCTTTCTCTAACTACTGTCTTCCTCCCTCTTTTTCAAAACATGGTTAGAGAAAACCAAATCGCCGATCGCCGAATAGGCACTAGAATCCCTTGTCGAAAACTCGTCTCTACAGCCCAATCATCTCCAAATCCCGAATCCCTTGTCAAAAAACTCCTCTCCACGGCCCAATCGCCGCTAGAATCCAGACCCTTCGCCGGAGAAATCCGAATCGCTGACTTGTGGCCCTACCGATTCGAGTATGAGAAGCTTGACGTGTCACCGGAGATTCTGACAGGCGGGAGTCCCTCGTCCTTGGCGGTCTTCACCAGACTGTCTAGCCAAACTATGCCCCTCATCTAGGTTGACCTCCACCACAGTTTGATGTAGTTTTTCCTCTGCTCCCAGAGCTTCGTCAACGCGGCAATGCCAAAAATAATGTGTTTGAGCTCTGTTCACTTATGGGTTTTGATGACCTCTTCGTCCCGGTGAGCCACACTGGTCGTCTGGTTCTCAATCAAAGTTTGTGATGGGAATGTGATATAAGGTTTTGCTAATGAATTTACAAAGAGAGGATGGTTGTGGTAGCGGTGGTTGTCAGCGACGAAGATGTCATCGTGGCAAGCGCGTGAGGAGGAGATGAGCTTCAGAGTGTAGAAAACATAAGTGATAGAGACGATGAGGATAAACCAGACCATGAGTTTGGGTAGGGCTCAGTTCTATAAAGCAGTGACACCAATGGGTGCACCCGATGGGCTTCTCATCTGATCCCAAATGACCTTCTTTGAATCTTTCTGGGTGTGTCACTTTAATGGTCTTTAAACTAAGGCTTTGTTTGGATACACAGGAGAGAAAAAGAAAAAACAAAGGATTATAAGAGAAAAGAAAAGAAAAGAAAAGAAATGATAGCTATAATTTATATTCATGTTTGGATAGATAGGAGAGAAAAGAAAGCAATTGATAATATTATTGTTTGGATAACCCAAAGAAGGGAAAGGATAATAATAAAATTACCATCTTACCCTTTTTGGTGGGGTTAGTAAGGCAAATCATTTCAGCCTCCCCAATTGCCTCCATCTCTCTCAATTCTCGTTCTCACAAATCTGAACTTACCCTTTCTCCTCTCTCTCTCTACAACTGTAAACTACAAAATCTACAAGAATCAGAAGATCAAAACCCATATATTTTAGTTTATCTATCTATCTGCAAATATATCAAAACCCATATTGGCCTCCATCTCTCTCAATTCTCGTTCTCACAAATCTGAACTTGCCTTCTGTAAGTGCAAATTTTTACACCCGAACACTTACAGAAATAAATTGAGAAGTGTGTAGAATATTAGCTAGATATAAGTAATTTTTGAAGAGCAGAACAATGATAGGAATTCCATGATCTTTCATTCTTATTCAGCTTCTATTTATAAGATTTTTTCAGAGGTTTATATGGAGCTGTTTCCTGGCTTTTACTCCCAAACGTGGGTATTTATACTTACTGATTGTGTTCATATCATTATGGCAAGCGTTATGGACTTATGGGCCCGTTGAGATTGGGCCATCCATTCAACTTTTATGTCAAGTGGAGCTTCCTTTATTTAATTGGGCTGAATTGGTATGTGCATATGGCTTCTATTGTTTGGACTTCTAACTGATAGTGGGCCTCTGGGTATTTGTAGGTTAGTCGCGGGCTGCTCTTTTGCTGCCATGTGGTGTGCTGTGATTGGTGGGGATTTTTCCCTCCACACTTTGTCCTCGATTCCTTTTATGAATTTGATTCATATAAGAAATTGTAACTGTTTTCGGGAAGTAGAGTAGTTTTTGCAGCTATTACTGACTATCATTACCATTTATGCTGCTGATTTTGGGGCCTCATGCTTACCCTTCCGTTATTAGTCTCCCTTTGCTTATATATTGTGTTCTCGTCATTCGGGCATCTGCATCTGTGATCTCGTTCCGGAGTTTCGGCGAGAGTCTGATTGCTGCTTCAACATCTCCTTCCATCTGCTGTGGTTAGTCTTTCTTCTCATTCCTTCTTTCTTACATTATGAGTCAAGAAAGTAGCGAACGAACTCATAATGTTCATAAGTCTAATTCTGAGTCGAGGACTGCGGCTGCGAGTCTGAGTGACTATGCCGAGGGTCCTATAATCCTTCCTGTGGACATTGTAGAAAGGAAGTCCTTTTTAATTCCTCATTTGAGAAAGAAAAATTGCGTTCCTTCTAACGTTACCCTTAAGGAGTACGATCATGACTTGAATTTTAGTATAGGTGAGGGTTTGGAGGAAGGCGAGATGCTATTTCAGCTTTACATTTTCCTGCCTTTCGATTCCCCCTTATTCCTTTTTACCTTTGAGTCCCGTCGATGTTGAATTTGGCCCCTCTTCAAGCTAACCCTAATTTTTTTCGCATTCTCTCCTGTCTTCTTGTTTTGAACAGGGTTCAAGGTTTAACCTTGAATCTTACCGATCTTCTGTTTTGTTATACACTTGATAGAACAAAAGGTGGAGAGGGTAGATTCCACTTTCATTCTAGACCAGGTAGGGCTCTTTTCTCTCGCCTTAACACTTCTGACAAATAGTAGAAAGATAAAATTGTTAAAGTCATAGGGGCGTGGCGATATTCGTCCACTCGGTATTTATTCATTTGATCGAGCTTTCATACCCCATCCGTTCCTACATGCGATGATTCGGGCGAGTCTTCTTGCTTCGTCTGTATCGTAAAGTATTTTTGTTATATTTATGACTTCCTAGGTCATGAAACTAACTTTTTCTCTTCGAAATTTGCAGATAGTCATCTTGCTTATTTATAGGAAAGAGTCTGGAGCGACATTCCTTCTACCAGGGTCCTTCTTTCTTCTTCTCTTCTTGAGACGATTTCGAAGGATTCTCCGGTAATTGTTCTAAATCCTAAGAAGCCCATCGACCTTAACGCTTCTTATTCCGAGGCTAGCCTCTTATCGCCTGCCCCTCTTTCCCTTTCTCAATCAGTGATGGAACTTCCTCCTCCAAAATCTCGTACGACTGAGAAGGAGAGGGAGGTAGCTGCTAAGTTGGTACAAGAGAGAAAGAACATCTTTATTGAGGCGAATAAGCTTTCCTCCTCTCAAAAGAAGAAAGGGGTTCAGTCAGGGACTAAGCGTCCCTTCATGAAGGATAATTCTCCTTCGAAGCGCCCCAAGTTTATGGCTGGGGCCTTTGGGGGTAAAAGTGCCCTAATTCCTGGCACTGCTGACGTTACCGGGGGTGATTTCGTGGGGTCTGTCGAAAAGTGGTTCCCCAAAATGCTGAAGGCTGATGGTTCTCCTATCACCATTGATGATTCTGGGCTGAAAACCGGAAATACTGATGGGCTTAACCAGAGGAATGTGGCCACCCAGGGATGAGACTTTACAACAGTAAATGAATGTTGACGATCTGCTATCTTTTGCTCCCAAGTCCATAATGGAGGTAATTTTTTCTAACTCATCTTTTTCCTTTTTACTCATCTTGGTTTCTTAACAATTCTTTGTTGTTTTTGCACAGAACTCTTTCTTGATGTTCGTTCTTATGAAAAAGTTATCAGTTGACTCCCTTCAGGCAAACCAGTCTGCCGCCCTTCAAAAGAGGGGGAGTGTTTTGGAGGCTTCCCTCACCGAGGAGAAGATCCAACAGCTCAAATCAATTGAGTATTTTGACAAGAGGGCTAAGGAACTTGAACACAAAGCAGCTGAGCTTGACTTACAGCTCGGGAAAAATATCGAAGACATACAATCCTTTTAGTTGGATCGATCAGAAAAGTTGGATCGATCGAAAAATAAGTTGGATCGATCGAAAAAGTTGGATCGATCGAAAATAAGTTGGATCGATCGAACTGGACATGCTGGCAGCAAGCTGTCACTTTTTCCGTGCGCGCCCAAAAGTTCACCTACCAAAAAGTTGCAGGATTAGATATTTTTGGGCATATATTCTAGACTTAGTGACTAAGAAAAGGACCTTCTATATAAAGGGAAGCAACCCATTTGTAAAAGGAGGATTCTTTAGGCTTTTTATCATTTTTTATTTTCTACATTGTAATTTTTATTTTCTCTAGAAAAGTTAGAGATTAGGGTTAGAAGAAAAGAGAGAAGTGGAGGCACATCTCAAGAACACATCTCTAAATCCACTATCTCTCCATCTCTAGAGCTTCAAAGAAGAAGGAGAAGAAGAAGATGGAGCCATGTTTGGAGCTTGATTCCATGACTACATCCACCTCCTCCATGATTGACTAGATCTACACTTAGGGCTTGGATGAGCCCTAAGTCTTGTGTAATCTAAACCCTTGTATTTCTATTTTTGGGGATTTTTATATATATTGTTGTGATTAGTGTTCTAGCCTTGTGAATTTCATGAATCTTGGTATATTTCTATGATTTCCATGGTCTAATTCTTCCTATTAATTCTCTAGTTTATTTACATGTCTATGTGTGATTAAATTAGGAATTATGTCTCACATGATTCATATGGGTTAATTCTTCCATTGATTCTCTATTTTAATTACATGTTGTCTTATGTGTGATTATTTGGGGATTGATCTCTACACTAGTTTTTCTATATTAATTACATGTCTATGTGTGGTTGATTGAGAATCTAGTGATGGCTAGACATTAGTGCTTAATGGAATGCTCTTGTTATGTCTCTTGATGGTTCATACTTATTCCTTGATGGATTGTACCTCTCCCTTCGTTTATTTTCATGCTAGTAGTGTAGTTGTAGTGTAGTGTTAGATGGGGGAGACAATTCATGCTTGTTCTTTGATGTTCCATGTTTTTTAATGCAAGAAGCATATGCTCTAATATTGTGGTGTAATGGAATTTTGAGCTTAATGAAGGATTAATGACTAGTTATGATATGTTGTATCTTTCACATGTGTTTAGACAATTTATCCCTCTCCCAATAGATATATTGTGGCCTCTCACATGATGTTTAGACAATACATGTTTAACTAAGTCATCCTTGTGAATTATTTGGACTATGAGCTTAATGAAATGTTTAATGACTTGATTTGATATTTTGTTCTCTTCACATGTTGTCTAGACAATATATTCCTCTTCCAATAGATATATTGTGGCCTTTCACATGTTGTTTAGACATTATACACTTGTTGAGTTACCTTTGCTAGTTGAACCAATTTTATTCACAACAATGTATTCCCCATTAATGGAAAGCAAGTGGTTAATTACATGAGCTTAGTGGTGATTCCAACACCTTAAGTCCTCTCTTCTCATCTCTTAAATCCCTATCTCTACTTAGTTTTATTTTTATTGCATTTTAATTAATTCTTTTCTAGGAGTAATCAACCAACCCAACTCTCTTTTGCAATCATTTGGTACGCTAGAGTCGAAGTTGAAATTCCAACACGTATAATCCCTTGGGACGATCCTTACTCACTCTTGCTACGTTAGTAGTGGTGTTGGTAGTGATTTTTATAAATTTAAATTTGACATAAAAGGCTTTTCCTGAACCACACATTCACTACATTTAGTTTGGCGTATTGGAACGGCCGTCGTCAATACCCCTTCCTCTCCTCCAGCCAAGGTAGAGTTAGTTGATGCTTTTACACAGAGGTTTAATGCAGAAGGTGGAGCTGAACCCGAGGGTAACCCTGCATAACTGTTTTTTTTTTTTTTTTTTTTTTTTTTTGAGGTGTTGGGTATGTCCTACCTCTTTTGTAAAAAAATTTCCCTCATTTTAGGAGTATAAAAGTTTCTTTTGCCACCTTTGCTTGAGCTCCTTCTTGCAATTTGACATTGATTCGCTTATTGATTCTTGGGGCCGTTCGGCTTTTCTTTTTGGATTTGATCAACTTTACGATTAAATTTGATCAAACGTTCGGCTCTTTGGACCTTCAGATATTTCCGCGATTGGTTATTGGGCGTTCGGCTTTTGGGGTTTTTGTCTACTTTGGGATTGGCTCTTGAGGTTATTTGGCTCTTTGGGATTTGAGCAGTTTTACTGGTCAAGCTTAGTCTGGCATTCGGTTCTTGGGGCCTTTATCTATTTCGCGATCAGCTCTTAGGGCCGTTTGGCTTTTTGGGACTTGAATAGTTTTTACTGGTCAAGTTCGGTCTGGCGTTCGGTTCTTGGGGCCTTTGCCAATTTCGCGATTGGCTCTTGGGGCCATTTGGCTTTTTGGGACATGAACAGTTTTTACTGGACAAACTCGATCGGGCGTTAGGCTCTTAGGGCATTTGCCTGGCCGTTCGGCTTTTTGGGACTTGAACAGTTTCACTGGTCAAGTTCGATCGGGCGTTAGGCTCTTGGGGCCTTCGCCTATTTTGTGATTGGCTCTTGGGGCCATTCGGCTTTTTAAGGCTTGAACAGTTTCACTGGTTAAGCTTGATTGGGCATTAGGCTCTTGGGGCTTTTGCCTAATTTGCGATCGGATCTTGAGGCTGTTCGGCTTTTTGAAGCTTGAACAGTTTCACTGGTCAAACTTGATCGGGAGTTAGCCTCTTGGGGCCTTCGCCTATTTTGAGATCAGCTTTTGGGGCAGTTTGACTTTTTGGCACTTGAACAGTTTTACTGGTCAAGCTTGATAGGGCTTTAGGCTTTTGGGGCCTTAGCCTATTTTGCGATAGGCTCTTGGGGTCGTTTGGCTTTTTGGGACTTAAATAGTTTTACTGATCAGCTCTTGCGGCCGTTCGGCTTTTTCGGACTTGAACAGTTTTACTGATCAAGCTTTTCCCACAGATGGCACCAAAGTGTAGGTGCAAATTTTTACACCCGAACATTTAAAGAAATAAATTGAGAAGAAGTATCCAAAATATTGGCGAGATATAAATAATTTTTGAAGAGAAGAACAATGATGGGAATTCCATGATCTTTCATTCTCATTCACGCTCTATTTATAAGTTTTTTTCAAAGGTTTACATGGAGCTGTTTCCTGGCTTTTACTCCCAAACGTGGGTATTTATACCTACTAATCGTGTGCATATCATTATGGCAAACGTTGTGCACTTATGGGCCTGTTGAGATTGGGCCATCCATTCGGCTTTTATGTTAAGTGGAGCTTCCTTTATTTAATTGGGCTGAATTCGTATATGCATATGACTTCTATTGTTTGGGCCTCCAACTGATAGTGGGCCTCTGGGTATTTTTAGTTTAGTCGCACGCTGCAACTGTAGACTACAAAATCTACAAGAATCAGAAGATCAAAACCCATATATTTCAGTTTATTTATCTGTCTATAAGTATATCAAAACCTATATCGGCATATCATTTCAGATTGTTCCAAAAATCAAAACCCATATCTTTCTGTTTCTATCGCCCGTTGTTCCAGTTCAGGTTCGCCTTTCGCAAGCTTCTGCCGCTGTCTCACAACTCTCAAGCTTGCCCCTCTCTCTCTCTGAAACTGCTAACTTGTATGTATAGGTTTTGTTTTAATTTTTTTTCAACTAATCAAGGTCTGTAATTCTTGTTTTGCAAACTAATCAACTAATCTTTTAACCAAAAAAAAAAAAAACTAATTAACTTGTTATTCTTGTTTTTCAACTAAGCAAGGTCTGTAATCAAGGTCTCTCTCTGCAATTGCCAATTCGTAGAAGCAGCTTGTGGTCAACAGCATCCATGGAGGGATACTTTTGTCATTAGCTCCCTTTCTCTCCAAATCCCTCCAAATCTTGTCAATTTTGGAGGGATTCCAAATGAGGGATTTGGAGGGATAGCTATCATTCCGTATCCTTTCTTTCCTCTTCAAATCATCCCATCCAAACACAACACTCCTTATCATTTCCTTTCTTTTCTTTCCAAATCCCCCCAATTCTTCCTATCTAAACAAAGCCTAACAAATCACAACCAATAGCTATAAAAAATACCTAAATGATTCGTATTACAAGTCTTAATTTCTGGAAGTGTTAAACTTTTCCGAAGAACCTTTGCTTAGCTTCTATAGATTACTGAAAAACCCGCCAGATCTGTGTGAATCAGTACTCAATAGTGGAGGGTTTCAATAATCTGAAATAAAAATTTTGGCTGAGAGTTGAAGATCAATGGAGACTCTGATACCCCAAGAAAAGGGAAGTCAGAGGAATTAGAGACGAAGATGGAGATGAAGAGGGGACAGTGTTGGGGAAGAGAGAGAGCATGTATTATCATTGACAGGTCGAACTCAACGGTGATCCACTGATGTGGTCGGGTTCAATGGTTAACTCGTCCGAGTTGGACTCAGGGATGAAGCAGAACAATGTAATGTTTAAGGGGTATTTTTGTTCAAAACATAACCCCTTAAACAGTCAGCAGTTAAAATACCGTCCTCATGATATTTTTGCTAAAACAATTTATAAGAGGAGTTTTTTTGCTAGCAGGTAAAACTTGAGGGGGGTTTTTTGCAATTCGCCAAAAAAAAAAACATCCCCCCATTATATCCTAGTTGAGCAAGGTGTTCATTTAATTTGTGTGCAAACAACAGCCAATCATTTCATTCTAATTCACGTCACGCCCACCGTCATGTCCATCAATGATGTTTACGCCTCCATTTCCTAGATGTTTTCTTAAATGCATTAACTAATACTACTTAGGATCCTAAGCTATGGTTTCCTAATCTATCAAAGAACACCATAAAGTTAGACTTATCATGAAGCAATAGACAAAAGGAAAAAACATAATTAATTAAAGTAAAAATCTAAGGTAATTAGTTCTCTGCACATTAAGAAGTATATATGTATATGTACAAAGAAAGAGAAAAATTCTAAATATCCCATATTGTTGGAGTTATGTTTCAAATTAATTTTATTAATCTATATATATGGAGACAAAGTATTGATATTACCAACTGTAAACTTTAAATTCTTCACCTAATGTATTTAATCTACTATATTAATATGTTATTTATGAATTAAGTTTAAAGTTACATTAAATACTTAATTAATGTCTTACAAATATATTAGTATAAATAATATGGCATATGAAGCCTACGAAATACACACTCTCTAAACTAGTTAAAGTTAATCAAAGGGGATTTGAAAAGGTGTTTTCAAATTATTGAGTTTGAGTGTGTGAGTTTTATATTTTCAGTCGATCGAACGGAGATAAATACATAGGTTCATGAAGAAAAAGTGCAACCTTCATGAACGCATAGATTTGATAATTAGGCTTAGTTGAAACCTGGAGATAGTGCTACCATTTGTCTTTCGTTGCACGTGGAAAAGGCTTCAACTATCTTCAAGAAGCGACTACGCATCTCTAAGCCTCGATACTCACCGTTTTAATATATCGGTTCTAACAATTTGAAGATATTTTTCTCTCAATGGATTCATTTTCGTTGTTGTTCAACATTATTTATTCATTTTCTCAACCGAATATCGAGGCTTTTGATGGTTAAAAAATACCAACGGTGGAAAGAAAAATTTTGTTTTTCCTTCGACAATTGAAAATCATTTTTGTCATGACTAAGCTATGTCCAGCTATTCTGGGTGACAAAACACCATTTGATCAAATTTTAATTTGATTAATGAGAAGATCATAAGGTGGATTGAATTGGCATCTCATCCTACTAAAGGTGACCAGAATTCTTCCATGCCTAGTGGGGGAATCATGTAACCCAATATCCTATGTTGGTGGGCACAAGGGCAATTGGATGAAATTGCACTTCTGGAAAGCTGGTCATTCTAAAGGATGAATACCATATTCCTTATATTCATACGAATATGGTTAATAATTCATTTTCTTTCAAGTGTGATTTCAAGGTTATCTTTGAATCTGGTATGTTCCTTGAAATAATATTTTCATTAAAGGTATGTCTAAATTTGTGCAATAATTTATGTTTATATTGCCAAATTCATTGATTAATAATGTGTTATAAACTTGGTCATTGAACTGAATCCTATTATCAAAGGATTTGTCAGGGATTGATCGAAAGGTTATGGTAAAACCTATATGGGTCAATGCATTATAGGTAGCATATGAAAATTTAGTGGTCTAGCTTTTATAGATGTTGAAAGAAATATGGTACCTTAGAACTAATCTCCATCGATCACATTATTGATGCTCATTTTGAATATACTTATGTTTATTACTTGAAAGCTGAAAGCTCTAACAGGTCACTTTCCGCCTGATTAAATCATATTCTGTGATGAACGAGAAGATCACTAAAGAAGTTTATTGTTTTTCAGACGCGTGCCATCGGTTAATTGAAACTAGATCATCTCTCCATATTACAATTAGTCAAAATCATACAAGATCTATAACTAGTGGGGGGATTATATGACAATATAAGAGAAGAACTCTTCAACTTCTAAAGTGGCATGCATAAGCAGAATTTCTGGTAAGTGATGCATCTGAAAGAGGTCTTCAGATTTTTCATCCAAAATTGGTATGATTGTTGAAATGAGCCACTTTATTAACGGTATGCTTTCCAGTTATAAAAATGATTTTTGGTTATTGATAAATTTCTTAATTTAAGGCACGTCATATACTTGATTACATTAGTTTAAATTCATTAATCAAAAGGATAACCAATGGTAAGGTTTATGTAGATCAAAGCATTATATGTAGCATGTAAACATTTATTGATGTGTTGAAAAGACATTAATACTGAAAATTTGATCTATATTGACATGTTTGAAATGAGCTAATTATATTCATGAAGAAAAGTGTTGTGTTATTATTTTATTGATGATATTAACTTTAATCCTTGAAAGCTCATTTTTTAAAGCTCCTAAATAGAGGAATGAATGTTTAGGAAAGCAATGATTGCAGTTGAATTTTAGATTGATAAAAAGAGATTCCAAGGAAATTCTGGCAATTATTATTTGTCTATAAAGTTCTTAATTTGAACTTTTGACATGATGGATCTTAGGGAGGCTGGTGTGATTGTGTAATTCAAAGTGTGGGGCCTCAACATGGATTTACTCTCACGTAATCCAATTTTATCAATTAATCTTGAAAGGATCAAAATCTTATCAGATGCTACAGTCTTTGTTCTTATTGATCCCAGATCAGAGTCAGTTTGCAATCAAGGCAGTGTAGAGAATCAACTTGAATTCTCAAATTATTGGTGGTCTTTATGATGCGATGAACTACACCAGGGCAAACACACAACTTGTTATCAAGTACAGAAATAATCTGGGAAGAGATCATTGGATTTCTCTTGTGAGGATATTGATGTACTTGCAGAGTACTATGGATCATGGGTCGGATTATTGCAAATACCTAGCTATTCTTTGCTATGGATGCTCAAAGTTCATACCAACTTAGATCTTCACCATGGGTGGAGTTATGATTTCTTGAAAATCAAAAGGGTGGACTTGTATAACTCATTCCTCGATGGAATCTGAATGTTATTGTACTTTCTCTACTAGAAAGGAAGTTGACTGGGTAAGGATCTTACTGGAGAGTATTCCAATACGAAGTAAGCCTATACCATTCTTGAAATATTTTGGCAATAAGGTTGCGATGCTTCAAGCTCATAGCCATTGTTACAATGAAAAGTCCATACATGTGCAATTGAAGCACAATCATCTGGAAGAGATCTTGGCAAATGGATTATCATAGTTTACTGTGTGAAGGGACTTAGTGTCCAAGGTCAAATCTCATTTGGCAGATCCACTGTCGAAAAACATGTGAAGGGACTTAATGTCTAAGGCCATATCTCATTTGCCAGATCCATTGTCGAAAGACAAGTGAATGGACTTTGTGTCTAAGACATCTAAATGGATTGGAAAGAGCCTGTAATCGACGTTGTGATGTTATAGGAACCCAACCCAATGATATTTCTCCTGGGTTCAATGGGAAAAACAAGTAACATAACAACTTATGTGAGCACATCAATGTTCATTTCCCTATGATGTGATGTGGGAGCTCAATCCTGTAACTGAGGAGGTTGAGATTTTAGATCTCTTAATGAATCTATAGATCAATTTTCGATTGGAGTGTACAGGATCACTCTTAATAAATTCACCGTATAACCTTTGAGGAGGCTGAGACTTATATCTCTTAATGAATTCTATAGATTGGATTTTCGATTGGGGTGTACACAATCAATCTTGATAGATTCACCAATTTATCTTGCAATGAGGAGGATGAGATTAAATTCTCTTAATGAGTCCATAACCGGTATTCGGTTGGAGTGTGCAAGGTTGATTAGCACTGAAAAGTGCGCATTTAAACCCCTTAAGCTTAGGTATTCTAGAACCTTTATCTATCTTACTTTCCCGTTTTAGACTAATTTCATGTTATTGCCCTTTTTAGGTACTTATCCCCAAAATAAGCTAACCCAGCTAAATAAGAGCATAATTGAAGCAATCTTGAAATGAATCAAAGAAGGGAGCAAAGTGGGAGCAAAAGGAAGCAAGTGGTGGAAATTCAGCAAGTTCGATCGATCTCAATAAATATTCGATCGATCAAACTTTGATAGATTTCAGCACTTCAAGATGGATCTGAACTATTTTGTCCTTATCCAAAGATCTCACAAAATTTGGTCGATCAAACTTTCTTCCGATCGATCGAAAAGATTCCATCTTATCTAGTTATACCACCACACCTACCACTTTTATCTCTTTCCCAAAAATACCAAAATATCTCAGATTTATCTTTATCCAAAAAGGCGCCGTCATAGAGGAACGATCCAGCTTAAGTTCGATAGATCTCAGTCATGTTCGATCGATCTCAGAGGATGTTCAATCGATAGAACTTCCCCAAGTATGAGAAAATTCAATTTCCAGCTCATTAAAAGTTGTTTCATATCCAATCATTGGGGGGAATATTGGTGTACGAGCCCAGGTCATTCGAGGTGACATTTTAACCTACCTATATAAGGAATATGAGCCATTCTTGAGAGCATATAGATACATAGACATACTAGAAAGACTTTAGACACAATTTCCATATCATACTCTTAGTGAGGAAGAAAATAGGAGAGGGGGCTAATGACACAAGCTTCGAATTCTTCCATCAACCAAGAAGAGGAGCAATCTCTACCATGGAGTAGCCCTTGAGGGCTGGAGGACACCATCCATGAATGGCTAGACATCCTCTTGGGACTAGAGTTAGCCCTAAGCAAGTTTTCTACATCTTGATTTATGTATTTTTGAGGGGATTTGTATTGTAATATATGTTTTGACATTTTTATATATATAGATCTTGTTTATTCAATGATTTGTGTGGTTTAATGCTTCCAATTGATCATTTCATTCTATCCATATGTCTATGTATACTAGAATAGATGTTCATGTGTTTGTCTCTAGATTTTGTGTTATTGATACATGTCTATGTGTATTGATGCTATAGATCTAGAGATTGTCGAAACATAGTGCTTAATAGAATGCTATTGTGATTTATTTAATGGTTCATACTCATTTCTTGATGGATTGTGCCTCTTCCTTAGTTTAGTTAGTTTAATTCTATGTCATAGCTTAATTGTAGTGTTGTTGTAGTTTAGATGTTAAATGGGATGCAATCCATGCTTGTTGTTTGATGTTCCATACTTATGAAAACAAGTGGCATAGTTTCTAACCTTGTGATGTATTTGGATTGTGAGCTTAAAGAAAGGATTAATGGCTTAGTTTGATATATTGTGCTATCCACTATGTTGCTTAGACAATATATACTTAATTAGTCATCCATACTTGTTGAAACAACCACACACACACACACTATTGTTGCAATACATGTTCTTCCCCTCATTAATCATTTATTAAGGGTGTAGAAAATCTATGCTTAGTGGTGATCTCTAAACCCCAAGATCTCTCTCTCTTATTTTCTCTCTATTACATTTCATTGTCTACTTTAGTTTAAATTGCATCTTAATATAATTCAATCACCAATCAATCTTTTAATCACTCAACCTACTAACCCTAATCTCGATTCCACAACCTAATACAACCCACCAATCCCATAGGACTATCCCTACTCGCCCCAACTATATTTTTAGTAAAAGGTAGTAGTGGAAAATTATAAATGTAAAACTTGGCCACACTCATCTTAGTCCAACATCTTTTGCAAACTTTTGGTGCAACGCGACGGCACCACACCAAGTTTTTGGCGCTGTTGCCGGGGATTGATTGAAGGCAACGTCGTATTTGTGGAATCAATTAGGAATTAGTACTCTTTTGATCGTGTCTTTACTTTATTTTCATTTTCATTTAGGTTACTTATTGTGTTGGTTCTTGTTTGACTAGGTGCATTTAGTTAAAAGGTGAGCAAAGGAGCATTTAGCTAGAAGGTGAGCAAGAGCAAGGAATCAGTTAAAATCTAAAAAAATTTGCAAGGCTAAAATTGAAAATTGAATTGAAGTGCTAAAGGACCCTTTGTGAGCTCTTTCTTAACTCAATCTCTAGTTAAATTGTCGGCCCACGTAGAGGCTTGTATTTCAATTCTTAGATAAATCGTGAGCCCACGTGGAGGCAATTTTATTATTCTTTGCCTATTGTTGATATCATGGGAATATGTGATCATTGTATGTGGAGGAAGTTTGATAATTGATTTGTTACGAAGGTAAAGTGATTGTTCATTGCTTGTTGCTTGTTGTGTTTTGTTGTGCATGCATGGTCGTAGATCATTGAAACCTACTCTTGTCTATCTTAATTTTCATCTTGAATCCGTTGTTCGAAACCCTAGAGGAAGAGGAAATTTTAGTCAATCCATTTCATTAGTGGAAGTACATAATGAGAACCATGTGGAGGACCTTGGTCACATAGACTAACAAGGTATCCTCCACCCCTATGTGTATCATGATAACATGCAAGTACCATTAGGCATGCCGAGGCCATTCATTCACCCACCACAACAACAAGGCCAAGTTCCATTGGGAATGCCTAGGTCAATGTTTGTTCCACAACCTCCTATAGTTCAAGGCAATCAAGGTGCCCATGTTGCACTTCCAATTACTAATCCTCCCCTTGCTTTAAGAGATCACTATGTGCCTAATGAATATAATGCACCCACATGCATTCAATTGCCACCATTTAGAGCACCCCACTGTGAGATCAAACCATAAACCATTCAAATGCTTCCTAATTATCATGGACTTCCAAGTGAAGAACCTTATAAGCATTTAGATGAGTTTCTTGAAATATGTTCCACTGTGAGATTCACGGACATGCCGGAAGAGGTTTTAAGGCTTAAACTTTTTCCATTCACCCTTAAAGACAAGGCAAAATACTGGTTTAACAATCTTAGGCCTTTTTCAATAACTTCTTGGGCAAAAATGCAACAAAAGTTCTTGAAGAAGTACTATCCGGTTTCTAAGACCAATGCCATGAGAACCTCAATTCGAGAGTTTTCACACGATGATGGGGAAACGTTCCATGAGGCATGGGAAAGATTCAATGAATTGCTTAGGAAGTGTCCACATCATGACATGCCCAAATGGAAATTAGTTGAATATTTCTTCGAGAGTTTATCCGATAATTATAAGGGCATGGTTGATGCTTCCATGGGTGGCTCTTACATTGATAAGCATGAGGATGACGTGGGGCGTCTTTATAAGAGTATGATTGAAAATTCTTTGCATCGAACTTTATCTTCTAAGAAAGATAGGAAATCAAGTGGAAGGAAGATTGTTGGCTTACATCAAGTTGATCATTCCAATGAAATAGCCGCCGAGATGAAATCCTTATCTCAAAGGTTTGATCAATTCTTGATCAACCAAAACTCTGCGAATCAAGTATCTTCCTTCCTAACCATTCTCATCATGCATCTAATGAGACATGTATGACTTGGTCTAGTGTTTTACATTCTACTTCCAATTGTCCCCATAGACATGTGCAAAGTGAGCATCATAAATAAGTCAATACAGCTTTTGTTAATCAAGGAAACAATCCTTATGACAATCACTATAATTCTAGTTGAAGGAATCACCCGAATTTCTCTTGTAGAAACCAAGGGGAAGGCTCAAACCCTCCCCAAGGTGGTTTTCAAGGGAAGTATGTTCCACCTCCGACGTAAAGCCAAGGTTCCCAAGGTTTTAGATCATCATTTCAATCTCATGGTAATCAATTTTCTAATTCTCATTTTCCTAATCAACCATCATATTCTCAAGGAAATTCTAGGAGCCCCGCTTTTGAAGAGAAAGTTTTAACCGCTCTAAGCACTCTAGAGATGAACACTCAATTACTTCATTCTCATTCTCATTCCGTTGCTAAGCTAGAAACCCAAGTAGGGCAAATAGATAGTACTTTAAATACTAGAGAGAAAGGGAAAATGTCTTTGAATGCCCCACCAAAGCAACAATGTGTTGTGGAGACTCATTCCTCATCGAAAAGTCCTATAATAGAGCATGTCAATGCGGTAACTACCTTGAGAAGTGCGAAGATTGTGAACAACCAAGTGGGTATGTCTAATGAAGAGAGTGAACCGGTGCAACCATAAGTTGACACCCGTCCCGTTTCTTATCATATCCCTCATTCATTGCATATGCATGATCATTCAAATGAGAAAGTGTTGAAAAGCGATTTGAAAACTGATTTGATGAAAAGTGATTTGCAAAATGATTTCAAAACTTCTTGTGTTTAAGAGACTTCAAAGAAAATTTCTAAGAAAGTTTTTGAACCAAAAGCTCCATTTCCGGATGCCTTGAAATGATCCATTTCAAATGACAAGCAAAAGGCCAAAACAAATGAAATCATTGATGTGTTTAGGCAAGTGAAAGTCAACCTTCCGCTTTTGGATACAACCAGGCAAATTCCGGCTTATGCCAAGTTTTTAAAAGATCTTTGCACCCAAAAGAGGAAGAACAAAAGCCAAGCACCTAAAAAATTGGTCTTAACTGAGCAAGTGAGCTCTATTTTGCAACATAACACTCTTCCAAAGTTCAAAGACCTTGGTTCACCTATCACTTCATGCATCATTGGTGATCATATCATTAATCGGGCTCTCCTAGACTTAGGAGCAAGTGTTAATCTTCTTCTATACTCGGTATATGTCAAATTAGGCTTAGGAGACTTGAAACCGACGTCGGTGGTTTTGCAACTTACCAACCAATCCATCAAAAAGCCTAAGGGTATCATTGAGGACGTATTGATTAAGATTGACAAACTTTTCTTCCCCATTGATTTTGTTGTCATTGACACAGAACCGGTCCCGAATCCTAATCCTAAATTTTACGATCGACTCTTGCGGCCGTTCAGCTTTTTGGGACTTGAACAGTTTTACAGATCAAACTTTTCCCACAGACGGCGCCAAAGTGTAGGTGCAAATTTTTACACCTGAACATTTAAAGAAACAAATTGAGAAGAAGTATGCAGAAAATTGGCGAGATATAAATAATTTTTTGAAGAGAATAACAATGATGGGAATTCCATGATCTTTCATTCTCATTCACGCTCTATTTATAAGTTTTTTTCAAAGGTTTACATGGAGCTGTTTCCTGGCTTTTACTCCCACATGTGGGTATTTATACCTTATCGTGTGCATATCATTATGGCAAACGTTGTGGACTTATGGGCCGTCCACTTGGCTTTTATGTTAAGTGGAGCTTCCTTTATTTAATTGGGCTAAATTGGTATATGCATATGACTTCTATTGTTTGGGCCTCCAACTGATAGTGGGCCTCTGGGTATTTTTAGTTTAGTCACAGGCTGCAACTGTAGACTACAAAATCTACAAGAATCAGAAGATCAAAACCCATATATTTCAGTTTATTTATCTGTCTGTAAGTATATCAAAACCTATATCGGCATATCATTTCAGATTGTTCCAAAAATCAAAACCCATATCTTTCTATTTCCATCGCCCGTTGTTCCAGTTCAGGTTCGCCGTTCGCAAGCTACCGCCGCAGTCTCACAACTCTCAAGCTTGCCCCCCTCTCTCCCTGCAACTGCTGACTTGTATGTATAGGTTTTGTTTTAATTTTTTTTCAACTAATCAAGGTCTGTAATTCTTGTTTTGCAAACTAATCAACTAATCAAGGTCTGTAATTCTTGTTTTGCAAACTAATCAACTAATCTTTTAACCAAAAAAAAAAAAAAACTAAGTTATTCTTGTTTTTCAACTAAGCAAGGTCTATAATCAAGGTCTCTCTCTGCAATTGCCAATTCGTAGAACCAGCTTGTGGTCAACAGCATCCATGAAGGGATACTTTGGTCATTAGCTCCCTTTCTCTCCAAATCCCTCCAAATCTTGTCAATTTTGGAGGGATTCCAAATGAGGGATTTGGAGGGATAGCTATCATTCCCAATCCTTTCTTTCCTCTTCAAATCATCTCATCCAAACACAACACTCCTTATCATTTCCTTTCTTTTCTTTCCAAATCCCCCCAATTCTTCCTATCTAAATGAAGCCTAACAAATTATAACCAATAACTACAAAAAAATGCCTAAATGATTCGTATTACAAGTCTTAATATGTGGAAGTGTTAAACTTTTCTGAAGAACCTTTGCTCAATTTCTATAGATTACTGACAAACCCGCCAGATCTGTGTGAATCAGTACTCAGTAGTGGAGGATTTTAATAATCTGAAATAGAAATTTTGACTGAGAGTTGAAGATCAATGGAGACTCTGATCACCCAAGAAAAGGGAAGTCAGAGGAATTAGAGATGAAGATGGAGATTAAAAGGAGACAGTGTTGGGGAAGAGAGAGAGCATGCATTATCATTGACAGGTCGAACTCAACGGTGATCCACTGATGTGGTCGGGTTCAATGGTTAACTCGTCTGAGTTGGACTCGGGGGTGAAGTAGAATAGTGTAATGTTTAAGGGGTATTTTTGTTCAAAACATAACCCCTTAAATAGTCAGCAGTTAAAATACCCTCCTCATGATAGATGAGGGGTTTTGTTTGCTAAAACAATTTATAAGAGGGGTTTTTTTGCTAGCAGGTAAAACTTGAGGGGGGTTTTTGCAATTTGCCAAAAAAAAAAAACATCCCCCCATTATATCCTAGTTAAGCAAGGTGTTCATTTAATTTGTGTGCAAACAACAGCTAATCATTTCATTCTAATTCACGTTACGCCCACTGTCACGTCCATCAATGATGCTTACACTTCCATTTCCTAGATGTTTTCTTGAATGCATTAACTAATACTACTTAGGATCCTAAGCTATGGTTTTCTAATCTATCAAAGAACACCATAAAGTTAGACTCATCATGAAGCAATAGACAAAAGGAAAAAACATAATTAATTAAAGTAAAAATCTAAGGTAATTAGTTCTCTGCACATTAAGAAGTATATATGTATATGTACAAAAAAAGAGAAAAATTCTAAATATCCCATATTGTTGGAGTTATGTTTCAAATTAATTTTATTAATCTATATATATGGAGACAAAGTATTGATATTACCAACTGTAAACTTTAAATTCTTCACCTAATGTATTTAATCTACTATATTAATATGTTATTTATGAGTTAAGTTTAAAGTTACATTAAATACTTAATTAATGTCTTATAAATATATTAGTATAAATAATATAGCATATGAAGCCTACGAAATACACACTCTCTAAACTAGTTAAAGTTAATCAAAGGGGATTTGAAAAGGTGTTTTCAAATTATTGAGTTTGAGTGTGTGAGTTTTATATTTTCAGTTGATCAGATGGAGATAAATACATAGGTTCATGAAGAAGAAGTGCAACCTTCATGAACGCATAGATTTTATATTTGTCTTTCGTTGCACGTGGAAAAGGCTTCAACTATCTTCAAGAAGCGATTACGCACCTCTAAGCCTCGATACTCACCGTTTTAATATATCGGTTCCAACAATTTGAAGATATTTTTCTCTCAATGGATTCATTTTCGTTGTTGTTCAACATTATTTATTCATTTTCTCAACCGAATATCGAGGCTTTTGATGGTTAAAAAATACCAACGGTGGAAAGAAAAATTTTATTTTTCCTTCGACAATTGAAAATCGTTTTTGTCATGACTAAGCTATGTCCAGCTGTTCTGGGTGACAAAACACCATTTGATCAAATTTTAATTTGATTAATGAGAAGATCACAAGGTGGATTGAATTGGCATCTCATCCTACTAAAGGTGACAAGAATTCTTCCATGCCTAGTGGGGGAATCATGTAACCCAATATCCTATGTTGGTGGGCACAAGGGCAATTGGATGAAATTGCACTTCTAGAAAGCTGGTCATTCTAAAGAATGAATACCATATTCCTTATATTCATACGAATATGGTTAATGATTCATTTTCTTTCAAGTGTGATTTCAAGGTTATCTTTGAATCTGGTACGTTCCTTGAAATAAT
Source organism: Cornus florida (assembly GCF_030987335.1). Classification (NCBI taxonomy): domain Eukaryota; kingdom Viridiplantae; phylum Streptophyta; class Magnoliopsida; order Cornales; family Cornaceae; genus Cornus; species Cornus florida. The sequence goes on from NW_026775573.1 coordinate 36,910,733, forward strand.
ATTTTCATTAAAGGTATGTCTAAATTTGTGCAATAATTTATGTTTATATTGCCAAATTCATTGATTAATAATGTGTTTTAAACTTAGTCAATAAACTGAATCCTTTTATCAAAGGATTTGTCAGGGATTGATCGAAAGGTTATGGTAAAACCTATATGGGTTAATGCATTATAGGTAGCATATGAAAATTTAGTTGTCTAATTTTTATATATGTTAAAAGAAATATGGTACCTTAGAACTGATCTCCATCGATCACATTATTGATGCTCATTTTGAATATACTTATGGTTATTACTTGAAAGCTGAAAGCTCTAGCAGGTCACTTTCCCCCTGATTAAATCATATTCTGTGATGAACGAGAAGATCACAAAAGAAGTTTATTGTTTTTCAGATGCATGCCATCGGTTGATTGAAACTAGATCATCTCTCCACATTACAATTAGTCAAAATCATACAAGATCTATGACTAGTGGGGGGATTAGATGACAATATAAGAGAAGAACTCTTCAACTTCTAAAGTGGCATGCATAAGCATAATTTCTGGTAAGTGATGCATCTGAAAGAGGTTTTCAGATTTTCATCCCAAATTGGTATGATTGTTGAAATGAGCCACTTTATTAACGGTATGCTTTCCAATTATAAAAATGATTTTTGGTTATTGATAAATTTCTTAATTTATGGCACGTCATATACTTGATTACATTAGTTTAAATTCATTAATCAAAAGGATAATCAATGATAAGGTTTATGTAGATCAAAGCATTACATGTAGCATGTAAACTTTTATGGATGTGTTGAAAAGACACTAATATTGAAAATTTGATCTATATTGACATGTTTGAAATGAGCTAATTATATTCATGAAGAAAAGTGTTGTGTTATCATTTTATTGATGATATTAATTTTTATCCTTGAAAGCTCATTTTTTAAAGCTCCTAAATAGGGGAATAAATGTTTAGGAAAGCAATGATTGCAGTTGAATTTTAGATTAATAAAAAGAGATTCCAAGGAAATTCTGGCAATTATTATTTGTCTATAAAGTTCTTAATTTGAACTTTTGACATGATGGATCTTAGGGAGGCTGGTGTGATTGTGTAAATCAAAGTGTGGGGCCTCAACATGGATTTACTCTCACGTAATCCAATTTTATCAATTAATCTTGAAAGGATCAAAATCTTATCAGATGCTACAGTCTTTGTTCTTATTGATCCCAGATCAAAGTTAGTTTGCAATCAAGGCAGTACAGAGAATCAACATGAATTCTCAAATTATTGGTGGTCTTTATGATGCGATGAACTACACCAGGGCAAACACACAACTTGTCATCAAGTACAGAAATAATCTGGGAAGAGATCATTAGATTTCTCTTGTGAGGATATTGATGTACTTGCAGAGTACTATGGATCATGGGTCAGATTATTGTAAATACCTAGCCATTCTTTGCTATGGATGCTCAAAGTTCATACCAACTTAGATCTTCACCATGGGTGGAGTTATGATTTCTTGAAAATCAAAAGGGTGGACTTGTATAACTCATTCCTTGATGGAATCTGAATGTTATTATACTTTCTCTACTAGAGAGGAAGTTGACTGGGTAAGGATCTTACTGGAGAGTATTCCAATACAAAGTAAGCCTATACCACTCTTGAAATATTTTTGTGGCAATAAGGTTGCGATGCTTCAAGCTCATAGCCAGTGTTACAGTGAAAATTCCATACATGTGCAATTGAAGCACAATCATTTGGAAGAGATCTTGGCAAATGGATTATCATAGTTTACTGGGTGAAGGGACTTAGTGTCCAAGGTCAAATCTCATTTGGCAGATCCACTGTCGAAAGACATGTGAAGGGACTTAAAGTCTAAGGCCATATCTCATTTGCCAGATCCACTGTTGAAAGACATGTGAAGGGACCTTGTGTCCAAGACATCTAAATGGATTATAAAGAGCCTGTAATCGACGTTGTGATGTTATGGGAACCCAACCCAGTGATATTTCTCCTGGGTTCAATGGGAAAAACAAGTAACATAACAACTTATGTGAGCACATCAATGTTCATTTCCCTATGATGTGATGTGGTGATAAGCGTCGAATATTATATATTCAAGCGCCCTAAATTGCATTAGTAAAGTCCGTTGTATGTTAATTTATGTAGATTATCTTCATTTCTATGTTTTTATGCATTTTCAGGTTCATTGGCCAAAATGGAACAAGAATAAGGCCTTGTGGAATCTTGAGCAACAAAAGGTGTCAATGCTGAATTCTGGCAGCAGTAGAACCTGGACTTTGCTTGCCATTTTGACCTTCCAAACTCGAGAACTGGACTTCCCTCATAACATGAAAGATTTTTAGCTCTGAATTAGCTTTCTAAATCTTCAAACGGTTTGTCATTCGGAGCTCGGAGCAGAGAGTTATGGCCTTGTTACCAGAGGTGCGCAGAACTGCCTGGCAGCAATGAAATTCTGCCTTGATCTTCATTTTCGACCAACCATCCTTGAGAATTGGATCTCCACCAAAAGATGAAATATTTAGAGCTCTGAATTAGCTTTCTAAATCTTCAAACGGTTCATCATTTGGAGTTCGGACCGCAAAGTTATGGCTGTTTAACCGAAGTAGGTCTGGGCGGAGCAAGGCAAGAATGGAGCATTCTGCTCCAATTTCGAGTGCTCGAGCCCTTATTTCGAGTGCTCGAACTTAGGGCAGAATTGCATCCGGAAATGGCCCATTTTCAGCCACTTGCATCTTGGGTTCCTCAATTCTAATTTCCCTCTTTAATGGTTGGTTGGAGATGTTGGTTGGTGGGGGTTTCTAGAGCCTTATCTCTAGAAGATAAGAGAGGGAAGCCACACAATAGGATTGAGCTTCATTTTACAAGATTAGAGGAGAGAGAAGAGAGCAAGGAGGGTGTGTTCTTGAAGCCAAAGGAAGGGAGCTCGAAAATGGCTTATTCTTCCAAGCTTCCTTCTTCCATTTTTGTATCCATGGATAACTAAACCTCTATCTAGGGAGGTGATGAAGCTCTCTCTTGTAAGCATGCTTTAATTTCATCTAATTTGGGGAATGATTCATGTACATGGTAGTTTCATGATTTAGAGCACTTACACTTGTTGTAATGGATTTCAATGCCTATAAATGATCATGTTGAGTTCTTATCTTGTCTTAGATTTTATCCTCTCATGATTATATAACTTGCATCTTCATAGTGAGAATGGAAATGAAATTGTGAAATGGGTTTAAAGGCATGTTGTATGAGAAATTTGTTAATCCATAGCTTAAGACTTCCTTTTGATGGATTAATCTTGTGTCTTGACTTCATGTGCTATTACCATAGTGATTAAGGGGTTTGATGGTCCCTAGCTTAGTGAGCATGTTATGGCTACACCCTAATCTAGGTAGTTCTAGCATGTGGCTCTTTGAGGGATTATACTTAAATCTTGATCCTATGATTTTCTTGAGGATAATGTAGCAATCTAGTATTACTACATATCATTGCCATGTAGTGAAATTGTTTCCCAAGTTAATAGAAATTTAGTATGTTTATAGGATTGGTGGTGAATTCACTTCCCTAGACCTCCTTTTCTAGACTTCTTCTTCTTAAATTCCTTGCATTTATTTCTTTAAGCACATTTCAATTCTAGTGACTAAGTGACAAACCAACAAAACTCTATATACCCCCTCATCATTCTAAAAGTAATCTAGACTCTTAGGTTGCCATAGACTAGCGCAGTCCCAGTGGTTCGACTTACCCGACCAATAGCCCTATTTTACAATGATTCGTGCTATTGCGAAGGTTGATGTTTAATTGACCAACCGATCATGTGGGAGCTCAATCCTGTAACTGAGGATGTTGAGATTTTAGATCTCTTAATGAATCTGTAGATCGATTTTTGATTGGAGTGTACAGGATCACTCTTAATAGATTCATCGTATAACCTTTGAGGAGGCTGAAACTTATATCTCTTAATGAATTCTATAGATCGGATTTTCGATTGGGGTGTACACAATCAATCTTGATAGATTCACCGATTTATCTTGCAATGAGGAGGATGAAATTAAATTCTCTTAATGAGTCCATAACTCGTATTCGATTGGAGTGTGCAAGGTTGATTAGCGCTGAAAAGTGCGCATTTAAACCCCTTAAGCTTAGGTATTCTAGAAACTTTATCTATCTTACTTTCCCGTTTTAGACTAATTTCATGTTATTGCCCTTTTTAGGTACTTATCCCCAAAATAAGCTAACTCAACTAAATAAGAGCATAATTGAAGCAATCTTGAGATGAATCAAAGAAGGGAGCAAAATGGGAGCAAAAGGAAGCAAGTGGTGGAAATTCAGCAAGTTCGATCGATCTCAGTAAATATTTGATCGATCAAACTTTGATAGATTTCAGCACTTCAAGATGGATCTGAACTATTTTGTCCTTATCCAAAGATCTCACAAAGTTCGATCATCAAACTTTCTTCCAATCGATCGAAAAGATTCCATCTTATCCAGTTGTACCACCACACCTACCACTTTTGTCTCTTTCCTAAAAATACTAAAATATGTCAGATTTGTCTTTATCCAAAAAGGCGCCGCCATAGAGGAACGATCCAGCTTAAGTTCGATAGATCTCAGCCATGTTCGATCGATCTCAGAGAAAGTTCAATCGATAGAACTTCCCCAAATGTGAGAAAATTCAATTTCCAGCTCATTAAAAGTTGTCTCATATCCAATCATTGGGGGGAATATTGGTATACGAGCCCAGGTCATTCGAGATGACATTTTAACCTACCTATATAAGGAATATGAGCTATTCTTGAGAGCATATAGATACAAAGACAAACTAGAAAGACTTTAGACATAATTTCCATATCATACTCTTAGTAAGGAAAAAAAGAGGAGAGGGGGATAATGACATAAGCTTGGAATTCTTCCATCGACCAAGAAAATGAGCAATCTCTACCATGGAGTTAGCCCTTAAGAACTGGAGGACACCATCCATGAATGGCTAGGCATCCTCTTGGGGCTAGAGTTAGCCTTAAGCATGCTTTTTACATCTTGATTTATTTATTTTTAAGGGGATTTGTATTGTGATATATGTTTTGACATTTTTATATATATAGATCTTGTTTATTCAATGATTTGTGTGGTTTAATACTTCCAATTGATCATTTCATTCTATCCATATGTCTGTGTATGCTAGAATAGATGTTCATGTGTTTGTCTCTAGATTTTGTGTTATTGATGCATGTCTATGTGTATTGATACTATAGATCTAGAGATTGTCAAAACATAGTGCTTAATAGAATGCTATTGTGATTTATTTGATGGTTCATACTCATTTCTTGATGGATTGTGCATCTCCCTTAGTTTAGTTAGTTTAATTCTATGTCATTAGCTTAATTGTAGTGTAGTTGTAGTTTAGATGTTAAATGGGATGACAATCCATGCTTGTTGTTTGATGTTCCATACTTATGAAAACAAGTAGCATAGTTTCTAACCTTGTGATGTATTTGGATTGTGAGCTTAAAGAAATTATTAATGGTTTAATTTGATATATTGTCCTATCCACTATGTTGCTTAGACAATATATACTTAATTAGTCATCCATGCTTGTTAAAACAACCACACACACACACATTATTGTTGCAATACATGTTCTCCCCCTCATTAATCATTCATTAAGGGTGTAGAAAAGCTATGTTTAATGGTGATCTCTAAACCCCAAGATCTCTCTCTCTTATTTTCTCTCTATTACATTTTATTGTCTACTTTAGTTTAAATTGCATCTTAATATAATTCAATCACCAACCAATCTTTTGATCCCTCGACCTACTAACCCAAATCTCGATTCCACAACCTAATACAACCCACCAATCCCTTGGGACGATCCCTACTCGCCCTAACTATATTTTTAGTGAAAGGTAGTAGTGGCAAATTATAAATGTAAAACTTGGCCACACTCTTCTTAGTCCAACATCTTTTGCAAACTTTTGGTGCAACACGATGGCACCACCCCAAGTTTTTGGCGCCATTGCCAGGGATTGATTGAAGGCAACGTCATATTTGTGGAATCAATTAAGAATTAGTACTCTTTTGATCGTGTCTTTACTTTATTTTCATTTTCATTTAGGTTACTTATTATGAAGGTTCTTGTTTGACTAGGTACATTTAGCTAGAAGGTGAGCAAATGAGTATTTTAAGCAAGGAGCTAAGCAAGAGCAAGGAATAAGCTAAAATCTAAAAAAATTTGCAAGGCTAAAATTGAAAATTGAATTGAAGTGCTAAAGGACCCTTTGTGAGCTCTTTCTTAACTCAATCTCTAGTTATATCGTCGGCCCACGTAGAGGCTTATATTTCAATTCTTAGATAAATCGTGTGCCCACGTGGAGGCAATTTTATTATTCTTTGTCTATTGTTGATAGCATGGGAGTATGGGATCATTGTATGTGAAGGAAGTTTGATAATTGATTTGTTGCGAAGGTGAAGTGATTGTTCATTACTTGTTCCTTATTGTGTTTTGTTGTGCATGCATGGTCGTAGATCATTGAAACCTACTCTTGTCCCTCTTAATTTTCATCTTGAATCCATTGTTTGAAACCCTAGGGGAAGAAGAAGTTCTTGTCAATCCATTTCATTAATGGAAGTACATAATGAGAACCATGTGGAGGACCATGGTCACATAGACCAACAAGGTATCCTCCACCCCTATGTGTATCATGATAACATGCAAGTACCATTAGGCATGCCGAGGCCATTCATTCACCCACCACAACAACAAAGCCAAGTTCCATTGAGAATGCCTAGGCCAATGTTTATTCCACAACCTCCCATAGTTCAAGGCAATCAAGGTGCCCATGTTGCACTTCCAATTGCTAATCCTCCCTTTGCTTTAAGAGATCACTATGTGCCTAATGAATATAATGCGCCCACATGTATTCAATTGCCACCATTCAGAGCACACCACTATGAGATCAAACTATAAACCATTCAAATGCTTCCTAATTATCATGGACTTCCAAGTGAAGAACCTTACAAGCATTTAGATGAGTTTTTTGAAGTATGTTCCACTGTGAGATACACGGATATGCAGGAAGAGGTTTTAAGGCTTAAACTTTTTCCATTCACCCTTAAAGACAAGGCAAAATACTGGTTTAACAATCTTAGGCCTTTTTTAATAACTTCTTAGGCAGAAATGCAACAAGAGTTCTTGAAGAAGTACTATCCGGTTTCTAAGACCAATGCCATGAGAACCTCAATTCGAGAGTTTTCACACGGGGATGGGGAAACGTTCCATGAGGCATGGGAAAGATTCAATGAATTGCTTAGAAAGTGTCCACTTCATGACATACCCAAATGGCAATTAATTCAATATTTCTTCAAGAGTTTGTCCGATAATTACAAGAGCATGGTTGATGCTTCCAAGGGTGGCTCTTACATTGATAAGCATGAGGATGACGTGTGGCGTCTTTATGAGAGCATGAGTGAAAATTCTTTGCATTGAAAATTATCTTCTAAGAATGGTAAGAATTCAAGTAGAAGGAAGATTGTTGGCTTACATCAAGTTGACCATTCCAATGAAATAGCCACCGAGATGAAATCATTATCTCAAAGGTTTGATCAATTCTTAATCAACCAAAACTCGGTGAATCAAGTATCCTCCTTCCCTAACCATTCTCATCATGCATCTAATAAGACATGTATGACTTGGTCTAGTGTTTTACATTCTACTTCCAATTGTCCCCATGGACATGTGCAAAGTGAGCATCATGAACAAGTTAATGCAGCTTTTGTTAATCAAGGGAACAATCCTTATGACAATCACTATAATTCTAGTTGAAGGAATCACCCGAATTTCTCTTGGAGAAACCAAGGGGAAGGCTCAAACCCTCCCCAAGGTGGTTTTCAAGAAGTATGTTGCACCTCCTATGCAAAGCCAAGGTTCCTAAGGTTTTAGATCATCATTTCAATCGCATGGTAATCAATTTTCTAATTCTCATTTTCCTAATCAACCATCATATTCTCAAGGAAATTCTAAGAGCCCCGCTTTTGAAGGGAAAGTTTTGACCGCTCTAGGCACTTTAGAGACGAACACTCAATTGCTTCATTCTCATTCTCAATCCATTGCTAAGCTAGAAACCCAAGTAAGGCAAATAGCTAGTACTTTAAACTCTAGAAAGAAAGGGAAAATGTCTTTGAATGCCCCACCAAAGCAACAATGTGTTATAGAGACTCATTCCTCATTGGAAAGTCCTATAATAGAGCATGTCAATGCGGTGACTACCTTAAGAAGTGGGAAGATTGTGGACAACCAAGTGGGTATGTCTAATGAAAAGAGTGAACCGGTGCAACCACAAGTTGACACCCATCCCGTTTCTTATCATATTCCTCATTCATTGCATATGCATGATCATTCAAATGAGAAAGTGTTAAAAAGTGATTTGAAAACTGATTTGATGAAAAGTGATTTGCAAAATGATTTCAAAACTTTTTGTGTTGAAAAGACTTCAAAGAAAAATTCTGAAAAGATTTTTGAACCAAAAGCTCCATTTCCGGATGCCTTGAAATGATCCATTTCAAATGACAAGCAAAAGGTCAAAACAAATGAAATCATTGATGTGTTTAGGCAAGTGAAAGTTAACCTTCCGCTTTTAGATGCAATCAAGCAAATTCCGGCTTATGCCAAGTTTTTAAATGATCTTTGCACCCAAAAGAGGAAGAACAAAAGCCAAGCACCTAAAACAGTGGTCTTAACTGAGCAAGTGAGCTCTATTTTGCAACATAACACTCTTCCAAAGTTCAAAGACCTTAGTTCACCTATCACTTCATGCATCATTGGTGATCATTTCATTAATCAGGCTCTCCTAGACTTAGGAGCAAGTGTTAATCTTCTTCTATACTCGGTATATGTCAAATTAGGCTTAGGAGACTTGAAACCGACGTCGGTGGTTTTGCAACTTGCTGACCAATCCATCAAAAAGCCTAGGGGTTTCATTGAGGATGTATTGATTAAGATTGATAAATTTTTCTTCCCCGTTGATTTTGTTGTCATTGACACGGAACCGGTCCCGAATCCTAAGAGCTAAATTCCCGTTATCCTTGGCTGTCCTTTCTTGGCAACCGCAAATGCCAACATTAATTGCAGGATAGGGAAAATGAAGATCTCATTTGGCCACATGAAGTTGAAGTTGAATATCTTCAATCCGACCCCCAATTCATTTGACAAGCATGAAGAAGTGAATGTTGTAGAGAAATATTATAACCATGAATGTGAAAGAATAGAGTCTTTGCTTGAAACCAAAATTTCAAAAAGTTTATCTTCAACCCTAAATTCCAAGAAAGTTGTTTCAAAATCTTGTTTTGAAAGGGCATGGAAGCCCAAAGATCATTTTGACCAATGACCAAAAATTTCTTTTGAGCCTAATCCAACAAGTTCCCTAGGGAACCATTTGTTGGGTGGAGTTCAAAGTACTTATCACCCCATTAAAGAGGGGATGCACTACAAGATGTTTGATCTGGGCTAAAAGAGTCCAACGTCTTGCTAGAGACGTTAAAGACTAGTACATTTAGTAGGGTGTCACAACCCTATTCCTCCCTCATTTCTATTTTAAATTTCATTTCTTGCAAAGTCTATATATTTGTTTTAGGTTCATATACATTGCTAGGAACTGTGATTAGGATTGCATGCACTTTCATGTTGAAAATGGACATTTTGCATCAGCTCGATTGATCTCCAAGGAGGTTCGATCAATCAAACTCCATACCTGCATCCATCATGCATCCAATCACCTCTCTATCCAATCATTCGAAGAAAACCTACATATTTCAGCTCTCTGTCCCATCGTTTGAACTTGTTCCTAGATCAATCTTTAGTTCTTCAATCGATCCAACTTCTTCTTGGATCGATCTGCAATCCCAACACTTCGAAAAAAATTTCAACCTACATCCACCCTCTGCAAAAGTCCTCTCTATCCCATCGTTCGAACATGTCTGCAGGTTTTTGCATGTTCAATCGATCGGAGTACTTCTGAGATCAATCTTGGAGAGATCGATCTCTGTTCTTTGATTTACTGTTTTGACTTTAAGTTTGACTTTTGTTTTGAATTTTAAATTTAAAAACTCCAAAAATATTTGGAATGCTAAAAAAAAAGGGGGGGGGGGTGTTTCAAAGTTTTCAAAAATACTTTTATTTCTTGTATTTTTTTATTTTTGCCTACCATTTTTCAAAAATCCCAAAAATATTTTCTTTTCTTTTATTTTATTTTATGTTTCAAAAATTCCAAAAAAAAAAAAAAAATTGTAATTCTTTTGTTTCTTTTATTTTACTTAGTTTATTTTTATTTTATGTAGCTTTATTTTTCAAAAAAAATAAAAAATATATTTTTCATTTTTAATTTTCAAGAATTCAAAAATTTCACAGACAATTTTGTCTTTTAGTGAGGAGAGATCGATTCTAGTTCGATCGATCTAAGATTTTAGTTCGATTGATCGAACTGAAGAGGGAATGTTTTTAAAGATAGAGGCCAAGGGTTATTTCAGATCGATTCAAAGATCAATCCAAAAAACCCCTAGCTTCCCCTCGCCGCTGCAACCTTCCCTTCCATCTCTGGCGAGTGCTCCGGCGATTCCATCGTGCCCGAATCTCTCTCCCTCATCTCAGATCTCAGATTTCATCTCTCTCTTTCCTTCGATCCACTTCTCTCTCAATTTAGGTAAGATTTGAACTCTATCTTTTGATTTAAGCTTTATCTTCATGCATCAATACTTTCCATGTTAGACTACGATGTTATGATGATGATTATTGCCATATATAAAGCTTTGACCCTCTGTGTATATATGTATATATATGTATATATATCGTTTTATATTTTTGGTTTTAATTTTGATTTTGGGGGTTACGGGCCAAGGAAAGTGACCAAAATTGTTGATTTGTTATGTTGTGGGTCCCACGAGCTTACTTGTGAGGCCCTCGTGCCATCCACGTCACAGATCTGTAACTTTTCGAATTTCACCTCACATTTTGATCGATCGAACTTTTTCTCAGATCGATCTGTAATAGATCGATCTCACTTATTCAAGATCGATCGAACTTGTATCGATCTAACATTTTTGTAATCGATCAAACTTCACAGATTTGCATATACACTTCACACACCATCTCTTGTGTTTCATACTATCTCATACATACCCAATGCTTATGTTTTTCACATTGGATGCATTCCATACTTATACTGTCTAGCATGTTTCACATCATGTCACTTATTCCTTGTCACTTGCATAGATTCATGTTCCTTATCTGTTTTGTCTATCTTATTTGACATACATGATTCTATAAACTGTGCTTTAATTCTTTATACCGGCACTGACTTCCTTTTTGAGTTTTCTTTTCTTTTGCAGGCCATGGCTAGGGTCAAGACTGTTGCCCATGGACATTATCATCGCAGAGTCAGGCGGAGATTAGATGACCAGGAAGGTCCATCTCACGTCCAGGACCCCTCTTGAGCCAGAGCCAGAGCAGATACAGGACCAGCCAAAGGCAGATACACCTCAGTTTCCATCCGCTGAGTCTAGACTATAGTCTTCGACTAAGGCATCTTCTTCACGGGCTGATGCTGAGGCTGAGCACATACCATCTCTATCACCACCACCAGCTCAGCCAGACTAGGACTTAGACCAGCTATTACCGAGATACTTACGCCTTCAGGTGGCGCATGAGTTGGTCTTCGATATAGACTTCTTCTCCCGGTCTGTTCTTACCAGAGTAGCATATGACATAGACCGAAGGGGCATTTCAGCCATATTAGCCCCTGTTACATATCTAGTGTACCCGAGGTTGGTCCGGATGTTCTTCCAGAACCTCCGACCTGCCCTGAGTAACCTGAGGGAGCTGCGGACTACCATTGACAGCGACCCCCATCAGTATCACTGTGGACACTCTATCCAGATCTTGCCGATGTCCACATATCTGCCCTCCTGATCTCGAGGTTATATATCCTACTCTATGGAGGCCTTTCTATGTCGACATGGCAGTGGCACTCACAGGTCACTATGTAGCTAGCGAGACTTTTGCCACACGCACTTATCTGCCAGACGACCTGTGGTTCTTCGATTCGGTTTTATTCCAAAATGTATTCATAGCCGGCCACAAGATACAGAGGCGCAGCGACTATCTGACAGCTCTGTACACCTTCTATACAGGACATTGGCTATCCATTCTTGCGCTCATCCAGAGCGTTATGATGAAGTTATATGTTGATCACATCAGCAAGGCCAAGCCCAAATGGGCTAAATATCTCCCATTTGGCCATCTCATTACACAAATATTGCGGGACCAACATTATCCCTTCTAACACCGGGAGCGTACTGAGGCTGGGGCTTGCTCGTTCAAGAAAAAGGACTGGAATAAAAGCTACAAGGCTCTTATCAAGAGTCTACAGGAGGACGCTGCAAAGGCAGCTGAGGACCTTGAAATAGAGGAGATGGAGCAAGCAGCAGCAGTTGCAGCAGTTGCAGCAGCAGCAGAGCAGGCGGCGAATGATATACCAGTCGATCCAGCTACCATGCATATGGACATTGATTTAGAGCAGCCCGCAGAGGACCCAGAGTATCACTTTCCAGTTGGCTCGCCCGTTCATGATGAGGAGCAGGCTCAGGATCATCATTCTCCCGATCCAGCAACACCTGAGGCTCCAGTTCAAATACCTAGCTTCGGAGAGCGTCTTCAGACTCTGGAGGGTGGCATGGTTTCCATCTGAGCTGATATTACTTCATTCCGCACGGATGTCATAGCCGCATTGCGAAATCTATCTAGAGACATCCGCGGAGCACGCCCTGCCTTTCCCACCTCCTCTTCATGATTTTTATATCTCCTTCTCATTTTATAGCTGTGTTTTGACTATTATAATTCTAATACTGTTATATTTTTAAAGCCAGTCTGTCGGCCCTATTCCTGTGATGTACTATATATACTGTTTCCATTTTCTACATTATGTATGATATTTTTGGATGTCTGGATTTTATATTGATATATCTGTTTGTGATTGACTCCATCAGGTGCATTCTAGTGATTTCAGTAAGAGAGTGCTACAAAATTTTCAGGACCATCCTTATTTCTCTCTCATTACTTTATTTGACTATCCCATGTACACTTGCATGTCCACTGTGCACTATTATTATCCCCTTTGTTTTCTAATGAACTTTTATCCTAGTGTTATCTTTTCAGGACCACAGTTAATCCCAAGTTTGAGGGGGCTATACCACCTACTTTGGATACTTGTGTCCCGGATTCTTTGCTTAGCTGCACTGGTACACTCTTTCCTTTGTTCTCTTTGCACATTGAGGACACTGTGCTATTTAAGTTTGGGGGGGTAATGGTGTTAATTGCAGTATTTGCTTTAACTTCAACATTTTGAGCATGACTTGTGTATTTGAGGAATTTTCTATAATTAGTCCATAACTAGTTATGATTTTGATCTTTTGAGGATTATATTACTTAAAATTTAAAAATTGCTTGACTTGAGAGTCCAATACTCCTTGTATGCCTTGTGGATGCCATTTAGGAGTAAATTTTTTGAAAGATTGATATCATGTTTGCACTTGTGGTCCACATCATCCAGATTTTGTTATTTTGATATTCACTCTAAGATTCTACACTAGCACAGGCGCACACTAGCATTCATTTGTAGGGTACATGCTTTGTTGATTATTGAATTGGTTATATCCCAATTGAGCTAATAGTGCATTTAAAGCTTTCATTCTTGATAAAGGTGGATAACAAACCCTTTTCATTGAATAGCTGGGATTCTAGCCTCATCAAGCACTGAATTTCTCGCGCCGAAAGGTGGAGGGCCCAAACTCTAGGTTAATAACTTGTTTATTCAAAAATAATAATAATAATAATAAAATAAAAATAAATAAAAATAAATAAAAGAAGACATTGTTGCAAAAGCAATAAAAAAGTGAGGACTTCTCCCAAAAGGTGAGAAGTGGGAAATGATTAAATGGAGATTATTTTGATTTATAGCCTAGTTGATTTGAGCTTGTAAGTCCCTAGGGGTGTTTGAACACCTAAAGCCGTCCGGTTTGGGAGTTATTGACCTAACGCTCAACCTCATGGATCACTAGAAAGCTTAATAGATCAACATATTGCACTATGCTTCCATCTTTAATCCTTAGGAATAGAAAAAAAAAAAAAAAAAAAAAAAAAAAAAAAAAAAAAAAATATCTAGTGAAAAGAATAAGCACACCTAGAACAATAAAGCTTTAATAAAAGATCCACTATTTGTCTTAATGATCGGTACTAGATTTATGTGCTAGTTTGAGGGTAAGGATGTGATCATTTCTTTAGCTGGCTTAGGTAGCAACACATTTGATGCCGGTCCACTCAAAAGGATTCTAGTGTTGTTTTGATTTACATGATCATTTTCTTGATGTGTGGAGGACTATACTTGCTTGCTTGATGTTGAAATTTTGGGAGATTACTTGGAAAAGGGTTAAAAAATTGCATACTTGAGGTAGTTTTCTCCCAATACTTGTTTTCAATATTGGTGCCTCTTTTGAAAGAATGAGTTTAATGTTTATGGGTATCATTTCTAGAAACCCTCACAAGACTTTACTCGTCCACTAGGGGTAACCTAAGGGTTTAAAAGGCTTGTTGCATACGCTAAATGTAATCGTGTTCCCTACAAAAGTGGCGTTATCCATTTATTGCTTTCTAGTTCATACTTGTATAGTTGTTCATTTCATTCCTTTATTTTCTAGTTCATTGCTAGGGACTAGCAATATTTAAGTTTGGGGGTGTGATGAGCGCTGAAAAGTGCGCATTTAAACCCCTTAAGCTTATGTATTGTAGAACCTTTATATATCTTACTTTTCGTGTTATTACCCTTTTTAGGTACTTATCCCCAAAATAAGCTAACTCAGCTAAATAAAAGCATAATTGAAGCAATCTTAATATGAATCAAAAAAAGGAGCAAAGCGGGAGCAAAAGGAAGCAAGTGGTGGAAATTCAGCAAGTTCGATCGATCTTAGGAAATATTCGATCGATCCAACTTTGATCGATTTCAGCACTTCAAGATGGATCTGAACTATTTTCTTCTTATCCAAAGATCCCACAAAGTTCGATCGATCCAACTTTCTTCTGATTGATCGAAAAGATTCCATCTTATCCAGTTGTACCACCACACCTACTACTTTTGTCTCTTTCCTAAAAATACCAAAATATCTTCGATTTGTCTTTATCCAAAAAGGCGCCACCATAGAGGATTGATTCAGCTTAAGTTCGATAGATCTCTGCCATGTTCGATCGATCTCAGAGAATGTTCGATTGATCGAACTTCCCCAAGTGCGAGAAAATTCAATTTTCAACTCATTAAAAGTTATCTCATATCCAATCATTAGGAGGAATATTAGTGTACGAGCCCAGGTCATTCGGGGTGACATTTTAACCTACCTATATAAGGAATATGAGCCATTCTTGAGATCATATAGATATATAGACATACTAGAGAGACTTTAGACATAATTTCCATATCATACTCTTAGTGAGGAAGAAAATAGGAGAGGGGGCTAGAGACACAAGCTTAGAGTTCTTCCATCAACCAAGAAGAGAAGCAATCTCTACCATGGAGTTAGCCCTTGAAGGTTGGTAGACACCATCCATGAGTGGCTAGACATCCTCTTGGGGCTAGAGTTAGCCCTAAGCATGTTTTCTACATCTTAATTTATGTATTTTTGAGGGGATTTGTATTGTGATATATGTTTTGACATTTTTATATATATAGATCTTGTTTATTCATTGATTTGTATGGTTTAATGCTTCCAATTGATCATTTCATTCTATCCATATGTCTATGTATGCTAGAATAGTTGTTCATGTGTTTGTCTCTAGATTTTGTGTTATTGATGCATGTCTATGTGTATTGATGCTATAGATCTAGAGATTGTCGAAACATAGTGCTTAATAGAATGCTATTGTGGTTTATTTGATGGTTCATACTCATTTCTTAATGGATTGTGCCTCTCCCTTAGTTTAATTAGTTTAATTTTATGTCATTAGCTTAATTGTAGTGTAGTTGTAGTTTAGATGTTAAATGGGATGACAATCCATACTTGTTGTTTGATGTTCCATACCTATGAAAACAAGTAACATATGTCTCTAACCTTGTGATGTGTTTGGATTGTGAGCTTAAAGAAAGGATTAATGGCTTAGTTTGATATATTGTGTTATCCACTATATTGCTTAGACAATATATACTTAATTAGTCATCCATACTTGTTGAAACAACCACACACACACACATTATTGTTGCAATACATGTTCTCCCCCTTATTAATCATTCATTAAGGGTGTAGAAAAGTTATGCTTAGTGGTGATCTCTAAACTCTAAGATCTCTCTCTCTTATTTTCTCTCTATTACATTTAATTGTTTACTTTAGTTTAAATTGCATCTTAGTGTAATTCAATCACTAACCAATCTTTTGATCACACAACCTACTAACCCTAATCTCGATTCCACAACCTAATACGACCCACTAATCCCTTAGGACGATCCCTACTCGCCCTAACTATATTTTTAGTGAAAGGTAGTAGTGGCAAATTATAAATGTGAAACTTGGCCACACTCATCTTAGTCCAACATCTTTTGCAAACTTTTGGTGCAACGCGACGGCACCACACCAAAGGTCACTCTTGATGGACACACCAATCTGAGTGTGGAAGTAAGGTCGCTTCTATAGGATCCAGACAGGCTTGATCCTTAACGACACTCAGATGTATGGATTCTGGACATATGGCCGAAACATGTCAAGCTTTAGTACTTTATCTCCGAACAGAAGTGTGTGTGTGTTGTATTTCTTATTCACCAATGTGGTTCTTGGTTCAAGACATCGTTCACCAAGTTCCTAGATGAAATCAAGGGTACTTACACTAGGTAATGGTTCAAGTCCAAAAGACACCCTTATTGATGCACATGACTGTACCGATCAACAAAAAGAAATTTAAAACAAGTGAGGGATTGTTGGAGTTATGTTTCAAATTAATTTTATTAATCTATATTTATGAAGACAGAATATTGATATTACAAACTTTGAACTTTAAATTCTTCACCTGATGTATTTAATTTACTATGTCAATATGTTATTTATGAGTTAAGTTTAAAGTTACATTAAATACTTAATTAATGTCTTCTAAATATATTAGTACAAATAATATGGAATATGAAGCCTACGAAATACACACTCTCTAAACTAGTTAGAGTTAATCAAAGGGGATTTGAAAAGGTGTTTTCAAATTATTGAGTTTGAGTGTGTAAGTTTCATATTTTCAGTTGATCGGACGAAGATAAATATACAGGTTCATGAAGAAGAAGTGTAACCTTCATGAACGCACAGACTTGATATCTGGGCTTAGTTGAATCCCGGATATAGTGCTGTCATTTGTCTTCCATTGAATGTGAGAGAGGCTTCAACTATCTTCAAAAAGCGATTACGCGCCTCTAAGCCTCGATACTCACCGTTTTAATATATCGATTCCAACACATATCACTTCTATCCCAACTCTATGTAATCTTTGTTTTCCTTAAATTTCTGGGGAAGCAAACAAACATTTATCATTTAAAAATATAATGAAATTTTTGTTATTAAGCATCACTTAAAGAGGGTTGAAATAATCTTTTATTCATTTAAATAAAAGAATAATACTAAAATTTCAATTATGTTATGCACATGACATCAACATTTTTCATTCACTATATTTGACTGTCAAAATGGGAGGTCTGTGTAACAAGGTTTCAATTTTAGAGGAGGACACAGTAATTTTCAAAACCATAATGGATGTCTATGTAATTAGAGCAAATCTTGGGAAAGGCTAGTGTAATTTACCCCAAAAAAAAAAACACTCATGTGTTCTCTATTGACCTAAGGTTTCTAACCAATATTACCTGCTGGCCCGGCCCGCCCACTATACATATGATAGTATTTTTATTTTTTACATAGAAATTTTTTATATAATGCCCCCCCCCCCCCCCCCTCCCTAAAATTATTAGTGTCTTAAATTATCTCTTAATTTTTTAATTTTTTTCTCTTTTGCTCTTATAATTTCTTTTAAAAAGTTAAATTTTCCTTGTTAAATTGAACTCTAATTTTCTCCCTTTTAAAGTCATGCCATTTTACTTTCCTTTTTTTCCTTTTTTCTTATTTTGTTTCCCTTCTACTCCTTTAGGGTTTGCTTGGTTAACATGAAGTAGATAGAAAGGAAAAGAAACAGAAAATATTTAAATTTGTTAGCATGAAAGAAAAAAAATTCAGAAAAGTAATTTTTTTTAGGGTAAAGGGCAATAAACCCCCTTTAATTATACTCTCTCTCTCAAGAAACCCCCCCAAACTAAGTAGTGCCCCCTAAACTATTTAAAAATGCAATTCAAGGACAAAATCCAAATTCGCCGGCACTAGAGCTCAACGAAAATGTTAGATTACAAAATTGCCCTTATCATTTTAGTGCCAAACACCACCTTACATAATCCACATTTTATTTTTGTGCCAATGTAACGACCCAGTCATTTGCCTTCCTTTCCTTTTTCTTGAAATTTTACGAATGACTTTTTTTCGTTTAATTTTCTTTTCTGAGCTCTGTTTCGTGTCACTTAGTGTCATCTCGAGTGCTCGGAATTGGTTCCTGAGACTCTTTTTCGTGGATTGAAAACTTCCTTTGAGGACCGAGTCATTTTCACATTTTTAGTTTTTCGACACTATGCGCTATTTCGTCCTTTTCCCTATTCTGTCTTATCTCCGTTTGTCAGTTTTTTGCACAACCTCACTTCTTATGCTCGGAGTTGGTTTTTCACTTCACGTGCCTTCATCTTGAGTGGTTTTCTCGAAATTCGTATCTTTACTTTTGCAAAAAAAGTACTCTGGTTGCTCCAGGTGCCCATAGGGGCATGGATGCACAATTCTTTAGAATCTTTTTCATTTCTTGGGGTGTTTTTCATAAATATCTTTTGAAGATATTTTATTTCAGGAGTTTTTAAGAAAATATTTTTGGAAGATATTTTTATTCTGGGTCATAAGTGCAGTTTTCACTTTTTGGAGAGGCCATTGTGCAATTAATGAAAGTTAATGCAAAATGTTTTGTTTTGAGCCTGGATCCTCGTACAAGATTCATTTTCACATTTCATCGAGTTGTGTACTCTTGGAATTTCCTCCTGGTCGATATTTTCCAGTTTCAGGGTTTTTGGCCCCGGTTTGCGCCAAACTTGTTTTGGGCATAACTTTCTGTTCGGGACTCAGTTTTTGACGCCGTTTCTTCTGTTGTTCATATTTTATTATTTTGAATCTTTTTCCTTCACAAAGTTTTGCCATTTGAGTGCGTCTGCTCAAATTTTACTTTTTCAGACCCGACGGGGCCCGTTCGGGGCACTTTTTAAGATTTCTATAAAAGGGGGGTAAGATATTTCATTTTTCATCTTCTCCCCTCTTCATGCATGACCTGGAGCTCCCATGGCAGCCCAAGGGGTGCTGCCATCTTCTCTCTCCTCTTTTGGTTCACTTTTCCTTGATGGAAAGTCTTCGGCCATAACGTTTGTTGTTCCCCTCGCCGTGCTCTACCTTTCCCCCTTATTAGAATTCAGTTTTGACCATTTCTTGAGTTTGGTTTTAAAGTCAAGTTATGATTTTGATGGGGCTTTCATGGGGGTTATGTTCACGGCGTTGTTCCCGACAAAACCTAGTAGTTTCGTCGGATTCGGAGCCGTTCCATTTTGATGGCATTTGAGATTTTCATCTCAAATTGAGGTAGGGGATGTTCTAGGTTTAAATTCTTATTATATAGCATGCTTGTGATACTTATACTACTTGTTTGCATGATTAAATATAAAATCTAGAGATTTTATTATTTATTTTTCTTGTACGGGATCTAATTTTCCCGGTTGCTCATGACTTGGAATAAACATGCAGCATGATTTTATATTGCCCCTCGATATGCTCATTGTCGTGTATTAAATTAGGATTTATTGCATGAGAATTGCAACTTTTGTTTTATATTTAACTTTAGTGAAAATTTAATTCGCATGGTCGTAAATTGAATGAAACAAACTTGTAATGTGATATTACATTAGTCCTTGGCATGTTTTCCAACATAGGTTAATTTGAGAGCATTTGGTTAAGTTTGAAAATCTAGAGATTTTAATTAAAATGATTAATTAAAATCTATTTTGTGGTCCCATTAGCTTAATTAAGGTTTTAACTTGATGTTTGTATTGGCCATGACTTGTTTACTAGTATATGTTAATTTGGGACTATTTGAAGTTGTTTTAGAACCTTAGGATTTAAATTAGCATGATTTAATTAAAGTTCTACCTTATTGTTCTAACAACCTAATTGAGTTTTAGAATGGATATAGGTGATGACCTTGCCATGCCCTTTAACATGTATTAAATTGAGGTTAATTGAAATTGAATCAAAAATCTAGAGAATTTAATTGTGTTTATCTATTTAAATTCTTTCAATTTGCTCCATGATCTAGTTGTGTTTTAGAAGTGGTTTCTATATTCAAATCATGGACTTAGACTTGTTGTATATTTATTTGGTTATGTTTTGAACATTGGATAACATAGTTGCTATGTTTGTATTCATGAGAATATGTTTTCCTTATTGAATATATTGTTGCCTTGTGTAATAATTTGCACACTTCGTGTTTAACATCTTCATGCATAGCATGTAACGAATCGCACACTGAAGATTCGACATTCATCATATCATATTAGTTGTGGATTTAGAACATGTATTGTATATGTTTCCAAATTTGGTTGTGCTTAGTAGATAGTTGATTATCTTGCATATTTCTGTTGATATATGCGTTGTTGCACAACTTGTGAATTTTGGAAACTTGGGGATGTCGTTATTTGACTATGGCTAGGACGTGGTTCTGGTATGAGGGATAGTCCCTCTATATATAGTCTAGTGCGCACATAAGAAGGTTACCCATGGGCTAGTAACCCTAAAGTAACTATGTTGTCGGTCTAATCTGGCGTGACGTCCGAGTATCCACTTTGTTTGACTTCGCATTTCATTTTCAAGTTGATAACTAGATGATGTTGTAACTTGTTGTTCCTTATTTGTCGTTCCATTTTAAGTTACATGATGTTAACTTTGCGAAATTGTGCTTTATGCGTTGTATTGAAAGTTCCAATGTTGGTTAAATTGCATCGATATTGAAAATTATGTTTTGACGTTCTAACAAAGCTTAGGATTGATCCTATTGATTCATTTATAACTTAGACGTTAGGTGACGTGACCCACTTCTATTATTTTCATGCTTTAGATTTCAAGCTACTAGCTTTAAGAAATTGTATTTTGTTGCCTTGTATAATATGCTTTTATGTGGTTAGATTGCATTGAAGTTGTAAATTGCGTTTTGATTGTTCAGCATGGCCTAGGATGATTCCTTAGACTTATTTAGAACATAGACGTTAGGTGACATGATCACTTTAGTTGTTTCTGTATTCGAGATTGCAAGTTAATACCTTTAAGAACCTATATCTTGTTGCTTTGTATAACGTGCTTCCATATTGTTTAAATGGCATAGATGATGTGATTTATGCTAGAAACACTCTAAGGTAGCTTAGGATGCTCCCTGAGTCTCATTTCGATAGAGACGTTAGGCGGTATGAACCCCTTTAACATGTTTCACCTTAAGGTGATAAATTTGTAAAATGCTAGGTCGATGCATGCTCATCCCCTACGAGTAGCTTTATGTTACTCACCCTTACGACACTAGGGCATATTTCAGGTACGAAGACTTGGTTCATGACGCCTAGCATTCCTTGGATGTCGTGTAGCTTTCAAGTTTCCATTTCATGCAAATGTTAGCATGAAATGTCATTTTGTAGACTTATATGTCAAAATATGTATATTTGATTCCATGTATGTAATGTGTACTTAAGTACACTCCTTTCAATGTATTTGATATGTATGAGATGAGGCCGGAAGCCAATGACCATTATATTATATTCTATGTACTTTTTAACTTCATAAAATATTATGAAAAACCTTGAAAAATCGCAAGTCATTGCTTCACCATGGTTGCATCGGGTGTGGGAATTCCGTTTTCATTCTTTCATAGGGTCTTATAAATCATGTTTGAAGTGTGGCCAAGGGCCAAATGGTCATTTGATCCCGTTTTGTATTTTTGGATTCCGAGTTTTCATTCCAAGTTCCATTTTTGCCTTTTTGCCCGTTGGAGGTCGGATTTTGTATCGGTGGTATTTTTAAGTCGTGGACCATTGTAGCACATCCAAATAGGTAAGTTATTTTTGCGTGCATAGTCGTTTCCGGGCAAAACCTTATCGTTTGTGTTTTAAGCCTCTTGTGAATTCATTTCGCATTTTTTTTGCATATTCTGGTCTAGGGGCATTATAGACTTTTCACGGTGGTTTTATTTCCTTCTTTGAACATGGTTGAATAGAAAACATGATTTTAGGGGGGGTTTATTTTCCATGTTTTTCCAGAAAATGTCGTCTTGGCATCGGAAATCGCTTACAAAGTTCGGCTTTTAGTTTTCAATTTAGCAGCTTTTTAGACCCTCCGGACCAGTTTTCTTGGGAGGGCATTTTGGGTATTTCACAGTGAGTTTTTTTAGATTTTTCTTGCGAGTCACGTAGAAAACTCAATTTTGAGGGGGGTTTCTTCTTTGTGTTTTTGCAAAAAAAATCATCTAGACCTCCAAATTGAGGGGCGTTTATGGGCTGCTGCCAGCCATGGTGCACTCAGCACGCGTGCGGCGTGCATGGGCGCGCGCATGGGCGTGCGCATGGGGCTGTCATGGCCCCTTGTCAGGCCGCCGCGACGTTAATTCTTCTTTTGGGCTTTTCTCCTTCGTCCGAACTCCGATTCAAGTGAATTTTTTTTGAACTTGACTAATTTTTCACTGTCTTTCCAACGGTGTACTCGGTTGCACCCAGTGCTTCCTGAATAATTACCAGTTTACCCTTTTAGCCTTAAGTGTTCGTTTTTCTTTGTCATGCCATTTCTCCTTCGTCCGGACTCCGAATCATGCAATTCTTGAATCCATCTTGATTAGTTTTTCATTGTACTTCCAGCGATGTGCTCGGTGGCACCCGAATCTATAGTTTTCAGAAATGACTATTTTGCCCCTGGGGGCTTATTTGTCATATTTTCGATCTTTTGCTTCCGCATTAGTTCTTATTGAGTTTCACGACCTCATGGAAGGTCACTTTGACTTCTTAGAGTCTTGTTTTCTGTTTTTGCTTCCGCATTCGGATCCGTTATTGGATCATCCTTACGGTTCATCACAGGACACGCTGGCCAAAAAAACCAGGGTCGTCACAGCCAAATACAACCAACCAACCACTACCCAATTAACTCAGAAATCCATTCGAGAAACCATAGCTCCTTCAGCCATTGCCATATTGATGATACCAAAAACCAAAATTAAAACACATTTTTATTATCTTATTTTTCAACTCATCACATCTTTATCATCTTTTATTTCACCATTATTGGACCCTTTTGTAATATTGTTTCCTTGCTCTATATATATACACCCAGCGTAGAAAAGATGTGATCAAGAGAGAGATGCGTTGATGAATTTACTTATCTGTTTGGAATCAAAATCTTTGGTATTTATATATTATCTTTGTAAATATATATATATATATATATATATATATATATATATATATATTAAGAACATGGCACACTAACAATTTTTTCCGACAATGGTTGTTAACCCAAATCAATCACCAAAAATGGCTGGGTGTTATTTATTCCTTCTAATCTTAATAGCTTGGAGGACTTGGATTGAAAACGAAAGGCGCAAGATACAAGGACGACACTCCTGCACTTGACTTTTTTCATTGGCTGAGCATCTTTTATCTGCCAAATTGTCACCTATGTTTTTGACAAAATGTACTATACTATCAATCACCAACATCCCCATCTTCATCCTTATCAATAACATTAGTGCAAGGCTATACATAAACTTATACCGACCCACCACCACCCATCAGCCGACGACCACTAGGTCCACCGCTGCCAACGGACAACCACATGCAAACCCATCTTCTATGGCAATCCATACACAAACAACCACAGCTGGCGGTGGCGCCACCACCACCCCCATCACCGCCGACCACCAACCAGCACTCTATGGATTATTTACCTTGGTCTCTAAGAACCCAAAACCAAACAAATACAAATGTAACTAAAATTCATGTATTTTGCATACTGTTTGTAATCTCTTCTTGATATATTCATAGCTTACCTGGGTTTTGGGATTTCTCTCTTCCTCTAAAAATTAGTAGCAGAAACAGAGATTCAAATACTTATTTGGCTTTGATATTTTGAGGTTTTACTTCTGATGTACTATTTGGAAATTAAGTTGATTAAATATAGGGAAAGTGAATAGAGAGAAGAGTGGTGGGTTTCATCTGTTATTGTTGAAAGGTTGTAGAGCACGGAAAGAGATTGCAAGTTGCAGAGCATGGAGAACGATTGGGGCTAATTAAAAAGGGTAGGATTGTCATTTTCAAATTATAGCTTAGGTTAGTGATTACGTTACGGTCAAAAACTAACGGAATAGTGTCATTTGGTTGTTTTTGCAAAAATTTAGATAGTTTAGGGAGTTTTTTGTTAAAAAAATAGTTTAAGGGGATTTTTTAGGAGAGAGAGTAAAGTATATGGGGGTTTCTTGCACTTTACCCTTTTTTTGCAACTGCTTAATTTTCCTCAAAATTTGTCTGATATAAAACACAGGGAAATTTTACTTCCTCATAAAAGTGGCGCCTTCATATCTTTATTTCCTATTATGCCCATGTCAGCCTCCTTACTTTCTCCACAAACTTCTTTAACAAGTAAGTTTCCTTCTTTTGAAAATTGCTTATAAGATAATGTAATACTAATTTAATTGTATATAGTTTTATATGTGTATGACGACCCTAGTTTTTCAAGTCAGTGCGTCCTGTGATGAACCGTAGTTTGACCCGATAACGGATCCGAAATGCGAAAGCGAAAACAAAAAACAAGACTCTAAGAAGTCAAAGTGACCTTCCATGAGGTCGTGGAACTCAATAAGAACTGATGCGGAAGCGAAAGACCAAAAATACGACAAATAAGCCCCTAGGGGCAAAATAGTCATTTCTAAAAATTGTGGACTTGGGTGCCACCGAGCACACCACTGGAAGGACAAAGAAAAACTAATAAAGATGGACTCAAGAATCGCATGATTCGGAGTCCGGACAAAGGAGAAACGGCATGACAAAGAAAAAAGAGCACTTAAAGCAAAAAGGGTAAACTGGTAATTATCCAGGAAGATCCGGGTGCAACCGAGCACACCGTTGAAAAGACAATAAAAAATTAGTCAAGTTCAAAAAAAAGTTCACTCAATTTGGAGTCCGGATGAGGGAGAAACGAGTGTTTGAAGTTGTGACGTCGCGGCGGCCCGACGAAGGCCATGGCGCCCCCGGCGCCCAATGGCTTGCACATGCTGACAACAAGAAAAAAAAAAATGTGAGTTCCAGAATTGAGGCTTGAAACGAAGGTTAAGACGAGTTTTTCTGGAAAAACACGAAAAAGAAACCCCCTTCTAAAATCGAGTTTTCTACCAGACCAAATAAAAGGAAACGAAAAAAACTCACTGTAAAATCTCCAAAATGCCCCTTGATCAGAACTGGACAAGAGGGCTAAAAGCTGCTACAAAATTTGTCCGCAAATGAGAGCAGAAACGGGCTAGTAGATGAATTTTTCTAGAAAAACACAAAGATGAAACCCCCCTCAAAATTGAGTTTTCTACATGACTCGTAAAAGAATTCAAAAAAAACTCACTGTAAAATGCCAAAAATAACCCTCCATGACATCTGGTCATAAAGGCCAAAAAGCTGCTACAATTGAAAAATGGAAGCTGAAATTTCACGAGGGATTTCTGATGCCAACATGACATTTTCTGGAAAAGCACGAAGAAGAAACCCCCCCCCCCCCCCCCCCCCCAAAATCACATTTTCTAAGCGACCATGTCGAAAGAAGAAAATAAAACTGATGTAAAAAGTCTAGAAAGCCCCTAGATCAGATTATGCAACAAAGTTTCAAAATGAGTCCATAGGAGGCTCATTTCACCAAAGAAGAAGGTTTGCCCAGAAACGACCATGCATGTAAACGTAACTTACCTATTAGGACGTTCTACAATGGTCCATGGCTTAAAAATACCACCGATGCAAAATCCGACCCCCTAATGGGCAAAAGGCAAAAATGAACAAGAAAAGGGAAATTTGAAAACCAAAATTAACAAATAATTTCAAATTACCATTTGGCTCTTGGCCACACTTCAAACATGATTTATAAGACCCTATGAAAGAATAAAAATGGAATTCCCACACCCGATGCATAGAGTGTACATTGCATACAAGATACATGTCATTGGCCTCCGGCCTCATCTCATATATGTCAAATACATTGCATAGAGTGTACTTATGTACACATTACATAATTGGAATTAAATCTACACATTTTGACAAATAAGGCTACAAGTGGCATTTCAAGCCAACATTTTCATGAAAATGATACTTCAAGTCTACGAAACTTTCATGGCATAATGTGCATCCTAAATCAAGGTCCCTGTACCTGAAAAATGTCCCCACTACGTGGGTGAGTAATATAAAGCTACTCGTAAGAGATGAGCATGCATCGACCTAGCATTTTACAATTATATCACCTTAAGGTGAAACATGCTAAAAGGGCTCATGTTACCTAATGTCTATGTCAAAGTGAGACTCAGGGATCATCTTAAGTTACTCATGCAATTGAAATGAACTACGGCATATAAGTATACATGCTCAAGTACACTAAACCGTATTAAAACATGATACATGACATTCAAGTACACATGCTCACAAGTATATTAAATCAAGTTAAACGGGATAAGCAATATCTAGCAAACATACACAAGTATAAGATATATGTATAGAGTACTCATAAATCAAGTATACAAACACAAGTATACTAAGCTAAACACATACGCACAAGACAAGTATAAATGGTACAAGTATACAAAAATGAAATCCACACACACAATACAAGCATACTAAGCGTAAATACACTAGATAGAATTTAGATACACCAACAAGGATACAAGTTCAAGTATACAGTTTCAAGTATACTAAATCAGATCAAAATACATAGGCAAGCACCAATTCTCAAGTTACAAGTAATCCATGATTAACAACTTGAAATTGAATGCCAAATCAAAGTAGAAAGACTAGGACATGTGGTCACTAAACCAAGCAAGTGTTTCCGGGTAATTACGACCCACAAGGCACTACCTAGTGCTCACATGCATAAGTTATTTCGGGCAATTACAACCCACAAGGTACTACCTAGTGCACACTTATGACTTAAAAGACTCTTGTCTCTGTACAAGAGCCAAACCCTAGCCATCACGTGAAATAAGTCCTTAAAA
The DNA here is from genome assembly GCF_030987335.1 of Cornus florida. Lineage (NCBI taxonomy): Eukaryota > Viridiplantae > Streptophyta > Magnoliopsida > Cornales > Cornaceae > Cornus > Cornus florida. The sequence goes on from NW_026775573.1 coordinate 36,938,174, forward strand.
GCTTTCCAAAATCAATAAGTCCAAAACTTATACAAAAATCAATAAGTTGAACCAAACTTATACCAAATCCACTAATGCATAAAACCATCTTCCATGCACAAATAAGGTTGAATCCACACAAACCATGTCTTAGAATTCAAGTTTAGATAGCATATGACATGTCAAGCCTCCAATATGCAATTTATAAACCAAAACAAGAATATTTTACAACAATTGAACCACATTACCACACTAAGTCACAAGTACTAAATAAGTCCCAATTTAGTAACTAGCTTCCAAGGTAAACAATTGTAATATTCTAACAAGCTATACACCTACACAAGATATATCTAAACAAGCTCTGCAAGTCAATGATATTCTATATCATGCTAAGTCCAATTACCATTTCAAGATGTCTCAAGTACTAATTCTACATCAAATTCATAACATGCTCACAAGGTGATTAAACAGACTACATTTCAAGGGATTATCAACCTATTACCTCCAATATCAATTTAAGTGACCAACACACTTAAAATAAAATTAATTAAGCTCATTAATTAATTTTTTCTCTAGATTTTCAAACATATCCAAATGTCCTCAATTTAATATATGTTAAAGAACTCACCAAGGCATACGTTAATATCACATTACAAGTTGGTTTCATGCTTGATACAACTATGTGAATTAATCTTTCACAAAAGATAAATATTAAATAAATTTTGCAATTCTTATTCAAATGCACCAAATTTAATATATGTTGCACAACTCACCAAGGCCTAATTTACTAGCATGCCACAATTTAATTCTAAACTATATACCATCATTAGAATTAAATCCAACACAAATAAAATAAATAAATTAAATTCTAAAAACTTGAACAAAGCATGCTCACAAGTTGTATATATTTATAAAATAATCAATACAACAATAATATAAACCTAAGACATTTCCTACCTTAATTTGAGATGAAAATCTCAAAAGCCATCAAAACGAAACGGCTCCGAATCTGACAATACTTCGAGGTTTCGTTGGGGACAATGCCATGAACGATAACTCCAAAGACGACTCATGAAAATTACAACTTGACTTCAAAACCAAACTCAAAATTTGGCCAGAAATGAAGTTCAAATGAGGAGAGAGAAGGTGGCAGCCTCCCTTGGGCTGCCATGGAAGCTTTAGGTCATGCAAGAGAGTGGGGAAGATGAAAAAATAAAATATCTCATCCCCCTTTTATAGAAATCTCAAAAAGTGCCCCGAACGGGCCTTGCTGGGTCCGGAAAAGTGAAATTTGAGCAGACACGCTCAAATGATGAAACTATGTAAACAAAAAAGATTCAAAATGAGAAAATAAGAATAACGGAAGAAACGCACGGCGTCAAAAACCGAGTCCCGATCAGAAAGTTATGCCCCAAACAAGTTTGGCGCAAACTGAATGAAAATATCTTCCAAAAGATATTTTCTTAGATACCCCTGAAATAAAATATCTTCAAAAGATATTTACGAAAAACACCGAAGAAAAGAAATTAATTTCAATAAATTATGCATCCATGCCCCCATGGACACCGGGAGCAACCAGAGTACTTTCCTACAAAAGTAAAGATACGTATTTCGTGGAAACCACTCACGATAAAGATACGTGAAGTCAAAAACCAACTCCGAGTACAAGAAGTGAGATTTTGCCAACAAAGTGACAAACGGGAAAAAGACGAAATAGGGAAAAGGACGAAATAAGAATAAGGACAAAAAGTGAATAGTGTCGAAAAACGAAAATTGTGGAAATGACTCGGTACTCAAAGAAAGTTGTCAATCCAAGGAAAAGAATCTCAGAAACCATTTCTGAACACTCAAGACGACACTAAGTGACGAAAAACCATCCATAGAAAAGAAAAGACAACGGAAAAAATTTATCCGCAAATTTTGAGAAAAAAGGAAAAGGAAGAAAATGACTGGGTCATTACAATGTGCATATAAAATTAAATTTTTAGATATATATATATATATATATATATATATATATATATATCTCTGAGTATTTAGTAACAGAATGTTGCGTGAAAAATTAACGGATCAGTGGCCTAGCGGTATCAGCCTCTTACCCCACAAAGGGAGGTTAGGGGTTCAAGTCTCAAAAGAGACAAGTGTGTGTGAGTACCAATTAGGAAAAATAAAATAAAATAAAATAAAAGTGTTGCCCTGCATATACAAGTTTTGAAATTATAATTTAATTCATACATGTATTTTTATATATATAGACTTCTCGTGACTTTATGACTCAACTACTCAAAGTATGCTAGATTTATCAAACTCATTTAGTTTTAACTCTATGTACCAAATTAATTTAGTCCCAAATACTTTATTTCGATTATATTGAAGTTTTCTTCTTCCTTTTTTTCTTTTTTTTTTTCTATGACTAAAAGTATATATATTAACTTCAATCTTTTATCCTCAAGATTTTTCGGATCAAAATTTTTTATTAATAAAACTGGCACCTATAATCACATCAATCTAATTATTAAACATTAGAAGACAAATATTATAATGTTCATTGTTTCATCTTTCAACTTGAAATTTTAATTTTGTTCATTATTCTAGTGAACCGATAGTGTCTCAAAAGAGTACAAAGTAATCTTATAATTAAAGTGTAGTTTTGAGAACTACAATCACTTTCTTTTCACTTTCATTCTTTTCAAACTCACAAAAAAAAACAATATATTTTCTCAAAACTCTATTCAAAAAATTTCCTACTATCCAAATAAATGATGGGAACTTAATTTTCTTTTCATTTCCTTTACTTTCTTTCACTTTCAATTTCCATCAAAAAATTTTATCTAACCGAACGGATCCTTAAATAATTTTTTTTTTTTTCTTAACACTATCCCTAAACTAAAATCCTGACTCCGCCCCTACATGTGTGCATGAATTGGTTGTGCTTTCAACGGGATGCAAGTAAAAAATATATCGATGTACACACATGCAGGGGTACGGTAGAGCTAGAAATTCAATTCAATGGGCACAATGTAAAAAACAATAAATAAATAAGTTTAATGAACATGATAACAAATAAAAAAAGAAAAAAATTATTTGCAAAAAAAATATATATATATAGAGTTTCATTCAAAAAAAAAAAAGGAAATTTAACACTTTGTTTAAAGGAAATTAATTTAAAGGGTAAAAGAGAAAACAAATAAAAATGAAGAGATATATAATTTTATAAAATAAAAATTGGGATAATTTCACTGACATCCTCTGAGGTTTGCCCAAATATCACTCTAAAACATCTTTTGAAAATAACTATCACTCACATTATAAACGTTTGCTCAATTTTTCACTCACACCCCAAAAGTTAGTTGACATGTGTATCAGACCACTTTTTACATGTAAAAAGACATTCTTGACCATTAACTTTGGTTTGACTCACTAAATTATTTTTTTAATAATTAAAATTACATGTTTACCCTTATTTGACTTTAATTTGACTATTCAAATACATGTTTACCCTTCCTTTTCCATATACTGGAATAAATAAAGTCATTTTATATTTATATTTGATTTTTATTTTTCATTTTTTTCATCCTCACCCTAACCACTGCTTCCAATTTCCAAACGTAATCATAACTTGTGCGTTATCACCAATATCCTCACCCCCACTCCATTCCCACCCCTACAGCCACCACCACCAATACCACTATTCATTCTGGTGAAACAACCACACCGACATTCTTGTTCGGCGATAGCATTGATGCCGCACGACGTGCGGGCTTGGTTCACGGCTAAGAGACTGATTCTATGAGAGAGAGGGGGGACGATTCCGATTGGGAGAGAGGAGATTAGGTGTAGATTTATTTTGATACGGGGTTCGTCGCGTCGATGCAATTTCGCCAACACAAATCAGCCCCACGATCATATAAATCAAGTCATCGCCAACATAAATCAAGCCGTCGCCGATGCAAATCAAGCCATTGCCGTTGACCAATGGTTAGCCTTCGTTGAATATTTCTCGTCGCCGTCGATTGGCCGTCGCCAATCTTCTCTTATCCATTATCAATCGATTATACAAATTTAAATCAGTTATCCATCATCAATCTTTGCCATTAGATTATATAAATTTAAAATTATTCTTTATATATAGTATTCTCAGTACAGACTAATTCCACCACCACCACCAAATTTTGTGACCCAATTTCTATAGTAAAATATCTTTGTGTCTAGCCTGGTCCTTTTTCCCTTCTTCTAGAATCCAAATAATGCAACAGAACACAAATAAATCAATATCTATTTGATTATGTTTCTTTCGGTATCTGAGTAATTAGTTAATAAGAGTAATTGCTCCAAGTGAATTGGTTCTAGATAGATTCAAGCGTTAAAATTATATATATATATATATATATATGTATGTATGTATGTATACACACATACATATAATCATATATATACAATACACACAAACAAAAAAATTATAAATTTGTTCCGTATGATTCTCTCCCAAAATTCAACGGCCTGGAATCATAAAGAACTTGTGGGATCATAATTTTGTTTTGTATGATTCTCTCCCAAAATTTGTTCTTATTCTTTTTCTTGTGTGTGTATATATATATATATATATTGGAATTTATATTCTCATTTCAAAGTGTTCACATCAATTTTATGATGAAAAGTTTGGATTAATTAAAGATTTTATTGGTATAGATTTTATAGTATTGTTGTGTGAATGGAGATTTAAATAATAATAAATCAAAAAAAAAAACAAGAAAAAAAAGAGTTCAACAATGGAAGTTATGTTCAATCACTGCAATTCTAGAACTCCAATGGCAATGCCCTTCAAACAAGAGAAACGTTTTGAATTTTCCTCATGATCTTCAAAAAAAAAAAAAAAAAAATGAGTAGAAACCCAGAAGCTTGGTCACCATCAAATTCAAACCATAAAGAAGAGAAGATGGGTTATGATGGGCTTTGGTTTTGTTGGATAGATATATATACAGAGAGAGAGGGGTTGTCGGAAAGGTGAGTTTTGGGTGTAGGAGAGGAGACTGAAAGTGTTAAGAGTGAGAAAGAGTAATTTGAAAAGAAAGAAAGAGACACAGACAGAAGCGTGCCTTGAGGAGAGAGAACGTCCCTTATGATAGGGATAGAGGAGAGAGAAATAGTGTGTGTAGGGGTATAGAAGTCATTTATAATATCTAATATTTTAGAATAAATTTGATTAAAAAATTAGGGACAAACATATCTTTCCTTATGTTTTAGACGGAGACAGGAACGCGAAAATAGATTTAAATGATAATTATTTTTGAAAAATATTTAAGACTAACATTTGGCCAATCGTCAAAGGGTGTCAGTGAAATTATTGTAGTGGGTGGGACAGGCCGGGGGACACGTACTCCCGAGCATACAATATTGGCTCTGCTCTGTACACACTGCTTTTAATTAATTGTATGTAGAATTTCTATAAATTTGTGATTAAAATTTTTATATATTTGTTAGATGTTATTTAATTTAATTCAAAAAATATCGATGTACAACCATAAGCGTACGCAGAATTTTATAAAATTTTAAAATACGATATTATATAATTTAGTCCAAAGATATATATAAATGACAAAATAAAATTATGCTAGACAAAAACACCATGTTTTTTTTTTTTTTTTTTTTTCCCTTTTATATGATGCTATTTAAAGGAATAAAAACTTGTGCCAATAAAATCTAGTTGGAGTTTTAAGTTCATGATCCATTATTGAGAAGATTGTATTCCTTCCAAAATAAAATGAGTTACTACTCCACTATTCTAAAGTGTGCATTTTATAAATTTAGAGTGCAACGAACGGGTGGGAGATTGTTGAGAATTATTAAAAATAAAAGTTATTTTGTGGTCCTTTTACTCCTTTACACTAAGTTTTTTAAATCGACTGCAATGTTCAGAATTTTAATTTAGTGGAGGCAAAATTTAAACATTGTCAAGATATTCTTTTTACCAAAATAAAAATATGAAAAAATTAAATACCGATTGATACTTTTTTATTCAATATATTTATAATTGTTCTTCGATCAATTTTTATGTTTTGACCGTTGCATGATAATTTCTTTTGATATACTGTATGAAATAATCCTATCTAGATAAAACAAGACTCTATCTTAGTTTATTTATTTGAAAAACCAATTCATAAAATCAATAAATAAAATAAAAATCAATCTATTAATGTTAATCAAAAAAAAAATCTTTATTTTATAACCTAAAATTGATTTTTTTTTTTTTTTTTCAGTAAATAAGTGTGAATGGTGTAAAAGAAAACAATATATATACACATATGTAATCAGTAGCCTTTCTCTAACACCGAGCAGGATTTTTCCTCTCTCCAAACCCATCGTAACCCTATTGGGCTAAAGGCCATTGAGGCAATGGACTAAAGCCTTACCTAAGAAAGGCCCTATCAATTTTTTCATGGTAAATTATTTACTTTTTTTTTTTCTGAAATTCAAGATCATTGTATTATATATGTGAGCTAGGAAACACGGGTAGTCGGATATAGATACAGGATACAAATGCAACATGATACGTGTATGATATTATTAAAAATCTCAAATAAACAGGATACAAATGCAACATGATACGTGTATGATATTATTAAAAATCTCAAATAAACAGGATACGGGTACAAGTAGGATACGACAATAAAAAAATAAAAAAGTTATATTTTAATATATATAATTAATTTTTGATCAGTTTTTTAAAATATTATGAATGTAAATACAATTACTAATATAACGTAACATTTCGTTTCACAAATCATAAAATAAGAATCTCTAATCATATATTTTAAATTTTTCTTAATAATTATACTATAATATTATTGTTGAAAAAGTTACATTTTAAGTTCAAAACTTGTTTAAAATGTGTTTTGAAGTATGTAAAAAGTATAGGATACTTAGAAAAAGTATCTCAGAAATATTGGATGCGTATTAAAAATTAAAATATATAATTAAAATTATAGATACGTTTAAGAAATATCGAATACATATTCGAGTAGTGTCAGTATCCGATACAGGTACTTCAACCTTGTAGAAATATCCATGCTTACAAATATATGAATAATGATAGAGATGATGTCATAATTAATGACATCATATTATATAATAATGTTTTGATAATGTACATTTTATAAAATGTTTGATGACCCAAGTCTCTTAAACATCACAAATGATAGATTTTGTGCCAAAATATCTTATAGCACGAGAGTAAATTCGTCACTAAAATTACTTTTTAGCACAAATAATATATTTTGTGCTAAAACTAAAATTTTATTTCTGTAATAATTTTAAATTTATATAAATATAATTATATCTACATAACATAGTCATTTTCGAAAGCCCAAACTATATGGGATGTTTAAGAGACTTGAGCTACCAAATATTTTTGAAAGCCCAAACCATGAACAAGATGTGATTCCTTAAAACAAATACATTCCTTAAAGACAAAAGATTTCATTGTAGCAGGCCGAGGCCCAATCTTAATTAACACGATAAACAAATAAAAAATTATATATATATATATATATATATATATATATATATATATATGGGTCATTTACAAACAAATAAAAAATTAGACATATTGATTAACAATGTGATAAAACCTGAAGTGTTCTATTTCTATTATAAGGCTAGTCATGTTCTTTTTAAAATTTCTTTTAGTTGTTAAATATATTGACAAGAAATTATCTAATTCAACTCCCTTGAAGAATTTAAATTCTTTAATTTGCTTTGTTTGCAACAATAAAGTTAGGATTTTTAGTAAAATATAAATTGAAATTAAAAGTTTAAAACCTAAGTAGAAAAAAATATTGATTGTGTCTTAACTAAAATAAGGAGGGGTCAATTTCAGCATGGAAGAGGGTCAGTCCTCCTCCTCCACAACGCCGGCAAGACCTCCAGGCCGGAGTCCGTCTCCTATTAAGCCAAAATATAGTATTTTCTTCGATGAAACACAAGCATCTTTCAAGAATTTGCGTTATCATCAGGAATGTAGAGGAGCGAAAGTTTTCATTACGGAAGAGGATGTTGTGCATGAAGTAGCTTTCTAGAAATCATCGGTAGTGGGATATGTGATGGGGAAGAATATATATTACCCCTATTTCAAAAGGTTCGTTGCAAAATACTGGGCTGAAGATTTCACGTTAGTGTATCTTAAGGATGGTTTCTTCATGGTAAGGTTCAAGAATGAAACAGATGTTCCAAAGGTGTTGTCTAGGGTTCATACCTTCGAGGGACGACCTATAATATTGAAGAAGTACTGTGGAACGTTAATCTGCAAAAAGAAATTCTGGAAACGGTTCCTGTTTGGCTTCGAATTCACAATTTCCCGGTGCACTGCCAGAATGAAGTTTCTGTATCCAAAGTGTGTTCGTCCTTTGCTAAACCCATATATATGGATGATCAGGAGACTCACAGAGATAAAGGACAGTTTGTGAGGGTTATGGTGGAATTTGATGTCAAAGATACTTTGCCAGATTCTATGGTTATCGATATTCATGGTATTGACTGTTATGTGGATTTGGAATATGAATGGAAGCCTGTGGTGTGTAAGCTTTGTCAGAGAGTTGATCATGGTGAAGATAGATGTCCATTGAAAGTTACTCCAACTAAAACTAAGCCGAAGAAAACCACTGACCGGTGGATGGTTAAACAGAAAGGAAAGATGGTGGAAGTAGATGATGCGGATAAGGTGGTTGTGGAAATGCCAACGAGAGAAGTTCAGACTGAACCTGGGGTACCTATATCAAATACATTCGCTTTACTGGAAAATAAGGAGGATTTTAATTCTGAGGAAGTTGTTGATTTGGGAGATCCTTTGGGAACAGCATTGAATGCAGACAAGGTTGAAGAATCATCAAAGAAGGTGGTGAAGGTTGATCCCAATAGAGGTTTGATTGCTCACTTGGATTTGATACAAGCTAAGGAGGGCACTGTTATTGCTGTTGATGAGGATCCAATGTTGGTGGTGGCGCAGACTGATGAGGTGGAAGAAGGGGTATCAATAGCTGCAAAGGTAGGTAATATTGAGGATTTGGGATCTGTGGGGAATGATCTTATGAATGTAGTATGTGGTCCTGAACAAGTTGTTCCTACTGAGGATGTTCATTGTACTGTCCCTGAGAAGGCAATTCAGGTAAATGTGGTTGAAACTTCTGTGGATACTGTGAGTTTGAAAGATGATCAGAAGGGGAAAGTAAAGAAGAGAATTCAAGTTCCTCCTTCAAATAGGGTCGCTAGGGGTAAACAGGTGGGTGGAGTTGTTCCACCTATAGCATTTTCTCAATGATTGGGGCTTGGAATGTTAGAGGGCAGGAGGTTGTAAAATCTTGGATAAGGGATAATAAATTTGCATTAGTAGGGTTGGGTGAGACTAGGGTCAGACAAGGGAAAGCAAATACGATCCAGAGGAAGATCAGCTCAAGATGGCACTGGTTATCTAATTATGGTTCATATCTTTTGGGAAAGATTTGGGTAGCCTGGGATTCTGCGGTTTTTGATGTGCAGATGCTTTTGGAGGAAGCCCAAGTCATGTTATTGAAGGTGAAAAACATTTCAACAGGTCATTCTGTATTTGTTTCAGTTATTTATGCTGCAAATAATGTTCATGATAGGAAGAAGCTCTGGATGAATTTGAAGAATCAATTTTTTGTCATTGATGGTCCTTGGTTAAATATTGGGGATTGGAATATCTCTAGGTTTCATAGAGAAAAGATTGGGGGATTGAGAGTTCCTCAATCTTTACTCGATGAATTCAATCAAGTTATCAAAGATCTTAATTTGGAAGAGTTACCGGTTAACAATGGAGGGTGGTCTTAGAGTAACAAACAAGATGTTCACAGAAGAATTAATATTAAGCTTGATAGGGTGCTGGTGAATGTGGATTGGTTGCACAAGTATACCGACTCTAGAGTCCATTTTACAGCAGCCTCCTTGTCTGATCATTATGGAATGGCAGTGAATTGGTATATGGATTGTGCTGTAGGACCTAAACCATTTAAGTTTCTGAAAATCTGGTGTTCTCAGCAAGAAGTTGAGGAGATTGTTCTGAAAATTTGGGTGGAACAAGTTGGTGGTAATCCATTGCATAAATTGCAGAAGAAATTGAGAGTTGTCAGGTCCAAGATTGGAATGAGAAAAAAGGCAAGGTTTCTGAGCAGGTGATTACTGCTACTGAAGGGCTTCATTCCATTCAAATGGACCTGCTGAAGGACCCCTTAAATCAGAGTTTGATAACTAAGGAGAGGGAAGCAAGTTTGCAACTACAATCTACTTTAGATTTGGAGGAAATTTTATGGAGTCAAAAGTCCAGGGTTAAGTGGCTCGAAGAGGGTGACAAATGTACTTCCTTTTTTCACAATTTGGTTAAGCAAAGAAGGTGTTGTAATTTGATTAATTGCCTGCAAAACTCTGAGGGAGAGATTTCTACAGACCCAAAGATTATTAAAGATTGGCTTGTTAAATTTTATGAAGAATTGTATGCTAAGGTTCCTAATGTTAAGGCTGATATTATTCCTTCTAGAAATCTAATTTCAATTGAAGATAAACAGGGGTTAGACAGTGAGGTTACAACAGAAGAAATTAAGAGGGTTATGTTGGGATTTAGTCCTGATAAAGCTCCAGGACCTGATGGTTATCCAGCCAGGTTTTTCCAAAAATTTTGGTATATAATAGGTAATGATCTTACTAAGGCTATTGTTTATTTCTTTAATGGTACTTCTCTACCCATGGGGATTAATTCTACATTCTTAACCCTCGTTCCAAAGAATAATCATGGGGATAAGCTGGAAAATTACAAACCTATTGCCTTGTGTAACCTTTGTTACAAGATAATTTCTAAAATTCTGGCAAATAGATTGAGTTCTATGTTGCCTAAGGTGGTCGGGTTAGAACATTCAGCCTTTATAAAGGGGAGGCGTATACATAATAATATTCTTTTGGTGTCTGAAGTGGTAAGAAATTTTGGTTTGAAGAGTAATGGTCCTGCTATGGCAATTAAGGTTGATCTTAAAAAGGCATATGACTTAGTGAATTGGAATTTTCTTCAGCAAATGATGCAAGTTTATGGGTTTTCTGAGAAGTGGATTAGATGGGTGATGCAGTGTGTTACAACTTCTAAATTCTCTGTGCTGTGTTATGGGGTGCCTACTGGGTATTTTTCAGCTGGGAGAGGGCTTAGACAGGGGTGTCCTTTATCACCTTTGCTCCACACTTATTACTGAACATTTTTCATCTCTCATGCACAAAAAATTGCTGAGGGTCAGCTGAAGTTATGTAATTTGGTTCAAAAGACTGGTGTTCTGGTGTCTCATGCATTTTATGCAGGTGACTTGTTCATCATTTCTAAAGCAGATGTGTCCACAGCCAAGACTATTGATGAGGTATTTAATAGGTTTCAACCGATTTCAGGTTTGGCTGTGAATACAGATAAAAGTGTGGTTATTTTCTCCAAGGCTGTTAGAAGTAAAAGAAGGCTGTTGTAGGTCCTCCAAGTGAAAAGTGAGAATTTCCCTGTTAAATATCTTGACATTCCTTTGGTTAACAGAGACTTGAGGAGTACTGATTGTAAGGGTTTGTTTGATAAGGTAAATGCTAGGCTTGAACACTGGAATACTATCAATCTATCCTTGGCAGGAAGGATAGAATTACTTAGATCAGTGTTGTACTCCTTTTTATATCATTGGGTTTTTGGCTTTAAAATCTCATGGGGGTGTATTACTGCTCTTGAGAAGAAGGTCAAACAGTTTTTGTGGAGTGGTAAGATGGATAAAAGGAAAATTGCTCAAATTAAATGGAGTCAAGTCACTCTTCCTCTTGCAGAAGGGGGGTTTAATCATCGATGTATCATTGATATTGATTTGGCAGCAAAAGTAGCTATATGTTGGGATTTGTTGAAGAATAAGGAGGCTTTATGGGTGAAATGGATGCATGCTAGGTATTTACACCATGGTAATTTTTGGACTGTGCATGATTCCTAAGGCTCAGGATTCTGCTACATGGAAACAAATTTTAGACACTAGAGAGTTTATTCAAGAATACTCAGAGTTTAGAGTTGGGAATGGAGGTAGGTTTAATTTATTATATGATCATTAGTGTGCAGGGATGTCCTTAATTCAAAGATTTGGGACTTCTATGTTCAGAACTTATGGCAAGACAACAAAGCTTGATACAATCATTGTGAATGGTGTGTGGTCTTTCCCACCATTGTTTCCTACTATAGCTGCTGATTTTATAGCTAAAATTGATATTAAGGAGGCTCATGATGAAGTTTTGTGGACTCAAGGGAGATTTAGCTTGAAGAATGCTTGGAAAGCTTGTAGGGCCAGAGGGCAATTAGTTAGCTGGAAGGGGATCTTTTGGACGTTTTGCAGACCAAGGATTGCTGTTCTGGTTGTTGTTGTATTGCATAATAGAAATCTGTCATGTGTTAATTTACAGAGGAGAGGGTTTGTAGGGCTGGCCATCTATTATAACTGTTTTAAAGAGGAAGACAATAATGATCATTTATTTTGTTGTTGTCTATATGCTTATGAGGTATGGCAATTGGTTTTAGACAGTTTGAATATTCTGGTTGTGCATTTTCAAGGATTAAATCAGATGGTGGATTGGGTTTACAGTCGGTTCAGAATGTTTCTCTTCAATCTAAAATTTTAAAAGGGGTTTTCTGTGTATTTCTTTGGAAGATATGGAGGGTAAGGAACTCTGTGTTGCATGGAGAAGGTCAGGAGTCGGCGTCAGTGGCAGCAAATGGCATTCTTTAGGAGGTGCTGAGTTTCTTCTCAATTGGTTTAGATGATTTCAGGGTAGCTTTTTCAGATGAAGTAAGTTAAAGTGTGCGCTGTTGACAGATGATTTCACCCTACTACCTTGATTGGCTGCTTGCATCTTCAACACCACTGATTTCTTGTTGGTTTATCTTGAGTGGTTGCTTGTTCAAGAAGCTATTGTTACTGGAATTTTTTGATGTGCTTCTTGGTTTTTATTGTACCTATTTCAGATTAGGATGGTTGGAAATGGGTAACCCATTTTCTTTTATGTTTTGGAGGATTTCTCCTGTTGTAATTGTACTACTATTTTGATTTCTTTTATAAAATACCCCATTTAGGGGAAAAAAAAAAAAAAAAAAAAAAAAAAAAAGAGGGTTACAACATATATAATTATGTATTTTGATTCCTCTAATCTACATCATACGTGTTCTTAGATCGCTTATTCTTTTATCTTAACTTTGTTTGGTTACTGAGAAAATTAAATAGATTTTGAATTTTGTGAGTATTAATTTCTTTCAGTTTACCACTCAAAATTTCAGGTTTAGACAAGATACGAACAATACTATCATCATATTTAGGAAGTGGTTTCATCATTTGAACTCCGAGGCATCTTGCACCTCAAGCCATAATCAGAGAGAGATAGAGAAGAACTCCTAGTTGGAGTAATACAAATCTTTAGAGATAGAGAAAGGGAAAGACTCGTTAATCATGTAGACTTGGCCTAATGACTAGTTAATTTAAAAAGACTATATAATCTTTTGAAATCAAATAACGAGTTGGAAAAAATTTAGACCTTGGTGTCTCATGAAATATCAAGTTTTAGAATTGATTCCTCCTAAATATAAACAATTATTTAAGGGTTACACTCGTATACATAGTTCGGGTGAGGAATAATTTCGACTCATTGCTCGGGTGAGGAGTAATGTTTACTTTTAAAAGAAAATGTGAACCATAAAACAATAATTATATTTAAAGTCAATATAAAAAATTAAATTTGTATTCAACATGCTCCTTTTAATACCTTGATACATCATACTAGCATTGAATTAATTTTCTTAATGTTCAATAAACTTAAGTAAAATCAATTTAATTAATCTTTTCTTAATTATTTAAACGTGAGCGTTTTATTATTTTGTTGTATATATATCTAGAATGATAACTAATGCAAACCACACGTTTTGTACCAAGTCACTTTTACAACGAGTTAAGAGTTTTCGTTCCAAAATTATTTAGTGTGTGATTGTGTGTGCGCTTCTAAAATTGGGCACAAATCACCTGTTGTGCAATTCTCATACTGTTTCCAATAGTAAGCAGTAAGTGACCTTGGTTTAGCCACGTTTTACTCCACTTAATAGACACTAACACTGTGTTTGGCAATTGCACCACTATTTATAAGTAACATTTCACCACCATTTTTAAGTAACGTCACAGAAGTTTAAAAGTAATATCACATAATCTAAAAATAACATCACCACCATTTATTATCTTTCACCCTCAAAACGTGGTTATGTTACTTTTTAAACTATTTTTACATTTCACCACCGTTACTTTTTAGACTATTTTTACATTTCACCACCGTTACTTTTTAAACTATTTTTACATTTCACCACCATTTATAAGTAACATCACAGAGTCTAAAAAGTAACATCACCATTTGTAAAAGGAAATATCACCACTTTTAATTTCAAATAATAACATAAATGATATATTGAATTGAGTTATGTTTATATGTGACGTTGCTTTTTAGATTATACGATGTTACTTATAAATAGTGGTGAAATGTTATTTATAAATAGTAATGCAATTGGCCAACAATCTTAGTGTCCGTTAACTGAAGAAGAATATGACTAAATATAAATCACTCAAAAGTTACAGTAAAAACTGCAAGAGAGCCTCACTCCAGGTGATTCGCGCCCTCTAAAATTGGGATCCTCTCTGATTCGTTGGCTTGGCTGTCAATAATTTTTGGTTGTCAGAATCTGAATTTACCTTTTATATATATATATATATATATATAGGTAGAGAGAGAGAAAGCAGTGAGAGAGACAGAGAGAGTACGCTGGGCATATTTGACGAGGAGTCCCACATCTGGCCAGAATGACAGGAGTTCGAGGAGGCCCACTAACGACGACTACGACTTAGATTCTCGCAGGTCTGTGTTGGTGTTTTGTGTGTGTGTGCGAGAGAGAGAGAGAGCCTGTTTGGGAAGTTGATACTGATTGACTGTATATATAAAATATATATATTACATATGTGGATCTGTGTGTTTGTGTGTGAGAGAGAGTTTATTTGAGAAGTTGAGTCTTGAGAGTCGTCGAGACTGATTGGGTGATTAACATATGAGATACTACATGTGTACTGTCGGTTTGTGTGTCTGTGTGTGAGAGAGAAAAAGCAATACGTGTCATTCGCTCAAGCAATTCTTGGCAAGAAAAGCAATTACGTAGCATAAACATTCTCTCTCTAAAATTTATCCTCTCTCCTCTCCATCTCTGTCTCTCCACCTCTCTACACCTTCCTTCCTTTCACATCTTTCATACCTCTCTTTCTCTAAAAAAAAATCAAATTCTTTGCACCTCTATGACTCTTGTAGGGCCAGTATTACATTAACCCATATCAAAACCTTTCAAATTTCATATTCCTTTTCTATTGTGTTCTTTTTTCTAGTCAATGCAATTTGTATATATACACACACATACAAATATATATATATATACCATGGTTGTTAAAATCGCGATTCCAACTCGTAGAATCGTGCGATTTTACGATCCAAATGCCCAAATCGATCCGAATCACAGGAAAATCGTGGCTTTGACAGAATCGTGAGTTGAATCGTCGGAATCGTACGTAAAACCGTGGAATCGTACGATTTTATACGATTCCAACGATTCTGAATTTTCCACGATTACGGCCTTGTTTTGGGTTTAAGAGTTGTGAAGAAACCCTAAATCAATTACTGCAGTGCAACAATTCCATCTCTTTCGCGTCCTCTAGCACAACTCTGAGAAGAGAAAAGATGCCGAGGACAAAAAGAATGCTAGGGTTTTGGTGAAGAAGAAGCAGAGGAGGAGGAGAGAGGGAACAAGAGGCTAAGAGAGCTTACTTGAAAAAGACAATAGGAGCTGCAGCTGCCGTTGCCGCTGTGGAATTGCAACGGGGGAATTTTGGTCTCTTCAGTTCATCTGCGCCGGCTGGGGAATTTCACTCTCTACAGATGGGCAAGTTGAGACTTGCCTAAAAAAGATTGGTCTTGGGCCTTGTACTTCTCTTGGGCTCTATTTGTTCTGTTATACTCTTGGGCTCTATTTGTTCTGTTATACAGCTGGGCCAAACGGGCTTTGCAAACTTTAAGTTTTTGAAGCCCAATCTAATATTTACATTTATATAAAATTTGTCTTACATTCCAAAAACTAAATAAATTAAATTTTAAAAGAATTTGTTAATAATTTTATATGAAATTATTCTTTTATATATATATATATATATATATATATATATATATATATATATATATATATATATTTGTGTGTTTGGCTTATTTTTTATTTATTTTGAAAATAATTTTTGTTGAAAAAGTTAGTTTGAATTGTATTTTTATTAATTTGGTAGAATATTACGATTTACGATCCGATTCTACGATTCCGATTCTACAGAATCCAAAACGATTCTACTTAGAATCCCGATTTTAACAACCTTGATATATACACACACACATTCTTGAACATCTATAGTCATATATGTAAATTTGCATATATGTGTGTGTGTGTTTGTGTGTGTGAGAAGAAGCAGTCTATGTATGGTGTTCTTGTTGGGAACATACACTACAAAAAATTGGGCTGCAAATGAGCCAAGCCGTTTGTGAACGGGCTCGGCTCATTAATTATTCGGCTGGAGTTTAACTCGTTAATAAGTGAACCGAGCTCAAACCTCTTTGAAAGCAGTCGAGCCGAGCTCGATCACGGTTGGGTTAGGCTCGATCGAGCT